>NW_027509275.1:639170-1265841 GCF_048541705.1 Temnothorax americanus
ACAATTATATATCAATATATTTTAATATAATGTTTAATGAAATGTTATTAGTAAGGTATTATATTCGAGATCAAGTGCTCTCTCTCTCACTCTCGGAGAGTTTATTCCATTTTCATCTCCGTAAATCAGCCAGCTGAGTTGATAATATCGTACGAAAGTGGGTCAATCGCGCGGAATAAATCGCGCCATACGGCGCGGGCAATTTCGGCGGGTGCGACTGCGTAAATCATCACCGATAAGAATTTCAGAGTCCGTTTCTCGAGTCTGTTTGGACGAATTGAACGGTTTGAACGGACGGATGGACGGTCAGTCTTCGCCACGCAGCGGGTATAAATATTCCACGGGTTGCCTAAGAAGTAGCTGCGGAGCTGCCGCGGGGCCAATTTAGAGGCAGCTCGGTTAATGAGCCACCGCGGATGCCACACGCATCTTTTTGCGCCCCCGGGCCCCCGTCTCTGTGTGGCCGATCGAGCGTTCAACAAACGCACGGGCACCTGGCTCTACTCCTTTCCTCCTCTGCTCGCCTACCGTTTCTGTTCCCTTTCACGGTCAATAAGAATTTTACGGCAGACTTGATAGCGCGGTAGATTGATAGTCAATGGTATAATTATCAATTAAGTGAGATTCATTAAATATTTTGTTTTAACAATTTAAATTTTCTCAGTATGAGATTTTTTTTATAATTATTGCCGTTCGAAACTGTCAGGTTACAATAAAACAGCTGGTCGATTATAATTGATTGTCTCTGATATTAATTGGACCGCGCATTTAACAACGCCTCAATAAAATGTCCTCATACATTATACCTCGACCGATCTTTTCCCGTTTTAAACATCGTCATCTTATTGAAACGTATAAATGAGCGCGATAAGGAAGGCACGGTGCGAAAGTCAGACGAGCACACTGTCGGATTTAACACCCATCCAATTAATTTCGTGACGCCGTCTTCCGAGATACCCCGCACCGACCAGTGGGAACGAACGCACCCCTGCGGTGCACTTTCTCTCACGAATAGCAGTGGCCCTCGAGCCGATGAACCTACTTGTAATTTTCAAGCGAACCGAATGCAGACGCTGATTCAGATTACATTTCAGGCATGCTGACTGGTTAAGTGAATATTTGATTCATTTTTCAGTCTTCAAGACGGATCGGTATTTAATTTGAAAGAATTGATATTATACGCGTGAAATATTTTTTTTTATTACATTACACGATGCTACATATATTTGATTATCTCTCTTTCATTATATATTTTCCATTTATTTTCGTAGTACTCGGTTTTCCACATATCTATATTTATTATATAATAAATATTTTTAGTCAGCCGCGGTGATCTTAAATTCTTAAACAACTACGTTTACCGATATTTCTTTTTTTCGCACGACATCAATTTTCTCTTTCTAATTTATTGCGTCTTTATTGCCGACTGAATCTATGGGAAAATCTTAAATAGCGCGACGGTAAGACTTAAGACTCGTGGATCATCCATAAGCATTCCCCTGCCCTCGGCCAGCGTCACCGCGTCACTCACCAAGCCGGCGACATTATTTGTGGCTTCGGGCATGGCCCTAATAATAACACCAAGCAATGAGGAAGATAGGAACAACGGACATTAAGGTGAAAGAGAAAGAGAGAAAGAAAGAAAACTACATAGCGGGGTCGCTCGTGCGTTTTATATGCGGCAGCGAGTCGTGCGATGTCCATGGCGAGGGGAAATGTTAGGAAATTTATATCAAGTTAAATCGAGACGGGGTAGGGGAAGAGAGAGAGAGAAAGAGAGACGGAGAAAGAGAGAGGCTGAACGCTTTCCTCGTGGCTTACCCCAGCCCAATTGAACGAAACGTACCGGTAGGTGCTCCGACTCGGAATCGGTAATTAATGCGGCGACTTAAGGCGACCCGTTTATCTTTCGGGCCAGCCTCGTGACAACGTGGCGGCAGGTGCAACCCCTCCTGGTTAGCGCTCGGTAGCTTCCTTGACGCATGACAAACTGATGATCGAATAAGGGTGGACGTCGCGACGCGGAGTACCTCGTCTTCTTCGCACTCTTCTCGGTTCTGACTTCCCCCGTCCATCTTCCGCAGTACGATGCTTTACGTATAACGCGGTGTCCGAAAGGTCGAGAAATAAATATGGCAAGACTGTAGACACGCACCGTACGAAGAATCTACATATAAATTCACGCATATCTCTCTCTCTCTCTCTCTCTTTCACTTAAATATTCGTGTAGGATACATACGGCAGAGGTTAAATCGTGGGCGTACGAGCGAAATATCGCGCAAATTCGCTTTCGCGGAAGAGCAAAAGTCATCCAACCGGACTTGGAATTATATGTGAATTTGTAAAGAGATATTACGAGTTTCTCGTTGCGATCTACCGCTTTTATCGAAATTGAGTAAGTTGGACTTAAAGAATTTTTAATGCACATGCTCGAGAAATGGATGCATTACACTATTGAGGACTTGCTCGAGTAGGTATTTAGTTTCAACTTTACTCAAGATGCATATACTCGCGCGTCGTGGCGAACGGTGCTTGTAACATGCTACGTTTGTTTCGCGCAATGAACACGATCATAGCCTCCGGAACAGATTAACTATCGTCGATAGCGACGGCGGTGGTGGTTGCGGCGGCGGTGGTGATTGATAGATATGCAAGAACCGTAGGATACGGATGTACAGGCTTCGCAGAAAATATCCGGCGAGAACTAATTTCCGGAGTGGCCGATTGCGGCCGACGAGCGATCTCCGTCGTGCGTATCAGCAGGTCGGTGCAATTGAAGGATCATAATGGCGCGATGGTTCGTGCGCCATCGTAAAACAATATGTAACGATCTCACAATACTACCGTTCTTCCAGACACGTCTCTAAAGAACTGGAACAAACATCAAGCAACTAGGTATAAGTCGATCTTATTTCCTCCAGATCAATGGCAATTATTTTATAATTGAAACATTTATCTGAAGTTTTTTTTCAACGCTCTAAGAAACAATATTTGATATTTTTCCTTCAATTTTCTTAATTATAAAGATTTGATATGCCCAGAATTCGGGCGTTTACGAAAAATGGAAGCGTCACTGAAATTCTTATTATTAGGATGACGACCTCGAAATGAATTTTTATCTCTCGATTCCACACACACAAATATTCGTCTAACCATCGCTGCATGCTCCACCTTTTCTCTCTCATTCTCTATTGAGACGAGACCGACGGTATAGATATCAACGGCTCCTCCTTCCCGTGCCACGGAAACAAATAAACGCGGGCCTCCACGTCATAACTGTCGGCACGGAGGCCACGCTTAATAAATACTCAGTCGCCGTGCCTTATGAGGACGGCGCGTATATAGGGCCCTCATCGCGCGGACCGGGGCCGATATATACGTCTATTCAAACATACGGCTGGTGGGTGCGTGGGTGCGTCGCGCGGGGTTTATGCGGGGACGAAACGAGTGAGATAGTGCCGCGGTGACAGCGGCAACGAGCCGTGCATTGGTTAGTCTCGCCACATCAAGACCCTAACGTACGAGTTCCTCTGACTCAATCGCACGCTCTCGTATACGTTATCCGCACGTGTTTCGCCGCGTTCGCTGGTAGCGCGACATTCGGGAGCTTCTTGTATTCGCCGGATAATTTGAGGCGATACGAACGTGCGAGTGTGTCATTAAATTTTGCCAAAAGTTTCAACATCACAATGTAATGAACGAGTAATCTGATCGTTTTTTAATTGGAGCTACAGCGGATAAACGCGTCGCGAGTTCAGAGACGATGCTGACTGTACGTTATTAGCAATACTGCAAAGAGTTTTGACATACATTTAAATAGATGAATAAAGAAATAAGGAATTAACACACAACATTAGGCTATTTCGTAAGATTTAGCTTTGACAAGCTTTGTGTGTACATATCGTATAAATACATAATCAAGCGGTGCTTTGCCTTCTCCTCTTTCTCAACGATACTTCGTTTCAGTGTCACGAGAAGGGCTCATATGGAAATCCTTGAAAGGCCATGCATGCAATGTACACAGACACTGAGGGCTAATGTTGCTCTTTTTCGTGAATTCTGAAGGGGGCCGACAAAACATCAAGGCCTCTCTCTTGCAGGAAAGGGAGAGAGAGAGAAAGAGAAAGAGAGTGGTCACGAGTTCCTCGGGGATGTACGATATTACGATGGCCCTCGCCTGTTCGAGGCGAGTACCGAGCTTCCCGTCGAGAGCCACTCGAGGATGTGTTTGAGAAGGGGTTCGCTTTTCTCCTCAAAGCTCAAGACAAACAGCTCTCGCTCGTGGCATCGGTAGCATAATAATCGCTCGCGTATATTTCCGCCCTCCCTCTCCTTCTCTCTTTCTCTCTTTTTTTCTTCGCCTCTTTTCCGCGACCGAGCATTCTTTTTCTCATTTCCTTCCACCACCCGATGCACTTTCTTTCTCGTACACGTTCCTCGCGCGTCTAATCGCGTCGATCTCTTGTAGATCTACATCGTACTTCATACGGATTCTAACTGATTTATTATACGCTCGTCAGTGTGAGACGTCGCAATTCTCTTTGTATGCGCGATATATGCAATCGCCGCTCTATCGGACTCGTATCTCGCCTAACGGAGTCCTCTTTCTTTTTCCTCTTTCCTTTTTTTTGCCCTCTCTCTCTCTCTCTCTCTCTCTCGCTCCTTCATTTTGGTCCTCCTGCCTGGTGCCTCTCGCAGACCCCGCGAGCGGAGTTACGAGACCTTCGAGCCACTCGTTTATCTTGCTTGACGAGGAAAGGAGGAATTAACGAGGAATTAATAGCGGATCTTAATGATAAATGATTCCTTCAGCCAGCCACCCTTGCCGCCTGTCCTAATTTGTCTAATTATTTCACTTAATTCCCTCCCGCGCAACGACAAGATTTCGTGCCTCGCTTTAACGAAACGAAGCTAATTAATGGTGCCATTAACTTACGAACAGGTTAGCATATATTTCCGGGCTCGGGCTCGCAAGGCGCAGGACCCGCGAAAAGACTTTATTCTGTATATCTATTCTGCATTATAAAGCTTATTTAATTATGCTGGCATCAAGTTTATCTTATGTCGTAGCAGGTAAAAGCCAAGTTCAGGATGAGATCAACTTAAGTCGTCATAATAACGCTTCGCGTCCTTGCTACATTAATTTTTTTACTAAATATGCACGATGTCTTTTTCCACATGCGCATATGGCTATTATGCAAAATGTAATAACGCGTAATGACACCGTAACTCCTTGAAGATACGCCTCGAACCCGCCAAAAACACTTAGCCAATGAAGAGGCATTGCGCGTAACTTATCATTATACCGCCCATCGCGTACCTAACGGCGTCTACAAATGCACGTTCCACGGGATACCTATATCGGGCGCAGAATCTGTTCGATATCCGCGCACAGCTGTCAATCCGCGAGTCGCGTGCGGCTTCTCCGTTTTCGCCGCGCGAATTGTCCCGTATAAGTGTGAAGTATCGAGAGGACCGGGGCGCGATTATCCCCGGGCGGGAATATACCTCGAAAACGGGCGACGTCGGCGTCGCCGTGATGTAGAACGCGCGCACGAGGCTATTTTACCTCGATGCCTTTCCTCAGCTGGCGCGTTCCATCAGTCACACGCAAATAACTCACTTCCCCTCGCTGCCGAGTGTCCTGGTAATTTATGTGCCTGTGCCGGGATGCCATCGTTCTCGTTCGCCGCGATATTCGTCGCTTGCGTTCGCTCGGCTGCTTTCTTCGAAGAACAAATTGCTCGCGATCAAACTACTTCTATAACTCCAACTGTGGAACGATCATTAATCTGCGTTCGGTAACATCTACGCGAGAGGTGTTTGTGAAATTGTTAAACCTTCTCGATTCAAAGCATGTCAGTTATGCGGTACATCTGACTGTCCACTTGAAACCACAAGGTGTTGCATTTTTTATTTCGAAAAAATCAGTCCGTTAATTGACACAATTTTTTTGTTCCAATATGCGTTTCTTATGAAGCTGTGCGCGACGATTAATTCCGATGTCGTTTGTCAGACGGGCCGGCAGTAACGTTTTGGCGGCACGAGAAACGACGAGGCGGGTCCTGAAGGAGAGTACCCCGCGCTCGGTATATTTATTGGTAACGTTATTTTAGTATTTCGTTACGCGGAGGTCGTGCCGCGGCCCATTCGATCCGTTGAGTAATCGTCGGCCATTAAACACCCTGTCCTTTCGCGTCCATACGCGCGAGCGGTGCGCGGTGGTCGTGCGCCACCTTCTTTTTGGAAAGTCGAAAAGGGTTGCCTCGCGACCGCCTGAGAAATAAGAGAGAGCCCGGCGACGACGGCAGGAGGGGCGCGAGGGGGAGTGACGCGCGCTTAGACGAGGAACACCGGGACCTCTTAGCAGTGATGGAACGACCAGGATTCACGCTATGACCGCTACACCGCCAATTCACCCGGTGATGAACTACTCCGACCAACCGCGACTCTCTCTTTTCCGCCGCCGCCGCCGTCGAGGTGGCACGGACAAAAACGTCGAGGACCATAGAGTATTCTCCCGAGTCCTCTCTTCTCTTCCCGACAACGGGTACCACCCAATTAGTGATGCCGCGCCTCGACGCCACTCTAACGCGCCCTTCGAATTCTCGTCCCCGCTCTTCCTCACTTGCCATTTCTCAAGAGTGTCGAGAAATATACAGTATATCTCTCGACATCCATCATTGGGAAGTCGCGTTTACCTAATTGTTTTCGCACCTTCTCGGTTATTCCAAGATTTTAGAGAGACAAAGATCGAACAAATCGAAAATAGGCTTACATGTGAAATCGAAATGGTCATTAATTTATGTATACCTTCTCTTATTTAAGACTTTTCATCGAACGCATTGTATGACACGTTCTCCATATTAGTTGTTCGCAGCGGTAATTTTTTAAACGTCACCTACATACGCGATCGGATCGTCCTGACATTCCGTCATTGTTACCAATTTCGATTTGCCGAATCGACGATAGAATCGCAATTCGACGCATCCGCGAATCGGAAACACGACGAAACGAACCAATTTCTCTTGTCCGGCGCGACATACAAGAGCACAAAGCTGATCCGGGAGAGGAATTTCATTCGTAGGCGGAAACCAGAAGGTTCCATTCACAGCGGAAGAAGACTCGGATCGGCCGGGCTCGTTCTTCTGCGTCGTCGCGCGGCTGAAAAACATTCCCTACGGAGAATAACGGCCAAACATACGCCATTATGTGCGCGAGGGAGTCGAGCTTTTTTGCGGGGAATGCCGACGGGCGCCGAGGGTGGGCTACCGCCGTCACGTTGACGAAAGTCGCGCAGCTGGAAAACCGAGGCGGGCACTTCGCGGGCGACGACGACGACGACGACGATGGCGATGAAGAAGAAGAGTGGCGACGAGGATCGTCGCGCGAGAGAGACCGGGACGAAGGCGGAGAACATTCGCGTGCTTTTGGGTATCTCTATATATTTTGCTTCTAACCTACACGTGTCGCCGCGTGTCTCGCCGCTGTTCCGGGCTCAACATTCTTGTGGCACAGCCGTCTCTTGCTCCCCCTCCTGCCCCTCCCCCTTCCCCCTTCCCCTTTCTCGTTTCTCCGGATTCTTTTTCGTTTTTTTCTTACGTATCATCACCACGATGGCCCGCAAACAAACGCGTAATCCTCTCATCACCAACACCCGTCATCCATCCGCGGCTAGAACTCAAAATATACCCCCTCGTTTTCGCGACGGCGGAGCTACGGTTGAATTCTGCGACGAAAAATAGTGGGGTCTGGGCATGCGTTTGCTTTTGGCAGTTGATCCGAATCTCTGAATTGCACGTCGAGCGATATTACTTATCGCGGTGTACTTTAATCCACGTCAATCTTGAAGTGGAATTAATTAAAACTTTACAGAAACTCGCATCAACTGTAACAACATCGTGAAAGGATAGCAGCGTAATAGCATAATGAACAGTTTGTAAAAGGAAACGGTATTATAAAGATATACGAGAAGCGCGAAAATGTTAATATAATATTTATACGACATTACGACACGCTAAATCCGTGCCTACCCGGACGGATCCATTTTCTGGCACGATAAATTATTATTCAACACGGCCGTCGTGCTTCGAAAAATGTAAAACGGTTTTACGCAAACGCGAATTTATTTTCTCTTGCGTAAAACAGTGAAACGTTATTTTTTCGTACAATATTATGATAGTATAGTCGCTATAATTCACTCTCGGGACTGCTTTTCATACCCTGAAAACCAATCAAGAATCTTATTCGGCGAACCGTTCAGTGCATTTTGGTGTTCTGCGTGTATATACGAACCGTGCTATAATCGTCTCTCCTATACATTGTTACGATCTTCATCCATCCTAACGTCATGCCGAATCCAAATGGCACGCGCATTTGTTCGCGGCGATCAGCGATTCCCTCTTAGGCATCGGATAGATCAACGGCGACGCGCTACTACGTCGTTCCCTCGGTAATTAGAAACGCGCTGGGGAGCGCAGCCGAGCCCGTACATCAGGGCCAAAGTGGAGAGACCGATTAGCGCGACTCGCTGTCAAAACATCCACTTGCATCCATGACAGGAGAGAGAACTTTGTATCTCCCCCTTTCCCCTTTTTCTTCCGGCTCCCTCCTCGTCCCGGTGACGCGCGAAGAGTATGTACTCCGAGAATCAGTCACCCGTGTGCACTCCCGGCAGTCCATCACTCCCGGGCCAGGGCGAATGCAGCAACGTGTGCAACGAGTGCAATGGCAAAGGACGGATGCGGCGTGAAAGGGGCGAGCGAGAGCGCGACGGCGGCGGCGGCGGCGGCGGCGGCGGCCGCGGCGCATAATATATCGGTTTAAAAGTACCATTTATTTAAACGGCGTTTACAACGGGGCCGTGCCGCGGGACGAAAAACACAGACCGCAGCCGTTGGAAATAATAACGGGGTTAGCAGGGCCCTCGACGAGAAGAGTAACGTCCCGTGCGCCCGGCACGCGGATGCAATTGAATCAATCATCCCTGAAAAAGTGCCACTGGATGCTTTCCACTCGGTAACTCGCCTGTAAATTAACGGCGCCACACGAGTGCCGCTGCAGCGGTAACAGTCGTCATGAGCGGGAAAACGCTACTCTTCGACGCGATGCGACGCGTCGGGCTTTTTATGAGAGCTGCCGCTGACGATTATGAGAGAGATGTTCGGAGATGTCTCGGTGGCTTGGATGTTACAGTACCGTGCGCAATTGCCCGGAATTACGAGATATCCTATCGACCACAGATGTTATACAGAATAAATTATGGATGAACGGTTGTTTCTCAATAGCGAGGCGTTAAAAATTATACAGATTACCAGGTAAATTAAATCTCAGGCACGCATGTCGCATTTTTTTCCGCGTTGGTTTCGGTCGGACTTTGATTTCGTGGGAATTTAACTGGAAGCCATAATCTTCAAGATACTTATAATTCATTTCTCTCGTTTCTCTCTAATCCCTGAAAATGCGCGAGCAAGAGATAAATAAAGTCGTGCGCAAGAATGCGACGTATATATAGTTGCGCGTTGAACTCTGATTCCGATACCAAGCTCTCCTTGCATTTAAAATTGTCGCAACCCGCGCGCGGCCGCATGTGCTGCGAGAGGATGTGCGAACGGCCATGGATATCTCAGGATTTAAATGAACTCCAGCCGCTGACACTTTAATGCCTCGCGTCTCGCGGTCCGCCCGCTCGTCGGGCTCTCCGTCTTTTCCTCCTCCTCGGTCGCCCGGCTGCGTCATCGCTGACATAATTGTACGCGGCAGTGATGCACTAAGGACGCACCCTTGTGACGTTGATTATATTCAAGCAGGAACATGTATATCTTCGTGCCGTAAAACGCCGCGCTTTCGTAACATGACGAGAGATCGTGGAGGATAGGAAGAGAGACGGAATTCGGAACCGTTACCCTGCCGTTGAAGTCGAAGTCGCCCGTCATCCCGAGCGCCCGAAAACACGTCTTCAAAGAGCAGGTTATTATTTGTGATCCTTCGCCAAGATCGAGGACGCTACATCCGTAATTTATCGAAGCGTGCCGTGCGTTACGCGGAGAGAGAGAGAGAATGAATGAATGAATGAATGACCTTTATTAGCTTTCTCAGCTATTTTTACATACTACATATTTATACATATAACAGAACGTACTCTTTTAGCACACGTTTGAACATTTTTAGTTCTTCGCATCTTTTAATTTCGGCTGGCAGTGCGTTATACATTTTTACTCCTTCATAGAAAATACTTTTTTGCGCATTTCTCGTCCTACGAAACACTATTGCTATATCGCCGGTTTGTCTGGTTTGCCTATCAGTGTTCTTTCCCACTAATTCTAGACGGTCTTTTAATTGTTCCGGTAACATGTTGTTCACCGCTTTAAAGAGAGAGAGAGAGAGAGAGAGAGAGAGAGAGAGAGAGAGAGAGAGAGAGAGAGAGAGAGAGAGAGAGAGAGAGAGAGAGAGAGAGAGAGCGGAAACGCTTTCGTGTCGACGTGTTGTGAAGGCACTGATACCGTCGCAAAAATTATTTTAGAATCCGCTTAATTCTAGACAAGATGACATCACAGATTCTTTAAATCGAATGTTTTCTCGATGAGAAATCGCGCGCCATTGCTTAGATCACGATTATATGCTCTATTCTTAATTTCGACGCGGTATCATAAATTCTTACATCGTAATATATAATATCATTAAAAACAAGGGGAAACACGCAGAGGACTGCGTCGCTGCGTTGGTCATTTCGTTCTCTTCGCCACAGCGTCGTGAGAGACGAATCCGGCGAAATGAGAATGGCTCACGTTTCGCCGGCGGCGAAATTGACTCGTGAACGGGAACGACGACGACAACGATGATGACGACGATGTCGAATCTTAGGTAGCGGCGCAAGACACCGCCGTTACGTCAAAGCACGCCGGATAGAGCCGGCGGGACGCGGATAAAAAGAGGACGTGCCAACGCGAATGGCGGCAGGGAGGGCAAAGGTGGAACGGGGAAAACAAGAGAGCAAACGAAACTGTAGCGGCGGACGGAGAGGAACGCGGATTAACAATGGCGCAAATACTGGTACCGGCTGCAGAATGCCCGCGAGCGCATACGGCGCATAATTAATACCGTGGCCTGGGCACGGCAGAGAGATTCGTGGCAGGAAGCGAGGATCGGGAGAGGCGAAAGAGGGTGGGCGAAGGGGGCAGGAGAAACGGCGAACAACGCGCGCGGTCTCTCTTGGTCGGTGGATCGTGGAAAGAAAGAAGGGATCCTCGTCGGTATCGGGGGAGACCAGGTCCCGGGGTGTCCACGGGGAGGAGATTTATGTGGCTCCTGATTGAATCGTTCTCACTCGATCGCGCCGTTTACTTTTTGCCCTCTCGAGAGATCTCTCTGCGTTCCGTTTCTCTCTCTCTCTCGCTCTCCTTTCCTCCGTGTTCCGCGCTCTTCTGTGTGTGTGTCCCTTTTTCTCTCTGGTGTCCCAGCGAATGCACGCGGAATATCCATGGCACGAGTTCTCAAACTGAAATTAGCTCTCAATCGTCGCAGTGATTGAAAATCATGCCGATATTTATAAATCATTTCTTGAAAGATAATTTACAAATGATCTGTGAGTCGTAAACGTCTTTTAATTTAGAGAGGTTAAGAGAAAAATATATAAACTATAATAAAATTTGACTTGAAGCGAGTATTTTTCTGATAAAGTTTCTACTTTTACATCTTCCGTAACTTGCTAATGGTAAAAGCGTAATTATAGTCAAAACATCTTAACGCTAACATTGTTCTTTTAACATTTTTCTGTTTCGCATCGCATGTTCAATATTCCGCGGTAATTCCGTGCAGGTCTTGTTTCTTTGTTAAAACATCTCTTCATCATCATTGTGCGAGACCTGAATAGTCAAAAATCTTCTTCTGCAAGGTAACGCAACCGTCTCACCGTACCGCAGAATAATTTAGCTCCCGAAGAATCGGTGTAATGGAAGAGCACGTTTTATGCTACCCAGGACCGTCGACGCAGGTAGCTTGTAATGTTCCTGCATCGTTTCGTCGTCGTCGTCGTCGTCGTCGTCGTCGGTGCGCGCGCGGTAAATTTCTGAAACACAGAGTCTCTCCTCTCCATTGTGATGCCACACGCTCTCCCGCTCGGGGCGAGCTCCGTTAGCTAGGAGGCGGCGAACGGAAGCAAAACAAAAGACGCCGAAATGCGTTCATTATTTCGAGCTAATTGGCGGTGCCTTTACCCTCGAGCCGGGAGGGAGCCAGTCAGCCTCTCCGGTAGCAGAAAGCAGGGAGTGAGTTTCGGTGCTCTCTCGCAGAAGCGAGTCTTTAAACGCGCTTGCCTCAGGCTTCTATCCTTCTCCTCCTCCTTTAACCTTTCTCCTTCACCTCTTTTAACCCATGACATCGCTCTGTCGGTAGTACCTTCGATAATGAGATTATTCTGTACGATCACTCCCTTCAATTTGCATTCTTCGTAGCTGCCTTTGAGCGCATTCTGCGGTTACCAGCAAATGGATATCATTTGACAACTTATTGACAAGACGTATAGAAACGTGATACGAACTAGATCGTAATTTGTGCGTTTCAATAAACTTTATTTAAGATCCGTAATAGATCGCTGTGAGAAACAACCCAGATTATTCGAAGGAGAGCCGCGAAGTAATCTCAGATCTCGAAAGTGTCTCGCGGAAAAATGAGCCCTACTTCGCATTCCGGGGACTTTATTCAGGGCGTCCTGGTGGCCCGGGCGCGCATCAGTGGCAGCCGGACATGGGTGCACGGTATGCGTATACACGACGCACGATAAGTATCGCGACACATGTCGGTATAAGTACCGTGATCAATAAAGTCGCGAGAAGAAGGTTCGTCTCGCGGCGCGGCTGGAAGTCAAGGAGTCGCTATTGAAGAAGGCACGTCCTCTCGGCATTCTCGTCCTTCTCGGGCTCTCTCTTTCTCTTTCTCTCTCTCGACAACCAGATACCACTACGAACGGCGGGTAGGTGCATCATATTCGTGTCCGTGCACGGTAGCTCGGCCGTTTCAATATGCGTTCGCGCACACATGCATATGATGCATACATGCGTACACGAATACGCGCGCGAGCGCGCACAACGTGTACACCGACCTATACATAATATTTCTGGCCGTAATACGGCGTGGGGCGCTACGTCGCGTCGTTGGTTCCATTGGACAACGCCACGTGATGGTAATGGCCGCGATAATTATTTAGATAGCGGAGGATATATGCTTCCTAGCGCAGCATGGGACCCCGGCCACGTCGTTTCCATGGTGCCCCCGTTGGTGTAAGCCGGGGACGTGCCCGCCCGAAGCGATGGAACGTATATACCCACCACCGTCGCCCATTGGAAATGATATCCTCTCTTTCCTCTTCGTTCGCCCTCATTATTTCCCCGCCGCTGTACGAAGCTCCGGTATAACGTCGGATCACTCGTTTCTCAGGATGAAGTCGTTCGTCTTGGATCCGCATGACGTCGCGGCCTCGAAATTCGTGATAAAACACGTGCGCTCGCTAATAAAATAAGCTCAGATAAAATCTAATCACAATTGATCAACACGGACAAAATTTGTAACTCGTAAATAGAATTTTTAAGTCGTATAGTTACCCTCAGGTCGATCAGTGGCCTTTAATAATTTTTACTGAATTGATTTTAATTTCAATTTTTCTACGCGTCGAATTGCTGGATCCATAAATTTGCGTCAAAATTCAAGCTCACAAATTAACATACGGTGAATTAGGAACGAATTTTTAGTATAGGCAAGATTTTATTGTGATATGTTAATACTGAACGGTAAATCAAATGGCTAATCGTTCTATTTATAAAACCCCTCCCAGAAGTCTAGATAACTCGACTCTCGTCGGGATACTTCCTTGTGCGGCTTCCCGACAGACTTTGGGGTGGATTAACTCGCTTCGCCGCTGTAGCGGGGCATTACTTCCACGCAGTGCACCTCCGGTCCATGGATCCTGACTGAAAGTAGAAACCCCCGATTTTCGCATAAATCAGTCTTGGTTCCCCGACTGTGCCCCTGCCCGGTCGCCATCGGTAACCCTTTCTCCTTTCTCGATGTTCCACCCACGAACTCAGGGCAGAGAGAGAAAGATAGAGAGAGAGAGAGAGAGAGAGAGAGAGAGAGAGAGAAGAAGGGAAAGGAAGACAGAAAGAGAGAAGGAAGGCTCGCGGAGAAACGAAGAACGAAGGAGCGCTATTTTATTGCCAGCTTAATAAATGGAGGCTCCTTTATTTGCTCGAGCCAGCATCCGCTCGCAGTTTGCCAACCTGTTTGCTAACAACAAATTAATCGGGTGACGTATCCCGGCGAGTACTACCTATATATATATATATATATATATATATATATATATATGTATATGTATATATGTATGTGTGCACATACGCGTGTATACGCGAGTCTGTCCCATCTTCTTCCTCCCCATCTTCCACGAGGACGAGGACGAGGACGACAGACGAGAATAGGCAGCTCGACAGCGGTTCCTTCACCCCTTCGAACGAACTTGCAACCTGCTGCTCACTTGGTCGTTTCTCTTCCCTTCTTTTCAGTCCTATGGTTTATCTCCCCCTCGTCGTTTTCTTTCTCTCTCTCACTCTCTCTCTCTCTCTCTCTCTCTCTCTCTCTCTCTCTCTCTCTCTCTCTCTCTCTCTCTCTTCTACTCTGTCCTCAACGTGGATCTCGAGCGTAATCGACGCAGGTATGCGTTACCCGCAGTGCGTCCGACCGATACGTACGTATAAGCCAATCTGTAATTCATAATGTGAACGCTCCTTGAGTTCTTGCTGCCCACACGCTGAGAAAGGAAGGGAGGGAATGGAGACGAAGAGGAACGACAGACGGATCCGACATCGCGTGTCATTCCGCAGGAGTAAAACCTGACCTGCTCAATGTAGGCGCCTCGAAGCCGAACACACTTATACCTCTTATTATCCCGAAAATATTTCTAAATGCAAAACTCTTGCGTCTTGTTTTATTAACAATAGATTAAAATACAGAATCTAAGAAGAACTCTTAAATTATTTTATTTTGTTTGAAAAGAGAGGGATGGATAGGGAATTGACAAGGAACAGATTAAGTTTTAAAATATTTTAATCATAATCGATATAATGTAGGATGAAATTAAGATCAAATCGTCTTCGTGCGAGAAAGAGGGAGCGTTTTCCGGCGCTAGAATCCGAGGATTACATCAGCTGCGACGGACAGCTCGCCTAATAAATGATTTCCCTAATTCCCTTTTCGAGCATTCGCATAATCGTTATCATTCTTGATTCACCGAGTAGCGCTAACATTTAGGGATTACCATATTTACAAGTCACTCTTGCGCGAGAATCTTATAGCGCGCATTCTTCGGGGCGATGTGATTTAATTTGCCGATTAGAGAGATAGAAAATAATGTTTCATGAATTGCGATTATTCTTTGATTCCGGGATTAAGAAGCGCGCGAGGAGAAACCGTCAATAGCAGAGATTGCGAATGATGACAAGTTACTGACATTTCGATACATTTCTATCGGGAATAATAAAGCCTCGCTCTTTTTACGTCTTTTTACATTGTCGTCGGAAACTACGCGTCGGTTCCGCTTCTTTCCGTCTGCATCGATGCATCACCTAGGCGATCGCCTCGATGCAACTTTTTCTTCTGCAGCGCGGAGGTTTTTCTCATGCTCAGTCTGCTTCTCCGTCAATCGCCGAACTCCGGTTAGAAGAGATCCCGATAGAAGAGCAAGATCCGGAATTAAAAGACAGAGAGAGAGAGCGGAGAGAGATGCCTTTCTTCATCCCCGGATCGGAGCCGCGCGGATTTCCGACGCATAATGACGCCCGGGGGATTTCGAATTCCATCGCGAGAAGCCGATGCACGTACTTACGTAAGAGAATCTCGGCGAAAGACGATACAAGAAAAGGTTTCGACCGCATCCAGCTCTCTCGTCGTGCCTTATTCCCTTCCTCTTTCTCTCTTTTGCTCCTTATCTCTCTCTCTCTCTCTCTCTTTCTTTTTCTCTTTCTCTTTCTGTCTCCATCCCGCTTACCGGAACGAGGTATATGCGCTGCACCTGTCGGTGCAATCTGGACTCGGCAAAGAGCGGCGTATCGTGATCGCCGGTCGCCACCGTCGTCGCTATCGTCGTTGTCGTTGTTGTCTCTTCGTCGTCGTCGCCGTTGTTGCATTCGGCGACGCTCCCGGTAGCTACCGGAGCACCGAGCAGGCTCGGTCATGCGTCGCAACTATAATTTGAAATAATTTATAAATCCTATTCAATTCAAATTAAGGCTCCACTCTGTCGGATGAATAAAAGATGCGCCATACCGCTCGCGCTTGCTTGCTCGCTTGCTCGCTCGTTCTGCGCCTGCTTACGCTCGACGAGAAAGGAAGATGGAACACGGAGCAGAGCGGAGCGGGCGCAAGCGCAATAATGTGAGTGTACGCGGGCAAATGGTGTCCCATTATGCCCGCTCGCGGTGAATTACGCTATCGGGACGGATTGCCTCGAATTCTTGTAGAGATTATGATCGATTCGCGAATCGATATTTGCCAATCTATCGATTAATAAATTTGGGGAACGCGGACGTCTTTGCACATTGCTTTGCAGAAAAATATTTGATTAATAGAATGTATCAGATTTTATATATCTCCTGTAAATTCTCTTTAAGATGAAGGTAACTGTCATGTGAAATTAGAAACTGACGAAAAATCGTTTTTGCGAGCGTCTCTAGCGCGAAAATTCGCGGATTAAACCACGAACATCGCTGTCTCGCTCGGACCTTGCCCTCTGGGGCTTTGCCGTCATATTTTATCACGAAAAATCCGACGGCTGGTGCGAGCTGTCCCTTTTCCCGTTGTTATTCGGTGGCGTCAAGAGGCGCGGAGGGACAGGGAATAGTCACGGGGCATTATAAAGCATTACAACGAGCGCTGTTAACGCGCCGTGTCCAATCCGCACGCGATTCTCTGAAAATAAAATACAAAATGACGCGACAACGCTTCGACGAGGCTCTCTGTCAAATCCATCGGCGGCATTCCGAATCTATCTGCACTTGTACCCTTCCCCCCCCCCACTTCTGTCTCGACACTCGCATCGGTAGCATGGTTTTCCCTTTTCGTTCTCGTACTGAGCGCAATCGCTCGTTATCACTTTTTTTCGTTCAATCTCTCACCAGGAAAGATTAGTAATCTCTTACAAGATTTATATGAATCTTATATAACAATTTAAATTTTAGCATAGTTAGAAATTATAAATGTTGTAATTTTATTATAAATGATAAATGAAGATTGTATAATATATATTCCCCATACAATTATCTTTTTCTCGCGAGAGAGAAAAAAGATAATTATATTGCTTCATATACGATCGGAATATGTATTTTATATAACTTCACTAATCGCTCAATCACATAATTACACCGTAATAGCCGCGGTATGTATTTTACAGCGTGTTATTTTATGGAAGTAAAAGGTTCACAACGATTTGATGAGATTCAATTTTCTCCCGAGGAGGTTCTTTCATTTCAACCCCTCATTCGAGAAAGAAATCGCCACATACGCACAATGTCTGTTCCCGAGCGACCGAAAGAAAGCCGACGAGCCAAACCGGCAATTAGCTCGAGGATATAAACGCGCGGGAGACGTTGGCACGCGCGTGCGCGCGATTTTTCTCTCGCGCGCGTTGCAACGTTGATGATTCAAAGGAAGAAGCTCCCGAGAGAGGGGGTCGAAGGGGGTGACTAAAATCAATTTGTTCGTATCCGCGATGAACCGTCGCTTCGCGGAGATTGCGTTTTCACCCCGGGACACGAGGAACGTCGGCGATTTTCAATTCGTCTCTTCCCGCCCCGCGCCGTCCTTTGCGCGCACGCACGTAACGGATATACGTTCGCGGGCTTCTTGTTTTCCGTCTCACCGCGTGCGCGCGAGGACGACCCGCTCGAATTGCAAATCAAATAGAATGCGCCCCGCTGCAACGGTTACATTGCGCGGACGACGTTCGCGCGAGATATATTCGCTCGCTATTCTGATATATGCTCGTTCCGTCGCCCTTTTTCTTTCGTCGTAGAAAGAGACAGCCTTATCCCTCCTCACAAGGTCGGGATTGTGCGTCGACGTATATCAACTGCAAGTAATAAAATTGAAAAGCCTCTCAAATTTAATATCTTCTGTTAAGCAAATCTCTCATACATCTCTATTCCTCCTATAATATCAGCTGTGTTTAATGTCTCGATAAATGGTTGGATTATTAGGGAGCCACCCCTATAATCTATCGCATCGTTTTCGAAGCTACTTGGCTACTTGACAAGACCTAATCACGTCGACGCGATGGATTTCACCAATCACTCTTCTTTTCTTTTTTCTTTTTCGTTGATCGGCGCAGAACTTTCCGCGAGCAGGCAAAAATAGCCGTCCCGCGACAGTGGTGTTTCACGAGCCGGAGTTCGTTCCCATGAAAGCGGCTCGCAGTCGTGTTGCTCGGCAGAGCCAATCGAGAGTTTATCAAGCGCACTCGGGCGCGCACCGCGGAATATTCGCCGGTCAATTTCGCTTCTCCCCCCCTGTTTAATCATGGCCCGGGCCCCCGGTCGGCGAGCGGCGGCATCGGGGGTGGCTCGACCGTTCGCATAGAGGGGTACGGCGTTGTGCGGCATGTACGAGGAGGGGTTGCTGGGGGGCGGCGGCAATAGCCCCGCTCGGGCCGTCATTTGTCAGAGGCTGTCGCGCCACGAGCGTGTTTCTGTTCCAACGGCGCAGATAGCGGCCCATCCATAGGCCGTTCATCTTTATTCCTTTATATATAGAGGCCCTATTCCCCGACCTCTGTCCCCCCTCACTCTCTCACGTCTCCCCGTCCCACCCCACACGCCCTACACGATTCCCTCGAACTCATTTAATTACAACAAACAATTTATTAGGTCCATCCGGGATCCGCCCACGGGTATAAAATGGTGGGGAAGGATAGAAGGAGGGAATAGGTCAGGGGGTGGGCCAGGCGCCACTCGTTCGTTCGCAGAACGCTGGAGGAAAGCAAAATTATTCCGTCAGGGGTTGACTACCGCGCTTCGCCGGCTGTCATTCTGAGCTTCTGGGTCAAACCGTGCCCGTAAATTAACCAAGCAAAGTGCGGCGACGTAATTTGCTGATGTGGTGACTCGTGATACTGTTCCCTTCTAATGCCTCTTCCCGCATGACAATGAATTCTTCTCGAAAGAAAAAAAGAATAATGAGAAAACGAAAATAGAAGAAATATGCAACATTTAAGGGAAACTCATTACTGATGGTCTTATCGAAAATACGATGCGTGTTGATTAGACAGATATGAGGGTGTGACGCCATATCTTAGACGAGAGCGTGAGATTCGGAAACAGAAGTAGAGAGTCTCTCACCGATCTCAGCGGATCAGTTACACCAGAAACCCAGTCCGCTTAGAAAGTGAAGAGCCGATAGGGATCGGAGCACCATTGTAACGAACCATCGGCGTAATTGAAGCCGCAATTATATCTTTTCCCGACGACTTGTTTATCCGTTTTTACCCACATAAATTCAAAATAGGATTCTAATAAAGAAACGCACGTTCGCATACCTTGGCTAATGCAATTCCGTGGAAAGTCACGAGTTTTTCCACGCGCCCCGTGATTGCGTTTCTTCCGAGAAAGCGAGATCTGACATTTTCAAATAAAGATCGCATTTAGAATTGGCAATGAAAATATTTCATGGAAAGAAAAAAATAATAATAATAATAAACAATTTTAATTTTTTTATTTATATCCTCGTTCACGTCGCAGGTTTACAATTGATAATCGTGATGCACGACCGTCTCCGCGTCTTCGTAACTTTCGCACAATAATTTACTTGGGTGCGGCTTTCCAAGAGTGTGTGGGCGTCTGACTTCGCCTCGATGACCTTTGATCTTTCCCTCTTTCGCAACCTACCCCCTTCATCTTTCGTAAGAAATATCCGCAATGCATACAAAGAGTTGTCTCGCGCCTCGCTATCTTCTGCACTGTTGTTATGATTTGCCACCCGAAACGCCCGTTCGTCATTCTGTAAACGGTTCGCAACGCTACACGAGGCGACATATCGTTTCTTCATTGCGCTGCCTTTCGGTCGCGAACAACGATGTGATCAATTGTTTCCGAGGCTGCTAATCAGTTTTCCCAACTTCCGCGAGCGATTCATCACATTAGTTTTATTAATGATCGTCGACGGTTATTTTAATAGCCTCCCATGAATCGGATTCAGCCGCGCGACGGCGATCCGTCGAAAGAAGCGAATCTATCGCGATGGTCGATCGCGCTTGAGATTGCTGGTCCTACTTCGCGCTAATGTTCATTGTTTAACGACAGTAACGTTCGCAAATCGAGTACCGTTTTATTAAGAATGTAATCGGAATTTTCACGAATTGCACACGTTAAGATAATTTTGCTTTTTCACTTGATAAGATATTTTTCTAAAGATGACAAATTCTTGACTTTTGTATTTGTAAAAGGAAGAAGAGCCTCCAGTACCTTATAAGTTACTCTTGTCTGTTTATATTGTTTATACTCTAGCTACGCCTTCGCAATCCGATCGCAATCGCAAACGTAGGTGACGAGGTGACGATATCTTACGCCGTGACGACATACATTTCCCACCGAAATATTACGTATCTTTTTGCCTGCGCGATGGCTGTCGGTACAACGCGGTTCGTACTCCGTTTCATATATGAGAAAGGAATCTCTTCTTGCCGTGGGGCCCGACCGACGGTTTAGCCCAAGACGGTTTAGTTATGTCTTACCGAAGGATAGAGGCTGAAGCACCGAAAGAGAGATAGAGAGAGAGAGAGAGAGAGAGAGAGAGAGAGAGAGAGAGAGAGATTTCGCGCCATCGAGAAGGTCGTAAAGATCTTCCACCTCCGCTCTTGCGAGCCGCTTCACTCGCTCGCACGTCATAAACCATCTCTACGAGTCTCGTCTACGCGTTCGAATACGATCTGATATTATTACTGTCGTCCCGTTGTATTATATAATAAACGACCTTTTATACATGCCGTAAGCAGTTTCGCGCGCCCGGAAAATTGATAGAAATGAAGTCGTTGGAGAAAAATGAAGAAAATCGCCGCTCGTTCAGATCATCGTATTGGAAAGAAAAGGCATAATCGAATAATATTTATTTTTAATGCAATCCAATAAGAATGTCATTGGAGTTATTATTTTACAGTGACAAGCTTGATGTGTGTGTCACGCCTCTGTATCAAATTAGAAAACATATCTTCTCTTTTTCAAATAATTTATGTAATTAAAGATTGTATATATATGGTAAAATAAATTAACGAGAAAAATTTTGCGGTGGGATTCGTGAAATCAATAATTATTATTGGACGTACTAAAATAAGCAGGGGAAACAAGCTTGACGAAGAGTAAGTCATTTGTATCGCGCGTTGACTTGCACATTTTCAGACACAACGTCGCGCAATTTCATTTCATCAAGATAGCCCTCGCCGACGCAAACAAAGTGCTTCCAACACGAAGTAATTAATTACGGTGATCTGATTGCACGCGATTAATCCTGCCGACTTTCGAGCGGATCATTAATTAAGGGTGAATGAATGTCCCGGGGTATGTAGGCACTACCGAGGACACGCTCATTTATTTGGAATAATTTAGTTTAAATGAGTAAACCGTATGTACGTGTGTATGCGTGTATGTGTTTACGCGTGCGTGTGCGCGTGCCCAAAGTTCACGGTCGATATTGCGGCCGGACATTCGATTTGCATCCGAGATATGATCGATCGTTCTATTCATTCGCCAAGCAATTATTACTTAGCGATATTTATGCTCAATTTACATACTATTTTTTCACGATTACGATACATGGCCCCTCATTCGTTAGCAGCAGAGCTTTTAATTGCCTCGGGTAGCATCTGTCGCGACTCGTGAAACACTTTCATGAGCCTCTAGAACTGGAATTTCAAGACAAAATAAATAGCGTATTTTTATTTACCGAGAACTTGTCGGCTCTCTTTCTCTTTTTCTTTGGCGAAATTTCTGTACTCTGTAACGTAAACAGCGGCGGAATGTAATTATTATTCGGTGCAACGCGGGCAGGTTTTCTTTAGTCTCGTAACTCTCCGTGCTTACGCGCGGCAGCAAGACTCTCTCGTTGAGCTTTTTATTTATACAGCTCATTGTGCTTCTCTCTTACGGTATTACACGGCTTTTCTCACGGGTTTTCTTCTCCTCCTTGCAAATCCAATTACTTTGCGCTTCATGCCGAAGAAAGAATACTACGAAAACATCGCGAGGCTTACGCCCCTCTTTCTACGCTGCGTTTCACCGTTTTCATCTCCTCTTCCAGTTCGCGTTCGTATTCGCGAGTTTTGCAGACAAGGTAAAGCGTACCGTCGCTTAAAATGCAACAGCGTTAGGCGGATGTTTTAATTTGTTTGCGCCGCGTCGAGCTAAGCCGCGTAACCGCCGCACTCTGTTGCGCATAAAAAGCTCGTGCGCGATCCACCACCCAATCTCTCCGAGGAATTCCTACTTTGTTATTTAATTATACGATCACGACTTCCGGTGTATTCACATTTTGATTATGAAAAAAAAGGGAGAAGGGAAAGAAGGCTCTCTCGGAGCGCTCTCGCGTGATTTCGCCGTTCCCCACACCTGGCAACCTCTGTCCATAAGATCAAGCGGTTTAATAACATGATTCAAGGAGCGGCAGCAATCGGTACATTAAGGTCAGGTGGGTCGAGGTATATAAAGATAATAGCTCGTCACCGACCGACCGACCGACCGACCGACCGACCGATCAATTCATCGACACGATAGGTTTTGATAGATTTAAATAGAGTAAAGCTTGCAAATTGCAATAAACGTGCGATGAATTTTATCAGAAAGTATAAAGAGTATTTAACTAAATGTTATACAATTAATAAGTTAATAACTGAACGTTCTATCTATCGACTTCTTCAGATTTTAAAACAGATTGGTCCAAAAATTCCCAGAAAACTACCGAAATCGCATATAAGTAATTTGTCAAAAAATTGCGAAATTTTTTTTTTCGAGAAAGGGTTTTGATGGCATATTCCATGGGGACGGAATCTGTCCACCGCGAAGAGCACGCCGCAGCGGTGCGATGCCTTAATGACGAGATCTAAGACGCGCGATACGGCGATCGCCGATCGGCTCGCTCTCGCACACACTTCGCGGCGAGGTCAGGCGGGTCGCAGCGCGTAAAAATAATAATCAATCGAACGACCGGTAAGTGAGAGCTCGGCAATTACGCGGTGGCGGCGGTGCCCTGTGCTGCGGTTTGCCCCGGCCTCCGGCCGCAGGCGAACCGAGGACGGAGAGCGGAGAGAACTTCCTTCTACCGCCTTTAATTCGCCTCCATTTCCCCCTCTCTCCTCTCCCTTCGCGTGCGCTATCATAACGTAACAACACGAGACTCCCTCGCTTTATTATTAAAAGTTAAAATTCCGGTGGGAGCCGGAGCGATCTTGCGGCGAACCTCTCTACAGACATCCTCATCCTCTTCTCTCTCTTTCTCTCATCTTTCCTTCCTTCTCTCGTCCTCTTTTCTCATCTCTCTTTTTCTCTGTTTCTCTTTTCTCTTCCTCTCTCTCTCCTTCGCTCTTTTCCCGACTCGCTCGATTTACGTTCTTCTGTTCTTTTTTTTTGTAAACTCGTACAAACGTTCATTGGCGCGATACTCTATGTTCATAACGGCCGCTGGTAGCAATCGCGTATAACTGCATGTATATCCTGCGTTTGCGCGGAGCATCCCCATAGATAATCGTATTACCATCTATCTTGTACGCCGCTTCGGGACGTCGAATCGAGATTCGAAACACGCGGCCCTCGTCTTCCGCCTTTTAGCCGCGAACGACGCTCTCGAAAGTTTTCTCGCGGTCGGTGGAAACGCGCCGGCGCGTTTCTTCTCACACGTTTATTATAATTCGACACGATAATTCGATACGGTACATGTTGTCTCGAATTAAGAGGGATTAGAGAATTGCACAGGCCATCGGGTTTTAATTAAAGCAAAATTTACCGTTTACCGTCGACTTTCATTGGCCGGGGATTTCACCGAACCGCGGCGATGTACGGCGAACGTATGGTTTCGATATATCGACGATTTCGCAACGAGTTTTTCTCGCCGAACCGCTTGACAACCGGTACTATCGAAAGGTGGTAAAACTGTCCACCGAAGAATAAAGAGAGCGGAACGAGAACGACGATGTCTGTGTGCACCTCGTGTGAATTACGCGACGCGTCGCGTCGAATTGCCATTTACTCGTAGATTGATTGAAACGCGCTCACGGCACCGACGTCGCTGTGTTTTCGAACGTAACTATACAGTTGGCCGCAAAATTTTTTATCAACGAGAAAATGTCGGTGCAAGAGAGAATATGGAAAAATTAAAAAATACAACGAATTGCGTGCTCATTGTATAAATAGCATAAGTAGTGCATATAAATTGGTGAACAGGATTTTTTTTTAACAAATCAATAAATGGTGATGTAACCAACATAATCATCAAAAGAGGAAATAAATTATGACGTAATAATCTCTTTATTAGAAAAAATTGGCATAAAAGACAGACAGGGATTCATCTCTGTTCTATGACAACTGATATATAACTGGATAAAAAGCAAAAATTCGAAATTCCTGGCGTTCCATATTTTGATGGAATCTCATTTGCACGGGGAATAAACTGTTCGGGGAATGTCGATCAAGGTGGGATATTTTTGCTCGCGATATCCTTTTTTTTTCTTACGGTTAACGACGCGGTAACCCTTTTGCGGACGACGGACATGCGGGGATGATTCGACGGACGGGCGATTCGCGCGATTACGTATTATGCTAAACACGCGAAAATGGCTTTTTAAATGGAACATCTGCATTTATGTAGTCAATGTAGCGTCCACGGTCGCGCCGCGGACGGTCGCCCGGACGGTGGAATGGCAAGAGCGACGGCGAATTAAATGCAATTTTCGTCCCACCAAAACATGCATAACAAATTGACGAACGTCTTTATACTTACAAAAGAAACTGCGCGCGACGTTATGCACGTAGCACAGGGGCAGGACGCTATTTCGTCGCACGACCGATTTACAGTCCGATTATTATGCCTGCATAATGTCGAACTGTCTCCTCTCTCTCTCTCTCTCTCTCTCTCTCTCTCTCTCTCTCTCTCTCTCTCTCTCTCTCTCTCTCTCTTTCTCTCTCCGCCTTTCTGCATGTAAGCACGTAGTCAACTACGTATAATACGACCGACGAGAGTGGTGCGAGCGGAATTTCTAAGCGAATGCAATTTAAAAAGGAGCAATAAAGCGGAAACTGGCTACCGGGAGGAGTAATGCCGTTGCCGCCGCCGCCGCGCCGCCACCGCCGTTGCGATGCTACGCTCGATCCTTAAAATTGAAAATTAAACGTTTCGTAGCGCACTGTGAATTTTGAGTAGCATGTCTAACCCGTGCCTTCACGCTTTTTCTGTTTCAGGATCCGACTTCCGTGAGTATAGGTCATTAAGTTACCAGCCAAATGCTACAAAGTAATGGGTTTGGGCCGGGAGAGAAAAGCCGGAGTCAATTATAGGCAATTAATTGCGGAGCGCCGGTTTCTTCGTAGGCACGAGAGCTCGCAGGGCGCGAGAAGTTTTACGCGTATCAGCACGCATGTAGTTTACATTGCTAATCGCTAAAAAATATGCCGCGCGTGAGAGCAAGACGGGACCTTAAACCGTAGCAATAAGTAATTTGTAGCTTGAAAACAGCGCGGCAAAGCTTCTTCGATATCATTTAATGGTACATATTTTTCTTACATACACGCACCTTGGCATCGACATTTAATCTTCGTACGGACATCGCTGCGAACCATATACAGGGCGTAAGTATTTTACGATTTGGTCTTTTTAATACTTATTATTAGACAGTGGATATATTGGATTATACGCGGTGGATGTATACTGAGAGTTAAAAGAGTTAACATGGCTATCTTTCGACATTTATTGATGTAAATCGTTATACTCGAATAGTACTTATCCGTATATAATTTTCGCACAAGCGCGTTGCATTTGAGGAGGATTACACATAGGTTTAAGGCCCATCTAACCGATGATTATTATTCCATTTCGCGCAATAATGAACGAGGAACGGTTGAGAATAGTACCTAATTAGTCGAAATAATAACAATGGTGCAACACGAAATACGAATTAGTTACAAATTATGCACTAACTGTACAGATTATTGAGTATTTTCTACCTGCTCGTATCGTGCAGTATTGATTGTGCGAGATACGTTCTAAAAGTAAGCTATAATACGCTCGAAACATGGATTACAAATTTATCTCAATTTTTCAAATATATGCGTAGATAAAACAAAGCTTGCGTATTTTTGTTAGCATTTTTTATTATTTTATTTTTATTATTGAAAGACAAACTAGCATGGTGAGCGATATCGTGACCTTGCCGATATTTCATGCCGATTAACGCGTGTCGACAATACAGTCGTCCCAATAATTCGGAGGAGGGCGAAGAGGGCCTGCAAAACGCCAAGGCCCAAATACAAAAATGACGGGACGGATAACTGACGTCTCTATAGTAGTAAAACTGAGACTATGGCATTCGTGTCCCGATGGGGGTCCCCAGACGTCGTCGGAGACATTCAACGCCGCGGGGGACCATTGTCTCAGGGGGATCCCAAGGGCGAGCCACGATGAAGGGCCAACCCCGGTTTGACACGCACGAGGGGGTCGTAGCACCCCGTCGCGCCCCTCACGAAATTAATAACCGAAATTCGAGTGTTCCTACTCGGGCCAGAAGTTAGTCTTCCGCCACGGGCCTCACGACGGACCTCATGACGCTATACGCGGCAATCCGAGCGTCGCACACCCACGCGATGCATACGTCGAAAAGGAATACCGGTTAAGTGACTTATAATAAGGTCGGACGAGATTTACGGTGTTATTTGTTATTGGAGCGTGGTAGAAAGGGATGGGCACACAATCTTGCGATCTCGCCTCGCGGTTGTATATCCTGATCTCACTACTAAAACATCCGTAGATTCAACAGTTGTAAACGGAATAACGTTTGACGAGCGTCTCGCCGAAGAGAGACCGCCTCGAAATTTATTACGGGGATTCTCGAAACCTGATCGATGATTTTCACCGGTCGTTCGGAAATAAACCGAGAGGCAGGTATCGCTCGCCTCGCATACCACAGCGTCTCAAATTTCTACATCGGCCACTGCCTTTTTCGCCATCGCGTAGGTATATTGCGAGCGGCGCTATAAGCGGGCAATTAAAAGCGTACAGCGGAGACATTTATGTTCGCACTAACTGCCCGTTAAGACGTGGAACCACCTAACCGTGGAAGGTGTAATTGGCCGGCATGCTGGCAGCTCGTAAAAGCACAGCGGGCGCGCCTCGCTGTCCTGCAGTTTTTCCGGCACGACGTTTTACAAATCGCGCTTTTCCTTGGATCCATTGTTTAATGACTGATTTCATTTGCGTATAAACGTTCGGCAATGGCCTTCTTCGATGAGAACGAAGAAACCAACGTCTCATGAGAATACGGCAAACTCATGGTACGTAAAATTCAACGGGTCAATCGTCAGGTGGAAAAACAAGTTAGAACAGATTTGAACGAAATTTCATTTTGAAGTAATTAAAAAATAACTGTTCCTCGTTCGTTAATAACAAGGCTTGGAAATGGGAAATTAATCGTAAACAAATTTACAAGTATACACCGGAACACTGCGTTGCCGATCCTCCTTCTTAACGTACTCGTCAAACGCATAATAGGCTGCACGGTTAGATAAGCCTCGAAGCAAGAACATCTGGACGTTAAGAGAGAAAAAAAACGAGTTGTTATTGCTGCGGTTACTAATATAGATCTACCGGTAGATAGTGTAATTGTGCTACAACGTAGTCAGCAAGTATAATTTTAATTGCGATAAACCGCCATTACGGCAGCCTTGTTCTCCCTACGAATCCATCCATCTTTCTATGTGACAAAGAAAAACTGGGATCTAATGCGCCGTGTCAAGAGATACAATGTTTCCATTTGTTCAGACAGACCGGTGTGAATAACAAAAAAAATATATAGAATCGCTTTCGATCTTACGAGCTGTATGACGCGTGATTAGTTGCGTGATCATTTTTTTCCCCCTCGCGGCTTGAAATATATCATTCGTTAGAGTGACATTTATCGCTGTTGTAAAAAATTTTCCTTATTTTACTATAAAAGTGTTACGTTCTTTTTTACGATCGCGATCGCGAGGCACCGGACGTAACAATGTCATTAACATAGATCTAACATAGGGATAGTGTAATTGCGCTACAATGTAACCAGTCAGTCGTAATACGATATACAGAGTGCTTTAGAAGTACGCACTTGGCACTCTACGCGTGAAGGAGAGGCACGGCGGACTTGTCTCGACAGAGCGCGCGCAGCATTACATTTTTTATTAGTACGCACGCTACTCGTTACGCTATCGTTCACTCGTACGAAGACACGCATTCCTGGCAATCTATTTTTCTCTCTCTCTCTTATACACAAACACACATCCACACAAACAAACACACACACACACACACACACACACACACACTCTCTCTCTCTCTCTCTCTCTCTCTCTCTCTCTTTCTTTCTCGCACTTCGATTAAAATGCTAGACGTCGGTAGTAGAAAAAGATTCGCCGTGATACGCGATATTGTTACGCGTGTACACGTTGTAACTGTCCGGATCCGTGACGGAGTCACGCGATATGCATTATGCACGCACGTAACGCTGCGCCGCGCGGAGCGGAGCGGCAGCAGACGCGTTTCCGCCGTCAGTCCCACGATGCACCATAGCTCAGTGGACGACTCTCGCCCGTTTTGTGAGAAACGAGTCATTGACGTGCGCCGGTTTGGATTTTCGCGTTCGGTACGCGGAAAAAAAAAGAGGAGAAGAAGCGCAGGCTCTATCTCTCGCGAGTCCTATACATTATTAATAACGCGGGGGAAAACCCCTGGGTTAAATGGCGCGAGCACAATGACGGCACGTTAATTACACACATCGCCGCGTCATTATTTTCGACGGCACACCGGCAGCGCAATTTAACGCGCGTATATCTTACATAAATGTAATTACTATCACGAAACTCTCCATATGATCGTGCGATACTCGCGTATCGACGTTACTACGACGAGCTGTTGCGTTTAGCCCTGACGAAAATGCATTCCACGCGTGACATAACGAGCATACGCAATGTCCCGGCAAGAATATTATTCGAATAGAAAGCGTCGTATAGTGCGCGAATGTAGAATACGTTTGTGAATTCTTAATTCAGCGCGCGAAAGAAAAATTGGGAAATGCTTGAAACGGTAGTTTTAGTTTGCACGAGGAGATAAATCCAGTAGCCTTATCTCCGAGATATTCTGTGCAGCGGTGAGAAAAACTCGTCTCGATAATACCAACGTTTCTTCTCGCGCGGCTAATCCCGTTTCGCGCCCGACGTCGTTCGCAGGTGGTGAAAACTAATCGTGAGACAAATCCGGCGCGCGTCCCTCGCTTTCCCTCTCGCTCGCGATGAATTTAACATTTTCCACTTCTTCCCCGGCATTGTCCGCGCGTAATGAAGGGACGCGAGCGCGATAAGAAGAGCCGTTGCTCCCGGAGCGACTTTCACCGCGCGATCTCGTCAGCCACCTGTCGCGGCCCCGAGCCGACGGCGATCGGCCGCGAAAAAAATGTCGCGAACGTCGCGATTCGCGATGCACCTTTCCACGATGGTGCCTCCCGATGCCGATCGCGGCGGCGGTTCGTTTACGACAGCTGCATTATCCCTATGCGACGCGCCATTACTTTTATTAGCATAATGACAGGCGAACAACTCAATTTGCATGGAAAATCACACAGGTCTCGTAACGAAGCTCGCCCGCAGATCCGTAATAGTCGTCCTATCGGCGTACATACGTAAACACATATATTTCGCATATCATAGATTATATGTATATATATACATATCATAGAGTATTATATACGATATCCGAAAAATATTGAAAGGCGCAGGGTATGGAGAGATGTTCTAGTTGGAGTCTGTGGCGAAAACCTCTTTCGGGATACCACGCGCGCTCTTTCTCTCTCTCTCTCTCTCTCTCTCTCTCTCTCTCTCTCTCTCTCTCTCTCTCTCTCTCTCTCTCTCTCTCTCTCTCTCTCTCTCTCTCTCTTCGCGCTGGATAATTCCGTATCATCATCGAAATTGCCCTCGATCGTCGTCGTCGTCCTTCTCGTCCGCGGCTTGATTGAGAGTAGTCGAGGATCGTTTGCCACCGCACCTGATCCAATCGTCCATTCGATAATTGGCGTCGGTAATGAGACGCAGGATTACCTGCTCAGGTCGTTCAGGCAAATTTTTACGGTGAAAAAAAAAGAGATGATAAAAGGAATGGCGCGCCGTTTCTCTCAAAAGGAAGAAAACGACGAGCGATATTGCCCGAAATTGTCTGGGCGAAACAGTTTGCGAAATAACACTTGCGCTCGATTCGCGCTCGATTTCACGTGAAGTACAGCTGTCTAGAAATGAAGATAAATGCGAAATGATGTTCAGGGCGTGTAACGATTATCACGCAAATATTTATCGATCGTTGCTGAAGTCGACGGATACAAATTCGATGAAGTCCTCGGTACCTTAATAAGGAAGCGCACACTGATCGATACATTATACTTCAAACACTTCTTAAGATACCATCTTTACGGCGAAAAATATGCGCCGTTTTGCATTTTTGACGTTATTACAGTTATATCGGTTATGATATTATGGAAATCGAGCTGATTATAATCAATAATTTGTTGATACTTACTTTTAATGGAATATTTTAATTCACATTTTTCCTGTGTGCGTGTGGACTTGTGTCAAAACTCATTAACTTCAATTGCAATATTACTGCAAGGGGAAGTGTTTCAGCATGAAAGAAAAATGCGTAAAACGCTAATAATATAAACAGACGAAATATGTTTCCTGTGTTGCGCTGAAGAAAACGATAAAATTTAAATAACCCTGTCATTATACGTATAGTAGTCCAGTCCAGTTTAGCTTTTGTGATTTACAAGTTATAAAGATTATCCAAAATTTCGAGCTTGATTTTATGCGTCGGTCGTTAAGCTATAGATCGTTGTCCTCGCGGCATCGCGACGACGTGAATGACGCGAATGCAATTAACGTGCTTGATCGCTCCGATTTTGGCGCCGAACGCCGTGAAGCGCGATTACGACGCCACGATCTCGGACGCGACGATACAGATCTGGCGAAATATTATGTAAATAGAGGCGTGCGTTAAAACGCGCGCGATCTAGAGCCCGCCTCTCCTGCCTGCCTGCCCGGCAGGAGATACCGGGCGGATATAAAAGGAGCATAAAGTAACATTTAGCGCGCGCGCGCGCTTAAACGAAATTGCTGTAATCCCCGGTCGAGGCGGGCAAAAGCAGGGAAAAGAATCGCGGACGAAGGGATACGACGGATCGCAGAGAGAAAGAGAGAGAGAGGGGGGAAGGGAGCAAGAGGGCATTAACATACCGATTTACATAATGCGTATAATTCGAGCAATTATGAAGGGAAATATACACAATTTAATATAATGGCGGATGTTTAGGGCCGGCGCTATATCTACCGCGGGAGATCTCTCCGGTGTGCAACTAGAGAGAGAGAGCGCGAGAGAAGTTTCCTCTCGCATTGCTTATGCGTACGTAGACGCGCGGTGCATTCGCGAGAAAGGAAGATAGGTTACTCTATCGATTGTTCCACGCACGTTACGCGGGTGCATATCGCGCGTATGTCGTAGACGATCAGGCACGATGAGTTAAGCACGATCTAAAGCGCCGCGTATCCTAGTGATCCTAGTCGACAAACGAAGTTGTCAATGTTTATATCTTTACGAGTGTCGCTATTGTACGAGATACAACGAAGACACTCGTGAGACTCCGATGGTATCCGCGGACGAGCAGGAAACGAGATAGTGTGCAACGAGACATTTCAGAATCACAAATTGCATTCGGCGATAAAAGGACGCAGTGGTAGACGCGTGCGGTATTTATATCGTATTTATATGTTATATCTCTCTAACATATTATCTTGATTACCGGTGTTATAATTGCTCGTGTGTTTGACTTTGAATAATAGCATCGTAAAAAGCAAGTTTCCTCCTCTTACGAAGTAAGATATCGTTGTCTTTACAGTGAAATTTTGATTATACGCCGGCTGCACTAAAAATAGATCTCGGTTATCAAAAATTTTCCAGATCTTAAAGCGATAAAAATCTATCTAATTCTATAATCGACACGATAATTCTTTCGATAAGAGATCCGCGAAATGAAAAATGGCGTATGCATATTAATCGTAAAAATATTCGAAAAACTTGACGGATGAGTCGCCACTCTTCAACCTCGAAGACGTTTGAAAGGTTAGCCCCTAATGACGAAATACCTTCACGCCTACCTTTTACTAGACAGACATTGATTGATACAACCGGCATTTCTAACATATTTTAATATGTATTTTCACACAACAAACATGGATTTTCACGAAGGTGACTGGCACGTATCTCGTTCAAGCTAGACACTAATGCCGTAATTATGACGAAAATATTGTGTGAGATAAACGTATCTTTCCTAATGAATAAAAATGTAAGAGATAAAGTAGCGCTCGATGTAGTTACTTTTTAACGAAGTGCATAATGACTGCGAAGATTTCCTGTTTATACTTTATGCTTCTTAGCGCGCGTTTAACTAAACACACATATCTACAAAACATTCCACATATTACGTACGTTTTTAGTACTCTAGGTTGATTTAATAATTAATATTTTATACACCCATATTACGTTCATTTTAATAAGGAGGAACTGCTGATGTGTAAAATATCTAATTTACAATCGAATTGGATATTAATCCATTAATTGGAGAACAACTTTTTTCGCGCAAAGACTACGTTATTATTATCAATATTCTACCTATTTTTTCGTACTGTTCGCGATAATAATAAAAAGATCACGACGAGGGAGAAATTGACTAGAGATATTTCCGGAGTTCTGCGTGAAATGTATCCTCCGAAAGCGGATAACGTTTCGTAGATAACTAACGAAACGGGCGACGTTTATCAGTTGTACAGTACGCGGCGGGCATACGCGGTCTCATTCCAATTAGCGTTACAGGCTGAGCTAATTGCTCGATATAAATCGCCGCGACTTAAAAAGTTTGAATAATTAGGCGGGGCCGCAGGTGCTCGGGCTCGGTTTTATACATGCACGTTTGAATATTTAGCACAGTTCTAATGACGCGCGCGTCTCTCTTTATTATCGCCGGCGGTTAATAAGAAGGAAGGGTGGCTAGCGTCGCTTTTTTTATACGCGTTCGAAAACGATTCGCTACATCGCGCTCGCCGCTAAGGGCCCATTAGCGTTCGTGAATCGTACAACAGTCCGCGTCACCGCGGCGTACAAATATCCGAAAGCAAGAAAAGATCAGTTTCATCTACGATTAGACTTTTTTTTAACACAGGAACATAGCGCTGATAATACCGCTAGCGGAATAAATTATCAATATACAGTCACATTTATCAATACACAATTACTCTTTGAACACATCTTTCCTTTATACAGTACCGTTTTCCCATTAATTTATTAGTATATTCAAAAGCTGCTCGATATTTTCTAAAGATGTATGTCGAGCCGACGTGACGGGACGTCACATAATATTTAATTCGCTCGTGATCACGAGCGTCGACTGACGGATCAGAATGATCAAGGAAACAGTGATAAAACGACAATCGGAGATGGTGGCGAGGGAGACTCACTGACTGACTGACTGACTGACTAACTGAAGGAAAAGGAGAATGAGGAAGAGAAGTCCGTTCGACTCGCGCGTATCTTAAGATCTATCTGAATAATAACGTGTACGACAACATGTCAAATTATACAGAACCGCGACGCACGCAGACCCCTGGAACTCACACATTCGTGAGTGGCCGCGTGCGTGCTCGCGTGCGTGCGTGTTGCGCGTTCGCTCCCATGTCGGCATCGGTGCAGGACAGGAGGGAGGCTCCGGGGGTGGTACGAGGGCGACATGTGTTTCGCGGTGACTCTCTACAGCAGTTTTATAATTGCCCGACTCGTTGGATATCGTGTCCGCTCGTTGGACGAGATTCGCGAAACACCGTTGCGTTTCCACCAACGGGAATCGAGCCGATCTTAACCCCGCAATCCGCCCTTCCTCCTCAATTATTGCCTTCCTGCGCCAGGGCCGCTGCTTGTTTTCAGAAAAAGTACTCTGAGCGCCTCAGCTCTTCCACTATACTGTAAGATATTTTGTTATAATTATATTACATGTGGAGAAGGGGGGAAACTGTGATTTAAATAAAATATAAATATCGTGCCCCATAACAGAAAGTTGCCGGCGCTCTTTGCGTTTATGCGAAACTTGATTCCGCAGTCTCGAGAAATACAAATAATTCTAAGGATATTCCGCAAAAATAAGCTTTGCATAAAATAAAAAACGGAGCACTATTTGATAGAAGCCAGAGATATTCGGAATATATAAGCCACCGACGCTTCTTGTATGCAGTCCTCGTAGGTTGCACAGAGCGGTAATCGTTTCTCGCTGAAAGGGCTACGGGAGTTCTTGCCTCGCGACTTAGCCGACCCTGCGCACTTTCCACCATCTCGTCACGGAGTTACCGGTGACAATTAAATCACAGCTCCCGCTTGATCATGACGGATCGCCGGCGTAGCCTCGCGCGCGTCGTTGCACGCTTCCGACCTCTATTTTGCCTTGGAAATCTCCTCGAGATTTCCTCGCCAACGTCTCGGCGGATCGCGCGGATATCGCGATTCTTGTTTCAACGGTCTGCACGCGGAGCTTGAGCCCTTAAGCCCTGTTCAAACGATACGGTATTCCAGCGCCAATTGCACAAGATGTAACAATAGTCAAGATCAGCGGCAACAATGTGCTCGAAATGTCATGTGGCAAGTGGTATCAGCGTTAAGGGGATTTTTGGGAGTGATATTAAGGCGCGACGCGCTAGAAATCGTATTGTTTGAATAAGCCTTTACTGCGCCACGACATTATACCGTGTCGCTGGCCATCGCCAGTACATGACATCGTCGGCCGCGTACCAACGGCATGATTGCTGCCTGTCAACAATCGTCGACGTATATAATACCGGGGATAATTCGTCTCCACAATCGCCGATCCGCCGCAACGCGGTAATGACAACGATGATGGATCTGCGGCGCGACGGTGAACTTTGTTTGCTCGGCGGGCGCCACGCGACGTATATGCAAATCGTGCTTGCGCGTTTGTGCTATATAAATAAGGTCTTAATTAATACTAACGAGGCTGACGCGCAGATATACGTGTAACTATCGTCTTTTCTGTTTCACGCCTCGTGCCTGCCTGCCTGGCCATACATCTCGGGTGGACGGATATGTGCATACTCATCGTGGATCATCGTAGTATGTAAGTACGATGTTTTATTAATATTGTTGCGATCATTTATCATGTACGAGGAAGTTAGGTGTATGGTGGTCAATTCAGAGGACAACCGAATTAGAAAAGATTAACGGCAGTTTCACCGTTTGACGGATAGTGATTTATCATTGGAAATCAGACTTCAATTTAAAAGTTCGTGTTTATTGTGCGCAATAGCAGATCCGAACTCCGCGTATCTTGATTTACGGTAAAAAATAGCGAGGCCGAGACATTATTCTGAGAAAGTACGCGTTCACTCTTTTACCAACTTTTGCGCAAATCTTCTCGTATAGCCGCGCCGAGAAATCTGGACGACCACTCGTTCTCTCAATTATCGGTTATCGTCAATCGAAATTACTTTATCGATCTAAAGCGCTGCTTTATTAGCCTCGCCAGTCTCGGCCAGCACGGCGGCTTTTGATTACTCGGCAATGTCGGCTTGTCTGATGTTGGTGCTGCTCTCATTATGTGGAATATGAGCCCGTGCTAGAGCTCTCCTCTCAGCGGCCCTTCGACGCCGCCTATCTTTTCACCTTTCTACCAACCATCCGTATCGTAGCGTGATCAACTGCGTCTGGAATCTCTCTGCGCGAACTTCCACTCGAAGCAGCGAAGTTCTCTCATCGATGATGCATTTCGGTATCGATATATTGGTATCTCGAGTAAAGAATAACCCTTCGAGAGAAATAGATAAATTTTTATACTCGTTTTTAGAAAAGAGCGTTATCATTTTTCTTTTTATTTTTCCATTTGTCACATTCGGGGGATCACGTTTACAGCATATAATTACACCTTTTGTCACGAGAAGGCGAAATATCGCGGTTGACTATGGGCGATATTGATGGTTTGAACCACGGCGGAAGAAAGGCAGGAGGGGAAGGTAATCAGGTATATGGCGGAACGTGGAGGACTCGCGCGGGATCCACGGGCACCCATGGACCGTGGACTCTGCGGCCTGCGGTACTGGCCGAGTACCGTCGGGGCTTGGGGTTAATACGGTGGCCGGTGATGCACGACCGACGCAACGCTGCGGGCAGAGCGGCTGACCGCACGCCAGCTGCCCAATGCCGGTCCAACCTGCCCGCAAAAATCTGTAGCTGACCCTTGTGCCCGCGCGCGGAGAGTTGTTGCGCGCTGCCTTCTCTCTTTCCCAGAGCGGCACCCTCGTGTCGTATCGCGTCCTCTCACACTCGGGATATTACTCTTGTACGCGGCTGTATCGGCTCGCTCGGTCCATCACTTAATGCCATACAGGGTGTTTCCAAATTGCTGCCGGGCGAAATGTCCAAGGACACCACGATCCACGCTAAATGGAAAGTCCTGGTAAATGTGGTCGTCTGAGGATACCATTTTAATTGAGTCGGCCAACGTTAAAAGGATACGAGAGAAAGAGGGAGATATATATTCCATAAGCTTTTAATGCCGTCTGTACTAAGAACACACTTGGATAAAACTTGGCAAAATATTTATGATATAGTATATTACAAATTAATAAATCTAGATTATTCAAGAGAAAATACTTCTGCGATCTTTGAATGTAATAGCTCCTTTTTATTGTCTGTTTTACGGAATTTTTCTTTAAAAGTTGGACAATTATAGTTTTACAGTTTACCATCAAAAATTTTAAAATTTTTTAAGCCATGAGATATATAACTTGCGTTTTGCAAAACTTCTTTTTACATAAATCCACGAAATATTCGTAAAATTTTACTTGGTCACTGCGAAAGAGGAAGATATCGTTAAATTACATATAAAATTTTATTAAAATCCCATGCCCCTTCGCATACACGAAAGCACGGTACTCGGTAATGGGGATTGCTGCAACAACGAACGATATTGGAATTTCACGCACGCTTGCACGGCAGCAGAGGTAATTGCGTTAAACGACGCGGACGCGTATGCGACTTCTGGTGCCTATTTCTGTGTCAACTCGTACCGCCCCGCGTCGCGTAAATAATGGGATTCTCATCGCGCCTCTCGCTTGGTTACAACGACAAAGGAAAACGGCGTGGCCGATCCCTTCTATTATGCGTCATCATTGTCAACCATACGTCGCCATCGATGCGCCGTCGTTATCACCGTCGTCATCTCGATCGCCGACAGAAAACCGAACGCCCGCCGACTAACAACGCACTCGCGTGACTCACGCGCGCCATATTAATGCGACGAATTGTGGAGTTCCGGCGGGAACTTTGCTTTCCAGGGGATTCGACTTTCGATTCTTCTTCCCGTGCTTCCCCACGTCCCTTATTACAAATCGGTTCCTTTGCATTCACGCGTCGATCGCGTTAGCGGGCTCTGCCCTCCCAAGTTGTATTTCCAAAAAGCGACAAGCGTGCCAGTACGTGAATGCTAATGGTTCCTGACTTTCATCTTACGTTAGCTAACGAGGAATATCGGGGTGTCACAAAAAATTTGTGATTTTGCTGGGATTTCTCTCGACTATCACTATGATCTGAACTTGTTCTTTTATCTTGTAATCATTTAACAATCACATGTATTTTGTAAATTCAAAAGCAAAATTTATTACAATTAACAATCTCGTCGAAACCAAGTCAATATATATCCTGAATTCTGAACTGTTTTTTATAAGCGTGGAATTTATTCGACCTTTTTGTTTTAATACTGACATCCGTATCATGATCGATCTCGATATCTCAGAATGTATTCGCGAACCTCCTGTGTCGCGCGCGTGCGAATTTGCTAAATGTCTCTGCGTAGTTCCGAAAACGATATTTTCAAGAAGGCGCTGATTACGTAGGCGTTAATATGCAATCTCGAATGAGATACCCGCGTGTAAAGACGTTTCGCGTGGGAAAGATTCTCATTCAAGCGCGATGCGCTTTCTATATAACTCGATCGAACCCGAGGGCCCGGACGCATCGTAGTAATTTAATTGACGCGCGCTGAAATTACCGCAAAAAAAGTTCATCTCTTTCTTTAATGCTTCCTTTCCTTTCCCAGCCAAATACCAGAGCGCAACATGCACGCTTCCCACACTTTACGCGAACGCGGCGCATACTCATTCGCCCGCAATTAATAACGTAATCGTCTGCAAGAAGAGGATTCGGTACTCTGTACACAATTCGCCGTATCGATCTTTTACCTCTCGCACAATTATTAAAAATAAAATGGCGGAGAACGCTTTGAGAAAGGATTTAACGTTGCGACCTACTAAATTTTCGGGGCTAAATCTTGTAAACTGTTCAGCAAGGAATAAGGAACTATTCCGAAGCTCGGCGCCGCGAACAATCCAAACGGTCGTCGAAGGAACTGATCCTGTAACTTTCACAAAAGCATAACGGAGGGAAAGTTTGCCGGTCTTTACGTCTCAAAGGGGACTGGCACGAGCGAGTCGCGCAATCGGATTAGTATCGCCACACGACCAAGTATCGTTTCGTCTGGTCTCGTCTCGTCTCGCCGTATACTTTGGACTGCTTCGTCGGTCGGCGGCAGGTCCCATGTCTCGTCAGGTATCTACAGTTGGAGAATCGAATTGCCGTTTAAAATGATTATCAAGGGCTATTCTATTGTCGGTCTTCCGATAATACCCTATTATGGTTGTGGAACGGCGCCACTGTTACCTTTTCACGAATGGCCCCCGGATGTATTTAAATGTTCCACGAGCCACTTCTTCCAGCATTAATTTTACGCATTTTTTGTCGCATTATTTGGTTGGCTAACCGACCGGAAAACTCCTTCTTTTCGAACGCATTGGTTTACTAATTTGCTTTCGGTAACGACGAAATCTCGTCTCGTCATGAGGAAACGGCGGGCGTCTTCCTCTACGTCTTCCGTGACCGAAATCCAATTTGCATGCAACGCGGGTAGAATGGACAAGGTAATTGGTACACAGTGAGGGATTACAGATCCACGCCAAGACAATGGATATATGCATCTAACTCGACATTGATATTGATATAGTGCGCGCAAGAATTCCAATCGAACACGCATTAATGAATATCAGATTATATGCTGCCGAAAGTCTAAGAGTTCTGATGGATGCAGTTTAAGATTATAGATTACAATCTTGAGTTACAGTTTAATTTCTATATTTGAAGAAATATTTTAATTATGAATAATTGCGGTCTTTTTAAATATTTTCTATGAAGATAGAAGATCATTAATACGTGTAAAATTTAAACAGTAAAAATATGGGCGAATCCCCTTCAAAAAACATGACTAGCGAAGTTTCCTCTTCCAGAAACAGAAATAAACTTTGACATTTGAATGTAACTTGGCGTACAGAAGAAATTCTCCGGAGACTCGTGTCGTGACAGTAACTTTCTAAAGATTGATTGAGTCGAAGCGGATCATTTGGAACGTTCCTAAGTAGAAGCGTCCCCCGCGATTATGGTATGGGAAGAAGAAGAAGAAGAGGTAGAAGGAAGAGAAGAAAAGGAAGAAACAGATGGAGGAGGAGGAAGAGAGGCCGAAAAGAAGAGGAAGGGCGCTCACATAAATACGTACGCAACGCAAACAAAAACCCACAAAGGACCGCGCTCGTGGCAGATACGATCTTGCGGCATGCAGATACGAGCATACTAATCTCTCCGTGAGGTCTCTCCGAAGAGGAAACGGCGTTCTTTTGTTGCATCCATCTATGAAATATATTGGTGTCTACCCACACATCCGGGACGCGGAGGAATGATTCAATATGATTACGGCCACGAGAATTTACAAGGATTTCTCGTGGTACTGGAAGATCGCGATCTCTAGAGATCACAAACAAGGCTGCTTCGCAGCAAAAAGATGTAGAAAACTGTATGCAAAAATGGGAAAAACAATATTTATCATTCCTGATTAATCACGTTGGCCAGCAGGGCAAGAAAGATCGCCATAAATGACACATCGCGCAATCATCTGATCGCACACAATTTCATCAGACACGTTCCATCATTGTGCAATTGAGAGGCGTCCTACTGCAAATTTCAATGTCCGCGGTCTGATACAGGACGCAAACGGGGCCCGTTCTCCGTCAGATTCGCGCGACGGCAGGCGGCAGTTTCAATTTCGAGACGCCAATCCAATCATGTAAATCAAGGATGGCATTATTAGCGGCGGCAATCGAACTCGGCTAGGCCAATAGTAGCGGAGTAGAGAACGTAGATGGAGGCTACGTGTGAGTCTGACAATGAGTCGAAGGTGGAAGGGCTCTCCGGCAGGCTCTCCGAATCCCGAACGAAGGGAGCAGCGACGTCTAACTAATCCCGGGTTTACCTAATCGCCTATTCCCTTCGTCCCAAACGCGGTTCGGCAATTCCGCTCGTTCGCAAAGCGGCTTACCCTTTCACCCCTTCCGCCGCTCTCTTGCCGGAGCAGCCGAGAGCTTCTGTATCCATCGACGAGCCTCACACGATCGATCCAAAATCGATTTTCTCGATTCGTCGATCGCTATACGACGTGAGAGCTCTCCAGTAGCGGAGTAGCTAGAGAATCAGCGGAAATTTATTTTCCAAAAACGTGTAAGTTATTTTATAGTTAAATATAGCTTGTAGCTTTTAGTTCCCAGAAAATAACGATAAGATAATTTACACACTCTTATACATACTTTCAATCTAGACTTTTAATAGGATGAACCTTGTAGTCCTTTATAACAATTTTTTAAATAGTTCGTGTACCTTCTACCGGAGAGACTGAAGAAAAGTGTGGGAGTAAGAGCGTCTATGCGAAATATAATCGACACACGACCGATAATTCCTGATGGTGGCCGGGGGTGGAGAACAGGATAGGATACGATCGAACGAAAGCGTAAGCCGCGTAATCCCCCGTGAAATACCGTGTTGGATCGAGACGACCGAGAACTTTGCCGTACGCCCGAGGACATCGGGGGACATCGATTATTCGCGGGAAACCGCCCCCGTTAATCGTTTAAACTCCGCTGCAGGTGGATATATGCATGCATCGCTCGTACCCGCGGCGGACACCCCCTGAATCTCGTGATTCACGAAACCACGAGGGGATCCCCGGAGGTTCGTTGAATATCGATATTCAGCGCCGTAAGAGTTCGGCATCGTCGATGTATTCGCCAAAAGCGTCGATGAGCGATATTTGCATTTTGTCGACAACAAGCCTGACACATCGAGGAAATCCGACACGCTTATAGGAAATCGTCTTCGCCGCGAGCGGAAATTCCAAATAAGGTTGCAAGCGCTGATAATCGCGACGCTTTGCTAAATAATCGATTAATCGCGAATTTAATTTCTAAACGTGTAAGGTAAATGTACCAATGCCGAGACACTTTTAAAACCTATGTCTGGACATCTTTATCATTTTAGTTTTTAAATAAGTATAACGCGAATTAAAATCAAAGATAAAAAATATAATACAGGAAAAATATTTTTATCTTTGATTCTTTGAATTTAATTCGCGTTATAACTTATTTAAGGTTAGTACGATTGCTCGGAAGTTGAGACATCCCGAAGCTGTGGAAACGGGTCATCTTTTGTTCAGGACATCGGGCTTCCTCCCCAGCCTCCAACAGAATAAATTCACAGCGTCCGGTCTCTCACGGTTACACGTGTAAGACGCGATCGTGACGCGGACGTTCGCTCGCTTAGGCGAACGGCTAGCGAAATTGTTGACTACCGATGCTCATCGGACCGAATCAACGTTCGCGAGGTAATGGACGTGGCTGATGGCAATGTCTTGTCGCGTCGCGGCTCGTCGACGCCACCTGCGACAGCGGGAAAACCTCACAGGGGCACACTTTGCGCAGATTTACGTGTTAATGTTGCTTATCGACGTCTTTAAATACCCGTTTAATTTTCTAAAGCGGAATACGCATGCAAGTTGTATCGCTCGCTTTCTCTCGGTTGAAGTTGCTCGCTCTCTTTTTTTTCCTTCTTTTTCTAAACTCTGACATGAACGATTGATCTGACATGAACGCTGTTAAAAATTAAACCGACACACTACGCTGCGGCCTCGTTAAGAAATGAGTTTAGATTTGGACGAATAATACGGTCATTTTCATGTTTATTGCGCTTTAATTGCGCTTGCACGTCATCGCAAGTGTGTAGTACCTACAACGCGAAACCGCGTTTGCAGAAAAATTAATATTCAAAGGGAATATCGCAAGGTGGTAATCTGCGAGAGAATTAAAGGCTCGGTAGCCGGGATAGAGATCTTCGTGCAGTCACAGCTCGTTTGAGCGAGTGCCTCAAGTGATTTCAGTTACACCTCGTTTGCGCGATCTACCAGCGGCTCTTATTATTTCCTTTCGAACGAGGAAGCGGGTTTTTTCAATTGTACCGCGCCGTAGTGATGGATCGCAATTGCGGGCCTGATGGCGACGGATAACATTGTACGATCGTCAATCCACGGTACTATACAGGATCTGTGATAATAAGTCAGTTAGTTGCGCGATGGAGTCTACGTAATTATAAATGTTTCGCAACTGAACATGCGATATTTAGGATACAACATCCCCTCGATCAAACACGATTTCAACGTAATATACAATCGTGATATAATACATATCGAATCATTAATTAAATCGGACCAGACTGGAAATGGTCCATGCTAATTTAGGAATGTCACTAATTTAGCGCGTCTTTCTTCTTTATTCGCATCGTTATTCTTTCGCGAAAATAACGCGCGGGAGCTTCGGAAATATACGCGTAAATTTACTTTCTAATAGATCTTCCACTCGGACGCCTTTGGCTCCTGAGGTCGTGTTTATCCGGCGTAGAGGTGGAATTACGAGCGAAAAGAACGGGAGATAGCGAATAAATCACGAACCACGGCTCTTCCACGTTATGCTAATGACACCTCCTGCATCCTGTGTATCCTTCGCGCAAGACGCGAAAGTTCAGGTCGGCACGCCACGCGGCGTCGGCGTCGTTCTTCTTTTTACGGGACTCGGAGTAGTCTGAGTAACACACCTCCTTGACGCAATTGCAGGAAATAAAACACTCTCCCTCGACATTTCTCTACGTTCAACCCGGCGCAAGTCTTTATCGCAGCGTGCGTCGGCTGAATCGTAACCGGAAGTAACAAAAGATTATTTGGCAGCTTGAATATCGATTCACATCCCTTGTATAGCGAATTACTAACGCCCTAAGATATTTTAGAATAGGAAAAGAACATTTCTTTCAGTTTAACAATTTGCTCAACGTTGTGTCATTGTCGCCTTATCTTTCTGCTATCTATCCAACATTGTTCGTCAAAGTCTTTATGCACGATTGTCATCGCGGGCGTATTCATCGCGGATCATATTCATCGCGTACGAGGGTTTCCGCTCGTCACACCGCGAAGCGTCGCACGATCACGAATTCATGACTAATGCTGGCAATCGGGCAAGCCAAGCCGACCGATGTGCACGTCGGGCACGAGTAAAAGCAACAGGACTGATCAACAGGCGAAGACACGCGCCATCGAGCACGCGCCGATAGATCTGACATCTCGACGCCCGACGCCATACACGTGACCGGAGGCTCGTTACCCGGCCATCCTCCTCGCTCCTTCCACCTCCGGTTACCCCACCTCTTCCCTCCATCACCCTGTGGTCTCTTCCCGTCGGAAGACACGCGCCCGACGTCTCCCCCGATTTCCCAGAATCGACCTTCGGGAGATCGAATCGCGCCGCACCGCTGAATCCGGACGACCCACCGCGAACGTTCACGAGAGTTTCGTGAATCGGTCGACGCGGATCCTGGCTTCCTCTTTCCAGATATCTCCCTCTTTCCTCCCGCAAATTCACCATGCCGAGATGGATGGCGAAGTTAAGAAGCACGGACGGAGATGGTGAAATCTATTAATACTTGGTAACCCTCGTGTCTGCGGTAGAACGATCGATGGTCGATGAGCCGGGGTATCTAGCTCTCTAAACGGACCTAATTGCTATTATCTCTTCGACATTCGCATTTCGCTTCAAGTATTAAGAAATGGGCAAAGTGCTGGATGTTACAGCAATTATATAAATTTAATAAATTTTATATTCAATTGCAACGCGTTATCAACGTAATAACGATCGAGCCAATTAAAGTGAGTTCAAAGGCCGCAGCCTTATTAACACTCGCCACAAATACTGGTGAGACACGAGTGTCGGATCCCGGGTGAGATGCTGGCATCTCGAAATCCTATCTTAATAACAAAATCGCGCCGTCGCTCCCAGCGGGCGACCGACCCCGCGGCTCGACTCGGCCGAGCTCGGTTCAGCGCGACGGAAAGGGAAAAATTTGGGCCAGAGAAGCGTGCTTAAAGAGGACTCCTTCGCATACCAGGCGGCAGCGAGAGAGGATCCCACGGGAGAGAAGAGAGACCGGAGTTGGCCGGGGAAGAGGAGACGAGAGGAGAGAGGACCCGGCCGCGACGCCGCCGCCGCGCCACGACGGCTACTAAATATTGTGTTCGCGCAGAGAATACAGCTCTCGAGACACGTGTAAACGGGGGACCGCGGGATTCCGTATGAGCAGATCGGCCCGCCGATTATACGCTAATTCAACGCAAATTCCTTCCCGGAGATATCTGTATCGCCCGCATACATCAGCGGAGCTTCTGCCGTTGCTGTTCCCGCTTCTGCTCTCGCTGCCGTTGCTGCCGCTGCGCTGCTGCTGCTTCTCCTGTTTTCCTCCTCGGCCCCCGGAACCGCCCGCGGTTCCCTACGCCGCGGCCGGCTTAATCAGTATCCACGGAAGACAACTATATAGTCGTGGCTTATACATAGTTTCGCGCACATGTGGCGTGCACACGTCGTCACAGAGACATTGGGTCCCACGGAAGGAGGACCGATGACAGTTGGGAAGAAACTCCCGTTGTTGAGCTACGAAGAGAGCATCTTGAATAATCAGAATAATTCTGGGAGTTTTTTTGCTAACGAAGTTTATTTTTGGACGCGCGCGACATACGTGACGAAACTTCATTCAGATTGAATAAAAAATTATACATCGTAGAACCTTAGAAACTTTTATGAAGGCCGGTCTGTTTGCATTATATCGAGCTGCGAACAATATAACGACATTGTCCAGCATTAAGCATCGCGCGCGGCTCCGACTGCTGTAACCGTCATGGTTGATGGTCATCTCGCATCTCGTCTGTAATCATGTTAGCGCTACGACGCGCTTACAGCCGCGTATTAATTAAGACTCTAATTAGTACGAAGATTAAATACATATGTATGTCAACCAACAATTGATACCGAAATGAAAGAGAGAGAGAGAGAGACTTTTTCACCGAACCATTCGATGCGTCATGTTTACGAAGAAGACTACGGCGAGTAGCTACGTTGTGGAAAGCATATAGTCGATCTCGGCGATACTTGGACCGCGTGCTTTCTCACGCGCGCGCGGTTTTACACCCGGATCGTTCTGAAGAAAGTTACGCCGCGCCGGCGGGAAAAGAAGCGGGCTACCGTAAATCCGCGGTATGCACCTATACTCGGACCGAAGGTCCGGGGCAGAGGGCCGAAGATATATCACGTTGTCGGCCGACATACCATTCTTTTGCGGCGTGGCGCGCGGCCGACACCGCGCGGCAGCAGCATTCACAAATTAAGGAGAGCCAAAGTCCACGGCGGCGCGGCGTAGGTATGGCGCTATCGCGCTTCATAAAACTTCGTTAGCACGAAGCCGGGGGAAGTAGACGTCCGAGCCCGGCCACGGGTATATATACCCACATAAGCGCTGATGGTCCCGCGAGACCACCGTAAAAATTCATTTTGCACCTCGGCCGTGTAATTCAGCCGGATTCTTGCATCTTCACCAGCCGGACCAGCAGCGGAGCGTATTAGATGGGTCCATGTCCGCGCACTTCGCAGTTAATGACTTCGCTCGGCCTGTCGTCGCGCTATGTGCGGTACGTTTAATAATTGTACAGCGACAGCGCGCCCTTAATTATTCGTATTATCCGTATGCGTAAATTCTATCCTCTTTTCTGCGCTCTGCTCTTCGTCATCCGTAATGTATAAAAGAGCGTTACTATGGTAAGAACTAATAATACATTGCGCAAAAAAGATTTCGGTTTACATGGAAAATTGAAATTTTAGCTTCAATACTTTTCATTCTCATCACTATAAAAGCCAATCGTTTTCTCAACACACGTACCAGTCAAATTCGATTGATCAGAGTATACCGTAAAGCTCTTTTTGTTATTCGCGCCACGTGGCGACGCATAATGTCGCGCGAGCGTCATGTCTCGATACGTTCGTCGTTCATTAATTTTTTTCGCGAAGACCGCGCATATAAAATGAAAGAGTTGTACACAAGGTGTACCTACGCCCTCGTACAGAGAACCGCCACGTGTACCTTCATACATACACCCGCTCGCGCGGGCGGGCTCGCGCGTGGTTCCCGTCATTAGGTACGTAGCCTCGTTAGAATGAACTTTTTTTTTCGTCGTCCGCTAATGAGGTGGTCCGCGACTTGTAGTCCGCCGCCGCGCCGCGCCGTGCGGAGGGTTATACGTGGCAGAGCCGGCCTCAGGTCGAGGGCAGCTTCTATGACGCTCCCGCTAGAATCCGAAGAGACGGAAACACTATTTTTAATCTACCCGCGGGACGCTCGATGGAATTAAAACGCATGTTTCGCTACGAAAGCTTGCTTACTTTGCCGCCCCTACGCGAAAAACGTGTATCCTTTTTAGAGCACACCTCCCCGAATCATGGGTTCATGAGAATGTCGCGTTAATAGTTGATGTCGCGCGGCGGTTCGGTGATTAATTTTGGGCGTTAATTTTGGCTGCTGAACTGAAGTTCGTACGGTCACACTCGGATATGTATACATTCAACAATTTAATGTGCAATGTAGGATAGAATGCTGCTAGAATAATCAAAGCAAAGATTCTGTCGCGAGATTCTTGGCAGCATTATTAATCGCAGCGCGTTACATATAAAATTATGTGTATTCTCAGGAAATTAGTTTCAAATAGATGACTTGTACACAATTAATTACTATCCATTATTACTCGTTGAAAAGTTTTGTTCATGCATATCTCCGATCTGTCTACACATTTTATAATACGGTCTTTAATATCCTACACATTTATTATTCTTACTCTGAATCTCGCTAGCGATATATTTTATCACCCTCGCTATTTTATTCGAATACTCTGGTGATATCTATTTCAGAAAATATTTGCTATTTTCTTCCACTAGAATCAGGCTAAATGTTTTTCTCTCTCTCTGTCTCTCTTTCTCTTCTCCTCTTTCTCCGACTCATCGAAGCGTCTAAGTGGAAGTAACTGAAGCTCGATCTGTTTGCTCTTACCGGGTTTCCTCGAGCCGCACTAACTCCTCCGCGCTCCGGCTGTAATCGACTGCCAGTCGAGATCTTCCTCTTTCGAGTGCGCTCCGGCGCGGGCGACGGTTCCCATTCATCCAGCTCGTCCCGGTTGACACCCGGCCGTTGCCGTCGCTTAATTCGCGAATATTTCACCGGCGCGTCACCCCGAAAATACACTACAGCTGCTCGCGTCGTGTCTACAATCGGGGGCCACCTTTGGCACACCCCGCCGAAAAGGTCCGCAGTCGTGTTATAAATCTCGACGCTTGATACATTTTTACTTATCACGTTCCCACATCGCGCGTCTTTCTCGCGGTCTCGCTGGGTCTCGCATTACTCGCGCGATAATCCCGCACCGCTGCCGTCGTGTGCGATTTAAACGACCGACGAACGAATTATCACCTCGCCTTTCTTCGTGCGTGTTGCAGACGGCTTTACACTGGGGCGCCAAACACGGGGACGAGAACATCGTTAAATTAATAGCGGGCACCTACAGAGACTACATCAAAAGTGTCAATGAGACCACGGTGAGTGTTCTTTTTCTGAGATTGCTAGATAAAATATTTGTTAATAAAATCAGTGCGCGTGAACATTATAAAATGTAAGAGCGACAGTTTACGTATAGAATATCGAAGCGATTGTTCGATTTTACATTATTACTCGAACAATAATGTAAGACCGAAAATCAACTTAATCTTTCACATTTTTTGTTCCCGACTACTGGATACTTCCATCGGATGATGCAGAATGGGGTAAGTGTCTTACTTTCCATCTATCGATTGATATCTTTTTAAGTAAGAATATCGCGACAATTAGATTAGCAATTAATTCATATATCAAAAAATAACGTCTCCTTTAATGAATCTTATTTCTTAATCGTCGATGACTTCTACATCGAGATTAAGACGAAGCGTACCCCAAATACGTTTGGATAACATCGAGAAAGAGCGAGTATCCGCGGCGGCCCTTGTCACGATCGCGTATAATTTGCCAGACGTACGGGGAGCAGGATCGGTTTAGGGGGCGAGTTGTGTTGTAAGAGGTAGAACAAACGGAGACTCAGTCCGGCGTAGCAGAAAGGAAGGAAGGCAGGAAGGAAAGGGAAAGGAGAGAGACGACCGAAGCACACAGAAAAGCCCGCAGATAGGATCGGATGTGTGTGGTCCCGCCGCTCTTTGCTCTTTATAAGACTTATATAAGGCGGGAGTGCTTCGCGACGAGAGACGGCGTGCGACGAGGGAGGCGAGTACTTAGAGGAGGGAAGAGGGAAAACGGGGTCTTTGCTCGTTAGCGGTTCGCGACAAACTCCGTCTCCGACTCCTGCCCTCGCGTTATACTGGGACAACAAAGTTATTTCGATTTTCTGTCATGGATATTGCATTGGGCGAGGCTGCCAGTATTCTTTATATCATTTTAAAACTAATTGAGTTTTTAATTTTTCTTCTTCTATTACGTGTTTTGACGCAATGTGTCGTTATAATTTTGTAAAACTGTAAATTTTTATATTAGCCGTAATGGGAATATAGTATATATAACGATTTTACGACAAATAAAAATATCCGACATTGTCGTTTCGAGCAATCAGAAGGAATTTACTTAGCTCGTTTAATTTTTTCGTCTATCGTTCCGTCATTAGATGGAAATTGAATTCGAAGCGCGTGTATTCCGAAAGCCGGTTCATTTATCTTCTTGTAAGGTCTTCACCGTAGCTCCTTCGCGCACGGTAGACTCATTTGTTTCTGCCGGTGTAATCCGAACTGACCTGTCGACACCGCAGCACACCTTTTCTTTCTCGCCTCTAAATCCCACGTTCTTCTACAGTTCGCTGTCATCCGTTGAGAGTTCTCTCAACTATAGAGACCCTATCGAGAAAAGAAGAACCAGGAATCTTTATACGCTTCGATTATTTTCAAGCTGTACAATAAAGTCGGAAACTAAAAATTTTCGTAAATAATCTGAAAAATATAGAGCAAAGGAATCGATACCAGCAGAAATCATGAGTATACAAAAGATTCTTTTAATACAGAAACATGCGCCAGACATCGCTATTTTCGTACCTTCCCAATGACAATCCCGGCTGACTCGATGTTGCCGGGGATTAGCGCCGGATATAATGAATACGGTCGTGCTCGTGTACGTACCGATGTAGAGTAGGTAATCCACACCCGGACGAGGGAGATCTGTCCTCGGCGAATCTTCGCTCTGCTTTTTTCCACGGCGTGGCTTTAGGACCAGACTGCGGATCGCGCGGCGCGGCGTAATCTGTCACCGGCATCGCTTCCGCGCGCCGCGCTTTCCTACGGCTTATCCCGGGCACCGGCTTTCCCCCAATCTCGTGTGGCAAATGAAAGGACGGTAGAAAACGAGTAAAAAAAAAGGAACCCCGCGATTACCCGGTAGCTCCGTAAGGCGCACGGAATCGCCCGTGGCACGCCGCCGATCTCATCCACGCCACTCGCGGGCATCGATACCGGTTCGTTCGACGGGATTGCCGGAAACCTGAAAAGTCAGTAAATTACAAAGAGTACGATAATGGGAAATAATAAAAATTAATACTGATTCGAGAAATAAAAAAGGATTATTCTCCAGCATATATATGTACATGTATAATACATACCCGAATTTGTGCGCGTTGCTTAATTTTCATCGGTTTTCTTTTTGAATTCCTGCGCTATTTAAAACATTATTTTATCCAGGAATTAACGCGAAGCTGCACAGTTTCGTCTCTCACGCAAGTTTGGAATTTTCGGCGTAATGAAATGTTTCTCACTGCAACAAGCACCGAGCGATCTTGACCGATGATGCTTTTAGTGTGAAAAATCATAGCGCGAGCGGGCGGCTTTTTCGGACAGGTCGGCTTCGTTGGCGAAAGAACTCCGACCCGCTTATCGTAAGAATTCGCCGCGGTTCCGCTGCCGCTTACCAATTCTTTTTTTAAATCCTCGGTCGGCGTTAAATAAAACGGGCGCGCCGGGGCCTCGACGACGAAGCGGATCGCAGTCACGGGCATAATCTGTCACCGGTACCGCTTCTACCTTGCTTTTCTACGGCTTATCGCGGCATCGGCTCGCATTTAATCCCGGCAAAAAACGGTGGCCACGTTTCCCTCCCCCCGTGCCCCGTCTCCACAGGGGACTCCCGGTAAGCCGACCGTGTGGCGCCTGCATCCTTGCCCGGCGCACGACGGCCAACGACAATGGTCATTCTATCCTCGGTTAGGGCTTCGTAGATGCGTCTGGAATCTGCCTCGTGCAACCGGTGATCCATTTCGGAGTATAATCCCTGATTAGAATTGATAGTTCGAAATAGATAAGTCAATCGACGGAAAATTATTATAATTAATAATACAAGAAAAATTATCTGTCACGTATTTTTACGAGCTACTGAAACTCGGATCGTCAACGTTGAAGAAGAAAAAGAAATGGACTAATGCTTAAGTAAACTGTCAAATAAGAGGCCTAATCTTCAGAAATCGAGTTTCAGTTCATCCGATTAGTCTCGTGTTCGTGTTCCAGTTCTGTATCTTTATCGCAATACATTACGTAAAAATTATGTGTTTCTCGTTTTTCTGAATTGGCTCACAGTAGATTTGAATCATCGAAATATACGAGATATATAAAAAATGTCTACACAATGGATTGCGGAAAAACGATATTGCTTTCCTGCCGATTTTCGAGCGGGCCCACGTCGGAGAACGAGATATCCTCGCTTCCTCCCCCGTTTCCTTCGCACCCTTCCAGAGTAGGCGCGGGGAGGATGGAGAAGCGCCGTTATGATATAGCGGCTCGTAAAGGCGGCCCCCGATGTAGGAAAATATTAAAATTGAAAATCCTCAACGGTGATATACGCGTGCGTGATATTGGTGGCCGGCAGCTGTCCTATTCTTGAAGGCTGCGAGGACGAGAAAGAGAAAAACGAAGAGGTAAGAAGCAGAAAAAGGGACATGTTACGCGCGAGTAGGCGCGCTCGAGAGAGGAAAAACAGACAGAGACGAGGAAGACGGAGACGAAGTGGCGGTAGGGGCGCGATATTGTCTCGAGACTCCGTGTGCCAGGACATTGCTACTTTAAAATATCATCGCGAGCATAAAAAGGGGGTCCTCCGCGTGTACGAATCCACGTACAGGGTGTTTCAGAAATCACCCGCTTTCTGAATGTAGAATTCAATGCCAGCGCAAATCTAATAGACGACTAAATCTGTAGATTTTATAATCATTGAGACGTTCTGCTTTTGAAAATATCCCGATTCAAATTGTAATCTGAAATAAAATTCAAAAAGTTGAAAGTGCTTTGAAAGTATAAAGTTATCTGTTTGCATAAAATAAAAAATTCTCTAAAATTCTCTTCTAGTTCGGAGGTGATATTCGAGCGTTTAAGTAACCAGTTTCTCAGAGTCTACGAATCACGAGGAGCGCCGTTGCTTTTGCGACACCTTGTACATGCATATCAGTATCACGCCGCGAAAAGGGATGCGCGAGAGGGTGCGTGCGTGAGCCCGGCAAAGGGTGTGTCGTGCCACTTGTCGCGAGGACACACGTGTCGCATGCTATTGGAGTTGGCAAAAGGGTGACGCGCGAAGTCCACCCCATATACGCGCCGTTTTCTATATGCGACCGTGTATATGCGTCGTGACTTTTTCGCTCGTATACCTATAGTCACGAGGACTTTAAAGTGAAATAAATTAGAAATTTCGAGGAGGGGTGAGTGCCGCGCGAGCAACCAACCCCTTCTCTCCTTCGGCACGGCGTGCCTCGTCGAGGGTGAACGTTGAACGTGGAGGGTGCGTCCCGCGTTTCGATAACTACGATCGCGGTTTTGACACATTTGTCACTATCGTTTATTGCGCTGTTCGATATTAAACGCCACGATATACAGTCGAGCGTCGTTTCATGAACTCAGTCACGGGGACGATTTTTTAATCGCGCTTCCGTATATAGCGCGGGCCAAATGTCGCGCTCAGCCGCGTATCTCGAGGGTGATTTTAATTGAGGGTAAAAGCATTATACAGATTCAAATCGGCCCTTTCGTTACGCATTTTTTTTTTCGCCACAGGCTTCACAGCCGACGACACACATATAGCTGTAATACGATTATATGCATGCCGCACAAGTATAATTAAAACGAAGCATACTGCATCCGTGAATTCAACCTGCGAAAATCTTTTTCCTGTAATTTATTCTTTTCTCTTGATTTAATCTCTCGAGAGACTTCAAGGTAAAATTTTTGTTTTGCAGTTTTCTAGTGTAGAAGTAGGATCACAGAAGCTTATTCGAAAAGTATCTTATTTTACATATATGTCATATGGTGAATACAGAGTCAAAAAAATATAGGGTGCAACGGTATTTCGCTACGTTCCCAGACGCACCTGTTTTTTTTCCCTTCTTCACGCGCTTCCTTCTTCGAATGTCCCGCATATTTTACACGTATATAAAACGCACTTTTAAGGCAGCTCGTCTGCGTTTTCACCTTCGCTGGATAATGACTCGCGCATGCACACAATTACGCGCAATTTGTCGCACTTATCGACGCGAGCATCGTGAACCGCGGCGTTTGTACGTGGTACAACATGGCTCTTTCACGAACGCTAGCCCACGGCAAGAATACACGATGTCCCTGATCGGCCACGGTTACTTTTCACCATGGATACCGTCTGCGAATTGTGCCGAGGCGAAGCGTGTTCGCGAGACCGTCGAACGATGAATAAATAACTTTTCAATGGAAAACAATTGATGAGATGACGCATCGTTTGCAGTTGCGCTCAAGAGTGTTGAAACCTACTACGGTCAGGCGAGTTTTAATTTCTTTTGTCATTCGTAGGGCTATCGCGCCGCGCCGCTCGCGTGTTCGTTCGAAGATCAATTCATGAATTTCGATTTGTCATTCGAAAGGGGCGAAGCTGTTTATAGACACCGTACATATATCAGCGGCTTCACGTTTTGCATACCTTAATCCAAGGCCGCGCTATGCGGTCGGGCTCCTCTTGGCTGATCGGCTTTCAGCGACTTTTATCTAAATTAAACCAGTTTTCCCCTCAGCAAAAGAGGTACAGCAGCGACGCGGGCATTAGCTGATGTTATACGATCGCGTAGCACGAGATTTAAATTTAATTTGGCTCTAGAAGGATAGAGATACTTTATTTGTGAATGTATAGACGTAGAGGAAAGCGATTATTTCGCGCTATGTAATAATTGCATAATTCTCTCGTCGATATCCAGTGTAAAGACATGCAGCGCAAATTATTTCGGCAATTATAATATATATAATATTTCGCGGCGATGAGACTTATCACTTCATAGACCTTATCGGATTCACTTATATAACTATCGCAATGCTACTACGCATTAAAGTGGATCATCGGCCCGCGATCGAATGCACGTATTGTATTACCTTGGTAAAAGCGAACGAGAGCCATCGGGGCGGCAGCTGTTGCCTGACACGCGAGCTGGAAAAGCAGCTCTTTTCACCTGCCTGCCCAACTTGAACGATACTAATTGTGAGATAACGCCTTCTTAATATTTCTGCCCTCGCAACAAATGGTGCGCGTATCAGCGCGATACCCCGAAGACCTTGACGCGTCGTATGCCATGATGAAAACGTAAGCAGGCCCCACTTAACATTTTACGTTTGCAGATTAGTTTGATATTATCTCTTAATGAAATGGTGTACTTTAATAAAGATACCTCGTACCAAAATAGTACCGTGTATCATGAAAAGAAACATGTTCGCGGATTGATATTTGTCCGTACCGTTATTTTTCACTTGCTTACGTTACATATCGAGGGTCTCGTATCATTTAATGGCTTGGTTTAATTAAATTCATGTTAAGGTCTATCGTCCGCTCATTTATATGTACGATCGATTTATATGTAATATATCTAAAGTCACGCACACGTTCTGCTAACTCACAGATTGATCAGCGAACTCTTGTCGAGAAGTAATTTCGACTTATCGAATTATCGAACCTCGCTTCTTAAACGTTAAACATCGCGCTAATTATAGCTCTGATTAAAATGGGTCTCGAAATTCATTCGAGATTAATCGACGGACAATCTGTTATTCATCTGCCTGCGGCAGATCGTGTTCGGACAGGAATACGAAGATTCGTTTAAGAGCCGGATGAAAATGCCATGCGTGCAGGCGATAGAGGGGCGATGCACGCGAGGCTAGTTTTCGCGGCATCGCCGTTTCCCTTAACACACGCACGCACGCGCACGCACGTAAGTACGTGATTGTTTCGGATCGCGCTGTTGTCGCGGAAATGCGAATTCGCACGCTCGAGGTGATATTCATAATACGGTGCCATTAATTACTCATTGTCTCTGCGACGGCACCGCTATCATCCCCCTTTTCTTTCCGCGTCTCGCTCCCATCGTCTCGCTGTCTCACTCGTAAATGCACGTCACGCATTCGAGCAAATCGTAATAAGATATACAACGCGCGAGGAGAGAGGTGTGATTCGGTCCCTCCCTGTTATTTTTCCTTATTACAATTTCCTTTCAGCGAGAGAAAGAACGAAAGAGATTGGCGTATCCTTTTCGTAAAACGGCGCCGGAAACGACGGACAGCGCAGAGGGATACGCGTGTACAATTAGAAATACATTATTCATTAAACTGTAGACCGAATGCGTTTATAAGTATATTAATATAACGCGCATCCACCTTGCGTCAACGTGGAAGCACCGTGAACATTGTATTCGCGTGATATTACGTGCTCGCCAAACGAGAATATCATTCGTCTTTTAATTTGTCCAATTATTATCGATTTGCTCTCCTTATTTCTGGACGGAATTAATATATATATATATACATATATATGCGCGTTTAAACGCCTCTGTGTTTAGTGGCGGAAAGATCGGAGGATATGCTTATATTTATTCTTTATAAACAAGCTATCGAAAACATGTAGTACATCAAGCTGTTGTCGTTTTTAGGGCTACACGCCGCTGCACATCGCCATGCAATTTGGCCACGAGAACATATTTAACCTCTTAGTTCAAGTATACGGTGAGTATACATTGTACAGCCTCACCGAGAGGCAAAAACCCCGTAATGATCGCATCTTGACGGATCTTAAAAATATATTTTCAGGCGCGAATCAGGACATACGTGATTACAGCGGTAGGAAAGCCAGGCAGTATTTGGCCTCGCAAGAGGCGGCAGTCAGTCAGGACACGTTTCACAGTAAGTACATTTCTTTCTATGAACGAAGAACGCCACTTAAAGAAACGAAACGCAATTTTTGTACATAATCCGCGGAGAATTGCGTTTGCGTAGATATTTTGAGATATTCCTTATAATTTGTTCAATAAATACGAAATTAATGTCTCCAATTCGCGCGTTGCGAATTAGTGGCATCTTCATGAGCCTATCTTGGTAATCTTTAACTGCAAGCTGTATGTATGTACGTACATACAAAGCGAGCTTCTCGCCTGCCTTCGAGAATGCAGTTGAGCACACGCGTCATTTTCGTTTGTTTGTCGATTTAACGAAAGCAGCTTAATTCGTGTTGACGAACAAGCTCACGAGGATGTTTTATAAATTATTCATATCAGCTTTCCCCCTTTTCCCCGCGTCTCGCATTCGACCGTGGGATATTAAAATCTTTTTTTTTTTTCACCTTTTATAAAAATCCTTTTTTCTCCACGTGTTGTTATCAAGCGAGACATTGTTCGTCTCACGCTATGGAAACGGGCCGTAGAAAGAAAGCAGTTTTGCATAACGCGAATACAAAAGACATAATTGCCGGCTGGAAAAGTTATTTTAAAGGAATTCTCTGATCCCGTGCCAAACGCGCCCCGACCACCGTCGTCGCCGTAAAACCAATTACGCTCCGTACTACACTATAATTTACACCGCTTGTGTCAGTGTGAGAGTCCCGTCAAAGTTCCGTTGCTTCCCGTTGTATCCCGTGTCGATGATCATTGTTCACCGTTCTCCAGCTCGTTTTCGTGACGTTTGCCTGTCACGCTCCAGCACGATCCGTTAACAGCCCGATTCCGCCTAATCCTCGAAGAATGCATGCGATGCGGCCACGATACCGTCGGCACTCTACGAGCTAATATTCTCAAACTAGATACACCGCGTGCTTACATCTGGACCTTATCTTAACGTCGCTATTTCTTCGTATCGCTAAACTTCGCACGTCCATTAGCGCACTTGCCACGGTACTCCACTACTGTACGATTAATTCTCAGCGGCATGTACCGTTACCAATAATATAGCACAGATAACAATGCATCCTCAGGCTATGCAGGATACCTTTCTGTCGCTTTAGACGCCTCTTTAGATTTAAGGTGTGCAGAGTCAGGCATGACGCGGTATTCGGATAGTCGGAACGGAGAATGGTTACGGGCGCACTTTTCGGTGAATGTACTTCGGGGCTCTGGAAATATTCTTCTGTTGTAGGGATTACTGCTGCCGCTACGCTCAGGCAAGTTCAGAAGCACACCTCCGCTAAAGTAGTAAAGCGCTTGTGTGTCGCCAGATTAAAGTACGTAGGCGCACCTTAGAGTAACGTATATGACTGTCACTTTTCTGCACTTCTGACGTGAGTATCTCGAAGTTTCACGGGTCCTCTCGTCGCGCGAATGTACGGGCCGGAGGATACCGCCCGAGGATAACGTTCGCCGAAAGAAGCGAGCTATAGCGTCGAACACGAACCCGTTTTGCTTCTGGCGCTTTACAAGCAATAGGGAATGTTCGTCCGTCACTGTTCCTCTTCTAAACGTCTGAAATGTTGAAAATGTGTTGATGCGCTAAAGAATTTACAGCTTTGACGTACTTACTCCGAAAGTAACTCTATATCGACTTGCATAACATATATTTACTCTTTACGAACTAATACTTAATATATAATCAACTGTTAGTAACGAAACAATCTTTTTTCATGCGTAACATATATTCCGTTTCTTCTTCATCGATAAGCGTCGATCACACGTTTTGCATCGGCTATAAAACGTGATTAAATTATTCAAGTGGCAGTAGTACATCGTGGCATAGAAAATCAATGTTATGTAACTGACGATGTGAAAATTGATTTTAAAACTTGTAATTTTTTATGTGAGTGCGCGAGATGAAGCACTGATACATTTTTAATTAAAAAATAATAAGGCTTATCCCTGAGCCTTAATTTATTTGTTACATAAGATATTTTGTTTCACATCGCTGCTGCTGTTATTTGTTATTGTTTTTGAGTGCGTGGGCGTATGAATGTGATATGCTGTTATAACGTGAATGAAGCATGTACACGTAAGCATGAGAAGCACATATATGTCACGTCGACCGATTCTCAGCGTCACGTTTTATTCGCACTGGATAATTATTATATTTGATAACAATGACAGGACGTGTAATTCTCGAAAGGGAAAGTTGGCTTAATTTTTGTACTACCTTATTTAACCGTATTAACTTCTCCCCCCTTGGGTCTCTTCCTTCTATCTAATCCCATATGACGCGAATCACACTTTTTATTAACTGTACGAAATAACATTTCCATTAAGGAGATTAATTTATATTTGTTATTAATAGAATCTCTGCACATAAACTGCTTCTCTTTAGGCTTTATTAAGTATATCATAATTAATATCCCCTAATAATACCATATTTTTAAATAAATTTAGTTTTTTTTTCTTTCTATTCGGTTCTAACTCACTTGCGATATTCTTTCGTCACTCGTCAATCTTCCCATTTTCTCGCTGCCTGTACGAGACACATCAGTTTCAAATGATTTTCTATTTTATTTCAGAAATAAAAGCAAGGAAAAAGCATGCAGGTAAGAAATAATTCCTTTGGTGTCCGAGCGTTTTAGTAGAGACTAACTTAACGCATGAGAAACAAGCTAAATAGACATTAACCCTAGAGCATTATTAGTCTCCTATTTGTCAAACTTATGGTTTTAATAACTCCGCTTATACAATAGTATAGTATCATTTTCAATAATTCTATAATATTCGAGGATTAGAATTAATTAACACAGCAAAATATAGATTTTATAGATAGAGATATACGCGAGCCTGTCGATCGGCTATGCATTCTTCCGCTGTAAAAGTTACGTTGTAATAAGTAAGGGAACCGCAAGCACCGTAACAGAGCGATTGATTAAATATACAGAGAAAGATCTTGGTTTCCTACGAATTGGCTCGTTGAACGTTCGCGTGAAACGTACGACGGAAGCCTTCAGTCAGTTCCTGGGTGTGGCAACCAGCAGTACGGCTAGCAGCAACAACGAGAAGATTCATAAATCGTGGGGATCCGCGGATAACGTACAGGTATTATTCAAGGTCCAGGTCCTCATTAGGTTCAGCGCATCTCGCAAACGCGTTGCACATTAGGATAATGCATGAATTCCATAACGAGGAATATATCCGGTTTCTTTGATTAATTCTGTGAAGATTAACAATAAATAACACGAGTTTCTACAAGATTAATAATTCAATATCCCGAATACATGCAGCTCTCTATCACCGATCTATTCGCAATTACACAAATCTAATAAAAAAAATATATATAATTACACAAATTGAATCGAAACAAATAGAATTGTACTCTACCGCCGATATGTAAAAGACAAATGCACACGCTGGTTAATACAATAATCGATTAATAAAAGCATGTCTTTCGCTGCGACGTTTCTCGTCGCAAGCTGGAGCAGAAGCTGATGCCGCCGCCGAAGTACGCGCCCATCAAGAAGCGCAGGAGCAGGCGTCCGCAGGACTTCGGGTCGTCGCAGGAACAGCAGCAGGTTGCCAGTCAGCCGACTACTCCGTTGCTGGAGGGTAAGATCAGCCGACCGAACCGGGCCGTTCAGCGTCGACCGATATCCACGACGTCGGTCAGCTCCAGTTCCATCGCCTCCGGCAGCGTTCAGCAGAACGATTCCGACTCCGACACGGCGTGCGGTTTCGATTCCGCGTGGCGAGGATCGGACCAGCTGTAACTAGTCTAATTCGTTATCCTAAATACCGTCGGCTTATGCTTATTCGATTGCACAAGGCGTAGGAAAGCTTCGATCAGAAGCTTCAGCGACAGTAGTTGAAAACTGACTTTTCAGGTAGCAGAGTGACATTATATGACGTATTAATAACGCCCTAATGTCTCTAACGTCAATATGTCATTAAGACGTCTTTAGATGTCATCCTGCTACCTGGGTTCTGGAAATTCTTTAAAATGGCGGCGGAACCGAGCCTACGTATATGATTTTCATATTGATTGCGCACACGTTAATGGTTTTTCAACACGCGAAATGACATAAGAGATTATTCTTTTGATTAAATTTGTAAATTTTCAGATTGTTCTATTTTGCAGGATTTAATTGTAAGAACACAAAAAGGCTGGTAATAAAGAGTGTGTGTGTGTGTGGAGAGAGAGATACTTAAAATATAGTTTCTTTATAAAGATTTTATCGCGTGATTCAAATCTCATTTTCTTCAATAAAATCATTAACTTATCTTCAATAAGTTCAGTTCATTATTGTTAAATAATTTTGTTTTTGATTAAAAAAATTATTTAATGTATGTGATATTGTCACTCTTTCTTATTTCAGCCGAAATGCTCAAGCTTAATTTCAAATACATTTTGTACATAAAAATAAACGCATATTTCTTTGTATATTTATATTTTTATGTAGAAATATACTTTACAAGCCGCAGAGTGTAATTTCAAAATGTTCAATGTTGCGCTTACCTATCGTGTAAGATATTTATAGAATACATTTTTTTTATATACGTTTCAAGATATGTACGCAGTTTTTAACTTTGCATTTAAGACATTGTTGTATATATTACGCTATCCGTATATGTTAGCATCCTATATCTAAAATCTTTAGACACTTCGATGCTCATTGTATAATAAATCAATGCTTAAAAATTATTTTGTTAAATAAAGGAGAAAATTTTCAACATATATTTAATAAGAAATTTTAACCATTGTATCGTTAATAAGCATACAGGGCGACAGTTATTTATATATCATACTTTGTACAAGTTAAGCAATAAACATCACATTCGAGATTACATTGGAGTATTTTATCCACTCTAATTTCTCTAGAAAATATATATTTTAAAAGTATAACAGAGTAAAAATATGTATTTTAAAAAGACATAGACACGAAGACAAAAATATAAAATAAGATTAACCCGGGACGGGCACCTGGAGTGATTTTTACATCTCAGTATCGAAAAAATAAAGTTCACGTCACAGTAATTTTAAAATATGGTCTTTTCGATTTTAATAATTTTTGGTTTTTCCTTTTTTTCAGAAAATGTTGAGTAAATCTATAAAATATACATATTGTCCTGAGCTACTAATAAATTATAGAACAATCAAAAATATATGCAATATGTAATTAATGACTTTTAATTGAGGTATAAAAATCACTCCAGGTGATCATTCATGCAAAAACAGTCAGGCGCCCGCTTCCGAGTTAATTCTTTTTATAAGATGCGCAATGTTCGAGATCGTACTGATCGTGTAGCGCATGTATTTTATTTGTTTTACAGTTAATTGCTTTAGAGTTTTGGAATTAATTCTATAGTAAGTTAATTGATTCTATAGCTCCTGTAATTGAATCAATTTATTAGCCAAAAATTGGTCATATCTAACGTGCACACTACAGTATATGACAAAAAAAATATACATATATAAGATTAAATTCTTTTTGTGTAAGATGCGCAGTGTCCGAGATCGTAGCTCGTATATTCTATTTGTTTTCTAGAGTTTTGGAGTTAATTAATTCTACGGTAAGTTAATTGATTGTATAGTTCTGTAATTAAATTAATTTATTGGCCAAAAATTGGTCAATATTGGTCATAAGTCTTCGTTGTTCTATATCTGCGATATATGCTTTGGCGACATCCATGCACGATCAAGAGAAACCTCACTGTAACTCGAGAGGTAAAGCAAGTCTCTCCTCGGATAACGATTTTGCCGTTTGTTTTAACGTCTTTCTGGGCTTCTGGCCACAAACGCCAGATGGATGCTCATAGAAGAAGCGCGTGGTCGTCGTGGTGGCACTGGTGACTGGTGACCCAGGCCGTCCGTGGAGCAGCGTCGCGGAGCGCGGAGCGAGTTGGACGAACACATGTGCCAGTTCCCACTGACATTCTCCCCCAAATTACGATGACAATTTAACGACAAATAGTTTCGCGACGAAAAACGGGGCGATTTCCATTCCTGCGTGCGAAAAGATGTACGACATATGCCATCCCAGCGTGAGTAACTGAGAAGAACGCGCCCGCGCGATCTTATAGATCTGAGAATGTCCGCATGCCTATGTACGTAAACATTTAGTGTGATTATTTTGCGATCGTTCTCAATGTACGCTTGCAGTATTATCATCTGTGCAAACTCGGCTGTAATGACCCGATAAAAACGAGCACCGCTTTTTACGTCTACATCGAGATATGCGAAGGTATTGTATGTCCAATTTAGATGGATGATAAACACGGGCAATCTATTCTCCTGATGATTCTTTTCAGTGAAGCGATACTGGGACGTCAAGTACAAGTACAACGAAGAACTTGACGTCATCTATTTCGAGGTGAAGAAAAGGGAGCACTCTCGGTTGGAGATCTACGTGCCTTGGCCAACCAAGTATAACATCTGTCTTGAAAAGATTGAGGAGATGCAACAGTTACTGCAAAATGAACGGTAATACTGCGAGTTTGTCTCGCATCTCTTTCATATTTCCGCAACGTGGTTTTTATTGATTGAATGTACGAATGTAATAACGAACGAATTTTGTCCAACAGATTGACATTTGTATTTAAATCTGAAGATAGCAGCAGTGTTTTCTACACGGTAAGCGCTGGCCTCTCAAAGCCAGCGGCACCAGAAGCGAGCAAACGACAAAAGGAAAATGCGGAAAAGATACTTAATTTGGAAAGTGAAATCCGGAGGAACACTCCAAACTTGTATGAATTAGCAAAGACTTTAGGTACTACTCGTGAGATTAACGATCAAAATTGTAATCCTGGCTTGAATATTACTACAGAATCTTCAAATATTGATTCCAGTTTGAAGATATTATGATACTTTTCTTCTATTTAATATATAATTTTGATGTAATATATGTCTGCTGTTTGTATATTGGTATTTATGTTTTTTTCTTGCACGCTTTACATTTTATGTACCAAACCTAAGCTAAACGTGTAAAAAATTCTGACACATTGGAAGTAAACCTTTCAGTATATTGTAATTTTTGTTGTTAAGCACAGTAAAATAATTTTCGTTGCAATAAATAAGTAAAATAATTTTAGTTACAATAAATACGCGTTGATAGGAGAGTGCGTTTAGAATTGGGGAGAGATGTATATTTTTAATATTTATTTTTTAAAGTAATTCACATATAATGCGGATTTTGAGAATACCTCTATAAGGATTGCGTAATTGTTTAAAGTGATATGTAATAAGCTGCCACTGCAAATATATATGAATTAAATAAATTAATTTTTAAAAATCTTCATCTCTAGCCATGTATTATTAGTAGACGCTACAAAATACGAGGCACATAAATTTCCTTATTATAGTAAAACTAATGATAAATATAGCGAACATTTTTTAACCAAACTTATATCTAGTAATTGCTATGTAATTATCTGTTATAAAAAATACATGTAACGAAATAATAATCTAATAAAAAAAATCTTTATGAATCAAGAGAGTAGATCTATCTACAAAACACTAAGATGTTTATATGTACATACATTTTTTTAATTATCGCATTTCGGACCATGTGTGTGTGTGTATTCCACAAAACCATTAAATAATTTAATTTTTCTATGAAGAGCTGCGTGCAAGATCAGTGGAAAAAGTAATTTGTTCACACACGATGCCATCTTATAATATGTATCAAGTTATACGTACGTGTAAAACATAAAATACAAAACGGTATTATTTGACGTAAAAAAAAAATTTTTTTTCATTCAAAATCGTTCATAAAGTTTTTAAAGATTGTAGGCAGTTGAAAGTAGCATAAAAAGAATGATATTGTATAGCTTTTTTTCTGCTATGTAAGATATAATGATATAAAAATAATAAACACGTGTCAATGGAGATCTAGAAACTAGAATAATGTTGTATTTTGCGAAACGTAATATTAAATTAATGAAAAACTTAGGTCTCCCTCTCGCGCAAGATCTATTTCAAATTGCCATATTGCTTTACAAATTATTTCGTATGTATATATGCCATATTTTTCTCTGCCTGTTTTATTATATACTAAATGTGTCATCACGTAAATTTTCATAAATTTTGTATTCTTTATTTCAAAGCTGTATAATACTATATAAAAAGATCAGATTTAAAAATTTTTTAAGATTTTATATACAATAGAATACAAGAATAGAAAACAGGCATATATAAAAATTATCCGCATCTTTTAAATGATCTTCCACTGCTGTATATTATGTTCGAGATCCGAAAAAAATTTTAGAAACACCTAAAATATTTTTCTACCAGATCTGAACCATTCTGCGCGTATAAAAATTATATATAAAATAGGTACCAAAATGGTTATATATACATATCAATTTATAATTGCAGTAAGGCAACTAGATCTCGAGATACTCGAATCTATCACTAATGACACAGTTAATTTTGTATGACAATAATGTTCGATATTAAAGTTTCACAAGTAATTCTGGTCATTACATATTTACGCCCTGTTAAAAGGTCAATGCAAATAAAACTTGGCAGATCTCACTGATGTAATAAGATTTCAGTAATCAATATTTACAATTAACAAAACCCGATTTAACTGTAGTTTAATTGTTTTACAGTATGATTAATTGTTTTACAAATTGTTTTACAATTGTTTTATGAATCTGAAATAAAATTAAATGAACTGTATCATAATCAACTAACACAAAATTTACCAAGCTCTATTTGAAATATCCTTCCACGTTTGCACCGTCATAAAGTCCATAATTCAACCTTCAATTTCAATTCTGAGACGTAGTACATATAGAGATAAATGAGACACAGGTCAAAAAGATTATATACAATATCGGATTATTTCGTTTCTTACTAATAGCCAGAAAATTGTCTAGTTCTATTGCATATTATATATCAAAAGTTGTTCGATTATCGTAGGCACCTTTTAAGAGATGGGTGAAGTGTACCGTGGACTACATTTAGATTGTGTATGTGTGAGTTCTAAGAACAATCGAAATCCTATAAAGGATTAATTATTAAATACTAAAGTTACAATATATATAGATAGTTGCATCCGTAAAGAAAGAAATGTTCCGCAATAATCAGAAGAAAAATTAATTTAAAAGCTTTTCATAAGTAAAATCTAACAGCTACTCCAATATTATTACACAGCTTTCAGATCATTCTCTGCAAAATTAAAACCGAATCTTAAAAAATGTATTCAAGTATTGTGTTCGAAGTAAAACGTGAAACATATCTTATGATAGTATTTTGTTGTAAAGTTAATTAAAATTGATCATACAATACTACACTAACAGCTATTGAACATATTTAAATATCATTCATTATTATTCTCTCGACACATTTGGTTATATATTTATTATATGTTACGGGCAAAGTGTCCGCATGGTGTGCAGTGTCGGCATTGCCCGGGCGGACTTTGCCCGTAAAATATACGTGATATGAAGCACATGAACTAGTAAAAGTATCTTATAAACTAGAATATAAATGTACATAACTAAATGATGAAATATAGCAAACATAATTGGGATACATGTTAAACGAACCTAAAGGACTCTGATATATGATGTTAATGCGCTGCTTCTCACGTGATATCATAGGGCTCGTATGTCTAACGTCACCATAATCTTGCAAAATTAGCTATACATAAATGGATTAAATTTCCAATTATCATAACAGACAATATGCGATTAGTTTAATTAAAGCGCTGAATGTTAATGTCAATATGATCATTATTGTTGCATATACATAGCGCCATTTCAAATTCAATTCTTTATCACATGAGCATGAGCAGGTATAGCTACATTTTGATTTACTTTATGCTTTCTTAATAAATGTTAATATTGTTTTCATTATTATGATTATCCTTTAAGTTCTATAAGGATATATAAAATCTTTGAGTAATTGCATGTATTACTGTACATAATAGCAGTACATAGATAACGAAATGTTGAAAATAATATATCTTCACGCAAAAGAATATCCATACATATTTAATACTAGCAACAGGACAGAAAGTGTTTGGAGATCACTTTTGCAAATATAATCTAAAAATATTCTCATTTATGTGCGAAGAAAAAACTTCTTTGTCGAAAGATTCATAGATTTCATCGTTTTCTCTTCTGCTTGACAGGAATTGATCGGAACCCTTTAACTCTTCAAAAATGTGAACTCATTTACAACATTACTTCATATCAAACCACAGATTGTAAATTTATATGCACCAATTATTTATTAAAAATGTGCAACTCATACATTTGCGGAAAACTTGAGATTCGATAAAAGAAGTTTCTGGAACAAAGTTCGCGCATGCAATTGTTGGTGAATATTATATTTTCTGAAAACTTTACTATATATTTTCACATAATCGCCCATAAATAACACCATGTAATTTATAGCGTTCTGTACGTTTTTAAACCATTCCAACTTACCACGAAGACTAAATAGCAGAAAGTGTAGTTTTTGAGGAAACAAAGTTAGAAAAATTCTGACGCAATTGTAGCGTCTGAAGAACAACTGCCAAAGTTAAATCAAAAGACTAACCTCAGAAAAACTCAGACTTTAAAACTCAGACAATCAATAACCAAAAAAAGAAAGAGAGAAATTCTATTGCTGGAAAATTTTTTCAGTTTCCAAACCTCTGTACATGCAACTGAGAGTGCTAGGAATAACCCAACATGAGACAAAAAAGCATTTGTTTTCAACTTTTTTCCAATTCCCCCAACTCAGCTTATTGACGGATACTGTGGATCGCTTACCGTAGAGACTCACAACCTATACGAAGAGATACCTGTTTCGGGGTTTTTAGCGAAGCCGTTCGCCAGAGTGAGCAATCGAGCACCAAAATTATATTCAACCGCGTTGAAAGCGCAATATCAACAAAATCTTTTAGGCTTCTTGGTAGTCATCGCAACAAAGCAAAGAAATTAGCATTCGAAAATGGCAGATAGTTTCCTAGAATACCCAAATAATATAGAGTTTATATGGGTTTTTATCTATATCGACTCCAAATCGAAAACATTCAAAATGTTTTCGATTAATTTCAAGATGATATTTGAGAGAGAATACCAATAATCCTAACTCATCTGATTATATTCGAGAAAGTAGAGATATTAGTCTCACTAACGAATAGATCTTGACCTGTGGAGCTGCATTCATGTACACCCCACAACTTTGGTTTAAAAATTTCTCTTGTAAATGTGCCTACTGTGTGATCATTAATATAGTATCCAAAATAAAAAATCTATACATGATGTATAATGACATATGATATATATTGCCCAGATAAACAAACGCGCGTGTAAATACCACAGCTGCGCGAATTCCATAGTATGAAGCAACTTTTTATCAATTATGCCGATATTTCCCCATCGAAAGATTTATCAATCATTATGGCTAGCACCAATCAGCCATGTATGTAAAGTCCTTAAACAGACCCTGCTCTAGGTCGCTAAGAGGCCGAGGATCTTTTGGAGGCGTTAGTTGTGGCTTCTCTGATGTAAACTCTTCATCGAAATTACTTACATCTTCCACTGAATGCTAATAACAGAAAAAGATTTCCATGTAAAAAAATATTAAGAAAGGAAAAAGATCCAATTTAATTCTAATTTCCAATTGATATTTAAAATTTACTCATATTAACAGATCTCTTTCTCTCTTCTTCTTACATATTCAAAGTTCATGCGTTAATAAATTAAAGTGATACTTACAATTACTGGTACAAAAGGTGGTTTCACGCGTCTTAAAAGTAAATCATCCCAAGCTATGTGTCTGAAAAATGCTTGTTTCTTAACATCTTCAGCGTCTCTTTCACTACTACCTAGTCTCCTATCTGGATTCTTTCTGAGTAACTGTTATAGAAAAAACATGTGGATAAGTTTTATGTTAAAGAAACAAAAAAGTAGTAAAACAAAAAGATACTTACTCTTCTCATAATTGCAATTGCTTCCAAAGAAAGGAATCTCGGATATCGTACTTCGTCATTGACAATGGAATCAAACACTTCTTCTTCGTCATCGCCTGGAAAAGGGGACTGAAACACATTACACATTTTTACTTAATATTCAATATAAATATATTTTAAACAAAGTATATAATATTTTAAAGCACTGAAATTACCTCTCCAACCAGCATTTCAAATATTAAGACTCCAAGACCCCACCAATCTACAGCTCGCGTATAAGTAGTGTCTGTCAGCACTTCGGGCGCTAAGAACTCAGGAGTTCCGCAGAATGTGCCTGTTCGCTCGCCAAATCCCATACCTTCTTTACATAAACCAAAATCCGCGATTTTAACATAACCTTCCGTATCTAATAGTAGATTATCTAATTTCAAGTCTCTGTAAATAAAGTATATTATAAAATATATAAAATATATAAATATGTATATATTGCCGGATTACTTAGTGTATATATTACATACCTGTAAATAATACGATTTTCGTGCAAGTATTGTAATCCGAGAACCACACAAGCGGAATAGAACACAGCGCGTGGCTCCCCAAAAACATCAGCATGTATATGCATCATAAGATCACCGCCAGCTGCATATTCCATCACAAAACATACATGTGCCTAAAAAAAATTCATCTCTTTCTTATTCTCTCCTATCTTACAAATTGTACCAAAAACACTAGAGAACTATTATCGGTACCTCAGTTTGAAAACACGCAAATAAGTTAACGAGGAAAGGATGGCGCGTCGTGTTTGCTACTTCGAATATTCTCTTCTCAGAAAGCAATGACTCCACTTCATCTCGAGCTATAATATCTCCCTTCTTCAAGGCCTTAATTGCAAAGTACTCTCCCGTGTTTCTATATTGCGACAGTATTACTTTGCCGAAATGTCCACGCCCGAGTACGGAGAGTAGTCTAAAGTTCTCCAAAGTCATACCAGTGAGCTGAGAATGCCTTCTTGACTCGTAGGCACTATCTCTATACTGAAGAGGTCTAACTGGCATTTCGTATACAACCTAAAGGACAGAAAGGTTTAATTGAAACAACGAATTACGTACAAATGCATGTTTTAACGTATCATTATAAGTTAGTTAAATATATATGTTAAAAGTAATTACATACAAATATAAGAATTATATATTAGTTAAATAGAATTATATTGTAAAAATAAGACACTTTAAATGTGTCCTAGATCTTATTGTTAGACAATAACAGGTTAACTGCAATATCTTACAATAATTATTCAAATTTTCATATGGTTATTAATTTTATATCTAGGTAGCATATATTTTAATATAATTAGAAATACATGCAATGCATAGACGAAAGATTCGGAGAGAAAGTAGGAATTAATATAAGATAAATGTATAAGATAATATTTTATAAACATAAAAATAAAATAGCTTACAATATAAGATAAAAGCATTACAAAGAATTACATGTTTCTTCAGTATTTGCATGCAACATACTAAAGCAAGCAAAGCAATGTTGTGTGTATGTGGAGGGTATGTACCTCATCCTCAGGAAACTCGACGACAGGTTGGGGCGAGGGTGTGCGTGGAGAGGGTGGTGCAATCAGCACAGGGCGGGGCTCTGTCACAAGGGGCCTCAAGTTTGCACCCTGAGGCCCGCCCTTTTCCTCGTTGTGCAGAAAATCAAACTCCCTTAATGCACTCTGCAACTACATTGCTACCTCTTTAGCTCTAATGTTTGATTGAAACTGTCGTAAATTTTATATTGCGCACCGATATTGAAGACATGCATGGCTATATAACTAATATATAATTTGAAATATGTATTTATTCTATAATAATTCTATAACTTGTGATTTATCATTTATAATAGGGAGTTTGGATTTGTTGATTTTGAAAAATTAAAAGGACAGTGTAAATATATATATGTATATATTGTTTTCGATTGTGCAAGAAAATAAAATTGTATTTATCGTAAAATAATTGATATAATACAGCTACTAGAAAACAGGAAACCTGTATTTCCATTTAATAAAGAATTTGTGTGTAATGACTACGAGATATTCTCTTAAAGCAAGTGCAAATTAAACTAAACTACTTTTTTATAATTGCAGAAATACATAATATATCTGATAACATGCCGCATCAAGATATATATGTATATATACATTCATTAGAATTATAACTTTATAAAAAATATATCTAATTATCATATCATACATTTATTTTAAAAATTGTTCTACCCCATAACCAAGATTCCCAGCCTTGAGATTCTAATACATATTGCTATAATCTTCTTGAGTGATTAAAAAAGTAGGAATAATATCATAAAAATATAATAAGTATAGTAAATATTTGTAACATAATGAAAACTTTCCACACATAATATCATATCATATACTTGTAACGATTACGTTACGATGTGTGACATTAGGCAGTCTTATATCTTTACATCAAAAGCAAAGATTGACAAATACGTATAACGCAATAAACAGCATTTATAACAAATAATATTGAGTATCTACACGTGAGCTCTTTCATTAAAAAAATAATGATGTTGATATTAAAAAACACGCATATATGAAGACTTTTACCTCTTGATCCAATTTGGGAGGTGGTGTAGGTGCAGGCGGAGAAGGTTTCTTTGTCACAATTGGTGGCGGTGGGGGAGGATGCTCCGGAGGACGTGGCAGAGTTGGACTACTATTACTTGATGTTGACATATTCAAAGGCCGTGCGCCACCCAATCCTCCTTTCTCCGGATCGGGCACTTCGCCGGGAGTTTCAGGCTTATCTTCTACTGAGGTATCAAACACAAGTTGCAACGGTTGTGGTCCTGCAAATCAAAATATATAAGATATCTTGGTAAGACTTTGCATTATACGTAGACGAGATTGAATCTTTACCTGACGGCGGACTCTCTGAGTTTCTGGAGGAATTGTGCAATGAAGGCGCCGAACGTTTAAGCAACCTACCCCAAGTCGCGACATTTATGTTCATTTGATTTGCTCTTGGGAAATTTTTCACTTGTTGCTTAAAGATCTTGCGTTGACGCTGCAATTTAGGCTTTCGCGATATCATTGGATTTAAGAATTTAATTTCTGCGAATAAGAGGCCTTGCGGTTCCAATTGTAAAGCCATGCCGTGTCGAACGTCATCAATGAATTCTTCTAAACGTAAAAACTTGACCGCACAAAGAGATCTCCAATCTTTCCAATAAATGCCTATTTCAAGTTCTCTCGATTTATCAAGCTCAATAGAAAACCTAGAAATTTGTATTGGACACATGACATTATAAAGATAATTGAGTTGTATTAATTGATCAATTAGTATTAACACTACCTTTGATCCCAAGCTTGTTGGGAACATGGACGCCAACTAGTTTGTCCTACGGTTTGATTATCCAATTTTATAACTGCCATGATATCATCTGAAAATAAACGATTAATAAAAGATTAAATTAATAAAAGAATTAATAAAAGATACAGATGTTACTCTCAAAATATCGAAAACTTACTGCTTGTTTCGTCTTTCACGCTATATGATTTGCTTGAGCTGCGTCCTGTGACACCTTTAACGAAGCTACGTAAATCAGGACTAGCAGGATGTTCCCTCCTCGTACGGCCAGGCACTTCTTCTGCTAAGTCTTGACATCCCATTAATCTTACCTAAACAAATTACGGCATATAATACAACAGAAATAATACTGTCGGTCACTTGGTTGCACAGTCTTCGACATACCTCTAATTGTCCTGTAACAGCGGCGCATCTCGATACTGAAGCTGGTACAGTGGCTTTACCTTCCAAAGGACCGCGAAACGGTTGTAATGATGTATACGTAACAGGAACTGGACTAGCCGACTGTACGCTAGCTAATTCTCTCTTTAACTGAGCTGCAGTACCGCTGTCGGGAGGTAGCTCTTGTCTTCTGAGCTCAAGGGACAATCTGAGCAAGTCCAATTTTCTACTGGATTCCGCGAGGCTTGCTTGAGCCTGTAGTAATTTATGATTAATGATTTATGTAACAAAAGATATTGCCATTAAGAGATAAGTGGTTTTAATACTAATTTTACGTAAACAAGGGATTATACATATATGTGTAGACACACAAACAATATTCGACATAATATTTATTGACGATGCAATCAATATAATACATCTTTGTTAATTTTTATAAATGCTCAATTTTCAGCAGAATGTAGCAGCCCTCATAATAATTAATTTAGATAAAAAAGCTATACGTATATAGAATATATGGAATACTTTAAGAAATATAAATTAAAGCACACAAATCACAATATACAAGTTTACATTATCCTCAATCGCCATGATTGCAGTGGAACGCAATGTTTTTACGCATACAATCTTACAACATAAATAAAGTGGAAAGCGTTTGTCGTCTTGTAAAAACTAAAAAAGAATCAATATGTTTAAAAATCCTCAAAAGCTAATGAAATCAGGTGTCACTCTTTTCGCGATTTGAATGCTGGATGACGTTCAAGTTCGCTCAACGAAGAGGACCGTCCTCTCGCTCCGTCCTCGAAGTAGCTTCGACAATGCTCGCACGAACAAGCCGGATTTTTCGAGGGCCCTATGTGATGTCCAGGTTTTCGAAACGCATTGATTACTGCTCCAAATTTTGAGGCTTTTACGATATGATCAGTTTTTTCTCCGTACGGTGTAGTGAAGGGAGACGTTACGCGGGAGGGTATGGTCGAAGGAAGGGGAGACGGGCTCTTCGATCCGAACGGACCGATACGATCGTGTAAAACATTCGTGTATGGAACGTAATCTCTGCGTGTCGCAAACTGAGAACATTCCTCTTGAGCATTTCTATGCTCCGAGCTTAAATTAGTCGCGTTAAATTCCTCTATTTGACCCTTGCTCGTACGACGGACGATCGAATCTCTTTTAACAAATCGTGATTTGTCATCGCCGGATACAAAACTCCAACCGACTGCTCCGCTCTCGTCGGAATCCTCGGCACTCTCCCCGGACGACCAATTTATCTCGTGTTTCTTGAAGTATTCCCTCATCTTTCTGTTCTGTAGCAGATGCTTCCGTTCAATTTGCGGCGATCGCCAGGTTTTGTTTCTCTCATTACCAGCTTTCGCCAAAATATCCATTTTTCGTATTCTATCACGATCCGTGACATTGGTATATTCAAAGCTGTCGCAAGGCGTTAAGCCAGATTTATTATTGATCAGAGACTCAATATCGGAAAATGTGTCCTTCGACGACGTCATGGTTGAATCGTAATCGCATGGTGAAAGAGCCGTGCTGGACGACACCGCGGACCACGGAACGGAATCGAGGTCCCGTATCCCGCTGTATGAGCTGAATCGCGAGGGGTAAAGGGAACTCAAAACTTCGTCACTGTCGTATCCCTTCGAGCTGGACAACGAAGGCATCCTTATCGGCGCGTTTCTGAAACTCGCGCATCGTCGTTCGGCGCTACGCTTCAGAAATGCGTTTGCGTCTTGGAATCCTCGTGGCAAGTCGTCCGTCGCTTGAGTGTGAGTGACTTTGACGTTCTCGTTCTCGAAGACGGTCATGGGCGTGCTGCGTTCATCCTCGCTGATCGTATCTGTGCTGACGTCGTCATCGGATCCTGTACAGTACACGTCGATATGTACCGTCCGCGACTTGCGCTTACTGCTGTCCTCTTTTGCGGATGAGTCCGATTTCTCTGGATCAGCCGGAGGACCGGTACTGGTATTCTCAGTTGACGCCGGAGGCAATCTGATTTCCTGTTGGAAGAAGACGACCGTCGCGTTCATAGTGAATACTCTGTTGCATACGTTTACTACATATTGCAGAATCCATAATGATGACTCACCTCCTGTTTCTGCTCGCTACGTTGGTAAGCACCAGTGCCAGATTTCTTCCGAATTCTGCTGCTGTTCACAGTCGACGACGAGCGGACCGATTCGATGTCAGTGGTTTGCGATGCCGCGTCTTTGCTTACCGCGGTGGATCTGCAGCTATTCGTAGTCTTTTCCGCGACGCGAGTACAAAAATGCGTGGTGAAGGCACTCGACGCGCTTCCTTCCGCACAATCCTCGCAGACCTCCGGGACCGTGCTGAATTGATGGCGCGAAAAGATGTGTTGGTGCGAGGGTCGACGGTGCCACTGATCGACGGACGGGGTGATCTTAGAGAATTCGGCGGACGTGGCTTTCTCGGAATTCAGTTTATCCGCGCCCGCGGTGGAAAGCACGATTCTGCACGTGCTCTTACATCGACGATTGTACTCTTGGGACGAGAATCGTGCAGGCAAGGTCGAATACGTATGTGAGAACTGTTCGCTGTTGTAGCCGGAGTCGGAAACGTTCGCTCGGCCTCTGGACGAGATGGAGTCGTCATTGCCAGACGAGCCCGAACGCGGCAGAGTGTATGACCCGCTTGATGACTTCTGAGACGGTCTCTCGGGAGGTGTGGACGTGAAGAGTATATTGCCCCGTTGAAAGCCAAAGCCGCCGGCGGTACTACCCGACAGGAACGCATTGGACGTAGTTGGCGTCGACGTCGGCGTCGACGTCGGCGTCGACGTCGAGTTATGCTCGCTCGTGTTCCAACGGCATATCATGCGGATGCCGCCCGCATCAGTAGTGGTGGTGGTACCCGGAGGCATTCGCACGGTCTCGGAGGTCACCGCGTCGCCGTGGCGAATCGTGACTTCGGCGCGCACGAGCCACGGTGGCACCTGGCTCGAGCTACCGTCGCCCGAATTATCCTGACGTCCGTACATCTCGCGCCTCTCTTCCCCCTCAACCTCCGCCGCGCCTTCATCCACCGCACGACATTATTGTTATCCAATCGGCTCTGCTGGCAGGAGAACACTTCCGAACGATCTGTCTTCTCCTCCTCCGTACCGAAGAGACAATGATGCGGTTCTCTCGTCCCTATCCTTCTTCTGTTCATGGATTTGAAGTCTCTCTGTTCGAACGTACATAAAATGCCGGCGATTACGTGCAACACCCGCGATCGTTCATCTAATTCCTCATCCGATTCCGTAATATGTTGAAAAGTAATCTTATATAATAATGTCTATTTAAAAGTTGAGCCGCTCGTACTTCACGATCTCGTCCGTGGCGCAGTTTTTCCCGGAAGGATGGTAATACTGCGGTATTGCATCGCCACTGATCTATTTTCGGGTTCCCGTGTGTTCGAAAACTATCCGAGTGCGTTTCTTTCCGCCTTAACGGCGCAAAATTTTAGCGCCGATACCTAAAGAAGATTCAATTTCGACGTGACACAGTGATCGTCGCTTTGCATTCCATTTCTCTACATAATCAATATTTTTCTTGTACGAACGAGAAACAGTTATAATGTGTGATTTCATCGTTGCACATTAAACAATACTTCTGCGATTGTTGCAACCACCGTAGTTTTCATCTCTCGTAAGGCAATAAACTGAGCAATATAGCGACATGTGTATAATTAGCACAATATAAATTTGGAGCAACGTACAGTCGCTCTAAAAATATAATTTGGAATAAGGCATTTTTCATACGCTCGACAGTCATCGATGCAATAATTGTGTACAATAATAATACAGAGTCAGGCGAGATACACTATGATACAAAAATCAGTATCAAGTTGCTTGAAAAATTTCAATTACAGTTGTAGACTATTCAGTCTCGATAATCGCCGGTAGTCGAGAATATTCGAAACACGGATATCTTACGTGAGCGTAAAATTATTTAGCACAATCTAAAAGGCGGGTCAATTATCTCTGAGTGACTCGCACACATCCAAGCATCCAAGAATCAAACAAGATTCAAACTTCCGCTAAGTAACGGATTGTTTATGGCTCGATCAGAAACGTTTGAGCGTCCAGTTAGTATACAAGTATCCTGACAGCTTAAATCGATTCTGAAGCAGACGTCAGTCTTCTTTGGAGCGCAGCGTTCGAGAAGAGAGCGACGGAGCAACTCCGAACGAGCTACGATCATTGGGCGGCTTCGTGTCAGTCTTCGGGTTCAAATCATAATTAACAGCCACGATTATCCGAATGCGTGGTCAATATCTTCTTGAATGTCCACTTGACGGACGTATACATTCCACGGGTGCCTCCTTCGCAGTCGGCCGGTGTACATGTCGTCGGTTTATCGCGGTGCTTACGATACTGGGTGATGCCAGTTCTCCTCGAGAGACGGTAACTAAGCGCGACCCGAAAAGGCGTCACGAGAAACGGCGGGGTAGCGCGGGTATTCGAAGAGCTATTTTGAGAGAGGCGCGTATACGCCGCCACCGACCCTCCGGGGTCCACGTCGACATGCAATACGCCGCCGACGTCGCCCGCGCGATCCGGCTGTCGACAAGAAGTCGTTTTCGTATCGGCGGCGCAGCGGACGCCCTCGCCGAAATCACATTACCGTTCGCTCAGACTCCAACGCTGATTCGTGAGAACTGTTATAAATTGGCCGATTTACAGAAAACGTGTTCCTAATCAATCAACTGATAACAGCCCAACAATTTTATAGAAAATACGATCCGTTTAATTAAAAAAAAATAAAAACTTTTGATTGGCAATAGGATATTTTTAATATTGCGTTTGCTAATTTAAAGGAAAAAAAATTCGTCTTGTTGCACTAGAAACGGAAATTGTCTGCGCATTTTATATTTTCACCGAGAAAGATGAGAGTCGGGCAATTTCCTCGTTATTATCATTTCGAAACAGTTCTGTCGGCGAAGTGACGTAAATAGCTTCCTTTAAAGCTACACATACAAAGTGCCTTTTGCAGATTGCGTGTCACGCGCAGACTTCCGTTTCTACGTTGACAGATAACGAATTAAAGAAAAAATGACCTACCTCGGTTAAGGCCTTCTTATCAGCGACTTTGGCACTTTGTAGAAGACGTATCACGTTCTTGGCACCTTCCACGACAGCTGCCTCTATTCGTAATCGATGCCGCAGCTCTTCCACCCTTTCCTCCAACGCGAGCTCCAAGCTAGGCTCGTACCTGTCTGTAAAAGCATTACATTTATTGTTCGCGTTACATTCGACAAAAATATCACACTCGCAACGCTAACCGTTACATTACAGAGCTTTCATTTATCAACGGTGCATGATTATCTTCTTACGTAACGTATATTCACCCACGCTTTATAGCGAGAAAAATTAAACCATTACACGCGTAACGAATATAGTATATCCTTCGACGAACAAAACACTTCCTTCCAAGAAACGCCATTTACTACAATAACGAACACACTACGCAACATTGTACTTTTATACTGAATACTCGGCAGAAATTCCTGGGTGAGATACGAATGTATACCGTGTTCTGAAACGGTTTCATTTCCGCAGTAAATGTCAGCTTACTGTCTTCATTCCGTAAACTTCAACGTTAACAATGAAATGTATACAGCTTAACTGTGATTGTTGCAAACAATTACAACGATAAAACTGACGATACGCATGTATGTTCGATAGAATTTAGCGGAACTTTCTGATAGCGTGTATCAATATTTAAATAAGCGCAGCGTTTTTTAGCCAGAGATCCTTAATTTGCGCGTGTAATATCGCAAATTTATGCTAGTACAACTCTTTAAGTTTGTTACAATCAATATACGAGAATCGATTATTTTACTTATAGAAAAATATTTTAGAATATTCTTTCAATTATTTTCTTTCTCTGTAGTTCGGTTTGTACACACAAATTGTATTAATAACAATTAACATGTACCTTTGTTGCTAGCTGTTTCGCCGTTCGGTGGTGGCGCATCGCCTCGTTGTTGCTGCTGCCGTGCTTGGCGCACCTTCATAATCCGCATACGTAGGAACTCGATTTTGGCGCGGGAATCATCTAGCATTTGTTGAGCCTCCTGTAGCAGTTTTTTGTCGCGATGGCCACTCGTTAAACTCTGTATCATGTTTTCAGCACCCTGCTTGACCTATCGCGATATAAAACGAATGAGATGACGTTTTACATGTATTATTTTATTAAAATTCTACTATACACTATATTGAAAGTTCTCTCCTCGATTTGATGCATCCAGTGTATGTAAAAAAAAAAACCAACCATTTTATCAAAAAGCGAAAGAAGGAGGAGGAAGGTATAATTGCAGACAATTAACGCTTCTGCTGCATTAACAAGTAACTGCAAGGAGTCCAGGCGCGTTAGTCTAATTACTTCAAAATCCCCGCGTGATGTAACGAGAGATTATTTTTAGTAGAAGAAAAACTGCGAGCGACTCACTGCGCTGACTCACGCGAGGCTGATACAAGAAAAGTGAAAGAGAACTACCGAAGTGTTCTGCGTAATCACTCGGAAAACGTTGTACATGACTCTGCGAGAATTTATATTCTGAATCTACATTATCAAGTACCGCGATATATAATTATTACTGAAGAGGACATTCGTTATCGATATTCTCCGATATCGCGACAATTGTTGCTAAAAATGATAGCGTGACAATTCGATATCACGTGAATGTCATCCGTGTTCGCGGATATCGCGATTGTCCGCTTGTTATTCTGAAATGTATGTAATTCAATAGTCTCTTTATTAACAGGCGGATCCTACCTTCAGTTCGATATTGAGCTGCTTCTCCAAGGACAGAAGCCGAAGATCCGTGAATAGACCTTCCTGACTCGGCGACGAAGGCCCCATCGGTGATAGAGGCGTGTCTGAAACAAAAATAGAAACGTTCACGAAATGAAAGAATCCGATATGACTTAATAATGTATCGGCGATACCGATATTAAACGGTAAACGAGGTATCTCTCGATGAAACGGAGCACTCTATGACGCGAGAACATATCAAGTGCGTCATTTAAAGAATATATATGTTTACTAGACGTTCCATGCGCGATTCGGACACGCTTTCTTTAGCCCGCGGGTATCTCTCTTCGTGTTCGGATTTTCCACGTTAGCCTAAGCAATCGCCGTCTTACACGTGATGTTTTTTTTCCACGTCTGGCAATCTCCATTTGATTTGACAAGCGAGATCGTACGGCGCGCTTGTGGATCCTACTTTCCATCACCTAGCGCTGACACGCTGAAAACGCCCTGACTCCCACGTATTCGAGCTAAGTATATGGGGGAGTGTGGAAAAAAAGTGATGTCCCGCTTTGTTTCAGGAACGCGCCGTTATGAATTTCCCATCGCTTCCATTTCACCGCGTTTATTCTGCCTGTCTATCATCATAAACGTCTTTCGAGATACAACGGGGATTATCCGACAATTGCGTCAGATGCTTTCTCGCAAAGCCAGCGCGCTGCGGAATCGCTACACGTATATATACGCGAATAGACTCGCGATCACAATTTATACGAATAATACAATAATGCATACACAATGTAGTAATATTACGATGCGTACGAATAAAATACCCGCGTACATGTAATTCGTACCGGAACGGTGTGGGAAACGCAAGTCATAATTACAAGCGTTATTTCCGTGCCCGCCGGAACTTCCAACAATTACATCAATCAATGTACCTTACGTAATCATATCGCGTTATCCTTTATTATTTCGTATATTTCATGTATTTTAACGGCGCGGACGCGGTCTGACGTCTCCCTAATAGCGAATCTCCTGCTCAAGGATATATATTAATAATTGCTTGCGTAATGCAAACCGCTCGAACACGTATAAATGCATCCTCTTGCGATGTGAATTAATGGGCCTTTAGTAAATGCGTTTTTTAAAAAAGTCAATTCTGTACGGACGGTTTATTTTACTCTATAGTATACATCGTTATTTCAAGGCCAACCATGCGATTTTCGAGGAGATTTACGTCGGTCCGTTGTTCGACCGCACACTGTTGCATCGTGCATGACTGGCGCGCGAATTTAGCTCGTTAAAGCTGCGATGTGGGGCACCCTTTCCTCCATCGAAATATGCCTATTATGCACCCGTGCCCGGGCGCACGGGAAGTTACCGTAAACACGTGCACGGTTCCATGGTTCCGCGATTTCCCTGTGCGCGCGTGTACGTACGTACGTACGTACGTCGCGATAAACGACGCGTAGTGCCCGTTCGACGCAAATGGGCGAACGCGAACGGACACGCTCACACACCGTCTATGCACACGAGTACGTTCGACGTGTCCGAATAAGGTGATGCGAGGGAGCGAGCAGATGCGCGATTTTTCACGCGATACCTCAAATATGCTGTACCACCGAAAATGTATGCTAATCGTCGGCTTAGACCTCAGGAATCGCGTAAATGTCTAAAGAGTCTAAACGGTCGGCGAAAGCGTTAAGCGTCTGTGATAATTTGCAATATTATTTACGCTCCTTCAGCATGGAAAGATCGCAAATATCCCGGGAAGTTGTGCAAATATGTTAAATTAGACAAAACTGAAATCGGTTGCACGGGAGAACATTGTTTTCCGATACTATTTCGACACGTTTTACATTTAATAGCAGACATTTTTTTCACGGGGTACATTTGTCAGGAAAAAATCCAATAGGCTGCAGAGATTTAATTCTATGGCTAAAGAATTTAATTAATTCTTTGCATAAGGTAGATCTTATCGATTCCCGGCGACTTCATCGACTTCTCGGACAATCGCGGGGACGGCTATTATTCCCGGGGATCGCGCACAGGCAGAGATATAACGGGGAACCAAGTTCGCGCGAATGCAAACACGCGTACCAGCCGTTTCACAATACGGCGAAAACGACGACGGAGACGGAGGCGGCATAAAAGAGTTTGCGGGGACAATGCGGCATCGAGAGCTCCGCGAAACCGTGTCATTAGCGCAACTCGGCCGAACACGTGCCCCATTATATTCCGCGCTTCTGCCCTTGCCCGCCGCCGCACGGGGAGACCCGGCTGACAAAGGCTTTCCTTGTTTTTGATACCGCCAACTGCACCCATCCACCCACCCTTCCTGAGCGCCCTTCCGCTTGTCCTCGTTTCTCGTTCCTCTCTCGAATCGCCTTTTTCCGAGCCTTTTTCCCCCTTTTTCGGTCTCTTTTCGCCGAGAAACAAACCGAGAGGTTACGCGAGCATTTGAGAGAGAAAAAAAAAGATAGAGGAAGAAATGGAAGGGTGGTTGTGCAGAGCGTGCAAAGTGGCTGCAGCTATTCGCAGCCACTCTCGCCGGTTCAATGAACTCGTCGGGCAGGCGCGGCGCACGCAACCCTTTCGATAGGGAGAGTGCGTGCGCTCTGGAAGAGAGGATAATTGCTCTCTGCCTTTTGCTCGCAGCGAAAGGAGAAAAGGACAGCGCAGCGACCACGCGAGGTGGTTATGCAAAACGTATCGAGGCGATATGCAACCAGATGCTCTGTCAATTTTGTGCGCTTAGATGTGAAAAAACATTTAATATTCCACGAATCTCAAAAAATATGTTAAAGCATTTAATTTTTTTTTTTTTTTTTTTTTTTTTTTTTTTTTTTTTTTTTTTTTTTTTAGGTCTTAATACGGAAAGCCGCAGACCAAAAATTCGGGTAATAATCTCTCGAGAAGAATAGACAGAAATTACACACGGGTAATTTCTCGGTGGCTGTACACGCAACCGCGATATGCATTAATGCCATCGCGCGATGCGTGTCGGTTTTGTCGTCTCTCCATTCCATTCATAACTCTACTCGCGTCGAAGCTGTTCCATCTACACGAGCGTGAGTTAGCGATACGTTCATAAAGCATGAACGCATCGCGGAGGGAGAGAGCTCTTGTGCAGTTCGTTAATGCATGTAAGAAGCGATTGTTCGTGTGCGATGGTTGTCGGCAACATCCTTATTACGGCATTGATTAAAATAATTACCGTAACTTTGCAAGAGACGAGAATGCGAGGCGCTTTATTTATACATCCAAGCCAGCATCGACATCGAGAGTCGCATACATATCCGAACTCCTAGCATCTCGTCATAACAAACGCTTGCGTCAAGTGGACGCAACGCGATCTCTGTGAAGTTTTCCCATAAAATATTTTTCTGCGGATATCTGACAGTCTCTCAAGAGTTCCAGATAACGTCTCGAGAGCTTTATTAAAGAGCATCACGACTCTAACTCGCGATCTCAATTGAAAAGAATTATTACCAATTTCTGTCTAATAAAACTGCAAGATACTCCGTATCTTCGGATTTTTATTTTTTACACTTAATTCATCAGAGCTTCTCGAGAACGTATATCGCGAACTCTAGAATATTCCTTGGGGAGGAATCAGAATCTCTATTAAAATTGTGAAAAGAGGATCTTTTCGAAAACCATAAGATGACATATTGTCCCTCAATATTCCCCCCCTTTTCTCTTCTTTTTTTTAAATAACGATCGAGTCGAAGACATCCTCGATAACAATCATATTTCAAGATAGTACACAATGCAGGCAGAATGCAAGATTTAACACCTTGTAATGTCTTAAAAAAAAATACTTCGATGGCTAGGTAACCTTTGGTGCAGGCAGTGCAGTTTTTTATCGTGTATCAGGCAAACTTTGCCATAAACACGCCCGAGGCGCTGATTAGCATAAACGGCAAAAGCGTACCGAGAAATTATCATACGCCTCGAAAAACCTACGACGAGTAACCCCGGGCGCTCGGCAAAGTAGCAGTTAAGTTATTAGTATAGAGCCACCGGTTGGTTGCGCCGATCGAGAAAATCGCGGGACCGGTCCGATAGAAAGTGCAGCGTTAAAAAAGCAATAATGTAGCGGCAGTTATGCCAGCGAAAATCACTTAAAATCGAGTAACACGACGCGCCGCGCCGCAACGACTGGCACACGCAGCCGCGACGCACAATTTCCCGAGAGACTGTATACGGAGATGAATTAGATAATTATTTGCGAGAACAAGACTACGACTCGTCGCGAGCGCTTCATACCCTTGACATGGGCTACCGGAACCTATCGATTATCCGCAATCATTATTGAATGATCGTAGGCGTCAATTGCCATCCATGGTGAACGTATCGCACGCGAGCACGGTGACTAGAGTCGGTGTTACTTGCGCGCGTTAGACAGCACTGATACATTATATATGACAGATAGGACGAGTTACAAGACATTTGTATCGCATGAGGCTTATCGATCTAATCTGTTCGCCCATAATCTCGAGCACCAGTTTTCCCGTAGTAGATATATCGCCAGATTTGTAGCGATAACGTCTCTCGGAATCACGTATCGCGTGGATCAGAGAAAATGAAATTCTTAGATGTTTTTAGATTTTAATTTTTAGATCTTAGATTTTAATGATGATATCGCAACTTCCAATACACCTCTGATACGAAATAATTAAATATAACATATCGCAGACGGATCTTCGCACGTCGACGAGAACAAATATTAAGATCGTAAACGCGATGTCTGCATATGTAATAAATATCGCGAAAGGTGTGCTGAGAGAGTCGTTCGGCGTAAAAGGAACACCCGCCTCTCCGATCAATTAAGAAGTTTTACGAGCGCTGATGAGGTCTGATAACGAACTCGATACATTCGCCGCTCCAGTTATACGGAAGCGCAATATGCGCTATACTGCTGTGCAATACGGTATTACGTACGTCCGGAGGGGCAGGTTTTATGTTACGGAACTATATTGGGTCTGCTATATTAATATAGCTACTTAAGTGGCTATACGTACGAAACGTCCGATTTTAACGGTACAAGTGTACTTTGTGTGTGTAATATTCTTATATAAATTAAACATGTTCCCAGCGATTCTTGCGTTATCATTACGTCACCGATGAATAACTCAGGAATACGATTTCTCGGGAGCCACAAATATTTCAGTCGCGAACATAAAAATTCTAACATTGCACGATGATATGTCTTGCGGCACGCGGTATTTCCGGCGCTTATTCGAACCGGCAACCTGAGTGACTTATTTAGTTACGAATCCAATGCGCGGCCACTTAAAATTTATTAACTCGTAAATGCCTGACCCCTATACCGTTACTGTGTTACGAACGTTGCACGTTCGATAAAGTGCACTTCATAAATTCATGCATGGTATCCTGCGGTCAATAAGCTTTATAATTAACTCGGCTCATAAAATCCAGTGGAATTTTCGCGACCAAACAGCGCCAGGCGTATCGTGATTCATCGGGGATTTTCCCCACCGGGAAGATAACCGATAATTAGAGCGAACTATACCAATTGCTAGCGCGATTGTAAAACACGTTTACGTTTTTATAATATATACTTTCATTTCTTAGCGATTCGTCAAGCCGCTGCAGTTTTTACAATGGACTTTTAAGTATAAGCTTACGAGTAAAGACGAAATAATCCTCGTCTTGATCATTTCTTCGCGGAATTTCGCAGAGTTTTATGCCTCTGGCGCGCGTGGACGCGATTTTTCGGCTGTCATGGGATCTTAAATCGGGCCCGGAGGGAGGGCCCGGACAGGTAATCCACAAAGATCGGGCCCGGCCAACCGGCTGGCCGGTCAGGCATCAGGTAGACGGGCGAAGGAAGGAGAATCGCGGAGAAGAGGGCTTCCCCCGAGAGCGCCGACGATGGAATGCGAAAGCGTGGGTTCGGTTTGGCCGTAACGCGATCTCGATATACAGAGAGGAGCACGAGGTGGTCGGGTGGCCGGGAGAGCTTCGGGGCCTATGTACGCACGCGTAACGGTACCCCGCGCGATTGCTCGATCCCGATCGCCTCTCTTCGTAATGCGCTCTCGATCGTCTCGCGTCGTACACGCGTCTGCGTATGTGTGTACGTTTGTACAGGAACATTTTCGCCATTGCACGCAACAGGAAAGTGAACGAACATTGTCGTCGTCGTTGTCGTCGTCGTCGTTGTTGGCGTCTGCCTCGCACCGAGATACCGAGAAGGAGAGAAGAGCGTGAACTTTCTCCTCGATCTCGAAACTGTACCGCCAAGCGCTGAATCGATTGGATCAGTCATTTTTTTAATAAACTTGAGAATCATTATCTATCGTAGACAGTGATGCGATCCAGGGAAAAAGACTTTATTTCTTGACGAATTTGGATGATCTTTTCTTCATCAGTTTCTCAGAGTTATTGAGCTCTTAATATCTATAACAATGACTTGAGAAGAACACTCTCAATGCAGAAATTTCGGGATCGCACGCTGAATGGCGCGTCCCCCATCGTACTAAGGGAAACTGAATGAAGCACCCCCGAGGCAGGTTGCTAGAGACCAAGTATGACGATGACTGACTTAACTGGAATGGATAGAGAGCGTCTCGGGGTCCAAAGTATAAATAGCCGCTACCACTTACCGTCAATTCAGAGCGAGTGCAAGACTGTAGTTCCTCTGTACAACGTATCACGCAACGCATAACGAAGTGGCCACTCGTAATACAGCGAAAAAATGTTCTTCAAGAATCAAAAGATGTTTTTCCCGGGTGTAACGTACCAGAGCAGCCTATTAATTGCGTTATATGATCATCTCGATGATCGTATATAACTCCGCTATATACTAATTACGGACTCAACGTCACATACGAACGAACAATTTTTCTCCTTTGAATCAATTCCTCCGTCTGAGAAATATGCAGGTGATGTTTATATCTCGAGCATTCAACCAAATGCAACTGCGCAAAAGAAAACAATGCGACTATTGAATTTCAATTATCAATTTAGGCAGACTCGTGAAATGTGAAACCCGATACTGTCAATACCGAGAGTAGACAACGATCTCTGATTACAAAAAATTCTGTTAATCGATCCTAATTGTTCTGCGGAATGAACAGAGAGAGATTTTGAGCCGAGGCAGAGTAGCTTTGAGACACAGAGACGTGAAAGCGATAATCGTCGTCTCTTTGTCGTCTCGTCAAAACTGCAGTAAGTAACCCGTGGAATTGAATGCCGTTTTAAGCATCGCATAGGAGAAGCTAAACCCAATATCACGGAAGAACGACAGTGTTAACGGCACCAATAGCACCATTATTTTGAAATGTATTGTCTTCCATCGCTAGTCAATCGATCGATCAGCAGTGAACAGAATAAATATACCCCTCGCTGCATTTATCTCATCGATCGCGCTTTTTTAACTTGGATATTTAGATTCAATATTGACACGTCTTTCGCTATATTTATCCAATTGAGCGTTTAGATACATATCTAATGCACAGTGATATGTATATTGACCGATGAGTCAGAAACGTCACTGCGTTAAAGAGATACGCTCGATTTGTCAGCGCTAATGGCGACGTAAGGCTAGCAGCCTAGCCTGGTATGCTCAGACGAGCTTTATAAACCTGAAGACGTCGTCTCGACGCTTCGTTAACGGGTGGAGTTATTAAGTGCCCACTCGTTAACGACACGGAACAATCGTTAACGCGGTAGGGAGCTGACATACCGGAACATTAACTATTATCGCAATGCATCGATACGTAAAACCAATGAATAAGCGGGGCAATAATCGCCGCGTGCAAATAAACGTGAAATTATCGTAAAATTTAACGGGAGTACTTTCGTGAAACTTGGTGGTGAAAAAGCCTCGCTCGAGTAATCGGCTCGATGGTTATCAGGCACTCCGATTATTAATATCCCGCGCGCTTTAATTGCTTGTAATCGTCTATCTTCTACGATGACGAGGACCATGTAATGATGCTTGTTAAACCATCGCGCGACGGATGTTAGATGTAAGAAACGCCGATTTCGCTTTGCTTATATTAACCTGTTTTCCACGAGTGTCCCGATATCGAAGATCTTTAGTGCTTGTACCGATATTGCGTCTGACGCGCGACGCGCTCGTTACATAAAACCCGTTTAGGAGCGCGTAGCGGACCGCTTTATTCTCGCTCGGCCAATGCTACGCGGAGAATATCATAAGGCGAACACGAAGATGGTATCGCATAGCGGCCGCGTGCGGCTTCGCTTTACCAACCTTGACCATTGGAGTGATTCTGCTGCGGCGATTGAGGTTGGCCCTGCGTCAGTATAATTTGACTCTCGAGCTGCTGGAGCTCCGCCTGGAGCTCGTTTAGCTTGCTGTTCGCCTTTTTCACAATCGTCGCGACATCCGAGAGCGATTTGCGATCGGTCGCGACCTCCCTCAGCTTCTCCGCACCGGCCTTTATCTTCAGCTCCTGCGAACGAAAAAGCGTCAAAATTAATAATTGTACATCGGAACAATTATCGCAATCGCGCTCTCATTTCAATCGAAAACTAGCGTACTGTACCGCCAGAAATTTAACTGCATACATTTAATCGCTCAATCGTGCCGCTCCCCCGTACGGCAAATGAGACGTAAAATCACACACGTGCCCAATGATACCCTTTAATGTTCCATTATCAAACATTAATGCATAGTGGTCGCGAATTTTCGCAATGAGTCATTCGACGTATTTTTATTTTCTGATCTAGAGCATATTGGTATGTGAAGAACGATTGGTCCAACAACATCGCGTCAAACATTAAATAAAAAACAATCGCTAAAAAAAAGATGCTTATTGAATGAGGAATTAAGGAATAATGGTTCATTTAAAATAAACGGTCTTGGCTTCCGAGACGATATGCATGCATCCATTCTGCGGCGCAGTTGACTCACAGTTTGCAGCGAATGCTCCGGTAACAAGCGTTTATGAAAATGTGCCGCGTTAAGAAACCTATCGTATTATATACTATTACACGCAGCTTTGTTTCGCAATGGATCTATTAGCGATAGGTAGCAGTCAGACGAGAATTTTGTAAAGGCACTTAGTAAGTACAGAGAGGCAAAACAAGAGAAAGATAAAAGAGAAAAAAAAGAGAGGGACGCGCTGTCATACAGCAAAACTTGTTTTTGCGCGAGTTGCAGAAATGTTCGGACCACCCTCAAGTTTCCATTCGCAACGTGATATAGAACGTGAACGTCCGGCGCATCCGGCAACCATAGATCATCGATCGCTTATTACCAAGTTGTACGTCGGATAATTAAGGCAGATATAGGTATACGCGAAAAAATATTATATAATCGCGCACGATCAGTAAATACTCGTCACGGTCTCGTAATCTTTTTGAGTTGATCGAAGATCCAATTGCAATTGCAAATTTCCGAGATTATGGAATCGGCTTAAATTAGCCTCATATAAGGATGCAATTAATATTTCTACCACTGCAATAGATACCCTCGTCTATCGTAAGATATTTATTACTACTCGAGAACGTTAAGGTATTAGGCGAGCAAGGAGAGATTAATTTCTACGCATCGAGATAAAAAAAGAGACGCATTAGGCTGATTATTGCTGGAAAGGAAAAGAGAGGCGGTACAGGCCAGAGAGGGAGATAACGAAGAAGACGCAGAGTGCTGACCGTGCTACCGTGTGTACACACAGACGAAGAAAAAAAGCCCCGAGCTTCGCAGAAACTGCAGTCGACGAAGGATAAGCGAAACTCGACGTACCTTGCGTATTTCTCGGCGTATGTGCTCCCGCAGCACGTCGAGACGAGCCGGCAAGGGCACCTGGTCACTGCCGGCCACTCCATACTTGCTCGACAGTTCGTAAAGAACTGGGTGCCTGATGTAATCGCCCTGAAACAGATACAAAGTTCGATCCTGATTATTGACGATCGAGGTGCACGCAGCGATCGAGCTTGGGCGAAAGAACGCGCAATAACGACGGGCAGTTCGTCGGACGATTAATCAATCTCTAATTAAACTCTCGCTTTCTAATTAAAACGAGAGTTCTTCCTTTTGCTCTTTTTTGCTCTATACAGTAATTTCCACTTTTATATACGAGACATGAGCGAAGCGCTATATCTGTATTTAATCACTTCTTTTCATCCTTGTGTGCGCCAAGAGATTCGTATCAATTAATAATCGACATCGTGCTCGTTTCCGCGCACCGTACGTATATATAATATTTTGGTATTATGCGCGAGAGCCCGCGTTAATCTCCATAGTAATAATAATAATCGCAATGTATGATCTCTCGCGTTAGCGTTCGGGTTAAGATAACACCGGGCGGAAATTACACCGTATAAATATCGACGATCGGAGAGTATCGTCGGGCCGAAGGGAAACACCGCGGAATATACCTATCTCTTAACCGGAAATCGTCTGGCGCGTATATACAGATGTATATACCGCCGTGTGGCCTACTCGTGAGATACGTATATAGAAGCTAGGATAAACACAACGCACGCAGGAGAAAGTATCGGTCTCCCGCGGTCTCTCTCCTCGCATCGAATGCCGGGCATCGAAACAGCATCGTCCATTGTGACGAATGGACGTCGCGTCGGTTAGTTGTCAATCCGCGTGGAGATACACAATTGCTTCGCTTCGCCCGTGGAAACGTCCAAGGGTATTCGATCAAACTTCTAACGGACGTGTTAGTGACCTACTTCGAGCAACGTGCAACGTGCAACCGCGTCTTTGAATCGCGAGTAAATCGGAGGCCGCGAGTTTGCGCTTGACTTTTGCGTTAAAATGGTGACGAAAGGCTGTGAGAGTTAAGTACAGAGCTACAACGCGGTTGTTGGCGCGTGATTTTTCAAATTAACTGATTTACCTCAAATTTCCGCCATATAATGTTCCGGACGTCTCGGCTCCACATTGAGCCATTTTCAACGGTTTTAATTTTAATTTTTATACCGTTGAGGATGACTCAGGGTGGAGCTGAAACGTCTGGAACGTTATATGGTTGAGATTTGAAAGAAATCAGTTAATAAGTCACGCGCCAACAACCGCGTTGTTACTCTCATCATAGTCCTTTCATCGCCACGATTTGCTGGTTCATTTTCGAGAGTCCAAAGTCTTAGGGCCGGTTGTTCCAACCTGTTGGGGTAAGCTAACTAATAGTTAGATCATATATATATATATATATATGTCTTTGTTTATCCTTTACATTAGACAAAGATAGGCATTGATTTAACTATTGGTTAGCTTACCAACAGGTTGGAACAACCGGCGTTTATTTCTTTTATTTAGAGGTAAATATAAAAGATCCATCCCAAGTCAATCCAGAACCGATACCGTCGGCGGAAACGTACCGCGCAAGTCCATTTAGAGCCGGTCATTTTGGTTAGTGAGATGCACGCGATCGATCTCCTCTTCTTTTTATCCACTGCGATAAACGACATCCTTGAAACGGCCTTGCACCAGACACAGTCTCGTCTCCTAGTCTTAGCGTATTACGTTTCGTCGTGCGAGGCTAATATATCGACAGGCAAACGTTTTAACGTCTCGCTCGTCATTAAGATTCGCACTGAGCAACAAACACACGAGGTTCCACCGCGATTAATCACTGCTGAATCACTGTCATCGGAGCGATAATCTCCCAGGGCTCGCGGCCGCAGGTCAACGTCGGCCACCTGTTGCGATAGAAAATCTACGATATCACGTCCGCGCGACATATATATTTTCGCGATTTCGCACACCGTCACTTGCCGTCACTGTCACGCGGGCGGGCTAACTGTAAAAACTCTCCGCTCGCACCCGAGGAGCAGCGCGCGACAAGCAAGCTCCTCGAATTTGAGAAGTAGAACTGACCAAGAAGACAGCGCGCGACGCCGTTATCTCTTATCTCGGCCGCACCGATAACAGCGTTACTCAACTGTAAAACGTGGACTTATCGTTTTCTTACAATGCTAATACGAAGTCGAGAAAAAAAAAACAGCCTATCGTCAAGCAAACACGTAACACCGTTTCATATATATTTTTTGTTATGACTCTAAATCAACAATCATTCGTATGTGATGCGTAACGCACAATCAATTCCCACCATAAGCTTCCAATTTCTTTACACCGCAACCCAAGTTGTGCTGACTTTGATAAACTCAATTTATCTCGAGAAAAAAATATCCGCGAATTTGTACAGCATGTACATTGTAATCGTGCTACTGTGCGAGAAACAGCATCAAGAGACCTGTCGAAACGACGTGGCTACTGCTAAAGCGTTAGTCCGAAGTTACCGCGTGAAATTACCAAGTCTCATTCACAATCCGCGATCGTACAAGTCGCGCAAATCCTCCTCGTGTCAAGACGTTGCCAGACGGGCATAGGAAACGACGAAGAACCCCCGGCTTCTCTGCCTTCGAGAATAATGAAAGTGGACGTTGTGATTTGGTTTTCGCCGCGTGTGCGAAAACGCGCCGGCACCCTGACGCACGATCTATTTTCATGCAATCCGCCAATATTTGTGCCGCGCCGATAATTCCCGGGAGGTCAACAGACGTCGCGACGTCGGGGAAACCCTTTACACCCGGACGAACGTCTCGCACGAGGAAATCGCGCGGGGACAATCGCGAAAGCAGCGAGGGAATTCCACCGATGCCGCGCGAGCCTCCTGGGTTCGAAACCATATCACGCAATGCTAAATTTAGAGAATCCTGACGTCCGCGATAGCATTAAATTACTGATTCATTACTCATCCATTGGCGCGCATCACTGATCGTCACTGTAGTTTTAATCCGGAGCGTAAACAATAACGAAATTCGAGATGTATAAAATTTATCTGTTACACCAAATTGATCTCCAAAAGTTTGTCGGAACAAAATTTCAGCAAAATTGAAGCAAATTGATACACTTTCCATGTATACTTTTTTCCCCTCTATAGATAGAAAGTTTTTCACTCCCCCTTTCAAAAAACTCCAACTTTATTTTCATCTTATTTATTTTGTTTTCCACAGATATTTCAGTACACGGTTCGACGAAAGAAAAACGACAAACTTTTCCGCACCAATTTGATATTCCCCGTTTCACCGTGAAATTAAATCTAAAAAAAAAAAAAGATGCGGTCACTGAAAATATTATCGAATATTATTCTCGTAACATCGCTCGACATTCTATTCGCTGCGAAATTCGAAAAACATGCCAATGAACGATCTGACAGAATCGACCTTTCGAGATCGGATCTTTAAGCGCAACTCGCGATTATACGCGTGAAAGTTTTCGGGACAAAAACCGACTCCGCGATCTCCCGACGACGATCATCTCGGATTCGAAGTCTGTAGAAGCCTTCACCGTGAAACGTGCCCGATCGTGCGCAGGCAGGTCTCCGGTGATCCGCTTGCGGCGGCCGAGAGCGTGTCTCTCGAGACGTTCCGTTTCCGCGTGCCTCGCTCGCGAGAAGCAGGTGTTGCCGAGGAGGAACCGACCGGCGCGAAAAGTCAGTCAGGACCGGTTACACCGACGCTGATTAGCCCCGACCGGCCACCTTCTCGTCGTCTTCGTCAGGTAGAACTCGACAACGATCGCGAGAGCGAGACCGGCACCGTCGCGAGCTTCAATCCCCGCTGATGCTGATGTGCGAGAGTGCTCCTTTGCGATCGTCGAGAAGGACGAATCTCTTTCCGCGTCGAAAAGTAACCTCGGCGAGATATCGCTCGTAAAATCCGGCATGGTAAAATTCTCCTCCGAGACCTGGGTCGTAGGATTTAAGTCGCCGATCGGACAAACCTAGATCAATCGTTAGATTAATTTACTATCTATGGCAAGTGTACGTTGTGAGTATATATAAATAATAGTAGGCGTTAGCGGAGCAGTCGCAAACCGCAACCTCGCGATCGGGTGGGTGCCGATCGCCCCGACGACGTCGCTTTGTCCTCGTTAACTGGATTTTCTCCCCCGCGTCTACGCCGCACAGGTGGCAACGTAATCTCGAGTCAATTAACCCAGACAGTCAACGGCGAAGGAGCGGGGCTGGCCCGAACGACGGAAATCGGATGCATAGGATCAGATGTGCGGCGCGGCGGCCCGTCACGCCTGGTTCGCCGCGCGATTCTCGCACGAAAACAGCGACGGTCCCCGTCGTGTCGGTGGGGAAAGCCCGCTTGTGCCCCGGGGTACAAGTGTGCATGTGCGTCGCGGACGAGCGAGCAGCGAGCGAGAAACGGCAGAAAGAGATGTGAGAACGCGAACCAAGAGTCAGGACGAGGAGCCGTCCGCGTGCCCCAGGAGAGGGTGCGCGATTACGACGTACGGCGGGTGTAAGGTGCAAACGCACGGGGGAAACAACGTCGGGGGCACACGTCGGGCACGCGCGCCAGTTCGCAAAGAGAGCGCGGAGAGTGCCTCGCGCGGCGGAGACTCACCTGATAATAACTCGATTCCGCCATCTTGCTCCCGCACTCAATAACGCTCTTTCCACTCACTCACTCACTACTGCCGCCGCTGCCGCTTATCCATCCGTCCTTTGTGCGCGTCGATGAATCGACGGGACGGCGAGGTCCATGGCGCGTTTGATGCCCGCGGTCCGGAATTATATCGCGCTGCGTGCGTCGCGTCGCGTCGGCGCCGTGCCCGCCGCCGTACGGCGCCGCATTTCACGTCGCCCACCCCGTGTGTGCGAGACGACACACTCCGTACTCGGACCGCGGAGACGCGATCTCGGCGGGACCGTTCCCCCGGACAAAACGATCGTCGCGCGGGATCGCTTGTTGCCGATCAGGCCGATGAAAGCGTTCGCGCACGGCGAGCCACGCACTGCCACACGAGCGGATGAATGAAAGACGCGCGGCGCTCGCGAACAAAATGCGGAAGCGACCACGTTCCACCGCACCGGACACCGGACTAGCGACTGACTGAAAACGCCGGGCCATTGGGCCAATCGCCGCGCGAGGCGCGTGCGCCGACCCGCGGCCGTCGCGGGTGACGCGAACGACGTCGACCAATCGGCGCTCGTCGTCGCCCGCGCTCCAGAATCGCGCGCCAATCGCGGCCATTGGCGGGACGCTACCGGAGTTTTAAACAAAGAGATCTTTGCAAATCCGATGTTTGACAAAGGCAATAACGCACGTCACGCGTGTTAAAACTGTTTACAGAGTTCAAGATATTTAATTGATTATTAAAAATAATGATTAAAAATGTTTAAAAAGCTCAAGCCATTTCATGTTTATAAGGAATCAAGCCTACTCATTTTCGTATACTTCATTATCATTTAAATATGTACATGTATGTATATAATGCACGATGCCTTTGGAAGTTTGGAGATGTAATTATTGAGAAACTAGTGTCTGAAGGAGGTCCTCGGGTGTCCTAGAAAAGAGACCGCTGGGGTTTTGGTATAAATTCTTCGGATCGTGGCAGGCGTCGTACAACTGTCTATATATAGCTCCGATTACTTCAAATGATCGTTTCTGAGTGATCACGCGATGATTGTTGCTCTGCAGCAAACTTATTTGCGGTAGCAGCAAGACGTCCGGCATCACCAGAAATGCCTCCAGTTTATTCTGTAATAAAGGAGCATCGATGCCTGTCGTTAATCGTACATTATTCTATATTTGCGATTAAAGCACTTACGGTAAACTCTTTCACGCTGAGGGCATCCATGCCGGGTATGGACGAAAGCGGTCCCTGATCGCGTCCTTGCAGGATGGTGTAGATCGAGCCGAGATTTAAATGCGCGACCAAAGAACTAGCTTGCTCCGACGTAAGCGTGTCGATTTGCGCATCCGATTGTGCCTAGATTATTACAGTTGATTACGATATCGTCCAAATTTACAAGTAAACGCCGAATGAAGCAATAGAAATAAATTTTATCTTATTACGTCTGACTCTAATGTACAAACTAACCAATCACCTGTAACCTTTCTAGTCTCTGATCCATATATTCGTACAATGCTAACGTCGATTGTATCCGATGCATACAATTGAGAAGATAAACGGCCATATCCACGGTTGGCAATCTGGATGCCGTTTCATTTACTTCTTGAAGCAATGGATCGATGATACACGACACGATCTATGATTCATAAAACGACATAAAGTAAATGCAAAAAGGCGAAAAAATATTTTTGCTGAATATACCTGCAACATATCTTTCTCCCTGTCTTCAGCTATACTGGCGACCGACAATATTTCATTTAGAAGTGACAATAGTCTAGAGACCGATGGAGCGGGGACCAAATCGCTTCCGGGAGGCTCCGCGCGTTCCCCAAGAGCGATTCTCGTTTCTCTCTGCAGCCTGCTTAGAAAACTCTTTTCGCTCAAGACTAACAAGTCCGACAATGTCTGGTTCAGGACACCGTCGGGTATGATTTGTTCAATAATAGCGTGGTAAAATCTGATTAAGGTTGTAACCGAATATAATACTGTTGCTGGCGCCTCTGTAGTTATAACATGCTCTATTCTTGATTTTAAAGGATGACACAATCCCTCCGTAATATTACTTAATGCTCGTTTCACTTGATCTGACACATCTGCGATAAACAAATTCATAATTAACAATTTAAGCCTGACAAAGGCTCAAGATGAAAAAAAGGAGTTTCTTACCCGTTTTATCACAGCCTTTCACTAAAATCAAAATATTCTCTTTCTCTACAGGGATCACTTGATGCGACCAAGCAAGCATATCGCCGACATATCGCTTAGGATCATTCGCATGCATTTCTATAGGATTAGGTGTCCCACCAAAATTTTCTCCTAATGTTAGCGCATCTATGAAGGATCCCACCAAAGCGGTTCTTCTTGCCGCACAGTATTCATCCAGAATATACCTAGCGATGTTCAGTGCGTGTCAATTATGATAAAAATAGCAGTTTCAAAGAAGCAATACTTGAATTCAACGTTAATCGTCTTACTTGAACAACACTGGCCTATCTTGTAGCTTATTCATAGCCTTAATGAGTAACGGCACCAAACGTTCGTTTTCTATGTTTTTACACTGAGTTTGCGTCCACCGATATAACCTTTCAAGCGCGGATTCTTGCAGCAACGTCATCCTTTGCATGATATCCAGAGCCAATGTCTGATAGCCGGACTGCATCAGTACTCTACATTTACCATGAATATCCTAGAAAAGGAATTCCAACAAAGTTATAACGGTACAGCGACAGAAGCAAGTTATCGCTACTGAAGACAAATAGCTTTGTGTGACAGTGTACTCTACCTGTACTTTATTAACTACAGAAAAGAACTCCTCCGTTATAGGCGACTCTCTAGCTGATCCATGCAGTACGCTCAATTCAGATTGAGTCAGTTGGAAATTTCTGATAAATCCATTTGCGACCTCCCGCTGCATAGTCAACGCTTGACTGGGGAATAAAAGTAAACGATAAGTTTCTTAGAAACTACAGCTGCGTCCTATAAATACCTTTACCTTTCGCTCTGAAGCTTGGAGGTCTGCTCGATCAGTTGCGACGTTTGAGCCTTCGTGACTTGCAAGCGATTAGTCATAGATTGCACAGCCGTGTTCATCGCTAGAACATTTTGATAAACATCGTCCAAAGCACCCTTTACCTCCTTGAAGGCGGCCAGGAATTCTTCGTTTATCGCTAGGCTCCTTCTCTCTATTTTGCTCCGCAGATTTCGGCGGGAATTCAACGTGTTCTCAGTGAAGAAGGTTGACAGTTCTTTCAAAGCCTCTAGCGTGTCCTAAAATACGGGATCTGAATAATTATTCAGGTACTCAAAAACGTACCCAAATTGCGGAAGAGAGATTCCCACATGATCGACGACTCGTTTATCATCGATGGATTCGTTATTCTTTCGTACCTTGTCGTGCTCCACCCTGGATTCCAGCAACTTGTTGACCCTCCGCACTAAAGCGGAGTTAATGTTTTTCTCGCTCATCGCGGATCTTGGAGTTTATCAGCGGCACGCGGCACGTAACCTACGCGGGAATGTCAACGAAGCCATATGTCAAACGTGTACACGTCATCTGAGAGGAGTGATCGGGATCAGGAAGATCGGAACAGTCCTTTTCGATGAATTTCGGAACGCCGATGTCGCGCGGGAGGCTGTAAATGCTGTGATCTGCGAGATCCGTACGATCGAAATTATTTAACCCTCCCAATTAACGGGACGCTCGTATTTAGGCAACGCTGCGTCGCACCGGAGTAGAAGACTCCCGAAACTCTCTTTCTACATCTTTCGAGGTCGTCGAAGGATCGCTAAAATGCATGCTGTTGGAGTCATATTCAAGCGCGCGTTTTTCGGAAACCGGCGATCTCGTGGATGGAAAACGGACAGCCGAGCCGACAAGACAACCTCCCCGCATCGGCTGTCCGAGCGCGGCCAATAGCGCTTCCGCCGCGAGCGAAGCATGCGTACGAGGCAACCTGTCAGATTGAGAACAATTTGTATTCTCGTCGATGACAGGCGAAAATCCACGCGAAATCTGACGGTATCAGTTGCGATAACGGCGTTCTGCGGCAATAATTGGGAAATTAGAGGGCTTGCGAGATAAGTTTCGGCACTCCCCACGCAAACAACACACGTTAGAGAAAGAGTGACAGAGGGATGAGAGGGAAAATAGTCCAGGCTGATAGGATATAGGTGCCATGCAGTAATTCGATGCGTTTAGTCGCGTCGGTTGCGTGTTGCGTCTGGTCGTCGCGTGGACACGGTGTGGTGTGGGGCCGTCTTCTTCAATGAATTGATAAGGATAGGATAAATATGCGCTGGTTAATACGCCTGTGTGCCCTCGCGGTTTTGCTGGCGCACAGCATAGAGGCGAACAGCGGCGACGAGGCGCCGTTAACCAAACTCGGCGCAAAAACCGGGCCGACCCTGAAGTTCTTTTATTGGTGAGCTTCGGCGATCTCTCTTGTTGATTTTCACGGAGGCGACCGGAGGCGTGCGTCCTATAAGATAATGGACGCGCAACGATCGTCCGCCACACGCGCTTAAATGAGACACTTATTGTTAGGCTTCTCACATAAATCTAGAGACAGCGCGGATTTTATTGTTCATCTTCGGGCTCGTCGGTAAACGATCGATTTGTCGTTTCTCTGTTGCAGCTATTCGTGCGGTTACAAAAAAGCTTACGAACAATACGTGAATATTCTTAAGCAGAAGTACCCAGAACTTCATGTGGAAGGCGAGAACTTTAACCCACCCGGTCATAATATGTTAATCGCCAAAGCGCTGGTAATTAAATTCATTGCCTGATACTTATCTGTGATTTATGCTTCTGTATATGTCTCATTTATAAATTTGTATTTAGGGAACGTTAAAAATACTGATAATCATTCTAATATGCGGAAGCGGAAGATTCAACTTTGGTCTGCCCCTAACATCCATATGGCAGTGGTGTATAAATAATCGTTTTTATTCCTGTATATTGATTTTTCTGATTGGCAATGCCATAGAGGGCCAATTGATTTCGTCGGGTGCGTTTGAAATACATTTCAATGGTAAGTATATTCAGTTGTTAGTCGTCGTGTTAACATCGAACATCGTGTGAAATGCTTGATCGCATCCGATATATTTCAGACGTTCCTGTTTGGTCGAAGCTCGAAACCGGCAGGATACCACAACCATTGGAATTATTTCAAATAATTGATTTTCACCTAGATATGCAATTCTCAGAAATGGATGTAGGAAAGATCAAATTCCAAACGTAAGACATATAATGTGTTATTTTATATTCTAAAATCGATCGATCTAAACCGTGTACCATGCCAGGAAGGTTTGCCAGTGGTGTAACGTGATGGAAATGATGTACAATATATTTGTTAAGTAAGTAAGGTCTTTGATGTACATCTTATCATAGAACATAATTCCAATAAGACTACGAACATATAAGTGTAATTGAAATAAAACTGTTACCAGAATTTCTTATTATTACAGGACTTTTATTCAAAAACATCCATATCATATCGAATTTTCGTAATAGAATATAGAAAATGCATTATTTTACAATCGTATCCTCAAAATCCGTTTCCCGTCTTCAAAACCATAATCTCAACAACGGGTTTCAATCCAGATATCATTTAATTATCTTACCGACTTCGCTAAAATCTTTCGGATGATCACTGATTAGGGGACGTGCTTCGTATGTACAAATGGTTACGCCATGTTTGTGAGCTGGTGTCCATTCTCCCTTAAGACCGATGTAATAAATTTTAACTTGTTCTTCGTCGCCAGTGAAGTAAAGACTCAAATGCTGCACTGATGAAAACTTGACGGTTCTGTAATAACAATTTATATAGCACATAATTTTTGTGTCTTTAATATCTCATACAAACAATATGGTATGCGATTACAGTTGTGTTATAAAAATTCTTAAATCTAAAAATATACAAACAAAAATAAGCGTACCGTTACCTTATAGGATATTCATGTATTCCATATGAATCTGTAATTAATTCAAATTCCTGCTCTGGGCTAGTACCTACATGATCAAATAGCATATGTGGCCGGTTTTTATAACTGTAACATACATAAATTTATCGAAACATATTATTCTTTGCGTCTTGAATGTCGACATATAAATTCGTTTTATTTTTGAGAAACTTTAATTATACTCACAGCTTTACTGTTTTGGGTAAATACTCGTCATCTCCAACTACAATAAGACCCTTTAACTTTACATCTCCTGTGAAACTGCAAAAGAAATTAAAATGTAATGAGATATTGATCCATTTTCACAAAAATTGCATCAGGATACTTACGGTATGTTAAATAGAAGCTCAGCATCGACATCACTTTGAACGTACTAAAAGTAAAATAGAGAAAAGATTCCGTAGAAAGGTTCGTAAAAATATTATATAAGGTATACTCGATATTTATAATATAGAAATATCATGGAACTCACCTCTGATCTATCTAGTCTTTCTTCCCACGTTTTGAAGACCCTGGCGCCACTGCCTTCCTCGTGCTCGTTTAGGCACTCCACTCTATCTTTATCTATTTTTTCGAATAAATTGTAACTGACTCCTAATTCTGTCGTATCATGTGCGCTACCACAATTACATCGATGTTCCATTATCCGTGTGGACCCTGTTAACAATAAAAAAATACAAAGACGTGAATATATACAAAGTAAACAAAAAATCACTTGAAAGAAAAATTTGTTAAATTCCAAACAAATTATATATTTATATACATGGCGATCACAAGTACTGTTGTATAATATAACGAATGATATCTTAATATAACATTCACATTAATATAAATTATATGAGTTAAATGTTAGAACATATATTTTCCACTCATTTTTTCAAAAAGTACACAAATTATAGATAAATAATTCGCTCGTATTCCCAATATTATGTTTAAAATATTGTGTTGCTCTCTGTGAAGGGAATGACTATCTATATTTGAAGTATTTGTCATTTTACCTTGGTTTCTTTACGAACGTAAGACGTTATTAAACTGAGGTTAAGTCCACGCAACAAGATTGTCCTGAATGTCCTGATATCCTGATAACTGTCGTAACAATTGAATAAAACAATATTTTACATGCAAATGGTAGAACTTCCTTTGGCAGTTGAAAGTCGAACATATACAAGGATAAATGTGGAATTATAAACTGTCCTGAGAAATTATTTACATTGAAAAGCTCCCTCTCCTTCAACCTGCCTACTTAACCGGTCGGTAAATAATGTTTTGGTCGTAGAATTGTAAATCGATGTATGTATATATACATTCTCATTTCAAACCTATCCCGTAATACGAGTTGTCTTTCGTTATTTTCTCATTCAATTATAAAGTTTATCGTTCGTACGATTTTCAAAATCGGGTTTATAGCTCTTAGGGATTTTCCATAAAGTTATTTTCCAGAAAAATATACAGAATACATAAAACGAAGAAAATATAAAAAATATACTGCATTTATATAGAAAATAATAGCCACGTCTTTTTAAATTCAATGTCTATCAAATCTAAATGTTACCGATAAAATTACTGGGAATCCAAGGGAGACCTTTCTCTTGAAAAAGATAATACAAGGACTACTTGTGTAAAGAGTGGAGATTACAGGATAATAGGTAAAAACTCTGATATTTTAAAAACAGGTGATATTCATTTTATAAATTCTATAGCGTATGTACATTTGTTATTTTGCATATAGTGTGAATGAAATATAGATAGAGTGCAACGTAACATATAAATAAAACAATCTTTGTATGATCTATGTTTGTGGAATGGTTGCATTGTCATCTCTCATGTGTGTTTGTCAACAGCCTCGTCGATTATTTTATTTAGTTTCTGATTTTGCCAATCAAGAGCGATGTTATCGAGATGGTTGTCGAAGTCGACCAGATTCCTATACTCCTCTGCCTTCAGCAACGAATACATTGCATCTGTGTGTGCAACATCGTCCTCGTAAATTATACTGCAACGAGAAGAATATTTAATGCCCGAGCAAAACAACTCTATCAAGTTGAATTTCAAGGGTCATGATTTTTCCGCATAATCTTCAAAATATATAATTACTTTGCCATATCCTTTGGCTTCCATTTTCCCTCTACAGATTGCGAAATTCTCAACGGACTCGATCCCATACCTAGAGTCACTTCTCGATTATCCACCTGATAACGGTAAAAACCAATAAAGTTTGTAGAAGTTTGTAAAACGTTTTGACGTGGCGACTGATAAACATACCACTACCAGCAGCGCGTTATTAAAGTTCTCTGCGATTTTGTCTGCTATTCTGTGGGCTGGTCTATCTGTACTGGATGGAGAACATAGAGGTGAGTCAGTACTCAATGCAATGTAAAAAAAGGGATGTTAGTCACAGTAAAAAAAAATATCAAGGTACCTTAAGTCATTTATATTCTCGTTAGCCAGGTAATAACCTGCCAGTATAAGGCCTTTGCTTGCAGCTAACTGGTCCACCTGTTGCAACATTAAATTAACATTACAGGATTATTATTCTTAGCATTTCGAACGGAAACTTTTGCAATAATGAAAAAAGTAGAGCGCGCGCGATCACTCGCTGCGACGTTTCGTCCTTGTGGTATAGATATAGATAGGTTAGGATGGACTGACACGTCCACGTCACACCCCGATTTTCGCGCGCGCCGAGGTACGTGCCCAAGGAGGCGCGACAGCAAGTGCAATTTAGCGAAACGCTTCACCGCGGTAACGAGTATCCGTGAAATATTTACCAAAGTAAGCGCTATTTCCGCCATTGGGGAAACATGTAGGCATATATGGAATAAAGGTATCGCATCCTCGATGTGCAGATCCACCCTGCCGTCCTTGCTCTTTTGTTTGCCGAGCAGCAGGCCATTTATTGCACAATGCGGGTATTTGGCTGCGTGTAAAACGATTTTGCAGTACGCGCGGGGCGAAAAGAAAACATTCGTCATCGTCAAGGGTGCACTGTGCACTGTAAACGCAAGCAGACGCGTCACGCGAGCGCGAGGAGACAGGAGACGGGAGTCGGGAGACCGGAGTGAATCAGTATTGCCAACAGATCGCGAATATCGCGATTGCCAGGGCGGCGAACGTTATGCCTTTTCTCCCTACAAAGCGAACTGGCGGACGCGCAGCAAAAAAATGTTTCTAATTTAAGTTATTTTTTTATAAACGATTCTCGAAGATGTATGTACATACACACATACAGACGGCGTCATTAATGCCTGGTCCCCAAAATTGGATGTGTTTCGGAAACTCACTCTTCGTCTCTTTCTAATGACCGGTGTCCACGATGCAAGAACTTGGTCCAAGTTTTGGTTTAAGCCAATCAACTTGCAGCTCTTACAGAAAAGCAGCAGTTCATTGCATCGTGGACACCGGGCATTAAGGTGCGAATTCATGGGACGCTCGTTTCAGCGTATCGCGAAATCACGTGATTTCGCGCTGACGCTAGCGTCAAGCTGAAAGCTGGATTTTCTCAGCTTTAGCGTCAAAGCCAAAGCAGCGCGAAGACGCCGAAATTTTGACGCTGTTTTCCTTTTCATGAATTTCAATTGACGCCGACGTAACGTGTGGTCATGCGACCTTCTTGCCGCTGAAAATGAGCGTCGAGCGTCAGCATGAAAAGGCACCTTTAGAAAGAGACGAAGAGTGAGTTTCCGCGCGAAACTCTGCTCTAACAGGCTCTAAAGGCTGCAAATTGATTGGCTATCGCACAGTTTTTAGACAATAAGCTTGCAGCTTTTCTGTTAGAGCAGAGTTTACGCATACGTTTATCGTTAGAGAATCGGGGTATTAATGACGCCGTCTCAAAGCAAGACTAATAAAATAACTAAATCTACTACATATTTAATATCAAAGAAAAGACCCCGCACATGATATACTAATGAGAAGAATGTTCGGTAAATTTGTAATATGTTGTAATTCTGTGTCCGATAAAAAGTCTAATATTTCATCAACTTTCCATGATTAGTTTCTGAATTATAGCCTTGAAAATCTCTTTATAAGAAACGCTAGTACGTTTGTTACACGAGATTGCACTCGTGTGTCTGACGCACATATATATTATGTATACATATGATGGTAGGCATCAGAGAATAGCAACTTGTGCAAAAAGGTGTTAACATCGCACAACCGGTGCAATCGGCGTCACTCGATGTACATACATATAACGCGATTATATCCTCCACTCCGGTATAAGAGATTCTAAAAAAGATTATGAGGGACGCGCTGGGGCATCGTTCTCGCGATCGGCGTCCCCCTGATCGCCGGTCATCGCCGCCGCGCACGACGCAGCAACGCCGCAACTCCTCGCTCATTGTGATTTTAATAAGCCTTATGCAAATTACAAATGAAATTGTCAGAGGCAGGCCCGCCGTCCATTCTTCGTCGCTGATAGGGACAATTAGAGGAGCTTTGTCCGGCGACCGAGCGCTGTCCGGCCGGCCGGCAACTTGAGTTCGAACGGGAAAGAGAGAGAGAGAGAGAGTGAGAAGAGGAGAGGACCACCCGCCAACCCCTGATGCTTGTATCCGCTCCCCGGAACGTTCACTTCCGACTCTCGGAATCGCGCGCCGTGTGCCCCATTGTGTGTGTTCGCTACCCGCGATACTCACGAATCGTCGATACAATTAACGCACATCATTGGGTGCGCAGCGTCAAACGCTCATATATATATGTTATCAATTTTAGCTGCTACGAAGACGCAATCGGGTTAATCGCAATTGCGTTATCGGGTTTAAAAGTGAGAAAATAACAGCAACGCGTAAAACAATCTGGACCAGTCGCTGTTAGAGCTCCAATTTAAAGATATACTCGCGGCGAAGGGAACGAACGGGAGATTCGGGGAGATACACCCGTTCTCAGCCGCGAGGAACGAATTCGTTACGCGACGGTTGGCTTGATTCCGCAAGGAAGAAGACGTCAGAACCGCGGCGCGGAATTGTTCTGCCGTATAGTCTGAAAAGAGAGGCAGAGGAAGCGAGAGAAAGATACACGTCCTCCGGAACGCCGGGGCCCAGGAGAATGCGCCAATGAATGGGGGGGGGGGGGGAAGGGAGGGAAGGCAGGTTGGAAATCGAACGGAATCACGGAGGCTGGAGGTCGATGGTTCGGGGGTGGAGATAAGTTTTTACGGTAGGGTTACTAACTTACGGACTCGGCATTGTCGAGTTCCCGCCGACGGGAGGACAATGCGCCTTCGGAACACAATGCTTCACTCTGGAAATCTGAAGGCAGTCTTGACTACCAACCTGCAACCACCCATACCGCCTCCCCATGTGTCCCTCGCCTCCCAACCATCTCTCAATACTCGCTCCTTCGACACACACCCATCCCCCCGATTGCCGACCGCCACCATATCCCGCCGTCCCCCAGCCTCCGTCGTTACTTTCTCATTCTTTCGCTCTTACCCTGCCTCTCGCCCCTCCGCGAAAATCCCCTCTCGCCGCAGCTCCCTCGGCCGTTCGTGGTGAGTGACGATCTTCAAGTTCACGTCCGTAAATCTACGAATTTAAGCGCGGAAGACGCGTGTTTTCGAGACGACAGAAATATCGCTAAAATTTTCCTTTTAAAGACCACGTCGCGTTTTTGTTTTATTTCCCAATCACGGGATATTTCCGATGGAGCATTTTTATTCTATATGAATTCTTGCACTCTTATTGCACAAGCGCACATATATATTCCGCTTATTGTAATACGAAATATAAAAGGCGCGGAAACAACTGTAGCGAACGCGGTAGCGGGGCTCAAAAGAGGCGGGAATAAAACCGAGAAAGAAAGGCGGACATACGAGAGCGTATTTCAATCGCTCTTAGCTTTTCTCTTTAGGCGGGGCTTCGCCGTTTCTTTTGCCCCACAAAAGCCACATTGTTTCGTCCACCGCTCTTCTGCAATGGGACGCAGGTTGAAATGCTTCTGTTCTCGCGTACGCGAGACGGCGGATAGCGCCGGCAATCAGACACGAAACGTAGACGCATCTGCATACGCAGACACTTTTGTCGCTGCGCAATCCTTTCTAACGCATTCCGTTACTTTGTTCTTTATTCAACATTCGTTGTTATTGCTTACAGCATCTGGTGGATACGTTCCTTAACAGTTATCTTCGATTTTATAAATCATAAACGTAGCATTCGAGAGTCTGAAGTTTGAAAAGGAAACGATTCGTCTCTAGAATTCAATTTAATTTGTTATATAGTCTTGCTATGAATGTTTCAAATATTGGCTAAAATTAAATTAATTTTTATTATTACTGCGTAATATTTTCGAATGCTCTCTCAATAAGTTCAACAATTACTTTTGAAATGATAGAAATTAATTAATCTACTTCTAAGTTTTCCTGATAAACATCAATGTGATAAATAATCATTTATTTTCAACGGTATAACTTATAATAACGCGCTGTTAATTCATGAAACATTTTAATTTCTTTTGATGTCTATCTCGGACAGTTGTATTAGATCTCCCACCAGAAATGCTCATCACTTTCCCTCAAAAGGTTTTCTTCTCAGAGAGCGCGTCCCTCTTTTTCTCCCGTTCCTTCCCGCCGTCCTTCTAGCTCTCTTTCTGCCTTTCTTTCTATCTGCTCCTTCTTTTTTGCAATGTCGCTCGCTCGCTCTCTTTCTTAACTCTTTCATCCCCCTCATCTGCCGCCGTTCTCCTCGCGACAACATTCTTTTCAGTATTCACTGTGCAGTTTCTTGTACCGATACTTCCTTCTTTCATCGTTGCGTTATTCAAGCTTTTGATGCCGCGGCGACAAAGCTCTTTACTTCTTTCTGTGAACGAATGAAAGCAAAGAACGTTGGTGATATATATGTAATATATAGATGTATACATGTACTCTATATACATATATAAATAAAAAGTATATAGAATATACATATATATATATAATAATGTAGAAGGTTAACGACAAATAACGAGCATGGAAGTTGTTAAATTCAAAAAGATATATATATATATATATATATATATATATATATATATACTTAATATATACATTTAATATATACATATATAAAATCATCTCGATTACGTGCATATATGAGTACGTGCAGCATGCATTCGCGGTAATAATACAATGCATACACATATGCGAGAAAACGGACACTTGGCCTTAAACTTTCACATACTTTAAATATTTTTCTATTTAAAGAGAGAAAATGTTTGCCATCTTGATGATTGGATTTTCTTGACCGACATTAATTACTTTGCACGTAAAAGAATATAGTGTCAACAGAAATGGTAGTTGCACGCTATCAGTTCACATATCTTGTGCATGCAGATTTCGCGCACAAAGTTAAAATTAATAGCGAACGAATGACTCGAGAAATTTAATGCTATTTACAAGATGATTATAAAGATCCGTATAGGATAAACTTGGGTAAGATGGTCATATTGTCCATACCAGGAAAGATGGTCAACTCATGTTTATTCGATATTTCATATAGCGAGCTAGATTGAAAGAACATAGGTTGGCCATCTTTCTTCTATGGCCATCTTACCCGAGTTTACCCTAATGAACGCGATAAATTTCTTCCGCTCGCTCAAAGGTCACGAATTACCCTTCGTTAAAAAGGTCAAGTTCTTCCCGAGGGAGTAATAACATTGAAAGAAGTTGTCTAATCGAGTATGAAGGACTGTTTCATTATGGCGAATATGAAATCCAATCCAATAGCGATTGAAGATTGCTCTAATTTTCTAATAATACGCAATAATGCATATACCTAAAAATTTCTTCCTTTATAAGTATGACAATTTGTAAGGTTTGAAACTACCTTATTTTATCAAAAAAAAAATACGTGATTTACATTATCATTTTAGAATAAAAACATCGGAAAAAGTATATCCGGCATACGTATTGTAAGTACTCCATTAGAGAAGAAACGGTTTTCGTTTAAAGGGTTTAATGGACGATGGTGACTAATTCGCGAGTGAAGATGCCGCGACAACGGGCAACGGCACGACGCCGCACGCGATATCGGAATACCGGAGTTCGAGAATGACGGATAATGCGGGGGTCGCGGAGGAGAGGAAATGGGAAGTGGCGAAGGAACGGCGCGGCGGGGCGAGGAGGAGCGGCGGATTGGTGGCAAAGGGTGAAGCGGAGAATACAGTGGTGCCCTGTCCACGAGCAACTCGCTCTATTCGCCCGTTCGCTCGCTCGCTCGCCAGCAGCATCATCATAAGACCTCTTTGTCCTCCGGCAATTTCAGCGGCATTGTCACCGTCAACAATGTCCACTTGACATTCTCCTTCTCGCTCCTATACGCATTGTTAGCCCACCCTACCGTTCTCTCTCAATCATAAAGCTCATCGTAGACGGACCCGTTCACGTGGTAGCCCCGCTTTGCCCGTGGATGCACCTTAACCGCCACCCGTTTTGTTATCCAGATGCGCGATGATTAAAAGCGCCTGGAGGTTTGAGGTCATCGGATCTGTTGACTCGACTTGCCTTCTATTAAATGTCGATAGCTGCGTTTTTCCCTTTTATATGAGCGATTCGTTTAATTAAGAAAATGTTGTATATGACGGTATCACGCGAGTGCTTGTAATTATTTCGATAGAATTATTAGGTGGAATTTTATTTCTTGTACATAATTAATTAATGCTTGATTTTAGCTGGATGACAGAGGTGACGTCAGAAAAGCATCTGATCCAGATAAAACAACCTTAGGTGCCTAAATTTTATGACTATTACGATTTCCCAATTCTTTGCCATTGTGTTCGCCACCAATCTTCGTTCTTCTCTTTGTTTCTCGTTGTGACCATTTATCTATTGTCCACATTGTTACACGATAGCATCTCTTTCTTCCTCGTATTCTTTCCGAGCATTGTTTGACAGTGGCTTATACGTTGCTTTCTTTTATTGACGACTCGTACTTATTGCTATAGTTATCTTATTACTAAGTACATTTTTTCGGAAGATCTAAGTGAAAAAGATTTAAACAAAATGACATTTTTATATCTTACCCGATGATAAGATACAAAAGACTTAAATAAACTTTAAAAGAAAGAATTAAAACATCTTCATATGTGTTGTTAAGATAGAAATATGTACATTTCCTATTTCAAGCTGTTTGTACTTGAGACTCGTCAGAATCTGAGACAGGATTATCACAAAAGTCCTAGGATAACAATATCTAAGGATTCGTCGCAAATACGCATAAGCGAGCACCGAGGCTATAGTCGATAGCACAATGTACACCTACACGCGCATGGCCGCGTGTATTTCGTGAAAGTGGACGCGTTTTACTTATGGCACGCATTGTTCTATTGTGCCTGAGAGATGAGCGCATTACTGTCCGTTGTCCCTTTTCCGAGCAACCCCGGGACAATGTCGCGCCGCGCGCCGTCGTTAATCAGGCATCGTTCCTGAACAGCCATAGTAATTCGCGGGGTTTATGCTCGCCTGGACGCAGGCGTTTGTATTTGCAACTTTTGCGAAGAAGCCAGAAAATATGTCGACCATCATCATTTCTTTAAACTTGAAACAGAAACGGAGATTAAACAATTTTTCGTCTCTTATAACTTAAAAATTCAAAAGAGCGAATCGACAAATTTTTTATAGAGAGTTCATAAATATATTCACAAAGAAAGGAACAATTATAATTCATAAAAAAAAAGAAATTTATCTTAGAAGGATGGGGCAAATAATTATTGTTGCAATCGCTGGGAGTAGTCGATATCGATGATGTAAGAGACTCTGTGCTTCTTTCCTGTGCAAGGTAATGGGCAAGATAGCGAAACCATGAGATACTTACTAGCACATAAAAGGAAAAAGAAAAAAAATATCAGGTGAAATAGATATAGAGGAAAGAGAAGAAGAAGAAGAAGAAGAAGAAGAAGAAAAGGGTGAAAAGGGGATCTCGTGCGTGTAAAGCAAGCCGGTGCGTGTGTATTTGTGAACGGTCCAGGGGTAGGAGGTAAAGTGTTCGCGACGAATCTACGGAATGGGGTGGAAGCACAATGCTCCAACAATGACGCTATTGTGGAAACGAATAACACATACTCTTGCGTTTTACTCTGTGCTTCGTCGAGTGTAAGCCGTATAGCTGAATCAAATGAATAAGAGAATACCATCGCTAAGACACAGTTCCGACTGCTGACGTCGAAAGAAGTAGTCTAACATACGAGATGAAAATTATCCGAATGATATACTGATAACGCATTTACCCTTATAATAGCATGCGTGTGAATTCTAAAGTCCGTCCCATCTTTTCATATTATTAGGATAATGTATTTGTATGTAATATTATACATTTATGTCAGTTCTTATTCAATTATATTTTTCTTGCAACGAAATTCTTCTACAAAATTCTCTTTAATTTTGAAATTTTATTTACATGCGCCGTTGTGCATTATAAAAAAAATGTTTCCGAAAAACAAAAAATAAGTTCCGGGGGATTAATTTTTGCGAACGGTTGGAGTGACGGGCTCGATACGACGGGAACAAAAGTGGATCGAGGTGAAAGTGAGAGCACCTAGTTTATCGTGCGCGCATAAATAGCGTGCTTGCAGGATCGTCGAGCCGGCTCCGGCCGAGAATTTGCGTTGTATAGGATGCAAGTAGCGGAGAGCCGATAGAGGGGAATATACGTAGGCAGATTTAATTAGCATGGACGGGCGGAAGCCCTCGGGGGTAGCCGGGGACGGAGCTGGGCAGTTGGAGCGTTAAAGTTAAATGACGGTTGGCGGTTGCTTATTCTTCCCAGCAACTGATGCTTGATAATCTGCAAAATCTCCTTGCCGACTCTCAATTCTGCTCGATAGTTCATTGCCTGTGCGAGCCAATTCCCTGAATGGAACGAGTCACGGGCTGACTACCTTAATTGTAGTGGCTGCGTCTCCTCTCGAGCGCTTCTTTTTTTAATCGTCAGTGTACCGTGTTAGAGTCGTTTCGTCAGGCTCTCGAAAGTTTCGGGAAACGCGCGGAAGGAATTGTTCCGAATGCTTTTGCTCGCCAACATTTTGCATAAATGTACGACTAAATGGCTTCAGGGATGTCAATCTTCTCTCTATAGGTAATTTGACAGCTTTCATAATTACAAGTTATCTAATTATATAAAGAAATCTTATATCATAAAATACACTTTTATAGAAACATGATTACTTGTAAATTGCTTGTTCTTCGCGTTTCGTTAAAATTTGTTGACACGCTATTTTTCTCCCTCTCATAATTTGTTTAAATTTATGATAACCATTATTTATATGCGATCTTGTTTACGCGAGTGACTTGTACACTGTCGCGCGTGGATTTCACGGAACATTCGGTGAAAATAATCGTCAAGTAATCGCGCGAGATCCTACATTATATAACCCATTTTATTTTGTCCCTCTCTTCCTCTCTCTCTTCAGCTCATCTTCATGTCCTCTTCCACTCGTTTCAACCCTCCGACACTCGTCCCGAACACCACGAAACCCCGCACCTCGTCTTTTCCCCGCAATTTTTCCGCCACATTTGCTTTTGTCTCGCGACAACAATGCATCGCCTCTACCGCTATGACATAAAAATATGTGCAGCGATGTATCTCCTTCTCTCTTTCTTTCTTCATCTCCTTTCGTTACTTCTGCGCCGTTTTCTCCCATCCTATTGCTCATCTCCCTATTTCCCGTTTGTCGACACGTCACGGAGAAGGCTCCGCTTTTCGTACGAGATGCAAAAAGTTCAGTCAAAAATAGTGCTACATTTTTATTTTAAAAAGGAAATTTGAGATTTTAATATTTCAATATATTAAAAAGAACAAATAACAAAGCACAATTTTCAAACAAATTATAAAGATATTGCTTGTTATATAAAATTTAATATGATAAACGATAAAAATTGTACATTTCTTATGCAGAGATCGTTTTACGGGCGTTTGGATCGTCCCTTGTTCAATTATATTTATATTTACCCTTGCATGCGTGCAACGCTTTCCTTGTGACATATTCGCGTGTCTCATCCCGACGTTAAAGAGGGTTGAAGGAAATCGGTTTGGGCAGCTCGCGACTACGGGAATATTGTTCGTTGCGCCGGCGCCGTCGAACAATGAGCATGCAAATGATCGGCCGAAGATCGATATCGGCGCGATCAGAATTTTCCTGCGGCTCTCGCGGTACTGAGGGCGCGGGCTTAACTCTCCCTCCCCCCTCTGGTAGACAAAAGGGGGCCGGCGCCGGGGTTGACAATAGCTCGAGCAATAGCTCGATGGCATTACGTATGCAGGCGCAGGGTTCCGCGCTCTTTTCGAATTCGTTGCATTCTGCCTTTGCCTTTCCTCCACAGCCCTCCTCTTTCACGTCCTCTTCCAGTTACGTTCTCCCGGTCTCGCCTCTTCGTTCTGGAGGCCATCTTCACGGATGCGGCCCGCAATTTGCAATCGCCAATTCGGCGGCCAGTTCCTCGCCCTCCAGCCTCTTTTACCTCCTTTTATTGCCTACGCGAGCTCACGTGCGATGTCAATGTATTACTGCGAGCATATCGTTGTGATTTAGACCGCGTAGATCAAAGAATCGAGCTTTCAGCGTTAAAATGCCATTGTCATATGTTTCCTTTGATTTCGCATTTTATCTCCTACCTACTGAGACAGTACGTAGTTGTTAAAGCTTGCCTGAGACTTCAATTTAACATTATAATTTAATATTATATAATAAACACAGAGTCCCCAATTTAAATAATTGAAAGATACGAAAATTCTGTGTTTTTTGAATTATCGCAAAATTGTATATTAAATTTCTTTAAAAGACAAATTTTTTTCGAAAGTTTAAACAAAAAATCTGTATCTATGTTTAATTTGAAATATCACTTGAGTATATGAGCGTATACATATCATACGGGACTTTCTTTCGCCAAAGCCCGGTTTTACGACATCGCAAGCGATAAAATGATATAAAGCATACCGCTCCCTTGTCCACTTGATGCGCGATTCTTTGTCGGCGGCCGCGAAATGCCTCCTTCGGAAAATGCAACGTCAATGGAGGATATCCGAGAGCGTTTCGCTCATAAAGCAATGTGTGACGTAAAGGCGGCTATATAATAAACTGTAAAGTGCTGGCTATAGGCTGGATAAAAAGATACGATCCGGTGAGTAAGACGATTCGTGATGCCATGCGACCGAGGGAAAGGAGAGAGAACGAGAGGATGATCAAACGATGAGAAAGAAGGGATCCAAGAGTGAATTTAGAGTGTTATAATGAACGCGGTTTGTAATCGAAATTACGTAATGAGAGATCAAAAGGGGATAAAGGAAATCAAACGAGTGCTAATATCTCGAACGTTATCGCGCTCGTTCGAGAACACACGTACCGTGGACCGGCTTGATATTTCTATTCCCCGTTTGTTTCCGGCGATTTCCTTCATTATACGATCGGCGAATCGACACGCGCTAATTTATGCAAAATCAATTTGCCAATTAACCCGGGCGCATATCCTCGGTTCATTTGTATTGACGCCTTTTGTACTCGCCACGGAATACACGACTTCTCGTTATACGTTCCCCGCGTATGTACGTCGACCGGGAGGGGGGAGAGCGGAGGGACGAAGGGGGTTTTGGTTGGTTCCTTCGCTCCCGACACGGCATAGGTTTAGTATCGTGGAGTGTGCGCCCCCGGGGCTGTTACGAACTTAATGAAGCTATTTTCCGTTTAATTAGAATTCTACCGTGATCCTTCCATTCTTAGGTGGGTCTCGTGGTTAATCTTTCCGGCCGCGATATTAAGACGCCGAGCGTTCCTTACAAAGCGCGCGCCCGCTAACACAATATCGTCAACTATATTGACTCGGCCTTTATGCACTCGGCGAGCTCGGCGCGAAAAGCGTGCGTACAATGTGCGCGTTATTTATACGCTTGATTTTCGCTTGCCTTTCCTCCGAGTGCACGGAAACCATAAGATTCTTATCTTAACGCGAGTAATCATTAAGTTCTGAATTTTGAGAGTTTCTGAAGTTATCGAGAGACACGGTAGTGTCTTTTTTACGCGAACGCACGAGTTGCAAGTACCCGAGATTTTGAGATCTCAATAATACAAATTACATCGAGAGTCAAACGCTTTACATATATATATTTTTTTTTAATTTTAATTTCGTGATTGTACTAATAGATTATTGGCTGTGCTCTCTGGTCCGCAATATAAATTCATCGTTCAATTTGCCTCAATCAATTAAGTGCCCTCGCCAAAGTATCAAGTTACTGTTCTTAGTAGATCGTCTGCAGTAGCCCTTTATTGAAGAGCTCTCCTCACGATTTATTAACGATAATTTTTTTCGTTACATCCCTGTACGCGCGCACGAACTAATTTCAATTTATACTTACATTTTATGTATAAATAAAGTTTAATTATAACTTTTGAATATGCGTATTGTTTGCCCGACGGTATTTAGAACGCAAAGCGTTCCTGCATTGCTGCTTAAATAAAAAAGTATCAGTTTCACAGAGGGAGGAAGGAAAAAGAGAAAGAGAAAAAAAAAGAGAAAAGAAGAGTATATACATCCCGGTACATATAACTGTGAACTGACCAGGTTTGAATTTGACAGCGGCATAACGAGGCTGAAATATCATGGGAGAATGTCCTTTTGAAAATGTCTTTCTTTGAGATCCACGAAAGAACGTTAATAGTTGATACAAAATCTAGAGAATATCTTGCCTCGAAACGCATTCGAGCTTAAATAAAAGCGAGCTTCGATATAAAACAAAGCTTTGGAAAATTTTGAATTCATACATTGTTTTTGTATCTCAGGCATTTCACCGAAGGTCTCTACCTTTTTTTCTATTTGAAAACCGTTCTTCATTCTTCCAATTCCTTTTTACACACATGGAATGCCCTCGACTTATTCAGTCGACTCGCAGTCGTCTCTGCTTCGCAAGTTAGTTTGTTGGGCGCACGTGGTGCGAGAAAGCTTTGCGTTTTTCTCGCGATTTGTATCGCCGAATCTACAATGAGTGCTCCAGGATGTCGAATTAAGGGTCGGAAACATCGAATCGAGTGTTGGGAGCGTGTCGGTGGTGTGAATATGATGAATAGTATATCGCGGTAGTGGCAAAGTGTCGAATGTCGATTGGCGAGCTTCGTATCTCTCTCGCGATTTTTGTTCGCCAAATCTAAAATGAGTACGAGGGTAAGTGTTGGAAGTGTCAATTGAGTATTATCGAGTCGAATATCAAATGTGACGAAATACCGAAATAGCTATAACGGCCATTACCGCATCCAATGTATACAAAGCATCGGGTAACGCCGAGGGTAACGCAAGTAAGAAAGTTCTGGCGCATACTTCAGTCGCTTCGTCTTTCTCGCAACGGCGAGCTGCGGTAACTCCGCATTTTTCACGATTTCTACTCGCCGAATCTACGACGAGTGCCCAGAATGTCGAATCAAAAGTGTCGGAAACGTTGAATCGAGTGTCGATAGTGTGAAGTCGCGCGTCGGTGGTGCGAAATAGTGTATTGGGAGATGCGAATCGAGTATCGTCGAAGTGCCAAATATCCGGAATAACGGACCCGTTAGGGCCTTGGCACGTAGAAAAACTTAAGCAGTAAAACTTAAGCAGTAAGAAATCAACGCTTAGGGCCGTGCCTTAAGTTCTTGACCGTGCGTGGCTGATTTGCTTATACTGGTTGAGTTTTTACTGCTTAAGTTTTTCTACGTGCCACGGCCTTTATAGTGAGTTTTGTATTTCTCACGATATTTACTCGCCTAATCCGAAATGATCGTGAGAGTACTAAATTAAGTGTTGGAGATGTGTCGATCGAGCGTCGAATATATCAAATGTGACGAAATACCGAAATAGCGAAATATAGCGAACGGCCATTGAATCGAAAGCATCGCGGGTAACGCATCAAGTAAAAAGACTAAAAAGTCCCGCCGCACGGCGCACGGCGCACACTTCAGTCGCTCCGTCTCTCTCGTAACGGTCGGCGGCAAGTCGCGGCGTAGCTCCGCGTTTTTCGCGATTTGTACTCGCCGAATCTAAAAGAAATGCCCCGGATGTCGGATCAAGTGTCGGAAACGTCGAATCGAGTGCCGGTAGCGTTGAAATCGCGTGTCGGTGTCGGTGGTGTGAAATAGCTCGTTGGCGAGCCTCGTATATCTCTCGCGATTTTTGCTCGCCGAATCTGAGGCGAGTTCGAGAACGTCGAATTAAGGGTCCGCGGTGATCAATCGAGAGTGTCGAGCGCATCGAAACGAGTATCGGACGTGTCGAAGCGCCGAATAGCGGAGTAGCCGTTATGGAGTCCGCGGTTTGAAGCATCGGGTGACGCGCATTAAGGACGGTTAGGACGCGCCGCATACTTCAGTCCACTTCAGTCGCCTCGTCCCTCCCGCAACGGTCGGCAGCTCCGCGCTTCTCGCGGTCTGTATCCGCCGCGATCCGATTAATCGTCGCGAGCATCGGATCAAGTATCGGGAATACGGGAGCGCCGCGGAGTCGTGTGTCGAAAGTGTCGAAATTAAGTGTCGCGGGTCGCGAGTGTCGAAGTGCCGAGGTGTTGGACGATTCGGGAATTTTTTCACGCCTTCGACGTACGCGGTACGTCGCGGCGTCGCGGCGTCGTTACAGTCCAGCCCCCGAATTTGGTCGCGGAACGAGCCGAGGTCAGATGAAACATTTTTCAGCGACGGGCTTTTATTGTTCTCTTTCCCACATACACCTACATATCGAGTCATAAATACGCGTATAAACTTCTATGTATGTGAAATCGGGACGCCGCGCGCCGCGCCGCTTTTCGGTTAGTATTCCGCGAACATAGCCGCGTTAACGCGCCGCTCGCGCCCGGCGCCTGGGCGGCGGAGTGGGGGGGATCGCGCGGGACGGGCAGTGGTGGGGCGGCGTGCAACCGTCCGACCGTTCAGTCCCATGCTGCTGTGCGACGTGTGCGGGTGTGCTCGCGGGGTCTCGCGCCTCGCTCGGCTCCGACTTGTTGCGAGTGACGTTTTCGTTTTTTCACGGACAAGAGTGACGCCGCCGCCAGTGTGCGATATCGAAGATCGAGAGCACCGCTCGTGTCGCGTTGCCGTTCTCGCAGTTCGATATACGCGATCGTCAACTGACGTTTCTTGTGCCCGGCTCCGAGTTTCCTCCTCGCTTCGTGCGATCGTAGTTTCGTCGCGCTCGTGATTTCGTTGAATTGAGATGTCGTTGTTACTCCACGCGAGATGAGATTTGACGTAAAACGTCACGCGGCAGATCCCAGGGTGATCGTAGGTTAATTGATTTAATATTTCCGTACGTTGTGTGTGTGTGTCGAATGATCCGCAGTTCTTGTTGCTTCGTGGTTTTGTCGATTTCGCGGCGCAATTCAAATATCAATACGATCTATGTGAATCCAGTATATACATGTGTATTTTTTTAAATATACGGTAAAAGCGCGTTGAGACAATTTCCAGCTGCACTTTTGAACGATTCGGTTAATCGCGGTTATAGAACAGCTGATAATAATAGACCCGGTCGTTAATTTATGAATTTATAAATGAATTACATTTATCTTGAAATCACAAAATTAATTTTTTCTTAATTTTGTCGCTAACGCACATTCATGTACCGCTTTTTGTTTTCGTAGTTTGAATGAATTTCCATTTCAATTCGAGGCGAGCCCCCGCTGACGTTTATATAGCTAGGCCGAGATGCAGCGTTTCGCGTTACCGAGTGCGACGGAAGCGAGAGCGTGGAAGACGGACGGTAAGGAGCCGCGGAGATTCGGAGTCGGCCGCGGCCTCCGGCCGTTTCGCCGAACGCGCCGCGCGCGCGGATCGTCGCACGCACGCCGCGAGTTGTCCGGGGACGTGGTCCGATGATTTAGAGAATCTCGCGTGTGAGTGACGCGGTGACGCGCGGACAATGCGCGGAATTTCGGTTTTGAATTTTGCGCGACGATCGTGACAGCGCGTCACGCGCCCGAGGCCGTTGCTGGATGTAGTGCCGCGGGTTGCAATGACGTTTGGCTTTGACTTTGAGTGGTCGTTAGAGTGGTCGGTATCTCTGTCGCACCTCTACCTACCTACCTACCTATTCGGATTGGGGGGGGGGGGAGATCTGATTTATGTTGCGCCGGGTTGTGCCATCGCCGAAATTCTCCCTTGCCGCCCCCGTCATCGCCGAGTGCCGAGTGCCGAGTGCCGAGTGCCGACCTGGTTTCGTCGCTGGAGCACGGAGGTGAGTACCCTGTTGTAATTGCCGGCGTCTCTTCGGACGCGGGCGCCGCCGTGTGCGCTCGATTCTTAATTCGCCCGATGCCGCGTTGATTACGAGCGATTTCTCAAAAGTTGTCTGTTAAAAAACGCAACGCGATAGATAAACGTAACTTTTCATTCTTTTCATATGTCTTTCGATTTGCTTAACTGACTTTTGTCACGTACACGTGACTCCTAAATGCATTTCACGTGTAGTGATAATTTTTAACTTATTTCTTATTTAGTCTATCCAGGCACGTTAATATTATAATTAATAATTATCACAGCCGAAGACGTACGAATCGAGAGTTTGAGTGCATCTCGGAAAAATAACAATTTTGCATGTAGTTACATCGATCGATGATTGTTTTTTTTTTTTCAAGAATAATGCGATAGTACTTACTGTACATCTATATATTTTGTGTAATAATTCAACAGGATGGTACAATAGAAAAAAAATATTTAAAAACTCTGAAGATAAAAAATGTATAAAATATATTAAAATATACACATATATTAAATTACAAATAAAATTCAGTCCTATTGAATTATAAATTGTAAATCGTCTGAAAAATGAATCTAAAGATTCTAAAGTAATATAATAATCTTTTAGGACAATTTTAAATAGGTAGGGTAGAATGACGAAAAAATTGCTTTGTAGTCAATATGTATCGTTTAATTTTTATTCTCTAGTCTACTTAAAAATGAAAATTGACTTGAATACGCGTTAAATAAAACTGACGTTATGCGTTAGAATAAACGAATTTCATTTAAAAGGACTTTAATATCAACAATGGGTGTACCCCTCCATAAAGTATCCCTTCGCCCGCCCCATTGATAAGTCTAGAGTTAATATTATGCATATGACGCGTTATTGGGCCCCTCGCCGGCCTATTTCAAGTCCCAGTTTAAGAGCAACCAATACATCGAGGGGTTCGCGGGAGGGGGGGGGGAGGGGTAGGGCGCCTTGGGTGAAGCCTGAACGATAGAGAGAGGGTGCGTCGAGGGTACGGAGGGCTGAAAATGGGGAGGAGATCGCCGTACGCCAGGGGTTGGTAACATAAAAGGCCAGCAATCCCTGTTCCACGCAGGCTTCGATTGTTTCGGGCAAGCAGCGTTCATTTGTTTTTCTTCGCGCTCTTCGTTCTCCCACCTTCGGCCACGATTCTTTACGCGAATCCTCTCTTCTCTCTTCCGCGCACACGTGCCGCCTATTCTCGACAGACCGACTGGGATTGACGCCACGTCGTCGCCTGCTCACTTGGTTTTTTTGCGTGCACAGCTCCTATCGAATCGACAGATCTCGTGTATCTCAGGAATTTGTAAACTACTCGATAAACACAGCTGTGGCTTCGCTCGATGCTTTTTTCAGTGTTGTCTTGTGGTGATCTCCGATAAATTATAACGGGGATAATACCGATTATAACGAGGATCATAAGAATTATTCTGAATTACGTACTTGTGTAAAAGTATAAGTTGAGTAAAATTAATACGTTGTATTTAGTGATATTTTTTATAAATAATACATTAGATATTATGTATAGGATATTGTACCATATATGTATAGGTATTAGATAGGGTAAAAGATATTTGTGATGTGTAGTGTGGGCTTAATTTTATTTTCAAAATTATAGTAATTTTTGCATAAGCTAGAGATTAAAGGACTTGAATGATCGCAAATGATAACGATACTTTAACGAACTGAGAAGAAATCCATTCATGTGTCATTATGTCGCGACAGCCACCTGCGCACGTGGCGAAACTCGCGGTCATCACCGACGCTTTTATAGCTGCTCCGGCTCGTGCTTCGGGATACGGTAAACTCCGCGGAAAGAATACGTCATTCTTAATTCTAATCGATCGTGGTTACGTTGCTGCGAGACTTTCGAACAGCAGGAATACGTGTGTTACGGAACCGTTAATTAATTTTGGGTGGTGTAGGTAACAGACCGAAACTCAGGGCGATCATTTCAATAATGAAATCGACAAGAATGACGCACACCGGTTGGTCAATTAAACGGTGTCATCTGCAACCGTGAAATTTCGAGCGGCTGACAGCTGACAGACGCGAAACGATACGCTCCAATTTTCTCATCCGTGAGCAATGTGGCAATGCGATACGGATGACTGCCAATTAATAAGACCAACACGTGTTGAACATTTTATTCTCGCGATTTCAGACCATCTTCTACTAGCTTTTTTCATCTTCGCGTCGCGTTTCACGATTTTATATGTAAATAACACAGTGTAATTTTATTTTATTTCATCAGAAAGGGAGATTCGGAATCTCCTTTTTTGCAATCGCCGCCACTTGGAATCTCTTCTTCGCGCGGGGGCTTCCAGTATCTCGTATTCTAGAATCTCTCGTGTTATTCGTCTATAATAGGAACACACGGCGAGTCTCCTTGGCGACACTCGTGCGATCGGCTCGAAGCTCGTTGCGGCGATTACTATATCGGCAAATCTGCCGAGCGTGGAGCGGCTCGAGATATTCGCGCACAATAGCCGCCGTAGTTATCAGGCATGCACATGCAGATGTAATTCAGCAAGCAGATCGAGCAGCGACTCATTAGCCGCGATTCAGATTCTTGCCGCGCGGCGCGAGCTCCTTTTCCCGAGCGCCTTCGAGTTCGGGCCCCGTGTAGCGTATACGGCGCGCTTTTCTCTGTGTGTCTTTCTCTCTCTCTATTCCTCTTTCTCTCGATCGATTCCTCGACGTTCTGAATCGACGGCGCGCGCGAAGCACACGGGGTACGCGATGTCCCTCTCTCTCTCTCTCTCTTTCTCTTTCTCTCCCTCTCTCCCTTTCTCTCCGGCGGGTGCCGGCGGCGAGCGAAGCGGGCGGGCATATACGGAATAAATCGTGGCTTCGTTACACGCGACTCGAAGGCGGCAAACAAATAGGGTTAATTCCACGTGCGCCCGGTAGCCTGAATACGTCGTTTCCGAATGGAGGTAATTCCGGTGACAATGTGGCCTTTGATTTCATAGAACCGCACGGTCGAACGACCACCTCCTTCCTCCTCCTCCTTCTCCTCCTCCTCCTCCTCCGCGTATTTCCAACTCCCTCTTTGCGATACTCGCTCCCTCCCCCCCCCGCCTGCCCGTTCTCCTCCTTCTCGCCCTCCTCGCCCCTTCGCCCTTCGACCGCTCTCTCCGCGAAAACCCTGTTTCATCCTCTGCGCGCGCTCTCTGCAGCGAATATACATATAATAAAGTAAAGCCAGCCACCACTGCCGGCTCCGACCAACCCGGGCGAAAAGACTTTATTCAGTAACTAGCGATTCATACGAAATCGCGAATCCATTTCTGCTTGGCTTCACTCTCCGCGCTCTCCTCCGCTGGCCCTCTCTCTCTCTCTCTCTCCTCCCTCTCCCCCGCATCTCAGCCAACGACGTTCTCGTTCGCCTTGCTCGCGGCCGGAAGTCGCGAATGGCGAACTTTGAATAGTCCATACTTTTGCCGGCTACACTGCCTCGAGGGTGTAGATAGCGATCTTATCAGGATTGACGTTCCGTCGAGGTTCTTTCGCGATACAATCTTTTGATAAAGGAAAAAAAAACAATGTTTTATTAGATACGGTAAAAATGATCAGCTCGTACAACTTTGTTATATCTTGCGAAAATCGTGAAGACTTGTTTACGTCGAGTGCGAGAAGTCGCGAAGCTCTCGGAAATGGATCGCGTACGTTTGAAGGGTGAACTCGGAACAAATCGTCTCGCGGGGAAAATGGGCTAACGCTTTCTCCTTAATGCGAGTGAAACTGTATCGCGCTCGGTGGCAAATCTGCGTATTATGCGAACACGGCGTTGCATTAGGGAATTTCGATGCTTATTGATGAGGGCTATCACACACACACACACACACACACACACACACACGCATACAAGACGAGAATATTTTTGCAACGAGGTGAGAGTGCCCCGATATTTTCACATCGAAGCACTTTTCGCCCGTGTTTCGTGGAGTAACATTCTAAAAACGTGTGGGACTCCCGCGATTTTTTTTTCTAGTCGTACATCTTATTTTCACTTCATTAGAAGATATTATCAGCATTCACGGCGCGCGACGTGATAACTTTTCTTTTTTAACGCGAGCATTCATATGATAATCGCACACGCGTCTTAATGACGAGCATCGGTTATTAACATTCCGCATCTGGTTTTTCTCGCCGCGGGGCGTCTTGAGAAAATTTTCAAAGGCTTTCCGAGGCGTTCGCATTACCTCAGTATGTAGACGATAAAGAGGGTGACGGGCGAGGGGAGGTGAGGACGAACGTTGTGCTAAAGCGGGAAGAACGTGAAGTCAAGGGAAGAGTTTTCGCCGCATTCGGTACTTCTCCAGAGCTTGGAAATATTTCCGAGGATTCAGCGAGTTTATTAAGGCTATTCAGAGCGCCTCTGCTTCTGAGACAGCATTGTGGATACAATTTAGTCTTATTCATCCCTTCGCGGATGTCTAAATATTTTCAACCCTCGCCCAGCCTCCCGTTTCTTCTCACCCTCCCTCTCTCTCTCCCTCCGCCTCCTCTCTTTCTTTCTTTCTTTCTCTCTCTCTTGCTCGCTCGCTCTTTCTCTCTGTGCAATTCTAAGTTCTACAGAGCTTACCCCTAGTTGTAACATTTTATCTCGCTCTAATGGCGATGTATTCGTGCCATGACAACCCGCAATTTTATACACTCCAATCGGTTACACAATTCAACTACAATAACCGGTTGCGATCTTGCCACTTAGTTTTCCTTTCTCGTCACATGTTCAATAGGATTAAAGAAGCAAATTTGCATTTAATTATAGCCATCGAGGATATATTTCAAAAATGTTTCAATATTGTTACGAATTTTCTAGAAAAGTGGAAGAAAAGAATCAGTTTTTTTTCTCGGATGAATATACTAGATATTCAATAAAAAGTGATGCCGCGGCACGTTTCTCATCCTGCCTCAGGGTGAAATTAATTTTCGCTCCTCTTTCCCCTGTCTCAGACAATTTTTTCGGCATTAAACGATTCTTTCTGAAGGTAGTCACGGCTGTCGGCGGTCCATTGTTATGGTGGATAACGTGTTATGTAAAGCAGGTTCCGGAGCATTATTCTGCTAGTAATCTTGCCTTTTATTTCTTTAGTCTTTACGGAATAGTTTCGTAAGTATGGGATGACAATTAAAGAAAACGGATTAGCTTTATCATCTCGATGGGCTAATTTATAGCTTTGTTCTATTGTTTATGATGTTAAACGTTTTTAGCAGTGGTGCATTTGTATCTGTTAAAAATCGTGCGCGCACAGAAATTTTTTTTCTCTTGATATGATAAAATTTTGAAAATGTAAGGCTGTATAGTTTAACCTGTAGAGGACGGAAAGCCTATTTTTAGGCTCCACGGGGGTCGTTTATTTTTTGTAGTATAACACTAACATACCTATATATGGAAGTTATAAATAAAAATCATAAAAATTTATGAAAAATACTTACCAGTCCTCCAAAGGTTAAGAGATACAAACACAAAGAAGATAAAAAAAGAGATTATTTTAAAATTTTTAAAATAATCTCTTTTATTTTCTTTGTGTTTATATCTCTTAACCTTTAGAGGACTGGCAAGTTTTTTTCATGAATCTCTTTTTTTATCTTTTTTTGTGTTTATATTTTTTTGTATTTTTTATATTTTAAGGAAGCAATTTCTCGTGTAAAAATATTTTTTTAATTATCTTTATTTCTTATTTCGTGATTGACTCTTCCATAGACCTTTTTTATCGTGGTCTCTTTTTATCTTAGACTTTCTTCCTAAACGGAATTGTTTCGTCCATTTCTTTCGTAATAGGAAATCTCCATAAACAACATTCGGCTATTCTTCAGTTTTTGGTAGATATTACCTTTTTTGTTTAAAATTTAATCACTGGTCGATACTTTTAAATAGGATTTTAAATAATTTCAAAATTTACTCCGGCTATGCATGTTAAGTTGACAATGTCTCAGATTCCAATGAAATTTTTACCTGAACTTGAAACGTGAAGGCTCAACTGATTCAATTCAAGTTAGCTAGTCAATCAAAATGATACCGGTTGTTCAAACGTGGTCATGTCAAGATTGGAAACTTGAATTTTATGACGTGCGTACTTAATGCGCGCACGCGCGCGCGTATGAAGGAAATATATCTAACAATAAAAGAAATAAGTTTTTACCGATTAAACAAAGTTTCTTAAATTACATTTATGTTAGTATAAAACGGGGCACGCGCGTGGAAATACCCGAAGGACGACAGAAGTCGACTTCTCTCTCTCTCTCTCTCTCTCTCTCTCTCTCTCTCTCTCTCTCTCTCTCTCTCTCCCTCTCCTCTCTTGTCTCATTTGAGGAGGAGTTCTGACGATCTCGCCGCTCTTTGAGTCACTCTCGCTTTGCGCATTGTTTACAGAGTGATGAGTCTTCACACTGGCGCGAGCGCGCCTCTGCCTTCTTCCTTTCTATCAGTCTCTCTCGGTCTCATTTCATTCCATTCTTCCGCGTTCCCGTCATTGTTCCGTCTTTCCTTTTATATGGAATAAAGTATCAAGCGGCTGGGCACAATGTACCCCTGTCTTTCTGGGTTCCCTTTATCTCTTTCTTTCTTCATCATCCGCCGCCCACGCGCCTTTTGCGAAATCTTTGCAACCTATCGTCTTTACCTCTCGCTTCGACGCAAAGTCGTCTCTTCGCGTCACCAATCACTTTATATCTATCAAACGCTAGATTAAAAATGTTATTTTGATCAATTCGACGTCGGCGACAATTTGGTCTTCGTTGAATTGGACCAGATTTGTGTTGGTTTCCAATTATATTTTCCTTAAAGTTTTGTTATTTTCATATATATTTACATTAAATTTATTTCTGAAATTATTTGTATTTTACTCAACAGATGCAGATTGTGATTCGTGTACATAAGGGTAGAGCCATTCCGTCTTTTTTAACTGGTACACAAAATTGCCAATACAATCGTGCCTATCATCTCGTTTAATAGCTCTGCTGAGTAAGGCTCTATAGCGTAGCGTAAAAACGTGGGACTGCATTTTTGACTCATCCCAAGGGATGATTCGACTGAATTTACCGCGGGGGGAGGATGCGAAGGATTAGAGCGAAGGGTTCGTGCGACCACCGCAGTAATAAAAGTCAAAATTGATCGATGTAAATGAGAAACAATACTTCGGTATTGATTATTCTTTTGACATCTTTTAATTTTTATCAAAAGGCTAAATTGATACGATTAAAATATTTGGGTAATTTGAGAAAAATTTACAGTATATTGCAGCATTTACTATTGACTATTGAGTAGGTATTATTCTAACTATAATAGCTTATAGAATTAATATTAATACAGTATATTGTATGATATTAATACGTAATTATTTTAATCCGTAAATGTTTGTTGAAAACAAAGGAAATGTGTCATTAGCTGTCGCATTGACTGTAGATTAAGGATGAATTCGGGACGGTTTTTGAAAAATGAAAAATGATTCTTTTTCTGGTTCGCGATCTGATAATAGAATCTGTTGCATATTTTACGTTTCGCGCTACTTGCTTTGACCATCGTGATAACTCGCCGCCACAAAGTGGGTGACTTGTCGGGTTTTTTACATGCTACCGTCAATGACTTCCCCTGGCATTATTGGCGCCGTCGCCGCCGCCGCCGCTGCCGCCGCCGCCGCTGCCGCTGACCCGTGGGTGGACGAGGGTGGTCCCCGCCATGAATAACCAAGTATAAAGAATCGCGGAAAAGAGAAGGCACGAGGTTGGCGGTGGCAGCGGGAGAAAGGTGGCGGCTGGGCATCGCGAAGAAAGAGAGAGAGAGAGAGAGAGAGAGGAAGAAAGACGAAGTCTAAAGAGACCGACGCACACGATGCCGGGGCGCCCGTGCCGGTACATTCACGTACACGCCGCCGCGTGACGTCACCGCATTGTTAAACGAGCAAGCATTGTAGTCACTATTGTGAGTCTCCGCCATTATTCTAAGACAATCGTCCAACACAATGAGACCTATACGGGAGGATGAGTAGAGAATCCTCTCTCCTTCTCTCTCTCTATTTCTTTCTCGTTCTCGCTCTTTCAGTTCCACCGCCCGTCTTCCTCCTTCTTCATATGTTTTTCCTACTTGTGAATAAAGTTTTGTGGTGTCATGCCGGGTGAGCTGGGGCACGTGCGTTTTTATCGCGAGTTCTGTAGACAAATAGAAGAAAGAAGTAGTGTCGGACCCGACACTGATTCATGGAGGAATCACGACCATTAGGATGCATACTCCGAAATTTTAATTCCGTAGTTTCGTGAACTCGACGTTTGAGATATCTGTCTTCGAGAAAATATCGAAGTAGTAGGGAGGATTGAAGAAATAACGAAACTTTATAGACTTAGAGATAGACACCACCAGTGATTGACTTTAACTTTTACTCGTGGTCTCGCCAATCCGGGTAAAGTCAATGTCATGTAAGTTTCGATCGCTAACCTCGCGATCAGCACTTTCCTTCCCTTCCTAGTTCGCGCGTACGGCGGAAGGGCGGGCGGCAGGGGGAAAGAGCGCCTTTCGAAGCCGGTTTTATCATCGAACGATCGTTCTTCCGAATAATCGCGAACGTGCCTAACGATCGTGGACGGGGTTTCGCGCACACGAGACACGCCACCTTGCGATCGGTCACAAAACAGCGACACAATAACCGGGCCGCAACAATGCCGGGCGACAATGCAGGCACCACCAACACAGCCGCGAACCGAATCTATTGTCTGTACTTCTCTTGTTCTCCTTTCATCCCCTGCACTTCCACGACGAGGCGCACAGGGCACCGGCGGTGAAGAACCTGGAGGGGTAGCGGATGGGGGTGGAAGGCGAATCTGTGATGTGGCGACCTTCGTAGGACGACTTTGCTTAAGCTGCGCAAGAGTTGTTCCACCCTGTTCGTAGGAATCGGTTGCTGTAGAAGAATCTCTTCTCAATTAACTTTCATACTTCATAAAGTTATTTAGAAAATACCGTTTCGGTCAATTTATATAAATGAATGTCAATTTATATAAATCTATATTTATATAGGTGAAAGTTCTGAAGAATACATTTTATTTATTAATTAACATTTTAACAATAAAGACACTTGTTCGCGTTTGGCAATTTACATTAAGCAAAGAAGTTTAAAGAGGCAAAAAGAAAAAGAAAAGGCGTTATATATAGTTTTCCATTCCTAAACGCTCTTTACTATATATAATTGATATTATTAAATTCTCTATTCTACTAAATTATGTTCGCAAAATTTCGTTTGTTTTTAAGTTTTTTGTTTTTTGAACATAAAAATACCTGAATGCTCCAATACAAAATATTTATACGTTTTCTAAATAGAAATTAATATTCATTGCACGCAACGTAACTATATGAGAGAGACTTGTTCGTCTTCGGCGATTTCGCTAAGACCAAAAACTAAGACAGGCTCGGGGACCGACTATACTCCGCGGTATATAGCACAATATCTGTTGCAAGTAAAAAGGCTATTGTGAAGACCTTGCACGGCATTCATCGTAATGAATGCACCCCGTCGCAATGACAGAGTCTTGCATGTAAGACACAAGTGGTATAAAAGAGTCGCGAGAAGCTTAAAATAACAGTCGCGTGTACCAGAAGACGATGACGACGTCTGCTCGTTGCACGCGTGCGCGGCAGCGAGACAGCGAGATGGTTTTGCATTCCGCAGTCGCGAATTTTTATGGACCGTTTGTGACATTCTCGTCCTGCACGACCACTTCTGTTCTCGACACCACGCTCTTTCCCTCTTTTTCTCCACGTCCTTGCTTGCGAATCTCCATCGTTTCTCTTTTTCTTGCGACTTTTTGCGCTCGTTTCTCACTCTCGAAGATACGCGTGCTCTCAAGACACATTTTCCACAGCAGAGTCGTTAACATGTGAAAACTTTAATTCTCCTCATAGCTTTCTCGCCCGCATTTTTCCTCGCTCTCTGCCGTTCACGCGGTGCATCAATGTGTTCGGCGCTCAATTGTTGAACGCGGTGAGGATCCAAGTAATTTCGGAAGAAAGTTCATGAAAGGAGAACAAAATGAACTTTAGAAGGGTCCACATTATTCGCCTTTTTCTGAATAGCTAATATTAGAATTAAATCGGAGCAAGCTTTGTACATACTTGCGTATATTAAACTATCCACAAATTATATTGTTAAAAGTAATTTTTCATAACGTGACATTTTTTTGCTTAATTTGCTGAATTTATAGAATCGTGCGAAAATTTTTTAAAGAATTTTAATCGCATTTTTATCCGATTAGACACGTATATTATCAGATTCGCACTGTAACTCAAAGTCGAACACGTAGCTGTATAGCCAGCGGATTGGCTTCGAGCTCTTATACATTCAACCCCTTGATTCGCAATCCCGCCAGAACGCGAGGTTACATTCAGGTATTAGCCTCCGGCACACGGATGTGCTTCATACGTTATTCCTGCTTCCCTCTGCTGTAGTTTCTTGTATGAACGTTTATGGTGTAAGATATTTAATGGACATTTATCTCTCTCCCATTTACTTTCTTCGCACTTCTGTTTCATCTTTTTTTTTATTAGTATACATTTTCGTAAGAATACATGTATTATACGGAATATAAAAGTGTTTTTCAGTTTTCTTAATATTTTGTATAAAAAGTATGTTTTATTCAAGAGAATTTTTTAAAGGAAGGAAATAATGTTCTTTAAATTTGCAATAGAGAGTTTTAATAAATAAAGTTTATCAAGGATATCAACCATTTTAAATAATTATAAATAATTGAAAGTGCAGGCGGATAGAGGATTGTTTTTCTATCTAAAACAATATTTTGACATAATTGCAGTTACATAAGATGTGTATATGTGCGTGAAAACTTTTTATGCAAACGAGAGTGCCGCTTACTCAATAGATATTCGCTATTACTCATGCTGGGAGATTTATCTAAATTTTCCGTGCTCCCGGCTGAAAATCAACTGAATCGACTGAAAAATATGCACGCGTCTTTTTTGCGGCTTTGCCTTGTGCGCGCATAGTGCGTACGGTGCGAAACGAGACGGCGATGTAACGTGGATGCTGGATCGGGTAGGTGAGCGCGCCCTTATTCGACTCTTTTGTCTAGGCGTCCATTCTCCGGCACATTATCAGGCCTATTGTCCCTCACATTGTTACCCCTACCTCGACGTCTCATTGTTTTGCAATTTCCCCCACTTAACCGATACGACTACCTCACCATCAACCCCTATCCCCACCCCGTTTTCCTTCTTATCCTCAGTCTTTGCGCCACGCTGTTCTCTCGATCTGCTTAGCATTCCCGTTTTCTACTGTCACTTTCCGACCTCTTATCGACGATGTCAAAAAGAGAGAATTGATATCTTAATGTGTCGCGCAAGAGATTATTTTATGGATATAATCAAGCACAATAATTTACTGTCTGTTTTGGAAATTATTTCTCAGTTATACTTGTTAAATATATTATTTTAACATATATTATTTTAGTCTTAAAATAATTACATATTTATTAAATAGGTATATAATTATTTTGAGATTACATGTTAAAAAGTGCTTGAAATACAATAATTGCTGGTGTAATTTTCAATTTTTAAATATTAGTTAATAAACAATATAATATATATTGTTTTTCTATTTTATTTTACGATACAATGCAATGAATGAAAGATAGAAAATTACACGTAACTAATGGCTATTATTCGAGTATCGCGAATTAATTTTTTCTTGTCTACATTCGTGGTACTCACATCGGTTTACATATGTTGCCTGATTACGCGAGGTCTTTTTTATTTCGTACAACGTCCAGAGAAACGCGCCAAGAATTATACGAGAAGAGCACACGAGAAAAAAAAGCATAAGAATTCAGAATCCCTTTCGCGACGCGACAACTCGCTGCGCTCGCTCGCACTTGTTCCGCGAGTGAGCGACAGGGAAACTTTTACAACTGGAATTTCAGTCACCGCAGCAACCAGGCGGAGGACGGATGTCTGGAAAACAATAATTAGGAACGCCCGGTGCGCGAATCCGTACAACGTTCAGTCGAGAATATATTTCCGAGCTTTCGGCTCTTCCTCTCCTTCGTTCCTCTCTCCCCCGGTCCTCCCGTCCCTCAATGGAAGCCCTTGGAACTCCGTAAAATAGACAAAAGCCCCGCTGCCGAACAATTCGTCTATTCTGCTGCGCGGTTACGAGCGAACGAGCTTGAGCGTATAACATATTCGTATGGTCTCGCGTCGTCCTCGTTCCTCCTGAAATCCCGGTCGTCGATGATCCTTCTCCCTACTCTGTACGCATCTCCCGAGTCCCCCTTCACGTGGACGAGGACGGTGCAGCTTCCGTTACCCTCCACGCGTGCGTACATGTCTATTATATCCTTTCAACACGCGGCGCCCTATTCTGTCACGGGAGTTAGCAACTTTTAACAGGTTCCTTTGTCGACAGACGATTATTTGTCTCGTGATAGCTCGATGCCCGGCGACTCTCGGCAAAAATCGCGTTCGTTTCTTCACGTGGATGCGAAGCGAATAAAATTTCTCAAATCTATTTTTGCGATCCAATATGAATCTGCTATTGTATTAACTTTTAATTTATTTCTCTGAGTTTAGAAAGAAACAGAGGGAGTATATATCTGTGTGTTTACATCATTTTTACGATGGATTGTCTTTGTATTTTTATGCGTGATTGGTTCATTAGAGAAGAGTATTGATATCTCGTACATTTGTTATAACATGTTATTGAAGCAAAAATGAAATACGAATTAAATTATTAGAACTCGTATAATAGGACTGCCGATAATTCGTTCGCTTGAGGAATCCATCGGATGTCGATATATCGGACGTCGGTCCTTTATTAATGTTCGCACGTGTGACACGTGCACGCATGCTCTGCATGGCATTATAACATTACGGATAATGCTTTCGCGAGCATCTCCCGAGGACTGATTCGCGTTATTGCATTATATGCTACTCGCACGCACACACGACATAATCGTCGTTTCTATTGGGTAGAGAGAGGAAGTCGTTGTATTCGCACGTGAATCGTGCTTGAATTCGTGTGTATCCCGCGCGACAAGGGACGCTGCTGCGTACGTGAAAACGAACCTGAATGATGACGATGCTATGCTGCAAATCAGGAGTACATTGCAGGAACTGCATATCGCGCGATATGGTACAAGAGCGGTAATGCAATCATCCTTATAAGTCGTGCAAGTGGCAGGAAGATATTAATTTACTCGCTATTTAACTGTATTATTATTTTATTTCTTGACGGAATGTAAAAAATGCATAGTAAGATAGAAATCTGTTCATAATTCATATCTTAAGTAATTTGCAAGCAGAGTGATTAGCACATTAAAACATTTATTACTAAATAAATTACTAGATTCATTTATAAATAATTAATATGGTTATAGGAATGGTAAATTAATACAAAACAATTATTTATAAATTAATTTAGTCAATAACTATAATAAAACTCATATTCTTAAAAGTGGGTACCCGGGTACCCTCCTGGGTATTAGAATCAAGTAGGTAAACTTTAAGACAATAATTTTTTTACTTTCGGGTATTGAAACAAAAAGTTCATTGCATATTTCGATAGTAAAAAGTTCAAATAGCGACGATGATCCGGGCGGTTATAAAGAAATTTTCATGCAAACATTGAAAATTTTACCCATATATGCACAGGTGGGTACCCGGGTACCCGGATATTGAACAACGTCGCACATTCCGGGTATTGACATAAGGGTAATTAGGGCAGTAATCATCACATAGATTATTATATCAATGATCTTTAAGTTGCAGAAATGTTTTACAAACAAATTGATTAGCCCATCAAAAAATTTGTTAATTGAAAAAATATTTTATTTATTATTTGAATAATTAAGATTTCAAGAAATATCGTAAAATAATTAGGGCAATAATCATCACATAGTTAGATTATTATATCAACGATTTTCAAGTAGCAAAGAAATGTATATAGACAAGTTTCTTCTATGTATTTCTGTGGTATATCATATATATATATACACGTATTGATCACGATGACAAAGCGTTATATCGTTCCATCATTCTACATGCGATAAAAAGCAAAGAGAGTGCGCATACAGTTGCATAATATATAAGAAGTTCGTTTCGCGGAGCCAATGATGAACACCAGTGGCAAATGCCTGGGAACTTTATGGGGGACTTCATAACCATAGTCGTCATAGAGGGGTGAGTGCGCGCTCGAACGATTTCTCTTTACCTCTTTATAGTCAATTAATCAGTTATGCTGCGAAGTTAATTTAATCGTGTCACTATGCATAATGCGTATATTATGTCAGTTATGCGTACTGTTTTATTTGCATGCATTACGTGTTATATTCGCTCTAATTACAGCACAGATAATTCGCAGAGGATTTGTGCAGAGATCATTATATCCACCAAATCATTTTGATAGCATTCACAATACTATATATCGGTGTCGTTTTAGCATATTTCTTTGTTAGAAAATTCAGAGTTTTTCTTTCTTTAAAAATTAGGAAATTTGATAAACTTCTTCTTTAGTAATTTAGGTCGATAGGGAACGTGAACGGATCGTCAAACGTACGGTGCTATATCTATTGCACTTGTTCGATTCCCGCATACATCCGCCCAAATGACTAAGATATTTAAAGACGGTGTGCGGGCGATCGACTCGTTATTATTCGCGATTTGACGAGGGTGATGAAAGAGGTTTGACTTTTAGCCGACGAGCTGCGAGGGTTTGGGGCGGACGGTCTCGCGGTTTTGGTAGTGGCGCGGTAACAATGGATCGTGGATGGCGTGGCGCGGTCGCCACAATGCCAACTTGCCAGACTTCTTTGCGTGTCAAATGACTGAACCGCGGAGAGTTGCGGGCGGAATCTATGGGTGGGGGACCCGGAACGGGGGCCGAGGTGCAGGTACGGGGGTTGCAGAGAGAGCGAGAGAGAGAGAGAGAGAGAGAGAGAGAGAGAGAGAGAGAGAGAGAGAGAGAGAGAGAGAGAGAAAAGAGGAGAGGGTGGTATGAAAAGCGTGCTTTGTTTGGAAACAATGCCGATACTCGGCTACATCCTCATCTCCATTCTTCGCCTTGACGCAGCGCCGTACCTAAAAGGGTTGCCTTTATTCATCCCTGATTAAAGTTATAGGTTATTTTCGCTCCGTTTCGCGGCGGCGAAATTCGTGCCGACGGACTTTTATAGTTGGCGCCAGTCCACGTCATGTTTGGCAATTGTTAATTCGTTGGTATAGCAGGAGTCGGTACGAGTCAGTCGAATCTTCGATATTATATAGAATAGACACTGCACACGCGAATTTACGATTTTAAATGAACGGTCTCAATATCCAGATCATCATCAATACCGTTACCATATCTTGCTTTCGCGATTTATACATAGTCGTTTAAAAATATTCTTTTTAAAAAGGAAATTTTTCGGGAACGTGTACCGCACGAATCGGTCGTGCGATCTATGGACGCATCCTTTAATGGAGCGACGTGTCCCAGCGTCAGCTAAGGTTTCTTCGCGGCGTAGGAAAGCCGAAGGAGAAAACGAGGGAGGTTATTACGGGGATGGGGCGCGTCATCGTAGGAAAGCTCGTAACAAACTATTGAAAAGCCCAGAAATGAAAAATCAATGGCGGGTGACGTTGAGCACGAGTCGGGCCGGACTACGGATGACGAGTATATATATCGGCGGCGGCGGGGGTGTGCGACGGGAGAACGGGGTTGGAGAGGGGAGTGGGTGATTCGGTGAATGGAATATTATTGGGGCATCCTTTCACGCGGACTCGACGGAAGCTAGAAGACCTCATCTGGCGGGCTGTATGGATAGCGTTCGCCCTGGCAATGCCGCCTATTGAACCGTCGGTTATATACGTACACATACACACGTATTACGCGCATCTCTGTACAGATAGACGCGAATATGAACGCGCGAGCGCACTCGTATGTGTGTACACGTATGTGTACGCGGTGTATACGAAGGAGCAGTTTACACGAAAACGCAGTTCATTCGTTCGTTCCGTCGCGTGTATACGCGCGCACACATACACACACACACACACACACACACGTACACACAGAAACGCGCGCTCCACGTAGATGCACTCGCTACAGACGCGTACGTATGTACGTTTCCGCGTTTATGTGCGCGCCCGGCACATACGTGTGAGTTCTTACATTTCATGATTTATCGCGCAGCTTTCAGCGGGCCTCAAAGCGTCCTGAAAGCGCGCAGATTGATAAAAGAAATAATAGAGGACGCGAAATAGAGGGACTCGATCTGATACGGGGAGAGAGCGCGAGATATAGGGGGTGCGAAGGGATGGTGGATGCCACGCGGCGGGAACGTCGCCGATGAGAGCGGGAAGATGGAAGGGGGAAGGGTTGATGTGGGCGGCGGGGATGCGACGGCGGACGCGCATCGGACGTCGTTCTTGTGAAATAGGAGAGCGCGGTGGATTCTTTCGATATGCTTTGGTTCACGCGCGTGTCCCACCACCCTCTCTTTCCGCAATCCGGCGTCTCACTCGATCGCGTGTCTCCGCACTCGACCGGCACGCGAACTTCCCGTCCACCCCCCTCCCTCGCTTTTGCAGCACGTGTACGTGTTTCCTACTCCTACCGTCTCACGGGGACTCGTTATGGCATTGAATATATCCGGGCGTAACTAAGCCTTAAATCGAAATTCCGTTAAAGTGAGTGTCGCTTTCGATAAAATTTGGCAATTTACTCGCGATTATTTTTTGACGCTCTATAAATGCGAATGATAAATTTTGACATCTTATGCGATATTTTACATCGTAACAAATTACTCATTTCTAATTTAAAAAAGAATGTAACACGTTTAAGCGTTTGAAAAATATTTAAGAATTTCTATAATCATCGATGGGGAAATAAGTGTTGTTATTTAATATATTTTGCTGAGATGTAGTGATGCTGTTTAAAATTTTTGTGCGGTGAGGTGACAGGACTGAGAAATTCGGCATCTGCGTTTTTAAAAGGATAATTGAGTATAAACATGTATACTCTATCTCTCTTTTCGTGATGATCTCGTACGAGTTTCGTCTACAATGTTTCGATCCGCACGTTTGACGATGATAATCGCTTCGCGAGGATTTGCCTCGAAGTATGCAGCCGCCGGAATGCAACTGCGGGCGCGTGGACGAGATAAAGAGACTCGCGGCGTGGAAAGGAAGGTGTGGAAAGAGAGCGAGAGAGAAGGGTAGGCAGGGGAAAGACGAAGGGTGGCCGGAAAGTTGCAAATGGTACGAAAGGGGGCGAGAGCGCGTGCGAGAGACCGAGGGTAAAGAGGGGAAAGACAAAAGGGGTGGTAGAGAACTGTGAATCTCGTGGCAGCATTGTCACTCCATTCGCCGGGCTTGCAAAGCCGGGGCGGTTCCGACGCCACCACCACTGTCACTATAACCACCACCTCCGCCAACGACTACCGCACCGCTACCGCTGCTATACACAACCGCGCTACCACCGTCATCCGCCGCCGCCACCGTCGCTGGCGCCAATCCCACGAAGTTACCTTGTTTTACTGCCGTCTTCCGGATTATCTATCGAATCGACCGATGTGGTTAATTACTCGTTAATACGCCGCTGACATTAATTTCGCGATTTTGGCTTTAAGCTGGTGGCATGGTGTTGATAAACGAAAGAGCCCGACTTTAAGCTTTTTTGCATTAAAAAAAATATATATGTATTAATATAAGCTGGAAGAATATTTAAAGTAAAATTAAAAAACGCAGAGGAGTTTTAACTCTCGTTAAATTGCAATAATTTTGTATTAACAAGTTTGAGTTTACTATACGATTATAGTATTCCCTTCGAGATGTGTGTTGTGTATTCACTGAAAAAAGATCCGTTTGATTTTGTAACAGTCGGTCGCAATCTCTCCGCCCGCATCTAAATTGCTAAGAATTTTTAGCCCTTTAAACAGCGCGTTATTTGAGTTCACTTTGTGCCAGTAGCAAGGGTATATATTCCGCACCCCTTTAGCGAGTTATAATGCGGCTTGGAAAGGGTCCGTTTGAACGAACGATTTATCATTATCCCGATAACCCGACGACGATACGACGCTCGATGTGCCGAACGGTCTCTATTTGCGCGGGGTTGTATGATTTACTATTTCCTCGGCGCATCTGCTCGCTTAATTAACGTTTCTCCGATGCTGTTTCGGAGATACGATCGGTGTCGCGGTGCTGGATACCAGGCGCAAGATGTTACACGAAAATCTACCTGTCGATGTCAACTAGCAATTATAAAGCATATTTTAGATTATACGTTCATTTAGCTAAACATATAACGAAATAATTTTTATAATATGAAAATATATTATTAATAATATAATTATTATATTATTGACATTTTCGAGATTATTTATTGGGTCAATTCATAAATATAAGTTACGTCTTATTTAACAAACTAAATTTTTATATTAAAAAAACAGTATAAATAGATACTATACACTCTACTTGCAACAGATAAAATAATTATAGATATACCATGGGTAATACTGGTTTCTCAAAAGAAGTGATTCGGTAGTATAGCGTAACTTAAGTTATTATTATGAATTAATTCAATATTTGTAACGTATCCAAAAAGTTAGCGAGATTAGCAGTAATAATATATTCTTAACATATTCGAATTTTTATTATTTTATTTTAAAATTTGACATGCTTTGGACTTTAGTATATATGGAGAAGATCGTGGCGATTGCGACTTATTTCGGGCTCGATCACACGCGTCGTCGTGCGTGGCATCGGATGCGCTTAAAGTGAAAAGTTCTCGGGATAATAGGCGCTCGACTGCGTTTTTCAATGGCTCGTGCATCAGCTCTCACCTCTCACGCGTTCTCTGTCTCTTTCCGTCTCTCCCTCTCCGTAGCGGCACGTGGTTTCGAGTAATTACACGGCGGCGGGGAGGGCAAACATATTGTTCAGCCGCAAAGGGTGGCTCGAGCAACCCGCGGTAGGTCGAGTAGAGTGGGAGTATATACACGAGGGCGTGGAGTCGATCCGATGATGTGTGCGGCAATCCACCCTCTGAAATAATCGTATCGAAAGAAAATCCATCGCGCAATTCAAAACTTTTCTTTTTGTTCTCATTCCAAGTCTTGCCTTGTCTAAAAATTAATTGTTTATTAACTCATTTAATTTAAGAATTAATATTGAAATGAATTAATCTTAAAATAAGACTTATCTCGTGACAATTTCACAGTGTTTATGAAATAAGTACATTCTACTGATAATACAAAAAATAAATGAAAATTATTGAAATGTATTATTGATAAATTTTGCATTAGCTCACTCCTTGACTTTAGACCTGATAATGACTAAAAGTGAATTTCTTCGTCTTTTATATCATCCGAACAAGTTTTTCTTTTTTCCCTCTCTTGCAGATAGGTCTTTCGCGAGAATCCACGATGGCACGTCTGTCGATGTATAATCCGTTCGGGGTAGTCAGGACAGAGAGAGAGAGAGAGAGAGAGAGAGAGAGAGAGAGAGAGAGAGGGAGAGAGGGAGAGAGAGAGAGGGAGAGAGAGAGAGAGAGAGGGAGAGAGCGGGGCATACAATACCGGTGCCTCGTATCTTCGGTATCTCTTTGCACGGAGCTTTCATTGTGACCGCGGGGCGGCATAGTCAGCTATTATGTTTATTAAGTTGGCGGGATGTGCTGATTCCAAAAGAGGAGAGAAGTCGACGGTGGATGGGTGGGTGGGTGGGTGGGTGCCCCGGGTGAGGAAGGCCGGATAGTCTCTAGAAGCAGGGGGTGTATTGTCCCGCGCATTGTCTGCCCCATTGTGTGACATCACGGCCCGATAACTGCCGATAAGGCCTCGGCAATGCTCAAACTGTGGGGGTGTATGCACGATCGCGTCGCGCGTTTTCGCGCGCACACAAGAGAGGAGGATATAAAAAGAAGAATATAACGTAGATGTGTAGCTGACGAAAAGAATACCGATGTCGCGATGGGGAAGGGTGAACAGGGAACGACTCGATTTTCTTTACTTTTCTGGAGCCGTTTCTCTACGAACTAATGTGCAAGCTGTATCAAATAACATCGCGCGAAAATTGAGAATTGAAATAAGTTGCAATTCGAATTGACTGATATTACGTTGTTTACGTTATTTGTGCCGCGGATAGGACAGTATATCATTTATAATATTTATATTGAGCATTTACATTTATTATTTCTTATGAAATTTAATTTTTGCTCTTATTATATATATAAGATTGATTTCTGTTTCAGGTCCTTGGCTTTTGCATCGATGCGACCAAATAAGTGACACTTTCATTCTTCTAATTCTGCGTTGGTAAGTAAACATTTAAATCTGCATGCGTTACATCTAATATACGGTTACGGTTAGAGAAGAAACTTATTCTTCACGATCTTCTCTGAAGAAGTGTAAATTATTTTTCGCGATGCGGACTCTAGTAGAAAAAAACTGACCGAATACAATTATAATATAAATAAAATAAGATAAAATAAAAAAGATAATCGCGAAAAGTTTAATAGTATTGTGCTATACAGCCACGCGCGATACAAAGTCGCATCTGTTAAAAGAACACGTTAAGAAACAAAATATAAGGATAATATAAGGATAATATTATAAAATAATTTGACATTGCATCTCATATTGTTGCAGTGTGCAAGATATGATAATTATGACGAGCGATGTGCCTATACCTTTCATCTCTATATTTGCACTGTGTTGACATTATATTGACTCGGGGACTTGGCACGAATGCCGGACGCGGCTACCGACCATACATGAATAACAATCAGGAGCTATAACTCTCCCGCGATACATAATACTCATAATATATGTATGTATACGGTGGCCTTTTACGGCCGTCGCATTTTTATGTTAATCGTGCAATCCTAGACAGGCGAGACGACTGCCACCCCTCCTTTTGTTATCTTATAGCGCAAATAGTGATCGCCGTCCGAATTTGTTCCGCGCGAACGCCGTAAATGGAAAAGGTCATCTCGTGGAGGGAGCAGGAATCGCGAGGGTGCATGTACGCGGGGGCATATTTTTTGACCGAACTCCGCGTTAAATATGAAGGGCGATCCGACCGCGTTCTTTTTTTTTCTTTTCGTCGAATAAGTGTGCACAGATTTGGGGCTACTTGGGAATTGACCGGCTATTTGAACGGTGACGTGAATAGGGGATTCTATTGATACCGGTTCGTTTTATTTATTCGCCACTAAATAATCTATGATTATATTATTTATGAGAGAAATGATTAAAATATTAAATTATAAGAATATAATCGAGAATAATCGAGAAGGCTCAAAAACACGTAGGAGGCACACATGTTAAACATTTCCCGCATCTTTCTTTTTTGTTTTTGATAAAAAAAACCATATGTTTCAAAAATCATTATTTCCTTTTGAGCTTTGTTTGCTTCGGGTGAGGCCTGTATTTAACATGAAGTGAAAATCTGTTAGACATTTGTCGCAAATGTATATAGGAAATATGGACCAGGTACTTCGTTCAACGATTTAGCATCCTTCCATGGGTATCTCGCTGGTGCGACGTGCGACTCGATGTGCGATTCAGCACTTCGCCGATTCACGGCTCCTCTTGAGAACGTTGTAGAAACGAAGGCGACGCTTACGAGGAGTTATAGAAGGAGAAAAGGGAAAGACGGAAGTTAGATGAGAAGAGAGAAAGAAAGAGAGGGAGAGAGAGGGGGAGAGAGCGCGAGAGAGACAGAGCGACGCGGAGCCGCGGCGGCGGCTGGACGTTTTATGCGCGCCGCGCAAAAGATGCCTTTGAATCCTTAATTCCCTTTGAAACTCTCATTCTGGGAGCAAAATGGCGAGAACGAGGCGTATTCTTCGGCTGAATGACGTATTGAGCGAGTTTTGTATGCCGTTGCGTCCGCGGACGGCTCATCCAGCGGCCCTATGGCCGCTTATACGCGTTAAGGTTGATTTACACTATACGGCACGGACCATCACGTTCCGACAACGACACATACGTTAGACAAGGATTCCTATTGTCTCCATCCTTGTCTAACGTACGTGAACGTATACGTGTCGTTGTCGGAACGTGACGGTCCGTGCCGTATAGTGTGAATCAACCTTTATACGTATTACGTTCTCTCTTTTCTCTTTCCACATCGCGCAGTTACGACAAGAAACGTACGAGTCTGCACGTCCTTTTCTCTTTCTCGAGATTCTCTCTTCCGGTTTTTCGTTTTTCGGCAATACCCTCGCGACAGAGAATGCTGCCCGTATATAATTCAGGTTTCTCTTTCATCTCTTTCATAGGTTGATAGCGTGCCACGTTATACGGGCTGTCCCTCAAAAGCTTCGTCTAAAAATGAAATTAGCGATTTTGCTCCTTTAAGCCATTCTGTTATCAGAAGCAATAAAATCAGTTTGGAGTCGTTTCTTTGCGGAACTTTTTAATTTCGTAAGTAAGTCTTACTGTTATCTCATACTTTATTGAGGGTATATAATGTATGAAACAACTATAACAAGTATTTTTTTTTTTAATTGCAACCCGCTTCGGGTGATAAACTGCATCGGTAAATGAGATTACTCTTGGATAATGGAAAGGATTACATTGACCCTTCCCCAAGGTCTCGTTCGCACAATCTTAGCTTCGCTTTATCGCCTCTAACAACTATCGCGTTGATAATTTCCCGTTGAAATTGCCGGCAAATATCACGTGCATCCCCGAATTCCGGACGAGATTCACGTTAGGCCATCGATCGACCCCTCGCGGAAACTCGCGCGCTCGTCTAACGAGACATTCGGTAGTAGGATTCGACGACCACTCTGTCGCCGTCATCGTCGCCGTCGCCGTCGCCGTCGCCAGGGCGGAGAAATCTCGCGACGTGTACGCTTCAAGAACTCGGCATTATCGGTCGGGTTTTCTCACGGATACAATTTCCCGACGCAATTTTCTTTTCAGTCGGCCCCGGCGAATCCGACGCGCGCGCGGGTTGGACCGTGGGTGGCAAATGGCAAAAAGAGAGAAAGAGATACGGCGACAAGGGGGTGTGCGGAAGGGTGCAGAAAGAGGCGGGGGAGGGGAGGAGGTGCGGCGCAGCCCATATTCGTGCATTGTGGCACGTTCCATCGCGTTCTCAACTGAACTGAACTCGACTCAACAGTGGAGGACACAATGGGCGGTATGAATAAGTATAACAGACAGACACCGGTACAGACAGACACAGGTAGCTCAGGCCGCAGTATGTGAATGAGGAACCCATTTGATAACACGCCTCCACAGCCACCCAGGTCCATTGTGTCGCTTCCTATTCAGCTGCTCTATGCCCTCTTCTCCTCCTATCCCCTCTTTACCGTCTCTCTCTCTCTCTTTCTCTCTTCCTCTCTCGTTCTCTCTGCTCTCAACTCCCTCCTCCCCGCCTCTGCCGGATTCACCTTGCTCTGCTGGTGATGTTACCCCTCTCGCTCGCTCGTTCTCGTTCCAATATCATCGCGGAGATCTTGTCCTATCTGTCCTGCACCTGTATTATGCACAGAGGAAAAAGGCAGACACGGATTCGCCGCGTGGATCCCTTCTCCTTCATTTCGATCGCGCGTTGGCTGCGTAGGATCGGATCGCGATGCGAGTGAATTAGAAACGCGATGCACCGTGCGAAAACCGCTCAGGATCGATGAATAACTTACGACACAACTTAATCTTTACTTGTTATTGTGTCCCAAAGGAGGTAGATATTCTCATCATAGGAATTATTCAGCGTTCGGCAAAGTAGAAGCTATAAACAATTTTTTTCGTTAAAAAAAAAACGAAGAAGCTTTATAACAGATAATTAAATATAATATATAAATCTAATTATTTTATTTTATTATTTTGATATTTTCTTATAAATTTTCAAAATATCAATTTGTAGTATTTATAGTCAAAAATATCAAACTTCTACCCTTCTTTATCGTTGTTCTCTTCAATGGCACGCGTATGCGTCTTTAGCGGCGAAAGGGTTAAACCGACCCTGTCTGCGTAATAATAGGTATTACTAGCGAATGATCCTGGTCGCGTGGATGCTATGGAGACTATCCTGGGATCGCAGTCGTACGCATAGGTTATACATCGACAGCGAGAGAGAGAGAGAGTGAGAAAGAGAGAGGGGGGAGGGAGGAGTACCGACCAACAACAATGAGGCAGAGACAAAGCCCAGGTACAATGCTGATGTTGAACTCGACTGATTTCGACGATTTTTGGCTTTTGCATGTGCATCGCGCGTTACTCGACAATGATTCCCGCATACGTAATCATCGCTATAGCCGCGGAACTCTGGTACCCTCGCTCGCGGCAGTGGCTCTCACCCGCGGCCTCTTATTTTTCTTCCGGCTGGACCCCTTTTGAGAGCGTCTTCGATGCTCGAGTCCCGATAGAGAATCAGCGTGACACGGCGGTCCGTTTGTCGGCTCAAACTCTGGCGGCTCATTGAATAGTAGTTGAGAGTCATAGGTGACTCATCTTCATTCGCGCAACTCGCTTTTCAGTCGTGTGTTTAAGCGACGATTATTGCATCGGCGTATAAGTGGAGGTCAATCGGCAATCATGTATAGCTTAAAATCTATTTTTAGAACATTTGATCCTTATAATATAGGAAATGTGTGTATTGTGCGTGACTCCTAATATGAAAATTCAAGTTATTATCTAAAGTTACGATGAAAAATATCGATTTTTAGAGGAAATCAGTGTATGTGTAAGCCGAAGCAGCAGTATGTGTATAAGAAATTCAGCTAATCAGGATCAACGTTAGCAGATGTCGGAATAACATTTAAACGTCCACGATCTCAAATGTCGATATGATTCATCATGGGTCGGAATTCGTTTCACGGTTCGATACCAATTCGTCGTTATCAGGAGCATTTTAAATTTTTACAGTAATCTCGCACCGGATGAGTCGTACGTTATGTACAGAGTACTCTCAATTCGATTATTGAGTTCACCTATTCTGACGCCTATTAATTAAATCATTCAAAAGTAAAACATTGATTTTTACAATAATAAAAGTAATTATATTGTAAAAATATGATATTTATATTATATTCTGCACGAACAAAAGAATACGTGCGTCGATTTACACTATTCTCGCTGAATCAATGAATTAATTATCTCTCAATAAAATTTACATCAATTTGACAATTTTATTTTGCTCCTTATAAATATGTAAAGATATAAAATATTTTATATAATATGTCCTATATAAGTAGAAATGCACAAGCCATTCAGAATCGCTTTTGTTTGGTCTCCTGAAGCGTGAAGAAAATAAGCACATCTATTCTCTTCATGCATAGGCAGGCTCAAGTTAAGAGTGGGACTTTGCACAAAGAATTCCGCGATACACATCGCGAAACTGACGGCAATCTCTCGCCATAGTCTCCGCGGTGCTTTTTCGACACTCGCAAAGGGTGGATTCCTGATCGATTGAGCACCGCTGACCGCACCTGAATAGATACATTGTGCCGAGGCGGCCTATTGACGGGCGATTGTTCCCTCAACAATAACAACAATATCTGAATAGTCGTCCTGCGCATCTCTCGCGCGTTGCACGCACCCACGCATCCGCGCGTGCACGCACGGACGGGGCGCTTCCACACGCGCGCGTGCACCGGTGTACACGCACGCGTGCAGCCTGATGAAAGGTTCCCGCACAGCCCGCGGTATACATGCAAGCAATATAAACGCATGTACCAGTGGATTTAGCAAATATCGAGGCCCGAAGGCGAAAAATCGGCGGACAGGAAGCATCGTTCTTAATTTTGATCATTAAATGAGAAATGATTTGGCATAATATTAGCATTTAATTTGTAATGATTCTAACAAACAATGGACACATAACGCTCGTGTCTAAAATAAATCTCGTGCGTCGCAGGAAAATTGGGCAAAAAATGCTGTTGTATGTGAGAGATTGCTATTTTTATATAATTTTCTTACGGTAAAATATCTCTCTTTCTTTTTAGCAATTTGTCCATTTTTTCCTGGATGCGTGTATACGCGTGTGCGTCGGTAAGGATCGGAATAATGCGCGCGTGTTGTGCGGTCGCGAGCCTCGCGAGTGTGGTCTCTCTCGTTAGGGGTGTGAGTGTTTCGGGCGGGATTGTGGATCGAACCGGCCACACAGCGCCACGCCGGGTGTTACGCTCGAACTGAAACAATGCAGAAGCACGAGGGTCCGAGCGATCAACCCCCTTGTGCGGCTCGTGAAACGGCACTAATGCCTTTCGCGCGAATTTACGCGCTAATTCGCCGAGCGTTCATCTTCGGCCTGGCTCAAGTATCGCTACTGGAAGGTCCGCTGATGTTGCACCGCGGCGATATTGCCATGCGAAATATTCTTAACTTGGGGATAGAGTTGCTCCATCTCTTTTTATAAAACGCTGAATATATGAGATTCAGCGGGTGAGAGAACGCTACATACCTAAGTTATTTCCATATTTCTCGCGAACATTTTTTAATATGATTTTATTTAATGTAAAAGTATAATTAATAACGCAATATTGGGATATAAAAAATATTGTTTATCAATATTTATAAACAATGGTCAAGGTATATATGCAATGCCGTCGTAGAAATACGTATTTATATCCTACGAGCAGGTACTACATTACCGCGAAAATGTAAGGGTTGATTTTCGGTCGTTTATAGAAATTGCCGGTCGTTCTTGATACTACCTGAAACGCAATACATCTACCGGTGTGTCACTTGATAACGATATTCTACGAAATGCAACGGCATTTGTTTATGGTTAGGTACTGTAAAAAATAAAATGATTATTGTCGATGATTATGACAATCTTTTGACACTAGGATAGCGAGATGTATCTTTAAATTAATAAATTTGTGTAAAGAATACATAAAGAAAAGTTTTTGGGCGACATGTGACTTTTTGCACACACGCACGCACACACACTGCGAGTTGTAAGCCTACGGTCTTTTCTCTAGTTAAACGTTCAATCTGTTTTAGATCGTCATATCGTGCGTAAAAGATTCGATATTATTCGATCGTTCGATGACAGTCACACGATATTCTATGCTCAGATAGTCTTATAAGGCGCCGATATCTTACGCGACATCGTTATTCGTCCGAAGTATAATTAGGTACATATGCGCTGTATAGTTGAAAATGGAAAAAAGATGTCGCACAAGATGAGGTACATTTATACACATTCCCTTTAGTAGATAATTAATTTTGCAAGATGAGGTACATTTACTTTAGTAGATAATTAATTTTGTACTGTATCACAAAAAATTGTAGAATTGTGTGTAATGACTAACAATAAGATTTAGACATTAAATGAGTCCGAATTATTTTTATTTCGATGCAGAACTCATTAGCTGACATAATTTTACCACATCTTACGATATCGTAATTAGAAGAACTGATGGCCACTGCAGCCCGTATCCGGCAAGGGAACGCATACCGCTTAAATAATTTAGATTCTAGATAGCTCTTCCTAGACAAATTCATCAATACTAAATTAAATCACTAATTTACGCGAATATTTCAATTATTTCAATATTCACGTTTCTTATTGCGAATATAGGATTCCAAAACTTAGACATTAGATTTATATCTTCATACATTCCTCGATTTACGATACGTCTCCATCCGGCTGCCGCTTATCCAGTCTATCATAGTTCAGTTGTCCATGACGTTGTTGTCGTCAATCGTTTCGTTACGTTTAAGTCGATATCAAAAGATAAACGATAGATCGGAAAACCCACATTCGTCGCAACGTTTCTGTAAGATACAATTTTAAACATTAGAATTGTGATTAAATTTTAATATTAAAATTGATTAGTTATATATACATTATATACTATACCTGATACTGTTTAAAAATTAATTGTATTAAATACTTTTATTCCGACAATGTAAAAACATTATCGTGATTTTTTTATTATAAGACGTCATCATACGTACAGTTTCAGTTTTGGTAGGCGGCTGCTCGCGTAGTCGATGATACATCAGGCGATTAGTTATATAATCTGGAAGATTGTGTCGAGACAACGTTCGATCTTTCATTTGCCAGTCGAACGACGGTCTGATGTTCGCTCCCAAGTTCAATATATCGCGGTCTTCGTATATTATGCGTAATGATGCAGTTATCTGAAAGGAAATACCTTAAAATTTTTATCTTACATAGATGCATACTTATGCTCAATATGGTTAAGGTTATAAGCATAATGCTATATCCATAAAATTATCTTTTCATGAAAAGATTTTCATATGCATATATTTATATAAGATGCTATAAATGTTTTTTTCTTATTAAGCCAATAGTCTTTAAGAAAAGTTTTTTTGATATTTCTCTCTCTTTCGATATGGCATTCCTACAGTTCCTTTTTATGTCGAGGTCTGAATTATTCGTGCGAACGCGAACGCTCGTAATGTTTACCTTCTCCTGATGGCTCTTCCACGGTGCTCTAGTGGGAGTCTCTGGTCGCGATGAGATCGGCGTTAATTCGACCGACGCCGATTCGGCGGACGTTGCGAGACTGCTGATGCCGCTGGACTCGCTTCCGGTACTTGGAGAAGCCCGCCCAGAATCGGACAAATTCCTCAAGTTCTGTTCGCGCTCAATATTAAGAAGCTTCAGGCTCAGTGTGGAAAAGCGCTCCGGGTCTAAACCGAATAACGGTAGCGCTAACGTCAATGCCATTTTTGCTCAGCGTTGTCCTCGATCTCTTCTTAGCGAATCCTTCGATCAAAACCGACTGTCACGATAATACTATGATTAGACGCGTGATATTTACAAGATCGATTATTTACAAAACTAATCCCCGCAGTTGGAGCGACCTCTGATCGGTGTTCTACACATTTTTTGTTCACATCAGCACTTTGCATATATTCTGCTTGAATTATAAATAGAGAGAGAAAAAAAAAACAAACGTACTGAAATCAAGGAATTCTCAGCTTGTGCACTTTGCAAGTTTACTTTTTTTTGTTTAAATCGCGTGGGGAACACTCGCGCGCGACATTTTCTGTCAGAAATAACGTATATTGGCAAAAGAATGTAATCTCAGAGTCCACATTGTACTTGTAGATGAATATTCGAGGGAAATTATTCTGTTCGAATAGAGTTATTATTACGATCTTTAAATTTTTTTGAAAATACGCGCATCGCGTTAAATCGAATACATTTTACTATTTCTTATAACAAGATTTCACTTTCGCGTCGACATTACCTGGATCGCAATAAAAGTAATAAGAGCCGCTTTAATAATAGAGCCGTTGCGAACCGTTACGACGTCAACCGACAACTGAAAGTGTGTCCTGCTTGTATATCCTGCTGCCACACTGTTCACCTGTACATATAATCTTTTCGTATGAGCACTCGTGATGATAAACACGACCTTCTAATGTTTCGAATCGCGAGTGAGAAATGAGAAGCATTAATCCCGGTCATGCTATGCTGTAACTTATCGGAAAAAGTACTAAACGTTAAATAAATATTAAAAAGACGAAAAATCGATATAGGTTTTTCATACAAAAGAGGGATTTAAAATGAATCAATAAGATAGATAAATCTTGCAAGACTGTTTCATAATTTACACATTTATAATTTGTTTAGAAAATTTGAAGAAGTTTTAATTAAAAATTAATTAATTTAGAAAAATATTAATAGAGTGAATTCAAGGTTCTTTGATATAAAATTGCGTAGGTGGAATATATAAGATCAGTGAAAGCTCAGATCAAGCACTCCTTTACTTTTCTTTCTCTTGAAACTGTAGTTCTCTTATCGCTTATCTGACCATGTAGTGGCACTATTCTAACCCTGAGAAATCTCCTTTACCGACGAAGATGGTAAAGCCATTTTCCATTGGTACAGTTTGCTGTATGGACCCATGGTACATGCAACGTTCCTCTCTTCAGCAAGGATGCTGGACATCTTGATCTACCAACGAAGTCTGCTTTGCCGACTGCAATTATTTTTTCGTGTTACTTTTCCCACGTATAATAAGCGTTACTAATTAACATTTACAAAATGATTTTACATACTTGCGATAACAACAAAACTTGTAATAATAACTGTTTTGATATCAAATATAATCCGGTTTTAATCGATACTTCTTACCATACGGCATGATGCCGGTAAATAATACTCAGGGTAACCGCGAGTCCTTGACGTCAAGCGTTCTTTTTGCAAGTTTGTTTGCTCGTAATACCGCTAGGATATCATTATATTGATCGCCTATTATTTAAATTTTCAGTTTTTATTATAATTTATCACCCTGATGCATAATTTGCATATAAATTTCTCTGTGACGTTATATTTTATCTCATCTTTTGACGGAAAGCAGACTGTAAAGATATACGTTCGGTATAACGTGGTTTCGTATACTAGACCGAGCTTTCTCGCAAGCATTTGTTTAAACGTCGTATTCTTTATAAGGTGTATCAGAATACATTTAAGTCAGGTGGTCTGACGCTACTCAGGGATCGTCGTAAACCAGGATGACGGATGCTTTATATCTGCTGCGAGTGAAAACGGATTCATCGTTCCAGAATTTACGGCAAAGTTTTCATTCATCGTTCTTTCAGCTATCTCGTTCTCATAGGCTCCAGTGCATGTCACTCCTAAGTGGTTATGAAGGATAGTCGCCAGGACATCGTCACGGATCGAAGACTTATTATCAATTAATAGTTAGGTTATTGCGCTTACGCTCCTTTCTCTGTTTATTCTGATGATATGCAATGGTCATCTATAATGATAAGCTAGATAATGATAGTGATAGAAGAGAAGAAATTTGTGTCCCTGTGAAGGGGGAGTGAATTTGATGTGTGGTCAAGTTTTCAGATAATATTTATTCCATCACACAATTCCTCATGAATAAGAAATAGAAGAGCGGGATATCTTCTCCAACACAGGGCTTTCCTTCTTCGCGATATTGCTAATGTAGATATAATGGCTGTAATTACGTACTATAAAGCACATGCGTGTGTGTGTATTATATATATATGTATATATATATATATATATAGAGTCAAAGAGGGGGAGTAAAATAATCGCAAAACTCTCCCAAAAAGACTCAGGAAGAAGAAGAACCACGATGTTTGGAAGATGAAATCGTACGTTGGTTTATTTATATTGGATTGCCCTCTCTAAGAGAGGAGGGAGCAGTATTCATCTAATTATCCTCTAGAGTAGAATATGTGATGTTGCATGGAAGATGGGGAAGAATTAAGTTAACAACTCTAGGAAACGGGAAAGAAATACTCTGACAACAAGGACTCTCAAGATGTATGAAAATTCAAGGCGAAACTTCTCTCGAACTTTCTCGGAACAGCCCTCAAGAGAATTCTCTTGGAATAGAGCGGAGCCAAAGCTAAGCATCTCTCTCCCGTAATATGCTCGGATGAGGCCGATGATGAGTGAGTTTCACACAGGAGGAAAGTGTTGAAAAGCGACAAGGATGATTTTCGGAAATTTAATGGGCCCAGTCTGAATATATCCTACGTCGGCTAATAATAAGTAACAGGCATGCACCACCTTCACCGAATGTAATACGAATGGACGTCGGCTATTTATATAGCGAAGAAACGGGAAAACTATATATCTCTACTACGATTCTTGAGTGCGATTTGAACTGAACTGACTGAGTGTTCATGGGATTCTTTGTGAACGTGATTGGTTGAAAGAGTATAAGGATGGACTGCTTGAAATCAGTTGAGGTTTCTTGCGAACTGTAGTAGCACCGTGGACCATCATTTTGCACCGGAATACAAAATAACATTTTTTTTATTCCATATCTTGATTGAGATTTGCAAGAAATAGTTTAAAGTTTATTTTTCAAAATAAAGTTGGTTAATGTATAATGATGATATAATAAATACATATATATATATATATATATATATATATATATATATATATGTACTTAAACTTGCCGCTGTGTATTTAAACTTTAAACTGTGTACGGCATGTCTAACAAAATATATAGCTGGTGAATATTACTTTTGTCGCAAACGATGTTCGTTGAAATTTTTCTGAGTTAGCAAAGTATAGTTAGTAAGTAATATTACAATTATTTTAATCAATATTCAAAATAATCTTTTTATTAAAAATGATTTATTATAAATATTTAAATAATTATTTTTATAGAATATTATGATGTATACACGGTGAAAAAATTAATGCGTATTAGAATAAAAAATATATATTTATTTTTATATGCGTTATTAATTTTTTCGCTATGTATACATATTTATGTGTGTGTCCTGGAAAATATTTAATTAAATAATAACATATATTAAAATGCACCTGTGTGACATTATTCTGGAGCTTTTGGTATGGTTCTGAAGGAGTACATTTAATACCTTCTGTATACTAGAATTCTATGTTACCGACGTAGGAGTTCTGATTTCGAATATCGTGGTAAGCCGCCAGAGAGCTCTAGTTGATACATTCAACCCTTTCGAAAGGGTTCAAGGCCTTTTTATAAAAAGATTGGTAGGGGTAGGGTTTTGCTTTGAAACTTTGTACTGATAAGTGCGAATAATTAAATCTAAATCACATATACATACCATATACACATGTAATCAAGATCTTTTTATTTGTTTCACATATAGATACGTTATATACATATATATCACTTATTTATTTATATAAGAAGGACTTTAAGCTAAATAAAATCTTTAGTAATAATGTAGCATAGTTCATGTGTGTGTAATACTTTATCAGTATTTTATATATACTTTGTCAAGATTTTATATATATATTTTTTATTTTCTCAAACTTTATATCGCATGATTTCGTAATGACTTAATCATGATTTAATTGTAAAATTCTATAATAAGATCAAAATGCATTCATAATCATGATTTTATTTTTTTATGCGGATATATATTAAAGAAATAGAAATAGAATATATAACGGTTAATTATTCAATTATATTTTCGTTAAAGAAATATATTTCGGAGATTCTGGAAAGAAAATTCATCGGTCGTTTTATTGTATACATCCAGCTACAGAGTGCAAATTATACGCCGTACTTGTTTCTTGGGTACGTTATCAGATATTTCTGCGTTGTCAAGTATCTGGTGTATATACCGGGCGGACGTTACGCACGGCATCACATCGCGTCGCATTGCATCGCATCGCGTCGCATCGCATCGCATCGCATCGCGCGACCCATCCGGTGGCCCTAGCAACGCACATGCGCCCTTCTTGGACTCTCGCCTCTCTGGTTTCTCTCTCCGGATGGTTGGGGATTGGCCCGGAGTAACACCCCCTTATAATGGGTTCACCCGTCCGCGTCGAGTGCTAGAGAGAAAGAGAGAAAGCTGGAAGGAGAGAGAAAGAGAAAGAGAGAGAGAGAGAAAGGAAGGGAGAGAGAAAGGGAAAGATAAACAGAGATGGGTAAAACGAGGGAGACTGAGGGAGAGATGTAATTCCGTAGTAGCGAGAGAGGAGCGAGAGAATCGGACGAGAGCGAGAGACAAACGGCTGCGAGGGCCGCGCGCGAGAGGGATGAGGGCAACGGAAGCCATATTGATTTCCCTATGTTTCCCCGTGTTGTTACTATAGCGCCCGGCGAGGGTGCGAGTAGTAGGCAGGTACTACCCTCCTCGACAGCCACCCCGTTTTTCTAACTGTCGGTTGTCCGGCGAGAGAGACTGTGCTGTACCACGGCGCGGCTCGTCGCGCCGTATATTCTGTCCTCGCGATTCCCTCTCTTCTTCACTCGTCCCTTTTCCTCGCTCCGCTGTTTTTTTTCTTTCGCAACCTTCTGTCTCGCGTACAAAGTATCGCCCGTTATTTTCTCACCGTCTGTCCTTGTGTCGTCTGGACCGAGCGAGCGATTTAGAGCAGTATGTTTTTGAAAGCATGAGACGTCACCGCGATATTATCGGAGTAATATTTTCTTCGTTTCAATACATGTAACCTTGTATTTTATCAGTTTTATCTCATAAAATTTGAAGTCTCATATATTTTTTAAAAGTCTTAAAACACGGAAGAAAAGACATGACAGCGAGGAAAGTGGTATTCTTCGTTGTTTGATTGAGAAGAATATTTATTTGGTGATTGTAAAATGTTTTTTTTTATTAGCTGCGAGCATCGCGTTGTCGCATAATTTGTAAAAGCGGGTTGCCAAATTACAAATCAGCGCTTTAAGCCACCTTTTCTGTTACAAGCACCGAAACATAAAATATCGATGCAAGACACGATTCGCTCATTAACGACGGAGATCGTTCATCACTCGTGCCATAACATTGTTCGTGGTCATGCGTGAATCGGACGTAACGTTTTCCCTTAACGCCGCGGAACGTTCCACGGGGCCAGAAGGTATCCAAGAGAATAACCTGGGTGGTCCGATATCAGCTGCGCAGCTTCCCAAACGCATCACGCGTTTTCCTGATGCGCTTTCCTACACGGTGTCCTAGTGCTCTTTTCCGTGGTCACGAAATGCGGAGAGATCCGTGCTCGGCCGTTAGAACGAGGGAGACGACGAATTGTTACCTAGTGATGCATGGCTCGGTAATAGCTACAATACAACCAGCTTACAAGAGGGGTTCCGCTACCATGCCGCTCTCGGCGACTTGAGATTTATTGCCTCCGGGCGGATCGCGGATTCCCAGATTCCCCGGTTTGCTCTTATAAATGACTCCTATTAATTGACCGCGCGATGGTAGACAAGGAAAAAGGGCCGCGCCCCCCCCCGACACCTGATCCATTTGCGCGCGTATAATTCCACGCGGCACAGGTGATAAATTATTTACATTCGCATTTAGAGATATTAGGGAAACGTTTGAGCAAAGTGCTAAATAGCCCGAGGATAATCGCTGTTGAAAATCGCGATCTTCCTTGATTTTTAATACGTTAGCTTTAAGAAAAGTATAGAAATTCCTAGTAATTTTGTAATCTTAGCAATTTCGCAATGTTAACTTGTTATTCAAAGGAATGCAGCAGAGACAAAAATAATCACGGGAGCTCGAGATAGATACGAAATTATTACTTTCGAATTCGTCGCGGTACTTCACCGTTCGCGTATTTGCACTCGACTCGTATATCCACGCCCGCGGTAAAAAAAAAAAAAGAAAAAGAAATACAGTTTATACTTCTCGGCGTCAGACAGAATTTTTCGCAGCTGAAATTACCGCTTTCATCGGAGCTGCGGTCAATTTAGCCTGCAAACTTCCCGACACACGAGAGTTCGCGGGAGCGACATTCGAGCCGAGCTGAATGGCGACCTCCGCGCCGCCGTGGATGTTTCCCGTCATTTCTTTCTCGCTTTTTTTTTACCTCCCTCCGCCCGCGCGACGCATGATCGTCCGGATTTTAAAGTGCCAATCAGAGGGGGGCTGGAAAAGAAGAGAAAGCAAGGAAGAATATTCGATTTCGTTGGACTCGTGCCACGGCCACGTGTCTGACGCGCGGGAACAATGAGAACTAGACACATTCGCCGGGCCAGCACGAGCGCAGCATCCCCGAGCGAGCGAGCAGCTACCTATATATATAACGAGCGATCACGGCGCTATTAAACGCGTCCTAATGCACTTAATGACGAGTTCTCGTGCGAGGCGTGTGATCGGGAGGGTAAGCGTGGGTGGGCTGCGTGTCAAGTCAAAACACGCGCGCCCAATTCGCACGCGATCGGGCGTAACTCGAAACCGAAGACACATCGGGATTATTTTGTTGAGTTTCGGAAACACGTTCACCTCCGTCGAAACTCAGCCGTTCCGTTTTGTAAATTTAATGGATATATTGCACGATTAAGCGCCTGATTTAAACGCTCCACCTAAGACAAAATGAAATAGGTTGTTACGCGTACGTGAATACGCGCGATAAATAAACTCACGTTCAGTTACACTCGCAGCGTTTTCTCCTCACCGTGTTCAGATTATACTGAGCGGCAGCATATTTGTAGCTTTCCGAGGAGATCACGATTGCCCGCGCGAGGTGTTTCGACTCGTGAAATTTATGTAAAATCATGCAGGCTTTTGTTCGTCGGTGTGATATGTGGACTACTAACGGTGTGTAATAATGTAAGACCGAAGGTCGCAGGTAGCGGACCGCCGCCTCTCTCGCATCCTCATAACATGTAAAACACCGGGATTACGGGATAATGACTAGGAAGCGTTGGGGTGTTTGTAAACTTTACAGTTTGCCGATTCACCGTACATATCCAGCCTTGTCGGATAGTTAGAACGGTCGGGAATATGCGAATGAAAGTTCTACATTCGCAGAGATTACGCCGCGATAACGTCGTGCCGCAACGTGTAGTTTGAAAGTAGCAAATATATTTTTGAAGGTTTTCATATAATGGTACGGTGCTCGATAATTTTAGCTAAATTATATTTGGCGTGCAATTTTTTAAAATATATTCTATAAAAAAATATGGAATTGCCGTATATATAATTGCACACATAAGACTGTTGCAAATCTCTTTATAGAATTTAATTTATAAGATACGATAGTATAATTGAAGATTAATAATAGCTGCATTCAACACTACATAATAAAAATGCAATTTCTATCTAGCTTTTCATCAGAATCGAGAGTCTCATTTTCGGATGTAAATGAAAAAAACAAGTTTATTTGCACGTGTAATGTAAAAGCTTTCAAGCAAAACGCTAAGTTAATAATCGAACTCGCGAGCTTGTTGAAAAAACGTGCCGAGACAGCGGAGAGCTAATGAAACGCTATGGTGGATCACGGGGTGGTGGTTCTCGCACGTAATTCCCGCTGTCCGAAGACCGCGCCAGAGTGGACACGAGGGATTCTGCCGTAGGGTCTACCACCCGTGGCTTTAATATCGCTTTATTAACCCACTTTGGACGCGGGCCCGATTTTTCGTTGGGATCCTGTCCTCCCCGTGAAACCTTACGTAACGCTGAATTGTTGGGCTAAGTAGACGAACACGTGGCGAAGATTTAGTGTAATAAGTGGCGCATGATCGCGTCGATTAACCTGTTCAATAAATATGTGACGAGGTATATTGATTTTTTATCGAATTTATTTTTTATATCGGACTTGAAAATTAAATTTCGGTTAAAACAATGTTGACTTACAATTTTGTAAAAAAAAAAAAAAAAATCAAATTTTAGGTCTATTTGCATCTTTGAAACTTAATTTATCGAAGCGTAATTACTTTACTTTTTAATGTTAGATTATATATTGTAACACGCTACGCACGTTTATTGACATTAAAAAAACAATACTATTTTAGTATTATCATTGTGCTAATGTTATAGAATTTTTTATGTAACACAGAAGCTGCGCAATTGCAGAATTTTGTCGGCAATCCTATATACGAAACAAAGTTCTCGAATTCTCATATATCTGTCTGACTTACGCGGAGGTCGGTTTAACTAAAGGTTGGCTTCCTTCATAGAATCGAAGTTGACAGATGTTAGATCCAAATATTTTAGCAATCATTCGAATCTGCTGTGAAGCAGAAACATAAACGTCACATTTGTGAGCGCTTAAGAGAATTTCAAGAGATATATGTTACAATGTGTGCAGTGACTTTTTCCAAAATCTATCGTTTACGAACACGCGAAATATATTTCTGACGATATTGTTGTAAATGTATTTTTTGACGACACGGTATGTAATCGCGAACGTCGGGAAAGCTTTGGCGCTAGAAGGAAAGACAAAGAGAAGGAAGAAAGAGAGAGAAAATGTAGATCTTGCGTGGAACTCTGCGTAAAAGGCACCCTTTTAATCCGCGCGCAGCGACTCCCTTTCGATAGACGGGAGATTATCACGGGGGTATCGTACGGGGCCTCTCGAAAACGTTGGTAAGGGTGAGTGAGGGGCGAGGAAAGAGGAGGAATCCAGAGAGGAGTCGAGGAAGTGAGAGAGAGTACCCTATGGTTACTGGTGGCCAGAAGTGGGGCTCCCGTGGCGCGGAGTACCGCCAAATCCACCGCAAATGCCATCGAGTACTTCTTGCTCGTACGTGAGCGCAAGGGCGACCACGAGAGCATGTGGTACTTGAACCAGTTGGGGACCACTGAGAGTTGGCCGACCGAATGTCGGCTGCGTGCACGTGGTGCAGCCGAATAGCTCGCGAAAAATGAATATGTGCTATATACAAGCAAGGGCTCGTATCCTCTTAGGCTGCGAAAACTCGCGCTGCGCTCACGTCGAAAATTATATACCTTCCACGCGATAATTATATGAAATATTATACTTTTACTGTATCTATTGTTTAATTTGAAGTTTGTCTTTTAGAAAATTGAACTGGGCACGATCTTTTCTGCAATCGTTAACGAGATATCGTTTGTATTTAATTTATAAGCTCTCGCATGAAACATTTTTATTTCTTTCAAGCAACTAGAATCGCGATATTTTATTTAATTTAGGCAGGAACAAGACCCTTCTTTCTCCTATTGTCACCTTTTTCTTTTATTGGGCGGGCAAATATTTTTCAGAAACATTACGAATAGTTCGTGAACGCGATTTTTTCTGCTGCTAACACGTAACTTATCAGTACCAATCTGATTTTTTCTCTGTGCATAATAGATATGGCTATATAATCTAGAATGAAGTCGCGAATTACATGTTAAGAGGAAGTTAGTTCGTCGCGATTACTGTTACAATTGAACGAGGATGATTCGCGCGAGCATTTTCGAAACCATCGCTCGCTTTCTGCTTGCGATTTTCAGGTCACACAACACTTCCACTTTTATTGACTATACTTAGGTCGCAGGAGAGACTTGCGGCGCGTTGACGTCGCCTGTTGGAAATTCGGAGTCGCCCAGTGAACGACGACGACGACGGCGACGCCGACGACGAGAAATATGTATAAACAATATACATTTATATATCAACGTACATACACGCATCGGCGCGTATCGCTCCAACGGACTTCGCGTGGGTCGGCGTGAGGGTGACGTCGGGAGGCCGGAGGGGAATGGGATGGAGCCGGTTTGTAACAAAATCAATAGAGGGGTGGCGCGCGAGAGGACACACGGGGGGATAAAGCGGGAGGGAAGGGGACAGAAGCGTAAACGGGCCGGCGCAGGAAGAGGGTGGCTCGCGCGGGGGTGGTTCGGCGAGCGCAAGCGCACTCGAATAGCGCGGAGGTGGTTCCGCGGGTGGCGGGTATAAGGAGGGTGGGCGAAGGAAGACAAAACCACCCCGCCGCCAGCTACTCCCACCCTCTGGACGAGGCGACGGACTGCGATGGAGTGCCTCCATCCTCCATCTCCTCTTCCTCCTCCACCTCATGCTCCTGCTCTTCCGCCGTCGTTGTTCCCCCCTTCACCCATCCCTACGCGCCACCTCCTACCTCCTCTGCCGTCTACTTCGAGTCTATAGAACAGCTCTCGCTAACCTGGAACTCGGGCTCGGGGGGTGATGCACCCCCTAGAATGGTACGTGCTGCCATCGTCACTGACGTGGCAAATCTCGGAACAGCGCGAATCTCGGGCATTTTGTCTCAACCGGAGCGTCGGTCCAACGATATTCCGTCGCATATTTTATGACCAATAGTTTGAGAAAGATAATAATACCCTTTATCGTGTGTAATCTCCCTTTGAACAAGGGGACAAGAGGACAATTCTCTCTCGCATTTTAGATTCTTTATTATTCTAACGTGTAATAATTTTAAACCGTTATCAACGCGTCTAGATTTGTTAGAGTTACACCGTGAATCGGTTTAGGTGAACGAGGCTTGTCGATACATTGAAAATCCGATTAACGTAGCGTTCACTCCACTAATCGGTGAGTTTGTGTGATGCAGTATCATTTTTCAACACGTTGAACGCAACGGTGGACACCGTTATCCTCTGTGACCGAATGTGAATTCTCTATGAATGGTGGATCTAAATGTTCGCTAATATCGAATTTCCAAATTCACAAAGTCTCACCAGGTTGTGTAGCTATCCCTCGCAAGTTATTGTCGTCCCGGGCAGCAGCCTCGCACGAGTATCGATTCTTTCGTATAAAAAGTATCAATTCACAGCAAGCACCAAAAAAATCAATGAACTATGAAGCCATTTAGAAGTTTAAAATATTAAACAATTATTCATGTTTCTAATATTTTAAATTTATTTTAGGTGTAATCTATAATTTGCTCAGATTTAAAGATAAAATTCTATTCATAATTTTATATGTCTTTTAATATGTATGTGTATAGTATATATATATATATATATATATGTGTATTTAGATTTTTCGAACGTTTTAGTACACGACAGATTTATAAATCGCGAATACTATCTAAGTGAGTTTAACAATAGACATTATTTAACATATGTTTAACATATGTCATTATAATCACGTGATATAATTAATGAGAAACATGCAATATAATAATTTTTACAGTTTCTTACTTCTTTGATCTATCTGATAGCTTGCCGAATAAATTTTTAATGTTCACGAGTTATACATCAAGCTCGCGATATCGCACATTAGACATACGTATCCGCAATAACGTACGACGCCTCTCGTGCGGTTTGTACCTGTCGCAAATTTACTGCAGATGTATTCTACGTGTGAATGGTAACCTTTTCACGCCGAATACCGCCATTTTAGTGAAACGAAACGGTGCTGTCTTGGCCTGATAAATCGTCCAAGACGGGGAACTTTGCGCTGCGGCGGAACGTCGTTTGCAAACACTAATAAAGTGCCATTCTTCCGCCACTCGGTTCGTCTCTCACCCTCCGGTAAATAGGCTTGCTCGCGCGCATTGTCGCCGCTCGTGAGTGCGCGGCTACGCGCTCTACGCCACGCGTGCGTGCGTGCGTATACGCGCACGCATTATTTCACGCGGGGGCGTCAAAAACGTATTTACCGTTCCCGGCGGGACAAGCGCCTTGATTTGTCGCCGAAAATCAGGCTAGGGTGGAATCAAGGGTCGCGATAAAAGCATTAGCTGCCCGCTTAAGTGTTTTTCCAACTTGTTCAACTCTGTTGTCTCTCCTGTCTCTTTCCTTTCTCTTTCCTCTCTCTCTCTCTCTCTCTCTCTCTCTCTCTCTCTCTCTCTCTCTCTCCCTCCCTCCCTCTTTCTATCTTTCTCTTTCCGTTATCGTTTCTCCATCCCCCCGTCTCCCTCCCTGTCATCCAACGTTGTTGTAGGAGGGACGTCGCCGTCCTGATATCGACAGGTCTGGCGTGTCTTCACGTCCTTAGCATTTCCGTTTTTCTCTTCTTCCGCAAAATTGCTAAACAGAAGCACCGCGAGGAAACTGGCCGAAGCTTTCGACATTTTATCGGATTGGTTATTGGCATATTTCGTTATAAACTTTCGTGAACTTTGACTTAATTAACTGATGAATTATATGAGCGAAACCAGTGATATTAAAGGGTCAGTGGTGAACTCCGTTTTAAAGGTCGCCTTCCCCGAAGACCAACAGCGAAAGGTCAGTTAGTTATGACGATGCCGAATCGATTTTATATATTATAATGAGTATTTGCAGGATAAGGATAAGATATCTTTTCATATTTAATTTTTAAAATAATAGATAAAAATATGCTTACTCGGGTCACTTAATTAAAATCTGTTAATTAGGTTTATTATATTTAACGTACTTTATTAAAAAATGATGCAAATTGTCATAAGGCAGTTAGCTTTTGAAACTTATCGCTTTGCCAGTTTTTATCGATTTTTTTCTGAATATAGGGACTCAATGCAATGTATGGTCGACGCAAATGGTAGTCGGTTGAGCGAAAGCGACGTAATAATTTGAACAGTGGCAAACAGACTTAGATAAAAGTAAATGAAAGAGAAAGGGGAGGAGATAAAAGTCTGGAGGGAAAGGGAACGATGGGCACAGACGGAGATAGAGACACTGTCTGACAAAGGACGACAGAATCTCTTTGTTCTCGCGGCTCAACGGCTTCATTTCGTGGCCGCGATGTTTTGTCAAGGTCACTCTCATTCACTCCCTATGCTAGTAGCTCGTTTTCGTTCTCCCTTTCGGATTCGATGTTGTCATTTATGCCTTTTTACTTTTTAATCTCGATACACATTGATCGTGCGAGTTTCAGTTTAATATAGCAAGTTTCATTGCAATCAAATGATTTCAAGCAGCGTGATATCGCTGGCGCCGACATAATTAAATTGTATATGTAGGTTCTTGTTTGTTTTGGTCGATTTGTAGATAAATATAATAGAGGGAGGAAGAGAAGGAAAAAGAGTTTTTTGAATTCGAGGCATAACGACTAACAAAGTGTAACAAAGTACCCTATATAATCGATGTCATCCTGTGTGACGAATTTTACGTAATATATATTGTAAACATTGCAGGTAGTCAAAATACAAGAAAATTTTGACTTGTACCTTTGCAAAGAATAATCTAGCTCATTGCTTCTGTATGTCATTCGGAACAAGCTCGTTTCAGGGTTGTCGTTTCTGAATGGCAATATTGGTCTGCGGTGTATGAATGGCGTTTTTTGAGATACTCGAAAGAATTCTTCTATTTTCTTTTGTAGCGTTCTCGCTTTCAATCTCTTTTCTGCTTCTGCCTCTTCAGGTCAAATTTTACTTGATGTTCTATATATTGAGTCAAATGATAGACACTTAATATTTTGACGAAATGATTAAATTTCTATAATCAGACATATTAATGACGAACATCATATTTTTTTCCTTTATTTATTTATAAGTTACTACGTTGAAGTATTTATATTCATGTCTCTATTGCCTATTATTATTCCCACTTTTTATCATTTGCTTTCTCATTGCATTGCTTATTTCTCTCATTGTTAGAACGACTTATATACCCTAAGAGAACATAACAAACTTCTCTCTTTCTCTCTCTTTCCTTCTCTCCTCGGTTTCTCACATTTCTCGTCTCCGCGCTAGATTTCTTTACGCGGTGGACCAACGATCCATTGTCGACTCGGGCTCAGTAGGTAGAAGTCGGGTGCAGGAGAGGAAGAATTGTCGCACTGTAGAACCGAACCCCTACCGACAACTCGAAAGGAAATGAGGTGCCCCCGACAGGACCTATCCCAACGAAAAAGAAGCCACCGGACCGTGCAAAGGAAGAAAATCTTTCCTTACGCGAATCTCGCGCGCGTCGTTGGTGTCGACACCAACGTCTTGACCGCGTTTTTTCCTTTAGAGATGGAGTATCGTATCATAAGATTAAGATATATAAGTAATACTCTACGCGCGATGATGTCTTATTTCCTTAACGTTATTTCATAGCACGAATACCTCGTATACCTTTATATTATTATTAAATGGAAAAGAATATGATGTGTTGAAAAGATACGGTATTAAATGCCCGTTAATATTTTTATTATTTTTATTTATTATTATACTAATTGTTATTTTTATTTGTAATAATAATAATTATATTATATAATTATTATTATTATCTTTATTTTTATCGATCATATAAATGCGATTGCGTCGCCCTATCAATACACACCGTGTCAGTAGGAGGATTAGAGATCTTACTTTTAATCTTTTTTGTATTTCTTTGGGCGCGTGGCTCGACAAAGGCACGAGAGGTCCTGTGTAAGAGAACGAAAGCGAGAGCCCACTTCGAGAGATGTTTTGGATTTGCCAGGTGCGAAGAAACACGCGCGCGCGCGACCAGTATATTCTTATTCTTGAGTGTTTCTCTTGTCGGTCAGGGGCCCGAGAAAAAAGCCGAGGAGATCCTTTGGAGGATCACAACTCGGCCATTCAATTTTCATGCTACCCACGAATTCGATGATGTGAAGCCGCATTAACAAAGTGAATATTATCAACTTTACAGAAGGGAGGAGTCGTCTTAAAGGAAAAAAAGAAAATTGCTCTCGTTCACGATAATGCGCGGTTTCAGTCTAACTTTTAAATTCAACTATATTTATAAGAGTTTTATTTTTTGCTTCGGTAACTTCGGCGAACAATGTCAAATGCATCTAACCGCATAATTTGCATATAAATTAAAAAGATTCTTTTTCGTGTGCGATATGTCGACTTTATATGGGGTGAGAAAGAATCGGCTTTATTTTTTCCTATCGACGAGATAACGAGGCATGGACCAAGAGTGACACCTGAGGTGTCGACGCCATGACACGTTACGAGGGTTGCTATGCCAGACATCCATCACTTCTTTGTATAGCAGCCCCGTGACACCTGGTTCTACGTTCCCCATCTCCACTGTAAACCCCTACGATTCCTTTTTAACCTCCCTTCCACGGCCCCATGATGGTCGTATCTATTTCCGAAACTGTTTGGTTCGCGATATGGATGGAATCATGAGCAAACGTACATGTATGGAAATTCTGATCGTGCAATTATGCTTTTTGGCAAAAATAAGTTTAAACTGATCGTTAAAAATTGATAAAATATTACAAGAAACTTTCCAACAAACTCCAGCGAATTAAAATATATCTACATTCTAAAGGCGATTTGTATTATTTATACGTAAACTTGCACTTGTAGCAGTCAAATTCATGTTGAAAATAAGTGGGTCACCCTCAGGAAATATTTGAAGAATAGAGTCTCGTTTTTGCTAAAAGTCAATGTTAGTCCCTCAAGACAGATTACTTGCTTCGGTGGTTTTGAAAAAAAAAGGGCAGAAGTAACTGGTCAGTCCTTCACTTCGTTTCCAACCCTCGGTCGGGAATCCCTTCATTGAGAGAACGATTGCTAAATCCAGGTGTTCCTGTTCCGCTACATCCTCGGAGACCTTCATATTTCACTCATCTCGTCAATGGGAGGAAGCCAGATGCAGGTGTGCCGGTTTCGTTCAAGGTAGATCTCTGCGATCTCGTGCAATAAATAGGATGCATGGCAAAAGAAATGAAGCGTGGGCGGCAAGAGAAATGTTCAAACCTCGACCGCTGGCTTTTATGTAGTGAAACTTCCGAATTGTGAGACCGATTAGGTATACCCATTGAGAAAGGGCTGACACGCGACTAATGGTGAAACGTTCGGCGGAAACTCATTGTCATGATCGCGATGATTTCGACGTTATTGTGCGTGTTAAGCAAAAAATTTGAGCTTCCAATTCCGTTTTTATTTAATAGTCGCTAAGCTTTTTGCGTGCGATGTCATCGAATAGATTGTGTAAAAACATAATGCATATTTTAAAGTTTATTTTATAACATAAAATGTCTTGTTAAGAATATTTTAATAATCTATAAATATACATATATATCTATAGTATTATAATCCATACTTATTATAAAGATTAAGTAACTTTTGGAAGTTTAAAACACATCATTTTCACATTCGACGCAAACAGGAATTTAATTACCATTATCGCGCTCGGCGAATAATTTCGGGAGGACGTCTTCCGGGAGAATATCAATCGATCGACACCTTCGGTGACCTGACCCGTCGACATATAAGCCCGGCATTGCTTTGGGGATGGTTTGAGGGAACTCATCGATAGCCACCGACAGAGGGAGGCGGTACCTCTCATTAATAACCGGTGACTCGGCGTTTATATAAATAATCCTACGCGGTCGCGCAGGCACTCACCTGCGATTCGGTCGATCGCTCACTATCCTGACGTGAAAGGAGCTTCTCCCTCTACGGTTGTAGGACCGATTCATCCACCGCCTTCGTGCTCTTTCGCTCGCTCGCGTGTCTGTCCTCTCTTTTTCTGTCCGTGCCTCATTTTCCCCTTCGGATCGCCATCGCCATCGCCTCCTTCCTTCTTTCTCTTTCTCTCGCGAAGACTCCCCAATCGGAATTCCGAAAGGCACTAGAGCAGGGCACTCCTCTAGTCACTGCCAAGTTTATGAATGCCTGCCTGCGACGTCCGGTCATTTATTTCGGCAGCTATGCTCTACATCTAGAATGCTCGCACTAATACTCCAACTAACAATCCACACACTTCAATGTTCAACAATGTCCGAGACACGCGTACACGCATCTACACTTGTGTCGCGAGTTCTTGAGCTCAACTAAAACTGATTATTTACATTTTTCAGTATGACGAAAATGTTTTCTTATTCTACGGGGAATAAATATTTCCAAGTAATTAAAGTCTTAATTAATTTTAGTTTTTTTTCTCTTCCTTGTTCTTTTCTGTACGATTTAAAATGTTTGTAAGAAATAGCTTAATATTTTCTTCTGACAGTACCTTAGATTCCGAATGCATTGGATTATCGAAAAAGAAACTAATGTAAGTTACGAGATCGGGACACGAAATTCTACGGAATTCCGAAAGTGCGAGAAGAGACATTAAAACTATTTTCCGTGGCACGATGCGTCTTCGTATAACGGCGTAATAAAAGTTTCTATTCTTGCAAATGGGTAAACTTTATTCGTGAGACTCTGTCGCGAGAGAAACGACGGTCCCTTTCTGCTCCTCTGCTTTGGTATATTGTCCCCGTTTGGTCCACCCGTGCGTACACTTCGGGGTGGCGCAATTACTACTTGTCCGCATTTACGACGCAAGAGACACTGACCGGCGAACGAGGACAGAAACTTGAAATTCAGAGAGCCACGAAAGTTTGCCACAAAGAATTGTGGCAGCGGAATTGGACATAACATTTTTTTTGTTTTTTTTTTTTAGAAAACTTCGCGAATTTTGGATTTTCATGTAAAACTGTTCCACGAAATTTTACATTCTTATTAAATTAATAAATATATAGATTAATAAAGAAATGTATAGGTTGTTATTGTTATATTTATACTTGCGAATATTGTTTGACGTATATTTATAAAACCGCTGCAAATTCGTACATTGCACCGAAGCAAATATATTACGAATAATCTCTAGAGACATATTGGGATGTAGTTCGTTTAATATTCGATTTACGATGCTAACGGAGCAATGCGTTTGTCTTTATATTGTCTACTGCTTATCTTAAAAGTTATACGTCTTTGTACATGATTTCTCATTCGATTTCATTCACGCCGTTTTTTCTGGTCCGTCGGAGGGAGAGCGTAGATCGATCGTAAAATATTAACGAGGTAGTTCGGCGAGGCGTCTTTGTAAACGATATGAATATCGCAATAAAATATATACGTATACGCCTATATACGCCGCGGTATAGTGGCGAATATAAATTCAACGAGTTTCCGTCCCCCATCGTCGGCTCGTTTCTTGCCTTTTCGCTGCCTTGACTTCGCTCGTTGCGGTTGCCTGCGAAACTCCATAAAAGATATGATCGAGGCATAACGCGGATAATTTCTCTTAATGCCTGACATAATGTTTAATTTCAGTTCCCGCCGTCTTTTCGCACCCACTCTGTGCACCCCTTTCCTTCGCTTGTCTATTCTTCTCGCGACTACATATGTATAGAACATCTCAATGAACATCACCTTCATACGCATTTCTCTCTATTGTTTCAGGTGAATTGCGACTTGCTGCGGCCCATCGGCAGGAGGTGCACGTCGTGTGATCGGTGAGTCTTATGATTTGGATTCTCTTCCTATTTTGGGTTCTTACGACTTTCGTATAGTTTTCGTGTTTAAGGGGCAATTCTGTAGTAATACAATCACACTATCTCTATAGTAATGCATTAATTTCAAAATTTTAACACATTAAATTCAAATTTTTATTTTGATTTTTACCACGCTTATCACATCTAGAGTGACACACATATAATTTATGGATGATACAATTATAAGATATGAAATTAATTTTGAATCGGAACTATTTATTTTCTTTTTCACGTGCATTGCATCGTTCGTTTTATACACAGAAATAGAAATCTGCATGCATGGATGATCTCGCTTGCTCATATCTTTCTTTTATTCATGACTATCGTACGTGAAGGAGTGCGTGACAATACCTCTTTGGTGAACCTCCAAAGAGATTAAATGAAGGATCGTCAATTGAGAGCAGTCATGAATTTAGAAAAACTTAATATGATTCCGCATTTGTGAATTTATTAATATTTCTCGATTTCGAAATTATTAAGAAAATTGAATGATAGCAACTTAAGCAAGTCATTATACGATAGATGCTAATTGTGACTCGAAAGAAATATTCAGATTTCGTTCAAATTTTCATTCGAACGTTTAAAAATTACGGGAGGGAAAGTGTAAGAAATTATTATATATTTAACGTTTGTCCTTTCCTTTTCTCGATAATCTTTGAAATTTTCTCCGTCTACCGCATCAATTCGCGATGCATGAAGAGGAAGCAAGATGATGAGGAGGTAGAAAGAGAGGAGGGTAGGGGGCTGGCAGGAAGTCGGTAGAGGGTGGGAGGCTGGTCGGGGTGTACTCCGAGGGTGGAAGAGCATCCCTCTTGATGGCGTCACCTCGAGGGCCCAATTAGCGCTAGCACGAGTGTCATTTCGTCGCGGTTTCCGCGTACTGACTGTCGTTCACTGGCGTTTTCTGCCAGTGGTTTCGTTTCTTCCGCGTAGATAGTTATATATGTATATAGCGTGCGTGATGAGGTGGCTGTATTTCCCGGCGAGTTGCCTCTGTAGATTCCTTGTACTGATCTCTCTTGTCTCTTTTCCCTACTCTCCTGCGGGGAATCTTCTTCCTCTTTTATCCGCTGCGCTCCGCCTACCGACCCTACCGAGTGCATTATCCAATTTTCTAGCAGATATTTCGTGATATAATAATTGGACATTCAGCGCGAAGCGCCATCCTTTCCCGTCTTTCCGTCTCGACCGTCTCTCGCTCGTCGGCTTTCAGGACGAAGGACGGTTGAATTATATTCTTCGGGGAGGATAGCGCGAGAGGAGGCGAGGAGGACAAACCGCAAACGATATCCCGCGAAGGGGCGGGCTATCAATAGAAACATTTTCCATTGGTGCGGAATGGCGTTGGATAGTGTGTGTTTTATCTCACCGTCTCTGTCTTTTTTCGTTACTTCTCGCGTGGAGCGCGTCTCCTCCGTCTTGTTCTCTTTCATTCGCGTTCTGCTCGGCTCCTCGGTTATTTCTATAACGACACTTTGTGCAACGTTAATTATTGTCGGTGTAATGAGCTCGAGGAAGTCTTCCAAGACGCAGTCTTGCAGCATTTCTCCCACCCGCTTCTTTCTCGTTACTATATCCGCCTGCGTTGTCGCTCTCTGTTCCACTAGTTAGTGGCGCCGGAGTGTCAAAGGGCTCCTCTCTCGTCATTCTCGGGACGGATACCTCGCGAATCTCCGCACTTTCACGGAGCTGATCTCGTTAAGGGACTCGTTCTGCCCCGCCCGTTCGCGCCTTGTTAGCGTGTCTCGTGAAGTTTATTTCTATTTTTCCTTGCCGGAATTGGATGGCTCTGGATCGCTGAGAATGTGATTTGAGAGATATTAATGTTTTTCGTCGTGATGGTGCTATTTATATGATCGAGATATATAGTAATCTTAGAACAGCGAAATTATTAGCATGAACAATGCAACATGCAATTGAGTTTTCCATCGAATTTTTTGTTTCTTTATATATAAATATTTCGAAATTTCATTCGCGAAATACAACAGTTTTAGTTGGTAGAGAATTCATATAAAAATTACGGTAAATAAATAAATAAATAAATACAAATTGCTGTGCATTTAATTAAATTATTTATTATTTTATTAAAACTCGCCGCACCTCAAAAGTTTCTTTTTGCAAAAGCACAAAATAATCTGGGGCGGTGAGTTTACCTTTGTTTTACCGCACCCGAAAATAAACGCGAAAAGCTTGTAAAAACAGGGCGATGTAGTCAAAAGAGGCACCGCACAATACCATCGTTAGAGCCCAGCACAGGCCGATGACAACTCTTTCCCGGTATACCGGTGTATCGAGTGTCATTCAATTGCGCATCCCAATTAAATAACAGGCAAAAGGGCGACATAGCGTCGTAAAGCGTCTCGGCGCCCCCTAATTGCGAGTCTGAAGGAGGTTAAAGCATTCACGGAGGAAAATGAGAGAGAGAGAGAAAGAGAGAGAGAGAGAGAGGGAGAGAGAGAGAGAGAGGGAGAGAGAGAGAGAGAGAGAGAGAGAAAGGACGATGTACAACAACCAGGAATGTTTGATTTCACGCGAAGGGTTGTTTCGTGAGCAACAAATGGCTCCCTGGCATGGTCAACATTTTTGAAATGCATTTTTCAATTATTTAATTTGATTTTTTTCTTTTTTAACGAGTTTGGCGCGATTACAAATTCAATGCAAATCTGTTGCCAGGAGAATTAAAACATTATTATCAGTTTACATGGAAAATAAATTCGTTTAATTGAATGAGAAGTCGATTTTTGATAATTGTTACTTTAATTATTTGATTCTTTATTAAGAATAATGGGGCACGTTAAAAAAATAACGGATTATTTATATTATGTATTTCCGTATAATAATTTTTTTTAGCCATGTTTGTGTGCTTTTCGACGCTTGTGCATTCCCCTATACTCGCATCGAGATGTTTCGAGATCAGTTGAGCTTCTCTCGTCTATAATCTCGACAGTGCGAACTTTTAACGGTATAGGGTTACCGCGTGCGCGTAAAGAATGAAATCGCGACTCACGGGGGTGGCAAGACGCGCGTTCTACCGTTGTTTCCGACTGTTTCAGGAGGGAGAAAAATATTCGCCGGTTTCGGTGAAAACGACAACCGAGTTAGGTCTTTCAGGTCTGCTCATGATTAGCGGCACGCCTGCGCACGTCTGTTCGCGGAGATGCTGCAGGGTGTCTCTTGTGCGCTATTAAAAGGTAATGTAATTAGTACAGGCAAACGAACTAATTACCAGAATACGAACGGCAAGCGAGACGCACAAAAGGACTCTCTTTGCCGCTCCCCCGCCTTCCCAACCCCTTTATCTGTACCTCTTTTTTCGTTTATTTCCTCTCGTTGTAGACGCATCCGTTCCGTGTCGACGCAACCACATGACGACGGTGACATCGTCGTCTACGATACTCGGTTCACCACTGACAATTAAACGGGCACTGTTCTGAGAATCAAAATGTTAATTAAGAGCTGTTCCGTCTGCGATTGACAAAGGGAGCGAGACGGTCGCAAATGCGAATTTTTTGGAATAGAATTTATATAGTTTAGTAATATATAACAAATACACGTGTGTGATAAGAAACATGATTAAGTCTGCTCAATAATTGACGTCTACCTAACAATGAGTCATTTTTTTTTTTTTTTTGACAATTCTAGGCGCTTATTCTTCATCTGTAACGAATGTTTTTCGATCTATAAAGTCATCTTTCGAGAAAGGGTTAAGGTGTCGCGCATTGTAGCTGTTTCTGAATGATCGTCGCTGCGAGATCGTCACGGCGAGCGAAGTCGCGCGGAGGCGGCTGCGTGCAAAATGGAAGCGCCGTAATTAGTATGCGCGTCCGCGTATTATGCACGCAACGGCACTCACATGCGCAACCACATTCTGCAGTTGTGGCAGTTCGCGGCGGCGACGGATGAGAGGCGAGGGGACGTCGCGACGCGCTGGTAACTGGTTCGTTGCGATTCACACTTACGTTCTCGCCGAGCCCCTGTGGCCGGAAACGTCGACGGGGCGTGCTACGTGCACGCGGTTAGACAGACGCGTCCCTTAACGCGCGCGTACGAGCACGGGGGAGGACGAGAGAGCACGGGCCCGTGCATACGCCGCCCGCCCTTGTGCGTGCTCGCGTGCGTGCTCGCGCGCAGCGATGTCGTCCCGGGTGTCGCGGCGCGCGGTGCTGTATCACGCATCGTGAATATCGTATCACGCGCGACATGTCCCGCGACGCGAAAATGTTCGCACTCTTCGCGCTTGCACTCGCAGTTTCACGCAAGGGCGCGCACATAGGCGGAGAATGAACGAGTCTCGCGAAACTTAGCCGACTTTACGTGTCCGAATTAACTTTTTTTCTCTCTCCTCGTCTCGATGATAGTACGGTACTTTTTGTGACGATGAATAACAATGATGAGATATATTTTTATTATGTGAAGAAAGCCATGTTTTCTGATATTTAATTTTTCTTTTGATATCGCAGTTTATTCTTTTATATATACATATACATGCTGCTATATATAAAAAGATTATTGTATGACGTACGCTTTTGAATGATTGAATCTGCGTAAAGATTCCACTATATGTATATCGATCTATTATAGAATTTATCTCAGACGTGATGAGACGTGTTTTACAACCTTTTTCCTGTCGTTGATCCGCTACCCTTTCGTTCCTGAGAGAAGGGTCGCGCGAGGCGTAAATTAATAAATGCTATAATTCACGCACGAGTTTTCATACCTAATGAGAGAATGCCGCGTCATCCCGCGCCATATGCGCGTCTTCGCAGGCAGCCTCGGTTCGGCTTGCGCGCGTACACGGGCCCGTATAGAAGCGATAAAAATCGCTTTGTAACGCGACTCTATCTATCACGCGATTCCGTCGACCGACGTTTTCCGCATGACGAAAAATCTTGTTTTCATAGTGACGAAAATCGCAGCGTAAGCGGACGTCGATTTGTACTGTCGCGGCGTCGCGTCGTCAATGCTCTTGCGCTTAATAGAATGCGTTTTAAAGAAAGTACGTGAAAACATGAACAACTAGATTAACAACTCTCACAATCAGTGATATCATTTTTATATGTATAGTCATAGTAATCGTAATTATCGTACTTTGTAAAATCTTCATTATTTCCAAGAATATCTCAATGCTTCGTTGTCGATCAGTAGATTTTGTAGGTCAATACGCATGTGAATTAAATCGCGAATATGTTTATCGGCGTTAAATGATTGTTTGTCCCTCATCTGAGCGCCGCAAGCGTTCGTATCCAATTTCTTCGTAGGATCGTTCGTTGTTTTTAGTAATTGAGAAACGGAGATGGGATGGAGCACGATAAAGGTGAGCGCTGCATCGTTGCAGCAACGCGAGGAGAAGAGAATAGAAAGGGGAAGCGGCAGACGGCTTCACGAAGACAACGCTCTCGACGATACGGTACCTTCGGTCCTCTCGGTCGTTAATCGTTGGTTGCACCCTTTCAACTCCGGCTGCGCTCCTTTCCCATGGAGCTTTTTCGCGCTTACGCCCTACACTCGTCTCCATTAGCCTCGTCTTGTCGACGAGAACATATCTGCCGTATCGTCTGCATCCTCGCATCTGATTTCGCCCTCAACCCGCGAGCTGTTATGTGCATGTATGCACCAGCATGTCTCCGTGCGTGTGTCTGGAAAAGCTAGGATAACGAACGTGGGTAGGCGTGAAGAGCAAGCGAGCAACAACTGGTGCCCTGTTTGGCGTCTTTCGCGGGTACGGAAGCGAACGCGCGCGTTTCTTTCATCCGACTCGTTTTGTTCATTGCGATTTTTCGACACGTCGATTTCATGCATGGTCGACCTTATATTCATTCATAGCAGGGTAATTACGAAGGAAAGGCGTGGATTCTTCCATAAATAAACTTAGCAATAAGTACTAATACTTTATTCCTTAGCTGTGGTATAATAACGACTGTGTTCCGGTAGACTGATTTTTGAGATTTAAGCATCACTATATTGCTTGCTTATGTTATGATTTGATGCATTAATTTGTTGCATTTATTGTGCAGTTAGCCTTACAGAAATTTGAGCATTCTTTTTATGCTCTTCTTTTTTGCTTTTCCCGATATCTCTTCTCGTCGCGCATGATTTTATTTCCGCGATTTCTTCAGCTTTTTCGGCTTAGCATCCTATTCTCCAGCCAGCGACACTCGACTCGACTCGACTCAATTCGATTGGTAGCAAGGTGCTTTCTGGGACATTCGGTGGAGATGTTGGCAGACCGAGGGCGATTCGCAGGAAAGGAATGCTAGACGACAGAGGTCTATACGTTCGCGCTCGGGCGAAGAGCAAGTCGTCGTAAATGCAAAATCAGTATGTGGGTGTGTGTACATGTGTCCGCGTGTTCGTGTGGATATTCATGCGCGCGTATATACGGTCGCCTTGCTCGAGCCAAGCCCGAGGGGTTTACGAACACAATAGTTTGAAATATTCGAGCGCCCTGGCAAGAAGTTGCCCTCGCGCCGGTAATTAACGAGTTAAAGTTCGGCGTCGCGACGGCTATCTCGCTCTCTCGCTTTCTCTCACTCGTGTCTCGCATCGTGGCGTCCTCGTCGTCCGCTGTAAGACTCCCGGGCACCCATTAGCCAAGTGCCACGCTACGGAGAACTCTCCTTTTGGCCGCCAAGAAAACCGAGCGTCACCCCTTTTGGCCCCGCCGCGTTCTGGAAAATTATATCGCTGTCCTTTGGCTGAGCTTTGGCAGTTGTTCGCGTTTGCTTTTATTTTTTGTCATCGGACTGCTAATGTCTCCCACGTTTCTAAGGCCTATACTCGTTTATCATTCTATATCACATAATATTTCACGCATACTTAAATCTAGCATACTTAGAAACACTTTCTTACATCCTGAAAAGTTTGTTCTAAAGATAAATATTCTAGTTTTGTATATCTAGATATATTGAGACATAAGAGAATTGAAAGTATTACGTAAAATATTTTTACCTATAGAATTGTTTTACGTTATGTTAATATATTTTGTACGAATAAGTAATACGTGATAATAGTGTCTACATATGTAGTGTATGTTCGCACGCAAATTACGTAGACATGGTGTAATCTATAGATAACGCTCATTGAGGAGCTGTAGCATCCCCTTTGTTTTTGAACTAAGGCTTTCGCTCAAACAGATTCTAGACTTAATTCAGAATTGCTCCTTGCACAAATTTAACCACAAAAATAATTACATGTATAACTTACCGAAAAAAATATGAATTATTATTACGTTTTGCCTTTCTTGCTCTTTTTCGAGGAAGAAAGAAATTGAAAGAGAATCTTCTAATTTCTCTCTCTCTCTTTTTCTCTCTCTCTCGCGCATGGAAAATTATGCTAGAAATATCACTTTATCGCAAAGATTATACGTGCTATATACGCGTATATAACCGACTCTCGAGATAAATTGACGAAGTTGGCCGGTATTAGACAAAGTAACTTACCAATGGAATACGGGGTTTTGAACTAAGCGGGGGAGGGGTGAGGGAGAAGAGAGGGTTGAGAGGATAGAACGGAGGGAATTCGAGTTGCCCGGCGACAACTCGAGAGTCTCCTTGGAAACTGTTCCTCTGTGGCGCGGACATTCGTCCGCGAGAATTCGGAAGAACTTACTCTCTCTTTCCCTGTAGATCAAATATGCTTTTAGATGTAACACTTGGACTTTATCGCTACATTATTTCCGCCATGGAAACTGTCACGGATATTTCATAAATGTTGTAAAAGATGTGTAGGAAAAAAATAGTCTATTTAAAAGATATTTGATCGTAGAGAATTTAGTTTGAGCAAAAAAGGATAATATCTCTAAGGCAGTAAATATTTCATCTCATTACGGTTAAATTTTGTAAAATTATTTTACGTGCGATAACTTTTCAAAATTTATTTCTTGGAGCTTTAAGCGATTCCCTTTTCACACGTAGGGAGAAGGCCGCGGACCAGTTTCCTGGCAGAAATAATGGCGTACCCGAACCTGGATTAAAACATCACACTCCCCCTCCCCCCCTATCTTAAATGTATGCAGATCGCATACCCTCGGTGTATACACGCGCGCGCGTCCACCAGGAACTCGAGTATTTATGTATTCAAATCCCCATGCTCATCGAGTGGGACGTTTGTTGGCTTTTCTAATAGAACCGTTTATTCTTGCATTAGCATATGCACATACCGCTCGGCATCACATATGCGATATGCCGAGATTCGTCCAAGAGCGTGCGTACACACACGCGAGTATATCGATTATCGTCGTATCTCGGTTCCGTATTCCCCCTTTTGAGCTGCGTTTTACCCTGGCGATCGCTGGATGCTTGATTGAAATTGATAGCATAGAGCATATAGGTTATAAGAATAAATTTTGGTAGATTATTTAAACAGTGAGCCAAAATCTAAGGGTAATTATCACTATATATTGTTGAAATCTGAAGAAATAAAGGACAGTAATTTAGAAAAAGGAATATTTTATTTCGATTATTTTCCATATCAATCTTTTTAATATGTATGATACATGCGTATAATACATATGTATGTACACATGAAAATAAAGAACCACTATTAGATAATGCTCTAATTAATTAGAGCAAATGCCATTTCCGGTCCAGTCTAGATCTTGATAGCTTAATAATAATTTTGTGTGAATTTTGTGTACTTTTTTCCAAACTCAGTAAATTGCGCGCCGATTTTTTGTCGATATTTAAAACAACTCTTTGTTGGAATCGAGAAATATACAAACATAATATTATTAATAGGCTAGAGATCCAGCCTGGATCGGAAATGGCATTTTCTCTAATTAATTGTATATTACATCGGTCTTCTTTCACTTGTTATTGACTATTCGGATCTCATTACACGGATAGTTTTGTTATAAATTTCTACTCTTTGCTCAAGAGGAACGATATAGCTGATATTATTGTTTAATCGCGTTTAATCAGCAATGGCATCAGGAAATCAGTCATCTCATTTTTTCTCGAATGAAAGCTATTCGGGCAAATATTCGTAGATATCAATCGTCCAGAAGAGTGCGAGCGGTCCTCCGCGCCAGAGAGAAGAGAGGCTCGAGAGAGCATGAGAAAGAGGGATATATATATATATATATATATATATATATATATATATATATATAGAGAGAGAGAGAGAGAGAGAAAGACAGAGAGAAAGGCGAGAGACACTCGGGTGGTAAACAAACTGTCTGAAACACTCCGGGACGCTCCATTCCGTTCGAGAACCCTGCGAGCCCCGTAGGTCCTCTCGACGGGCATTATCTCGGTACATATTTAAGTGCATGACATGAAGACTGTTCTGCCTCCCTTTCCTATTCGCCCCCGTGGCTTCCACTGCCCCCTCGGCCCACTTCTCGCCCTTACCGTAGCCTCCCTCTAGCCACTCTTGCCTATGTCCTTCGCAAAAGCCATCCCCGCCGTCCGCTGTGGTTCCGCTTCTAGAAGTCCTCGTTTCCCGGCCACCAGCGCCGTCGTTGCTGCCGCTGCCGTCGCCGACGTCGTCGCTGCTGCTGCTGCTGTTGCTGCTGTCATATGCAGCCCTCCTAGGGTGGATCATCAGATAGTACCAGATAGTACAGCTCGGATAGTATAGTGAACGGAATACGCGAGCGAGGCATGCGCATTGCACAATCGCGTGCACGCGCACACCCGCAAATAAATTGACTTGTATACGTCATCGGCTAGCCGCGTGTCGGAAGACGTAAGGAGAAGAGGGGCAATGTGTCGGTATGTCGGGACGATGAAGCGAGATGAGACTCGGTGGTATATAGCTTCGCGCGAGCAGCGAGCCGAGATTCCCGCTTCCTGTCGCGAATGATCGCACAGTTGGTTATTTCGATGGCTTATCCGTCGTCGAATCGTTCGTCCTCGTTTCACAGTTGAGCGATATTTATCTGCATCGCTCGTATACCTTTGTAATATACTCGGAATACTACATTCGTAATTACATTACATCTAATAATAGTTTCCAAAGTTGAAATTATATAAAGTTATAGATATATTTCTATGCTTTCAAATCGCCTTTTATTAGAGATGTTAATTAAAGCGTTCACACACACAGTTTCCCGGAAACTTTCGCTCTGCTTCCGATATACTCTGCTTCGATATACCGTTATCGTTATCGTCAGGCAAATTTGTACGAAATGCCGATCAGAATCAGCGATACGTCGGAAGCGGTCGGCTGTATATACGACATTCTTTGGAAGGAACGGAAAGTACCGGCACGAGTGCGAGAGGGCGAGAGAGCTCGCGAGAGAGGGCTCAATACCGATTCAACGATTCCGGGTCGTTTAGCATTCCATCGACAATCTGGACCGTCGACTACCGACAGGAAAGTGAGAGTCTTTCCTCCCTCTCGCCCCTGCACATCGCTCTTCTCACCCCTTCCTCTCACTCTCTCGTCGCTATTATGCTCGTTCCTGCTCGTCAGCTGACTGTTGATCGAGGCTCTATCGCTTTCCATCATTCGCGACCGCATGGCTGGCGCTCCTTGTCTTTTTCTACGCCTCGTCGAGCGATCTCCTCCTGCTATCCGGATTCTAAGTCCCTCGTCCTCTCGTCGCGCCCCCGCCATCGACATTGCGAGCATCGAGAGTGACGTCGAGGGCGCATTGTCCGGATCTTCGCGAAGACCGGAATATCCCTCCCAGCCACCTCCTCTGTCCCACCTCTTCTCCTCCACTTCCTCGGGGAAACTCCCGAGATGACACCGTCGAGAGGAAGTCTGTCGAACGTCGATACCAAACAAAGTTTCGGGCCCGCGCGATTTTCCTGTCTCCAGATCGATTCGAAACCTGTAATACGTTCCTAGATTCTTCCTATCTCTAAAGTCTCGAACTTTGGATTCTAGAGTTCCGAAACTTTCGAGGAATCTGAGTACAAGGACAATATTTATATCTATTTCTCACGATTATTGAATCAATTCTAAGAGAATCATATATAGGTACATATATATATATGTATTGATAATTTTTAAATCTTATATTAATTGAATCGGAAAAAAATTGTGTTTTAGTAGTTTTAAACACAATTTTTGTGTATGCATAGACAAGACTGTCTGTATTATCTTTTTTGCAATGAGATTCGAATCGGAAGGTAGCGGTCGCTCTGTGTGTATCGCATCATTTCTTTACACGCATGTACTATATTTTGATCGCTAATATTAGGATCGTACCTCACGAACAATTAGTTATCACATGTGCGATTTTTTCAATCGACGACTATTACGTGTTGTGAGATTACTTATCGAAGTAGCAATCGGAGCGATAAGGTATAGAAATTATCATTTCACGATATTTGCGGACAGGAATTATTTTTTTGACACTTGTATTTTAATATACCTGTCTTGTATCGAGCTTAGAATCTCTCTTTGGCTTGAGTATATCATTATTGAGTATATCAATAATTCGTTTATCATTCTCGGGTCGAGAGCTTGGAACAATACGCGAATTGTTAAACCGAGTGGTATCAGTACGAAAAGCAAGATATATCGACCATTCATTAACAATTGACTAAATGCAAAGAACAGAAAATATTTGGCTTACATTTATCTCGTAGTATATTCAAAATTTTGTAACGACAATTAATTAAGACAGCGTTCGAGTTTACGACGCGCGACGTGCGTATACGCACAAGGTCATCTTGTTTAGGTACATGGCTCGAGTCGATAGGTGGGGGAACAGCTGTTCCTGTTATTCTCGCATTACCCTTCGACACGCGATCGCGACAAGTACAAGATGCCGAACGTGATCATTCTTCACGAATGATTCGCGATTGTCGACACGCGATTAACTCTTTTAATTAGCGACTCGCAAGCGTAACTGTGAGTGGCAGTTATTCATAAAAAAGAAAACATTTCGCATGATTTACTTATTTGAAACAGAAATTGAAGCGGAGGCATATTGGAATTATAAATGATTGTCTTGTAATATTTAATTATCGTTTTAACGATACCTCTGAGCAGTCGGATATTTTTCGTATTGCTCTTTAAATTCCTCGTCTACTCAAATGTCGTTATTATTTTTTGAGATCGCGGAATAACGTACTAATAGATGATTGAATCGAGTGATTAAAATAACAAAAATCTACGATATATTTCATTAAAACTTTTCGTGGTTCGCATTTCGTTCGTTGCATTAATTCGCGAGCTGTCGTGAGTAAAGCTTTTTTTTTTACTTTTCGTGCACAATGCGATAAAATGTGCAGTGTGAACGATTAACGTCGAGAGTATCGTACAAAATGTCGCGCGATCGTAATTAATTGTTTTTTCGCGAGTGTTACGCAAGTACTATGAAAAATCAGCAACCGAGAAACAAAAGAGGAGGAGGAAGCCTGGCCTGGATGATATCGGGCAACGGCGGAGCAATCAGGCGTAGGGTGAGTAATTTATTATTTATTTATATTATTACTTATTACACACACACACACTTTTAAGAAATATATATATATATTAATCGTTTATATTTATTATATATTTATTTAATTTTATATATATACAAGTGTGTAGAGTAAACTTGGAAAAAAGTGATAAAGATAGAGCAAGTCTTGCAAAAAGAGATTTTAGATTTGATAAAGAAACTATTTTATCAAATTTTATACAAGCATTCTGCGTGCAGCAAGATTTTCAGTAAACGAAATCTAAAACGCTACGAATCACGTCAAATTTTGCGTAAATAATTGTTCTGCTTTTTAATCTTGATTGAGCTTTAACGTCGATTTAATTATTGAATTATTATTATTCGTATTTCAAGATATGAAATTTCTTTTTGAATTTACTACAACTCATCTGACGTGTTTTTGAGATGAGTGACAATGCTATAAGTAGACAATACTATAAGTGTTTTAGAATCTGAAACTAATATAGTGCCAATATAAACTATTTTCGTCGTTTGCGAAAGTTTAATGATGGCTATTATAGGACCGTATTTTGCGGTCGACTTCACCCGGTACCGAGTGTTCGGACATTAACACGCGCGACGGATAGCGCTTGATAGACTCGTTACGGGTGACGGCGCATCTCAGTTTGACTTTGTGACGAACGATAATTGCCGTATACCGAAATTACGATTAAACGTGCCACGGCACCGAAAGAATCGCCGCGATTTCGACCGCGTCGCGTCGCGTCGCGTCGCGTCGCGCCGACGTGACCGTTGGGCATTATGCGCGGAATGGGACCACGATTACACGCGGACCGGCGCATTGTGTGACCGGCACTGGTATTTCGTGACGCGAATCATTAAAAACGTATCGGCATTGTGAAATAGGCGAGACAGAAAAAAAATAAAGAGAGCGACTGACGCACGCTCGCAGTGCTGGCGTCCCCGTATTTTATATCGCGTGCCGATGTCACGGTAGTATTTTGCGTCAACCAGCGTAACGAGCCCCCGTTGGTTTATTAAACGTTCCGACCCGTAACTTATTGCGCAAACGACTAATTATTTTTGTGAAAAGTCATCGGCGCTGGCCAAAACCACCCCGGCGACATTTCGACATTTAATTAATGTCGGTGCGAATCCGCGGATGGCATGACGATATGAAATTCTTAATTGATATTTGTCATGTTTTTAAATAAATTCTCTTGTCGAAGTAGCAAACTGTTGTATATATAAAAAATTCAAATTAGGCAATAAGAGCCGAGCGTGATATTTAGTCGTTAAATTTATTTTGTTCTATATAATTTAAATTTTGACAATTCTTGATTTTTCCGGCACACGTAAAATAGGTATCTGTGAGATATTTTTTGGAGTCAGTTGCAGTCATGTCAAATCAATTTTATTGTTAGTATTCGCATACCTATTGGTGTCTGCGTGAGAGGATTTTATAAAATAATTAATGTTAATATTTTATTTAGAATTAAGAAGAAGATTTCATTATCTTTATAGATTTCATTATCTACCTAATTAGATTGCAAATCGCAAATCGCGCTGGAGCTTCTGATTGATAGCGTCGCGGATATCCTTAATCGGCGGTTTATATTCTCTGTCCGTTCTATATCTCGCATAAAATTCATCGTTCCCCTTTCTTCGCGGGGCGATCTTCGCGGCGACGTCTCGCCGAAAATGTTCTTCCACTTATTTTCACAACGCGCGGTTAACGCGCGGTATGCACGCCGGCATGGATGGGGGTGAGAGAGGGGTGGCTCCAGAGTCGTTTAATTTTGTTTATGCGAGCACTTTGGAAGACGTAAACACGGTATCTCAATTCACCGGCGTAATTTCATCCTACCCGGGTGGTGCAGCTGGCTGCGTTACGATTATGGCGTAATCATATCGGATTGTTATTATGGCTGATGGCCATGGGGTCGCTGCCGTATACGTAGGGTGAGCGCAGGCTTATCTTTGAAATACGTTGATAGGACATCCTCTCCTCGGCGACCTCGGCTCGGTGTGTCGACCTGCCTCCCTCTCTTCTCTCGCGGAAGACTTTCGGCGCTCTTTCTCTTCTCCGGCTTCCTTCCCTCCGCGCCGTATCCTCGGCGGTCGCGCACGCCATGGCTACGCTTTATCGCGGTAGGGGCGCGAGAAATTGCCTATGGATCCGGCCCCTTTCCTTCGACTTTTCGTCGCCTTCGTTTTATCTGAGATGAATTTTCAATTCGCGCCACGAATTCCCGATTTTCATGCCGGCGCGCGTCATACGGAATGAGAAAGCATCATTGAGAAGTTTAACGATGATACGCTTGACAGGAATCTGGATAATCAGAGTTTTTAGCATTACGCGCTTTAGATTGTAATTTTGCAAAGATAGCACATGTCAGAAAACTTAGTTGACTTTATCGCAATTTGTTCAGACTATTGACAAATATTATTTTATATGATTTTCTCTATATTTTGCTTTTGTCGATAGATGAAATTGAATATCGCGATGAAATGTAGGAACGCAGAGATGTGAAGTGGCAGTAATTGCTCTCTAAAGACGTTAGCGCGTAAAAATAATGTTAGGAGCCGCGGCAAACAGAACGCAAGGACCCGCCTCCTCGGCCGCAAATCCGGACTCTTCGGGGGTCGCATTGTTCTCGATCCCGCCGCCGCCGTCGACATCATCAACGTCCTCGTCACGGTGACGTCCGTATTAGACATTAGACTACCAAATAAGTGGGTACGTTCCGCAGGAGGGGGGTCGACCAGGGTGATGTGGCACCCGCATGCCGCCCCCTGTGGGACGCAATCAGAACGTTTCAATCAACGGTCGCTCCGTGAGCGCGGAGTGTCGGGGAAATCGGCGGGGTAGCGGTGGTAGGAGGCAGGGGAGGACGTGGGGTGAGTCTCGTGATTACTCTGATAACCAACGTGCATTAAATCTTGGACCGAAGAGGGCGGAAACCCCTTCCGCCCTTTGTCGCCGAGTGGTTTTAAGGCGGTGACTCACGGGGCGCGCTTTAAAGTGGATGCGAGGGTCACGATCTTATCGTGATATCTTGTAACGACGCAGGAGATTTTGGCCGTAATTGCAATGGTTGGTCCGCCGTAGATGATTTTACGCGCTCTACTTTTCACGCGTATTCGAGGTACCTATGTGTCCTATACGTATCGAAAAAGAAATCGCACAAACGGCGATTTCTATAGATCGAATAGCCATGTTTAATTGAAACTTAAAAACAGATATAATATTTTGTAGCGTTACATTAAAATCGTGCGAATTTTATTTATTGCAAAGAAGATAACGTCAGTTTTTCGGTACAGATCGACCGGCTGTGCTATAGTTGAAAATCAAACGACAATTTGCAGAATTTGGAGATCGCGTGATAGAGTTTGGGCGATCTCGCGAACGTTAGCTAAATAGTCGACGAGACGATCGGTGGTACACGCAGACGCAAGGCAATGTTGCGCCGCGCCGGTCGTTCGGTCTGCTGATCCGCGATTTCGCCGACCCACGCGCACACGCACACGCGCGGGCGTGCTCGTAATCCGTGCGGACGCGAATGAATGGCGAATGAATGGGGCGCGGAGCGAATGACGAAAAGTTAATCACGGCTCACCATATCGTTGCGCGCCGGGTTTTCGGTGGTGTATCGAGGGACGGAGGGGCGGCGGGCCGGGTGTCCCCTTAATTCTCTTGATTACATGGGCGTATCTCGATCGCGGGTTCCGATCCTGCTCCGCCAGGAACGATTCTGCGTCTCTTTAGAGTCGTACACCACTGACGATCTCTATTCCTCTCTCTTTCGTGCCCTTTTTTTCCCCGTTTCCCGTCCCGCTCTCTTTCAACGAAGGTCCATATGGCGAAGTTTGTTTTGTGCGCGTTCGCAGTGCACTGTTACGAGACAATTACGACGGTTACGACGAGTCATCTCGTCACGGATGGTTGCTTCAAAATGATTAGTCGGTGGCTAAATCGAGAGCAATAAAACGAGAAAAATTATCGCGCTCGTTAAAGCATCACCGTAATTTGAGGTTGCATTTGTGAAAACTCGATCTGGATGAATGCATTTTTTATAAGTTTTATATTACATTATAAAAACGCGTTATATGACATGTATATATGTATATATGTATATTTTCCTGTATACAGTTAATTTTATCAGTTAGTTTATATATAGTTAATCATATCATTATGCATTGTGTATGAAATTTTATAGTTGTGCAAAAAGTCTTGTTTTGTTACACTTTATGACGATGACTTGACTTACGTGAGTCTCTTATCAAACAGTATATCGAGACTTATCTCGAGGTCTTGAAGCGTAGATCAGCAGACGCTATCCAAAACTCGTAACGCGAGGACGAGGGCGGCGAAGGGCTTGAAAACTTTCGAGGGGGTAACTCGATTTCAGAGATTGTTCTATTGGTAGTGAGTGCCAACCGGCAAAGTGAATTGTAAAGTAATTGCATAAGATTAGTAGCGCCAGGCGCGGAAGGCACTCTGTCGGTTACTTCCAGTTCAATGAGTCTTAACGACTTTACTTTGATTCGTTCTCTCTTTCTCTCTCTTCTCTCACTCTTTTCTGTCTTCGATACTGCCCTCCTCTCAAAGTTTCCACCCCCGTCGTTCCTGTCTTCTTCTCGTAGTCTTTTCTCCCCTCCGCGCTCACTTTGTGTTCCATTTGCGTTTCATCGGGCTAATTTGTTGAGATACCGCTTGCCAATATTTCAGTCCTTTTTACCTCATTGGCTTGAATAAAGGGGAGCGTTTGAACCGCGATCTCGAAGCGGATAATTGCTTTCCTGTTGCTTGTGGCGATACGGCGAAACCTTCGAGTAGCTCGCGAGAACACGCTTTATCCTTCTCGCACTGTGCGAATTTCATAGAAATGTTATGTGGGATAATCGATGAAAAGGGAATATTCGGCTTCGTTAGCAACCGCGCTGGAAATAATCGATTCCAATGATAGCATCCGTGAAAAAAATATTGATGCACGAATTTACATTTATTTTGCGATCGTCGAACATATTTGTTTCTATGGATTTTGATACAAGAATTTCATGATTAAAAAATAATTTATGTATATCCGCAAATTCTGACAGACCTAATTTGCTCTTCGTAACTTACGAAATATTGTCAAAAGTTTTTCTTCAACGTATATAGATAATAATAATAATTGTTGAAGAATATCCTCGGTATATGAAAATAATTTAAACACGCAGAAACGCACTTTTACAAATACTTATAATGCGCGCGTATCGGTGTTTCCCAATTATAGATAAGAGTTCAGTAAGAAGCACTTTTAGTGCTGCGCTTCCATTCTCCGCGCGAATAATCCCGTCGAATCCCTTCGGAGGACCCTCGAGCACAAATTAGGTACAATCCATTAAGAAGCGCTTCGCGAATCCTCTCCGTGGCTCCATTTTCGAGTCGATCGTAGAACTTGCGGTGGGGATGGCAGACGGGCGAGCGACGAACAGCGGATGGAGGGCGGAAAAAAAGCCCGAGGTAAGAGAGGTAAGAATCTACGTAGAAATTTGCGCGATTGGAACGCAGCTCTCGTCCCTATTCCGGGGACGTGTACGAGTGGAAATTCGCCGACTGCGAAATGGATTTGCGACAAGGTGACGGCGATGCGAACGAGGAATTCTGATAAGGAACCGCGTCTTTCTCCGTTCGCTTGAGAGGGAGCGATACATATGAAAAGACAGCAGGATAGAGCGCGAGAAAAAGATAGAGAGAGAAAGAGGGAAAGAGAGAGATAGAGAAAGGAAGGGAAAAAAGACACGGGACTGGAAAAGGGAGGAAACGAAAAAGATAGACTCGCGAAAGAGACTCGAGCGGACAATGTCCGAGTAATGGTTGCCTCGGGCTACTTTTATATCCCGGGCGCCCCGTTGAAAGCTAATGTCTGATAACGCCTCATTCCCCTGTACTGACCGGCTGCGCACCATCCCTTAACCCCCTGCATTTCCTCGTAGCCCCCGGCTTGTCTCGCATTCGTTCACGTATTTTGCACCTTCTCGGAGAATGCGCTTCCGCAAGAGAGAATCGTGATGGCAAAGGCAAACGTATTCGGACCACGTTGTCCGCCGGGCGTGCGTATTATGGCGAAGAATTTGCGAAACATGAAAGCAGAAACGCGCCCGTCAAATATTCGCGGGTTGATACGGCGAAGAAAGAAATTCATGAATTTCACCAGTTGTTATATATTATTTATATATATTTTTTATATAACTTTTGCTTTGCTTAGTTTCTTGGGTGAGTTATTCTTGCACGCGTTATTTTATTTATTTATATATTATATTCATTGTGTGTGTGTGTGTGTGTGTGTGTGTGTGTGTGTGTGTGTGTGTGTGTGTGTGTGTGTGTGTTAGTCGAGTTTAATCGCTATGCGTTTTGCCGGTAATTTAAAACACGGAGGTATATCGAGGTGTGATACATAGGTCGCAGACGACATATATTTGTCGTGTCAACAATTTAACGAAAAGTGGGGTGCCGGGGCACTCGACTTAATGCGGCGATTTCGAACAGCGAAACGACAGGAGCGACAGTGCCTTCCGAGATTCATGCGCACGAGCCTACCCTTGGCCCACCGTTTCTGAGCTTTCTGGGGTCGTGCGTGGGGTCGGCACGCTTCGGGGGACGGCTAATGAAATATCCGTGCCGGTTTAACCGAGTTACAAGCCCCGCGAGCCACCCCAAAGGCGAAAACGCCAACCCCACGAACGGTATACCATCTCTGTCCTCTCGCTACAACAACAAGAAAACATATTGTCTGCGAATATACTCGCTCGGGGATCTCTAACTCGTCGACCCTAAAATCATCGAAATAAATGAAAACAATTCTCGATTTTTTTTCTTCTTTAAATATTTGATTAATATGCAGATATCAGTGGCTGGTGAAAATAAAACAAATCTCTATTAAATTTTAGGCGTGACGAAATCAAGTTTTACACACACACACACACACACACACACACACACAATTTCGAATAAATAATAAATAAATAGAGAAGAAATATTTTCTTTTATCTATATCACGAGGGGAAGGTTCATCGACCGATCGAACGGTTTAATATTCGATCTACGGTTCAGTTCTGTGGAATAGATACACCCCGGTCGCGGGCCGACACCCACTGCGGCTTCTCCCACGATCACTTTCACCCTGCATCTAGCTTAGGATCATCATGGGCCTAACGTCCGCGCGCACTGTGTAAACCCGCGGTACGCTACATTAACTCGATCCATCATGCAGCAGGAATCGACTTAACTCCCGTACGCAGTGTACGTTGCTGCTGTGCGCCCACTTGGATTAAGGTGTAATGAGCGATTACGTGCGACTCGACGCAATACGATCGTTTCTTTATCCGAGAGGTATATTGATTTATATCGAATTATTTTAATTTCAATAGAATTGCCGGATGAATGATCGGATACACGCCTTATCGATAACGCGATGATTGAACATGAAAACAGCTACGTCCTGTTTAGAAAAATCAATGTAATATTATGTAAGAGTTGTTTCATCTCATCTAATTTATCTGCTATACTACATTTTTTATTTTATTTAAAATACAGAAAATTTAATGTTGTCCTGTTCTATGAAGGCTCGGCCGAAATTATTCTACGTTTTTATTTTGATGAATAGAAACGATCGCTAAATCAACATCTCACACTTTGCGCTAGATATATATATACGTTCGTAAATTAACAGTGAGGTAGCAAGAGCTAACGGTCATTTATCATCATCAGCGGGCAGTGCGACATATACGCGTGTACTTATCCGTACATAGTTGCTTATCAAAACTGTCTAATACACCCCCGCGCGCGGGCGCCAAGTGTGGACTGTATTAAATTTAAATAAAAATACCGACAACCGTGTTCACAAGCCGAGCCTATAAATCAGTGCGACAGCCAGCCGACCGACCAGCTCCAGGAGAATAATACCCCATATTTATGTTCTTCTCCATAAAAACCCCGTCCGCTCGACACCCTTTTTCGCCCTAGCGCGCGACGCTGTCCGCGCGAAGCGCTTTAAATCGGGCGACGAGCTTCTACGCGAAGCGCGAAAACTCGCGTGTGAGTCTTTTTTTAATGAAAAAATTTTATCAATCTCCTTCGAAAATAAGAGAATAGGCGACGAGCGTGCGATAATTATGGATTTCTCTTTATTTGCCGCTGGAAAATGGAAAATGTTTTACTCCTCTCTCTGTCTGCTCTCTCTTCGTTTCTCGCTGTCCCCAAGTATCGTTCGCTTGATACAGCGTAAATCTCGCTAACGGGAGTCCGAGAAGCGTGGATGTACCGTGACGCGATATATATATCTCGCGTTCTATACACGGCGCTTAATTTACGTCGCAGCGGACTTGCAGGATGCACCTACGTCGGTATGGACGTACCTTAATCTATCGCCCGAAGCGGTTTCAGGGTGTGGCACACCAGGTTGGATTATGTGACCGGGAGCCATAATGAGGACGGCGACAGGATAAATCACTCCTTTCCTCTACGCCAAGGATAATCATAATCCCGCGCGATCCTGTTCCCGGGAGTCCCGCACGCTTGTTCATCCTCTTTCTCTCTCTTTCTCTCTTTTTTTCCCTCTCCACCGTAGGGACACCGAATTCATTTTTCCTGGCTCCTTCCGTCTCTCGAGAAATTTCTCTGCCATTCCTTTTCTCTCTCTCTCTCTCTTTTTCTTTTTCGATTTTTTCTCTTCTCTCTATTGCTTTTTTCTCTGTATCCGCCCGACTCCTCGTTCGTTCTGCGGCAGCCCGTTCTCGCTCCGGTGTGTTCCGGGAAGATCTCGACAAGCTCCCCGGGAAAAAAGTAGACCGGAACGGTAGCGGCGCATTTTAAACGCAACATTCCGCGTTTTCGCAACCATTAATAAATTATGACGAATACGAGTGGTTCGTACTTTGTACAGAACTTGCTCAGAGATATCAATTTTAATTTATATATTTTGATATCTTTACGGAAATGTTGAAAAATACTTAGTAAGTAGCAAGATTTTATTCTTTATATTAATTTTGGGCCCAATTTTGCGCCAATGGTTCTTGTGTAGTGTCCAAATTCACAACTGCATCACCGCGACGCGGTATAACGCGAATTACGAGGATAATATCTTTCTTTAAACCCGCGATATGGAGGGATGAGGAGAGCGAACTTAAACGAAAAATAATGTCTTTCCGCGTCATTTCCAGGTCTCCTTAACGCCGCGTTAACGACATATTTTTGCCAGGCGTAACTCGACTTTATTGGACAATTAACATTTACCCCCCGCACCCTGCGGCGCCGGTTTCTTTCTCCGCCATATTTTCTATGTTTCATTCCACCCATCATGATAAGATTTTTCTAAATCTTGGATTACGACTACGCCGCGTAGAGTGAGATATTTCGGAATAATGAGTGTTGATGTGGAAAGGGAGTGCCCGGGATTATAATTATATTTACGAGACGTTGTCTACTTTGCGGATTTCATTCGTATTAAAAGTTTCTACAATATTGCGTGATTTATCTAGGACAAAATATGAATCAGCTATATCTGCGAGATATGCGTATATAGTAACGATATAATGAATGATATTGTGATAGGAATATAAAATTCTGAATACAAAGATTTATTAAAAATTAACATAATTTATTACATAATACAATAATTTACTGCCCCCCTCTCTCTCTCTTTCTTTTTTTCTCTTTTATCGTGTCACAATATTGGTTGTTCATATTTCGTCATGTAACTCTCCTCTCTTATCATTGTGCTGCGCGTTATGTTAGTCACACACAAACGCGCATCCTGGAGATTGGAAGGGAAGGCATACTCCGCGAATAAACATTCCTTGGCACTGCGCACATCTTCCGCGTGCTTTTCTCAAAGGAATTTAATGGTTTGGTCGCCGACAAGTTTGTCATCCAGCACATTCAGGTCCGATGGGAACACGCGGTTGCTCCTTTTTACGCGAACACCATCCACCCTCACGTACATTTGCTACACGCGGTTACATTTCTTCCTTTCTTCTGCTTTCCTGAATTTATCCGCGATGCGAATTCATTCCTTCGACTTTCAAAACGTACATGTATTTTTTTATCACACATTCATAGCAATATCCATATTTTTCTCTACGAATTCTCTACTCTACAAGAATTCTTCTTCTTCGTTCACTTTTTAAAATCCTAATTAGCATTGTGTATAGACTGGTGGAAGATAACATTTCTTGTTACATGTTACGCGCGTTTCGTATTCTCCATTTTTTAAGGATTTTTAAGGATTTTCTGTCTTTCCGTTTTCTATTCAATTGTGCCTATAATTAGCGGCATGCATCTGGAATATTCAGACTTGTCCGTAAGAAAAATTAATACCGGCATTTTTATTGCTAAAATATTATCTTATTTAAAAATTCTATATTAAAACACAAAGCAGCCATTCGTAAAATATATATTTAGATATTTTTTAATTTAAGATAATTAGGACATATAACTCTCTTTTCTTTACCATTGAGTTATTTTGGTGGACGTTACTTAGCCTTTCCGAATTTAATGCATTTTCCATGTACAACCATTCGGTGGGTGTTCTCGTATCGGGAACGCCATTTTGGGTTCTCTGTCAATGAGAAGTACACCCTTTCGTCGGCCTTAAGAAGCCCTCGAGTTCCGTCGGGCCACTCGAAACTATTTTCGTATCGTGGTGAAAAGAAATCGATAAAGCTTCCGAAGGGCGACTCGATTGAATAGACAAGAAGGGTGCTTCTATGGCGAGCATGATTTTTTTTTCTAAACTTCCGCCGACCATACTCGCGCTTCTATTCGATCTATCGTGCCACTGCATTACTTACTATGTGTCTAATACTTTTGCAATTCGATAATGACCTATCGAGTTGTAGTCAGAAATCGTAGATCTTAAAAAAGGAAATTTCTAAAATATTTCTGAAATAAAATTAATATACTTCTTTTTTATTATTAATAAAGCGCTGTGTAACTGTGTTATTTAGTTCAAGATATGATAAAAAAGAATTACATTAAATCTTACGGATATACTTTGCGATGGTCGCTTGATTTAACTTGGAAACCCGTGCGAAAACGAACACACGGTGTTTAAGCTCGATCCTTTTTAATTCGACACACGAGAAGCAAGGATCACCCTTCGCAAAACCATTTTAAAGGCATCATTCTTGTGCGGTGCGAGAGAACTTTTAGTAGACCAAACATTTCGTGTTTCGAGTTACTCACAGTGCATTCGTTTCACCGTCGAGTCTCTCGATATGCGGGCTCTTGGGCTACATATTGTTTTTAATACAAACATCTTGTATTTACAAAGCAAAGCTTTCTTAGTGAAATGATGACGAATGACGGAAGGAGTGAGAGGACAGGAACGCTGAGCAAACTTTCGTGTAAAAGCTTGTGGCGCGACGGAAACAAACGTGATATTTTATTGTGAAGAAAAACGGTCTTATATATGTATATTGTCAATCGTACAATACTATACAACCTGTTTTTAATTATCACATGTGTCAACCATACTATACAACATGTTCATCACATATGTATATATACCACTTGTCCATGTCTCTCCACATTTACTTAACATATTTACTGTTTACATATCATATCTCACTATTTATTTAATCCTGAGTCTTCTTTCTTTCGCGGAGGATCGTCCGTCATTCCTTTCCCAAAGCGGCAATTCCCTCCCGCAGCGCCATTATTTTTCCCATAGCCGGTTTTTTCTCTTTCCCTTTTTTTTTTACAACTGGGCCGAGAGAAAGAATCGCGCGGAGAGTGCGAGGCCGTGAGGGTCGATCGTACCGAAATACACGGTGGTAGTCTCCGGGGCGACGATTTACCGCGAAATCGGAGCATGTGTTCCTGGCACCAGAAGCCAATGCTGACAATCTCCAATAACTCAAGCAAGCCTTCGGTCCTCTCTCTCGCCTCTCTAAATCGCAAAGACTCGCGGTACACCGCATTGACAGATGTACACACGCCCCCTTGTGTCGTCCGCTATATTAAATATGTGCTCGCTTTCGGCGCTCCGGTTAGTCGCGTTCTTTGATTCCCAGGAAATTAAGAGAGGAAAATGAGAGGGAATAATTCCAAACGGTGGCGAACGCCGACGAACCCATGATATAGTTGATATTTTAGAATATTTCGCAAACGTTTCTCACGAAGTTTTTTTCGATTATAAGTGACGCCCTTTAATGGACGCCTCAAGCGCAGATTTAAATTTTAATTAAAATTATATTTTACTTTTTCAAGTATGTATATTTAATTTTCTCTGTAACATAGTCTAAACATAATCTAACGTAAAAATGGCAATATTGCGATTTCTTGTCATTAACTGTGTGCCATATTGCACGGTAAGGCTCCCTTTAGACAAAATCTATAATTTCATCATAAAATCATAAAATTTCAAGATAGAACTTTATTTATAATATTATATGTATTTTGTGATACATATATATATATTTTTTTTTGTTACGTATATTTTTTGTATTAAACATAAAATTATAAAAAAATTCCTGAATTCTGGCACGAATTATAAACGGTTTAAAGTAGGCTTTAAACATTGCAATACACGACTTTCGACGTATGCGATAGAATGATTTTTCGCAACGAACATATTAGTGGTTAATTGCACTGAGGCACCAACCGATCAAGAAGGGTGCGATCAATTATCCAGCGGTATAACCTCCAACTAATCTGCCTAATTCCGCCGTGTGCAGAGAGAGCATCCAGCGAAGCGCGGCATAATCGCTCGTCGATCGCAATTACCGAGCTGTGGTTAATAAGGAGATCACCAAGAGAGAGAAGGGTGGTTTCCTGGAGCGGACGAGGGAACGGGGGTCGGTTTCGGGGGATATATGCGAGCTACGGAGGGGCAACGGAGGAAGGGAGTTATGCGCGGAGTTGGACCGGGCTAGACGCGGGCCGGCGAGCACATTCATTCGGCGCCGGTAATCGGCTTACGGATTGCCAATCATCGGTCAAAGAGCTGACGAAAGAGAGAGCGAGAGAGAGTGCGCGCGCGCAAGAGAGAGAGAGAGAGAGAGACCCGAGTTTTTCCTGGTTTCGGCGTTTCTTTCTTGCGCTCCACTTCTCTTCGATCTTTCTTTTTTTCTCTTCCGCTTCGAAGTGAAACCTTCTTTCCGCGGTAAACTGCTCGAAGATGGTGGAGAAAGAGGGAAACGGAAGGTTTCTGTATTCGATCTTCGATCTCGATACAGCAAACTTTTGAAACATAATTACTTCAAAGTTTTATTGTCAAAATATTTAATATTAAGAATATAAAGAAGCTGCTTTTTCCATAAAACTTTTATTTAAAAAAATAAATTTTATATTGAATAAAGAATATGCTGGTATATATATATATATATATATATATATATATATATATATATATAAGAAAGGTAATCAACGTTGTACATGTATATAAGTGCTTGCGGAAATAATATATAAGCAGAAAATAGGATATCTCCGAGTTGTGGTTGACATTTCTCGAATAATATGATACTCGTTACCCGTCGTTATCGTATCTGCGATGAGAGGGCCTTTAATTAATTAACACCTAGCCGCGGAGTCTGGTTGCACTAATTAGTCGAAGCGCGTCGTAATTAGTGTTCGTCCGCTATTTCAGTGATCGATTTCGAGGGAATCAATTATAGAGCGTGTCGATCACTCGTCAGCGCTCATTTGTATAGTTCGGTCTATTTGTCTTCGTCATTCTTGGTAACGCTTGACGTCTTTCTCCCTCCATCGACTTATTCTCTCACAGAACTGTTTTTAGATAATAATTAGTTTTCGATTTTTAAAAATATATTTATTTTTAACGAAAGGGAATTTTGATTATGAAATCATACCAAATGTTGATAAGTAATTTTACGTCTAATTTAATAAAAAATTTTGGCCGGATTTGTCTTTCACATATGAAAAATTTAAAAAGATACAAGTGCAAGTCGCGAGAGCAACGACTACCTATCCTCTCGTTTTTTTTTTTTCGGTTGGAGCTGGCTCAGCTTGACCTGCGTCGTCGATGCGGCAATTTCCTGTCCGGCTGAAATAAAATTCGCCGTCGAAGGAAAAGCCGAAAAGGGCGGACGCACTGATAATTATTGTCGTCCAATTAAGGATCGCTTGGTAGCCGCGTCGGTGATGTTACTCGATTTTTACGAGAAATCAGCGATTTTTCGCCATTGCACTGGCCGTTCGCTTTCCTAGGTTTTTGTCGCTTGCTTCTCGCGCTTGTTTCCCAATTTTCTCTCTCGGTCTGCTCTATCGCCGTTTCTTTCTGTCGTTCCAGTTCTTTCTATCTCTGTCTTTGTTCTTTCTTCAACCGCTCGAGAGATTCCGAATCAAAACTAGTTATTCTGCTCACATAGATAGGTGTAGTAACAGAGTAAACATCACTTGTAGATTTGGCGCACGTTGCCAAAGAATGGCCAAATAATTGGTGAGTTTCGCGAATCGTGGCGGTTGCTCGACGGCATTTCTCGCTGAAACTGCGTCTCGTTTTTTTTTTTTTTTTATTATACAATAAGGTACGCTTGATATTTTACTTCACGATTATTTATTTCTAGTCAAATAATTTAACATGGTTTATGAAGTCGGATTAATAATTTGGTTGTCTACAATGGCCAATCATCTGCGATATTCTACTTATCCCGTAGGGAAATTCGCTCATTTTTCCAGTCATTTTTACATTTGTTTTTCCAGAATGAGTGACAATCAATAATTATGGCGTTGATTATATCCATTTGACGGACTCAGGACCCAAAAATTCCCATCGGGAGATTTCATTTGTTGGCCGAAACGTTTTGTACACCATGTACGTTTAACCCTGTCTGTCGTACACGTGGTGCGATTGAATGTTGGCGTGATTGGCGCCTCGTACGACAAGCTGGACACGCGCGGAATTCCTGATTATTTTACAGTGGTACGCTACAGTGGTACGCTGCTCGGTTTATTATTTCAGAATTTGCGATATGCTCTTTGTGCGCCATTACGACTCATCCCGTCGACGATACCGATATCATCGACACATGTCCCGCACGAGTCTTCGGGCGAATAAAAATGAAAAATTGCACGAGCTGCGAGTAAATCGACGCTGCGCGCGCGCGACAGATAATGTAATTATGACAAAAATTATTTTCATGCGCAACAGCTCACGGGACGTGATTTAAATGCGCGCGTGTCCGAAATTCGCACGGTGATGAAGCGCGAATCCCGGACGTGTAAACAGCGTTGGGCCACTCTAAAATTCAAATGGCTGATCGATGGCGGTGAATTCTATTCGATGCTCCCCGCCACCGTCGTTTAGAGACTCCGAAATAGCGCTTCGAAAAATAGGATTCTCAATTTCGACCTTGATTCGATCTCTTGCTATTACGATGTGCGTCAATTTTCGCGATAGCGTCCCGTCGCCTATCAATAACCGAGAGAAATACTTTAAACTAAGTCTGAAACATCGCTCTCGAGGGGACGTATCTCGGATGGAGAGTTCTAAAGTGAACGCGATAAAATCTGTTCAAGTCATTTCGCCGTGGTTTACGACTCGGCGAACATCTTTTTTAATCTCCTGATAGGGCGACGCGGTTAAAAGAATAAAATCGAAAGTAAGATACGTTTGTTGACCATGAAGTGTAGTGATATCCATTCACATCATCTTTAACTTCTGGGGGTAACCTATTTTATTAAACATGACAACCATGACAATTCAGATATTTCATGAATATGCGAGTTTCAAGAATTTTATGAAATATCTCAGAACATCGTAATTCGTAATTACATTACAAAACAAAACTACAGCGATAGTTTCCTTCATTTGTCAATTTATCAATGCGATAGATATGAAATTTTATACACATGTAACATGATTATGTTCTACGAGATTTGAAAGTTGTCTTAGATATACGGAAGAGGAAAGGGAGAATAAAAAAATGTTTCGCATATGATCGAGTTAATAAACTGCAAGCGCGCAAAGTCGATAAAGCTAGAAACGTTCGTGGCACTTTAGCCGTCATCGTCACGAGACAGTCGCGTTGTCGCGCTGTGCGGCAACTTTAGACAGGTCGACGGGAGCTTTTTTGTCCGCGGAACGCACGATTGTTCGCGCGAGGCGAGAACGGCAGCGACGTCGTAAAATAGGGTCGTGCGACATTTTGAGGGACAGTTTGGGATACTATCGTGAAACGTCGGTTAGGAGATCCTTTTGCATCATCATTTCTGCAGTTTTGTCAACATTAAATACACTTTTACATAAATAAGCAATCACATATCACATGTTTCTTTTTCAATTATTTTATACGCAATTCGATATAAAAATTTGACACTTGCGGATCTCGTTCGTGTACTCTTCCAGTTTAACGAGGCGATACGTGCGATATTCTTTTGTTAGCGGGAATCAAGTCGCCCGGTTATCGTAGGTACATATATTCCGAACGTACGAAACGTCATGGTGCTGTCAAGGCGGCTGACACGTCGTGTGCTCTCCCCCGGGAGCTATTATTTAGCTAACATCGGTGCACACGGCGGTGAGAAACGACGGGGGTAGATAGACTCTCCTTGGGGGTGTGTTTCAGAGCCTGGTAGACGTCACACGCTAGTCGAGCTGGTAGACGTAGGGATGGGACGTCCTGGAGCGCGATTCTCGTAAATATATGCGCGGTGTGTGATTGACGCTTACACGAACGACAGAACCTCATCGCCCCTTGACTCCTACAACTCGCGGAGGTTTAAATAACCCGTCTCGCCCCGCAAGAGGGCATCGCGTCGTCGTTAAAAGCGCATTCTTACGCAGTTTAAAAGAGTGCGTTGTAGATAAGAGAAAGTAAGTTAATCGACAATGTTGGTATTGACTATTCTTTTCATTTGCATATTTATTTTAGTGATGTTTCCGACTCTTTGCGATAAAAAATAATCGTAATGATTATTTTTTAATATGCGGATGATCGCCGGGCAAGAAACAGCTCGAAAATTGAAACGGACTTTGCGATTATATATATATATATATATATATATATATATATATATATATATACAATGACCGTATATGACAATGTACACGCACACGGTGGGGCGTGAAACGGTGACAGGGGGTGTGTCCCTTCTTCTCGAGTTTAGGGTCGGGTAAGCCACGTGGTGACGTAAAGTATGTTCCATGCGAGAATGAGAGAGATCGAGGAGAAGAAGGAGAATAAATGGTTCGTGTGGAAAGAGCGAGAGAGAAAAAGAGAGAGACGGAGAAAGGAAATCTTTTTTTCTCTCTCTTTCTCTGCCTCCGTGTTAACTGGTGCTAAGTGAATCTGTGGCCACGCTTTGGGGTAGCGGCGTGTAGAGGGTTAGTATCGTTGCTGGAACGTCATTAAATTGTTCGTAGGACCACTTTTCCATACGATGATCCGCGCGACAACTGGTTATAATTTAATAATCACATGAATATACCGTAGCCACCGCCTTTTCATTTGCTAATATACTGGTGCGATACAGGGTATATTTGATAATTCGGTCAAGCAGTTTAAGCTTTGAATACGAGATGAGATTAAATCGTGTCGGTCTGGGGCGAGAGAGAAGTTTTTTACACTTCTGTAAAAAAAAAGTTAAAACCGTTGAGTTCTCGATGAAGAGAATGGAAGTAAAAATTTATCGTTTGCTTTTCGATTGAAATAAAAAATACAATTGCAAAAGATATTATTCCCGCGGGGAGGGCCCCGAAAGAGAGTTAATTCTGTTTGATTTTTCTCGAACGGCGGTACATCATCCTCCAAACGTCCGATATCATATCGCGTTATCTGTCAGTCGCAGGGAGCAAATACGTCGCGCGAAACAAGTCTGTTAATTCGCGGCGACCCTCTTGCGATGGGTCTGGACTTAATCCACCCTTGCCGGCGCCGCCGATATCAGCGCCGGGCGATAAAATCTCGATACTCGCACACGCGGCGCGTACATGATAAATCGGATTAGCCTGTGCGTAGGGACGAGCCTAGCATATGCTACGAACTGAGCGTGGCATATTGCCGACCGAAAGAGAGAGAGAGAAAGAGAGAGAGAGAGAGGGGGGGGGAGACGAAGATAGAGAGACCAACGGGCGGACGAACCACCCTCGCGAGAATCATCTTTTGGGGGGAAAGGGGATTGCGCGCGCGTTACGGTGTTCTAATGTTTCGGCTCTGTGGGATAGTTAGAACATCATCCCCGACTACAAGAGTGCACAATTTTCATGCGCGGAGGGATGGGAAAGCGCAACTATCGACCCTCGATGCGGGCGATCCCGGCGCGGGAATATTCATGACGTATCCGTGACGAAATTTTATTCTCCATCGATGGTTTGCGCGCGCGCGGGGATGTATATAGTGTAAATAATTTGATTATGTCGTGCGGCGTCGTTCAGCATGAGTGGCATAGCGAAACATTGCGAGACAAGCTATAGGGGATGATAATAGTAATCTATAGCTAGATAAATTCAGGGATAAATTTGTGACGTACTTTGCGAGTTGTTGTCTACGGATTTAACGAGTTACTATTATTTTTCAGTGATTAGTTTTTTGAGCTTTGATTGTCGTTCATAAACTTATTAAAAAATAATTTAAATTGGATTTATCTGTATTAATACCATTGTCAAACGATGCTTGCTATATATATTAATGCATACTAATTAGAACATGTTAATTAGAATTGTGTATCTTATAATATCAAGTTGATAACGGATATTATTTTCCTCCAAAGAAGAAATTAGTTATAGGGAAATCAAAATCTGTATGTTCATTGAATTGATATAACGCGTCTTTACTCAATGGTTTTTATTTGAGTCAATCCGGTGTCTATGTATTCGCGTTACGTAAATACTGCGGGTATATCGTATATATGTATATCGAGGAGGACAGTGAATCGCGGTAAATCTTTTCGGATGGTTCAGTCGATATGGAGGCACTCGTTAGTATATTAGAACCCTCTTGGTCGAAGGGAAGTAGCTCCAATCAGGGGCTACTAATAATTTTCCCCCTAACCGACCTATGTGCGCCGCGGCAATAATCATTTCCACCCCCCTGCGCCAGACCGTATACCGACTGCCACGCATCGCCGCCAGCATCACGAGCGACTGCTACCCACCCCCCTCTGCAGCCCCTCCGCAAGGACTAATCGCTCGACCCGCTAATGATTTATAAGCGGCGCACGTGTGTTCGTACGTACATACGTGCGTGTGCGCGCTGTCGGTGTGTAAGCTAGAGAATCCTGTTGCGGACTCCCGCCGCGTTTACGCCGTGAGATTGGAATGGGCTCTTTCTGCACGACGGGTACTTGGAATACGAGTACTCGAGCACCCCCGAACTGATGGCGACACCGGCTTCCGGTTAAATATAGCGTGATTCTGTGTGAGAACTCCCTGCAGTCTCCTCCCACCAGGACTGGTTAAAAACAATGCGCGCTACCCTCTGGTTCCTTTTCTTTCTTTCGCCTTCCTGTTTTGTCGATGATTTCTCAGGTACTCGTTTTGTTAAAAAAGTGAATACAATTCTAGCAAATCTAGGTGAAAATACAGAATTTGTATAAACAGCTAGCTAAATACGCAATACAGCATTAATAAAATATTTTGAATGCAATTTTAATATTTATGTATATTAAAATATAATTTACTGATATTTTGACTGAAATACAGTTAGCTTTAGACTGATTAAACAATTTTTAAACAAAAATGGAACAACGGTTTCTTCAGATTTTTATTTCGTGAGTTACCTAAATCAATCGACAGCGTCGCAACGAGAGGTCAAATCGAAAAGTAGATATGGTCTATTCCTAGTCAGACGTACCACGGTCACGTCCCAGGCTCGTAAATCTCCCTAATTCGCTCGTTGAGAGTCCAGAGGCGTCACGGATGCCGTTCGTCCTGAATGGTCACGCGTTTAATGAAGCCATATAGATCGTCATTGTGCGTGTTGGCGAATTTTACGAACGTGTCGCAGACGAACGCAAAGACATGATTCAAGAAGCCATGAGGCAACATGGAAGAAAGTAGTGTTGAGTTGATTTAATATTTATAGTAAGAAACATGTCTGTTTTATGATCGAGAACCTGAAACGAATTCTTGTTACTAACCGTTTTATTTTACTATACGAGTTACACGTGAAAATTGTGACAATCGCGTTGAGAAAGCACCTTGAACATTCTCATATTTTAATTTAGGATTTTAGAATTTTGTTAGAAAATTTTCTTCAAAATGGTACCTCGTAACATTCGCGTAACATTCGCGTAACATGCTCTTGGCAGACTGTACTGTTCTCCCCCGCTTTCTCTCCGCTGTTTCTGATTCCCCGGCATGGCGGACAGGTAACCGCATAAAAATTTCGCATTCAACGAGGGCGGATAGCTTCTCATATTACGCCGGGCACCATAACGGAATTGCTTTATTAGACATTCTCCCTCCCACTTCCCTCTCTCCTCTCTCATCTGGCACGGTTCTCTCGTTCACGTCTGGCTGCTGCTAACGAGACAGCTCGTGAGTAGCGGAGAAGCAACCGGGCGACCAACGTATTCACCCTAAGCCTACCTTCAACGACCAAACGAGACTACCTAAACGCGTCCACCGGACCTACTAAATCAAGATGTACATTGGTCACGGTGTACATGGCGGTCGGTTCTGTTAACTGTGCTTATGAAACATTGATTTCACGCGGCCGGGACGTGACCGGCTGCGCTCTCACGACGTCGTATATGGGGTGCTCCGTTAAATCCAATTTCGCGTCTTCGCGAATTTTACATACGTCGCAAGTAGCCACTGTTTGAACAAGTATGCATAAGTCGGTTTATTGTGAAAGTTATTGTGAAGAATGTATGCCAGATTTTTAAGGAATAACTGATTGAGTAAAAATGACAAAGAGAAAGTCGGGAAATATATAATTTAATATAAGGGAGTTTAAAATAGAAGACACATATATATATATATAAATAACATAAGATATTATATAAATGTTTAAAGTAAGCAAATGTTATTAGCGTTTATGGACTTTAAAACTGTAATATTTTTCAGTACCAAACACCCAGTAGATCATTATATTTTAAAGTGGCAGCCCCCGTTCGTGCTTATAAGAGGGCAGTCTATTTCAATACTTGCCAAACCAGTTGGCTGGCTCGAGTACCGGATCATCGCGTATGACGCGACTGGTTCTCAGTACCTTAAAATCCTGCGAAACAATTGACCAATTTTCTCTGAATTGCGTCCAACTTCAACGTTTCTTGTTTTATAGATATCCCTAAAAAAGGGAGAAAAGAGCGTTGTGTCGTTTTGCAAGATTTCGTGCGTATGAATCTTTTTTCTCGTTAAACATCCACGAGAGACACGTTACATTCCGGCTAGAATTTCCGGGTCATCGATACGTTGGGTGGACGTTATTATAGAGGGTAGCTTGCAGGACACGCAAGAGCGGTGGGTTATCACGCGTGCCACGGATCATTACCCTGACGGGGCTGCAGAACCTCCGGGACACCGCGTCGTCCTGGCTGCAGCTAAGATTAATCGCTTCGGCTATGTTGCGACGATATCGGCGCAACGTAGCCTGATGATAACTAGCGACACGTTTCTGAGAGATAAGACGTCCTGACACCGTGTCCGCGCTCGTTTTCAGATATTTCAGCCGGTAATGATTTACGGTCAGTGAGCTAATTAATCGTTATAACTATCTGTAAAATCGAATACAATAATCGATTTCCGGTTGAGTCTGTCGACCCGCATGTCGATTTGCGTATTAATTTCACGGCATCATATTTATTTAAATTCTTATTTAAATTTTTAGATTTTGACAGCTTTTTTTAATAGAATAATTCCCGGAGTAATGTACTTGCCGTACCAAAAACTCGTAACAAATTTTTTTACGTCTGATTAAAGTCTTGAATTGTTTTTCGGTTTTCCTAACTTACCTCCTGGCCGCGGGGTAGCCACCCGGCGGTAACGGAACGTCGGTGCGTGGGGGGCACGACTCACACAATGAATGGTATTCGCCCCAGGGCCGTACCGATATACACGTTCACCAACAATGTAGCCAGGCACCGACTCTATCCACGCTATGCTAATATCAAGGACCCGTGTGCGCACACAATGCCGGCTCGTGTAATATTTGGCGACGTCAATAACCCAAAATAAATACCCTTTTGTATCGTACTTCGGGTGCTCCCGGCGCTGCCGCTGCTCCACCTGAAACCGCGCGCGAGATTCCCGTTTCGTGGCTGGATGCGTGTCGCTCACGTCTTCGAGCTCGTCAAGATCCTCGAACGGGTATTAGTGTCTTTGGTATAGACTGAGAAATGCGGAGAGATACGTATCACTAAATATTGTTAATGTTTTTGGACATTAAGAATATATAGAAAGATTTTTCGCGTCGTGATATTTAGAATTAAAAATTTTAACGTCTTTTTTTCGAAAGAATCAACCATTTCGCGTGAAAGCGAAGGAAGAAAGGATTGCGTCTGATCTAATGGAAGGCCATCACCGTCGTCGCTGTCGCCGTCGAGTTTCTCGCGAAACAAAGATTACCGCAGCGATCTCTCGCCTACGAGACGAAATCCGCAATAAAGAACACCTGGTCCCGCGGGTGGCGGATCCTTCGTGCGAGGGTCGACCTTTCCTGGTAGACGCGTGTCCACGCATCGTCACACCTGCTTACGCAAAGCCTCGTCCTCGTACGCTGCTTCCAGGTCTTCGTGGCGCGTCGCCCTTCGCTTCTCTCTTCTCAGATACGTTTCTTCGTGTCCGTCGTCGCGAGTCGTCTCGTCGCCGTGTACCTCGTCACGGACCGAATCTTTCCGAATGCTCCGCAAAGGGAAACCATAAAAATGTGAGGGCACGCCGAGAACATGACTTAACGCATTGCACGGACACATTAGATATATGTCACGAACAGACTGCAGAAATTTGGTTTTTTGTATTTCTTCGTCTATCTATTCCTTTTTTGTGCTTTAATTACTTAGCGTTAGATCTTTATTTTCGAGATAATTTAGACATTGCAAAAGGCAAACTGGAATATAAAATTTATTAGCATATGATTTCGTTTTTCGTAGAAAATGTTAAAATAGAAGAATAGGTTTCTTGGCTTAGTGTAAAAATGTGACGTCATAGTGTTATCGAAAAATAATAATAATTATATCCTTATCGTAGTTTCTGCATTTTCGCATGTTTTCAAAGTGAAGCAAGTTGCCTCGATGTGCAAAGTACAAACCGATATACATTAAGGTGGATGCCCCACCGAATATGGAAGTACTTTAGTCTAAGTTCCGCTTTCCTAATTGATCTTAATCGTCCTTCTAATTGAACGTCGAATTTCTAAGCGCGCTAAGAGGATCTCGTTTTCTACAAGGAACTGCGTGATCTCAAGTACTAAGATCCTACCTTCGTCAGTGAGTCCCCGTCGATTTCTGGTTAAATTCGCCGGGCACGAGCTCCGTCCTACGGACCAACGAACCAGAGCGGACTTATCGGGATCGGAATGAAGAATATTGGCTCGCGGCGGGGGTGATTCGTACTGCCCTTCTATCGGCTACCGGGCCCCCCGAATTTCGGTCCCACGCACCTGGGTACCCCGGCAAGAGCCGCGACGGGGAACTTTTGTCATGGTAATACCCTGCCGCTACCCTTTCACCCCACCTCGTCCCGCGCCACCGAGGTCACCTCTCAAGCCCCTCCAACCCTCCCTTACCCTCCCCCGATCTATTCCCGTTGTGCTGAACGACCAGGTGTTCGGTCCTTATGCCTGGAGGAGTTCCTCGAGACCCTCCTGTCATCCGATCAGGGAGGGAGGGATTTCTCCTGACCCACGACTTCGACGGCGAGATGGGAACCTCGACAAAGAGGGAGGACCAGCGGAAGAGTTGGCTCGCGCCTATATAGATGGGCATATTACCCTCGAGAGCTTGCTCATATGCTTACGCGTGTTAGTAGCATATGCTCGGCGTACTTTATTAATTAATCGAGTGCTCAATTCAAAAATATGAAATGTATGTTGTTTTTATTTAAATATAGTACAGATTAAATATGCCGTTGCCAAGAAATGATTTAAATAGATGTTTAGTATACATATATATACAGTAAAATATTAGATATACATATGTAGCGGCATATTAAAAACATGTCTTTATATGGTCACCGTCTTTTTTTTTATCCGTTATTGTAAATAGCGTGTCTAACAATGCACGATATAGAAGTTGTATTTCTCTATACTTCAAATGGTTTAAAAAATATATTCAAAGTCCGTTATCTCCGTTTCGACGTTATCTCCGTTTCGTCGATGTGGAGCATTGTACCCAATAGCAAGATATTGGAACGTCTTGTTATCTCTTGGAAAGTAGAAAGAAATATGTGTAAGGTATCCTGACGTGAAGTGATGTCGGCATATCGGGATCATAGGTTGATATCGACGTTACGCACAACGTATCGACGACGCGTTATCTCGTCCCGGAGAAACGCGCAACCTGTTGAAGAGTCGTACGAGGAAGACTCGTACATACGTGGAATCTCGACGACGAGCAAGGACGTGCGTGACAAGCGCGCGCCGTGTCGCGAAAAGCGTTCCGTAACGGTAGTTCCTCGTGCGTCGAGAGATCTGTCGATACCTTTTCAACTTTTCGATTGGTAAGCATCGTCACGCTGCCAACACCTCTTCTGCTATCTGACTGCGTCGTCTCTGCCATGTCAAGGCGCCCCAATATCGGCACGATCGCCTGTCGTCATCGTCTTTGCATCGCAAACGATGCCATTTTCGTCGCTGCACAGAGCTGTAGCCGCGTATAAATAATTTGTGCGTAGATTGGCTATTAGATTTTATGAGATTTTTACAAGCGAGAAATTTAGTATGATTTTTTTTAGAAGAGTAGTCTTTTTTTTAGAGAAAAAAAGAGACTTTGTAGGTGTACCATACGAAAAGTCTCTTCTTCTCTAAAAAAGATAAGATAACTTTCTAGTCAAAGAAAATATACTTTGTTCTCTTTCTGCTTTCTCTTGAAACTACATAAACTTCTGAATTGATTCTTTTTAAAGGCTGCAATTTGTCCGCCGTTTGAATTGCGACAGTTTGATTAAATTAAGGCGGACAACCCTTTTGGCAACCCTTCGACGTTTTACATTTACCCCTACGATTCTTCTATTTCCGCCTTTATTTGAATTCATATCGTACAATCCAAAGCGTGATCTTCGCTTGTTACAATTATTCACTCTTTTCCCCAGAAGAAATCAGAGTTAACACAGGGTAATGGGATGAAAATTCGGGGAGGTAGCGATCTCCTTCATCGTCTACGTCCAATTTGTTGGAATAATAGCTTTTATTAGACGAAAATTGGAGGAACGCGGTGGATAGTGAAATGCTGAAGCGATTTTGCTATTCTTAATATTATTATTTCGAGGGGAACTACCTTGGGAACACAAGTTATTATAGCACGAATTAGCTTCTTTTTAAAATCTTTATATTTTGTGTTATAATATTAGATATATTTACAGTATACTTGTCTACAGTATATGTGCAATTCTAACGACATCAATGTGCCATATTTCCCTGTATTTGGTTGCCGGTTGCAGCCATCGGCTCGGCCATCTATGACGCGGAACATCGATCTTCGCATTTATACACCCGGTAGCATCTAGGGAACGGGCAGTCTTTAGGTGGAGTTAGCTGTAGGGCAGAGAGAAGGCAGGCGTCGCGGTAGCAGAGTTAGCTCCTACTGGCTCCTAATTGGGAGACCGGCAACTAACTCTCTTAATTACCGCCTCTACTTCCTCGCCTCTCCTCCGTCGGCCTCCGCTTCTCGTGGCACCTCCTCGTTCTCGTTCGTCTGTCTCCACCTCCTCCGACCTGCCGCCTTCCGTCCTTTCTGCCCTCCTTCCACCCTTTCTTCGTTCGTTCTCGCGTTTCTTCTTTCGTTCCGTTTCTCGCCCTCTTTTCAGATTCAGGCCTGAAAGCTCTGAGAAAAGTTCCGTCGACTTAATTACACGGAATAATCCTCGGGGGTGCGAAGCCTGCCTTGCCTGCCTGCCTGCCTGCCTGAGCCCGAGTCTACTTGCGCATTAAGAAATTTTCTGAAGCATCGCGAAAGCTTCTTTTTTCGGATCGACTAATTCCGCCGCCTTCCTTATACGTCGTCGCGTTCTATTCGTGACACCTGTGATATTACGTAAGAATAAAAGAATTGTCGATTCTTTCGCTTAGTCACGCAGATTATATCTGCGACTCGCTATTATTGTTTCCAAAAGATAGACGCGTAACGATAGAAACGTGGGAACGAAGTATATTTTTTTAAAGAAGTACGACGAAGTTTCTTGCATGCATCTGGGTCACACGAGACGTGTGAATTCCCTGTCACCAGAAGTCGTGAAGCTCTCGTTATCCGTCATTGTTGTAGAAAACGGAATGATGTGCGACGAACGAACGGGAGCGTTGGTGTTGATCCCTGTGTATCTCCAGGTGCCGCCGACATCTTCATCGGCGTTTCTAACAGCGGGAAGCCGACTGATTTTGCTTTGATTTCGGCTCGCCCATAGAATCTAGATTCCTACTGTTAGGAAAACACGCAAGGAACGCGCGGTAATATTTCTGTTCTGTGTTTGGAATAGAGACTTGCATCATATATTGTTTGGTAGAAGTTTAGAAATCGCCATATATTGCTTTCTCTTGATTGAAAATGTCAGCAATTTGTGGCATGCATATTGTTCTGAGTGAAGAGGCGACGTTAGGTCGAAGTAAAAATGAAGTACGTGTCTAGACGCAAAGATATTTATTTTACAGAGATATTTTTATGTATTACATACATGTGTATTCGAAAGCGTTTTTAAATATCTAAAAATGAAGACTGTTTTTATTTAGTGCTCTCTTGAGTTTGGTAAATAGCAGAGAAGTTTTCTTCTATTTTCTCTAGTGTATCTTTTATCATATATCTTCTCTCGTTCTCTCTCGCTCTTTTTCTCTTCCTCCGACCTCCGCGGGGTCGACAATAGGCTGCAGTAGTTCTCATTTGATTAATAACCCGTCCACAATGAGCACTCCCAGTGGCTCTCAGTTGATTAACGATCTCCGGAGAACGTCAATGCCGATAGCCGTTCCGCGATCTATAACGAATGGCCGACAACCTCGTGATCTAGTCCGCTGGAAATCCGACGCGTCGAAATCGATACTACGCAAGAATTCGCATTCTTCCACTTTGCCTTCGAGACGATTTATAATATTTCAGTTTAAAATTATACGTAATATATACGCAAGCACGTGTACGATATTTCAATCTTTTTACAGAGATTATATTGCGCAGATAAAATTGAGAATGTAATAACTAGTAAATGAAAACGAGAATAATTGTTAAAAATAGAATTGTTCTTTAGTAAGTAATTTGTATAAGATTGATTGTGTTCAGTTTCTGATAGTGATTCGGATATCTCACGAATGATCAGGTCGGACATGGCAGTACAATCTTGCAGGAGTCGCGTTAGCTTTTATACGTCTATTTATTAGGGGCGTCAGCAGTAAGATCATCTCTCTGGGCCGTAAACGTGTTAGCGAAGAATGCCACTTTCGTTTAAGCGGGCTACATAACAAAACCGTGGCAGATGGATAGCAATGGTGCGTGTGCCGGGGCTCGGATTTTAGGCAAACGAGGCAGTTACAGGCGTTTGCATAATTTAATATGCTGCAAACGAGTTCTTGCTACCTGTGTTTATGCAGCAATAAAATCTGAAAGGATCAGGTGCTTTGTCCTGGACCGCGCAGCGTTTTGTGCTTGACGTCGTTGACCCTGTCTTCTTCGCCATTACCAGCCGCGGGCGAAGCGCGCGCAACAAAGAGATCAGCTGTCAGATAAACAGCCAAGAGAAAATTTGTGTTGCCAATAAAGGCGGCGACGCGCATGCCTCGTTCCTTGCGAGCGGCCGACTAAGAACGGGCGAGAGAAAGATAGGAGAGAGACGTGGAAAGGCGGACGTAGGCAGAGAGAGAGAATTGGACAGGAGAGATAATCCGTGCGAAAACGCGATATCGTCTTGGGAAGTTGTGGTATCTTTAAATGAAAGTGAATCACGCGCGTAACACTGTTTCATATGCTTCTCGCGTGATTTTTCCGTGAGGCATACGTTCGGTTAAAATGCACCCTGCTCGGCGATGTACAATTACGGATATTTAAGAAAAATATTTGTCAATCTTTTCCGCGCGGCAGTAATCCTGGTACTTTTGACACGTCGAATATTGCCTTGTACAGAGAGACGAATCTCGTCCCTCTTTCTCCCCGGTCTAAAATGGCGGAGCGTATCTTATGTCGTGGGAACCTTTTTGCCAACTGGAGCACGACTGGGCCTGCGGAGGGCTCGTCGGAATCCGAGCAGGTAGCCCTCGCACGCGCAGGGTCGTCTTAGGCTTGTGAGAAAAATCGTTTGGCTTGTTGGTAGATTTGCGATGGCGTCTCGCCCATTCTCGGATTTGCTCCGAGAATCCAAACCGCGTTGCCTCTCGATATTTCATCGTACTCCTCGATAATACGCATCGAAAAATATCGTATGACGTAGAAATAAGATTTCGCCGCTGGATGATTTTTTTAAATATCCTAGTTTTGCTGTATTGCTGCAGTTTTTATTTTATCTTTTATTTGTATTATTTTTTTTATACTATAAATGTTTCTTAGATTTTTGTGGTATAATAATAATGGAAAAAAAACAGTTATTTTTGAAGAATAAGAAAAAATTTATTTAAAGTCAATAAAAATTTTTTCGACGGCATTTTTTATAAATGAAAGAGTTGCAGCTTCGTAGCAGTCTCTAGATGGGACATATTCTATAGAGGCAGTGCGCGGAATGAGCAAAATGAGAAAATATGTTTGTGTAAGTCGTTGTGCTTGTGTAAGTCGGATGCACATCTCTCGGGACGAAAGAAACAAGCAGTTAACACCGCGAAGTCTCATTAATGCCACGGTAGAAAAAAAAGGAACAATAAGAATCGAGGTGTCGGAGGGGTTTAGTCGGCGAACAACGTGATAATCCCCCGATAGGTATAACGCGGCTGCTGAATTTCCGAGGGAATATTGTTGGCAATTCTGCGCGAGCTAGACAATAAATTGGTTTTGCGCGTCGAGACAATCGTTACGACAATTAGCAGCGCCGTCACTAATTTCGACTAATTAACGCGAGGAGAAAAGTCCCGAAACACTGGCATCGCGCGAGTATCGATGCACCGCTGGTGACATTGCTCGTTAAAATGTCGACGCGGATGACTGAATCCATTTAATGGCTTCTAATTAATGGATGCATCGTTTATTTGGAAGGACTTTGGTTCCAACGGAACGCGGATTTGGCTTTGCAATTTTTTCCTTAAATGTATAATTATTTCTTTATTGTATGTGTTAAGTACGAACGTTATACATCGCGTAAATAGCGAGAAAATTAATCACAACGTAGGAGTTGGAGGGAAAGGCCTTAATTGATATCCGGAGATAATAGAACGATAGAATGACGCGTTGAAATATTCGGTGAAAATTGAATATCGGCGACGAGAAATTATGCAATACACGGGGATGACCGGAGGAATCGGTTTTGCGTACACAATCATGTTAATAAATACCACAGAGGCCGTCCCAGCGCTAATTAATGCAGATACGCACGTGATTATGTAGAATTTGCGTTATGTGACGCGCTGATGGTAATACTAATGCGGCTCGTTTCTATATTTTGGTAGGGTAATAAAAGAAAACTGCTAATATTACGGTAATGGACTCGTTTGCAATTGACACCACGCTATGTTTTGTGGTGTTTTTGTTTGATAATTGAATTGCACAGCAGGAAATCGTATTGTAAATTACCCTTGCTCGCTTTTGTAAAATGATATTTGCAGTGAAAACCTCACATCTTAAAAACTGCTGTTAAAACTTATAATTGCTGTTAAAAGCCTTAATCACGCACACATATATGTTTACGTATATTCCTCTATTTGAAGGTTTCATGAAATTCTTATCTTCGGTGAAATTACTCTATAGATTTAATAAGAGAATCTTATCCGCGATAATTGAGAATAAAGTGAGCGACAATCGGTCTGGCATATACATGCTAGCTGGAGGTCGGATATCAGTAGCGACGTCGAAAATTTCCGGTATGGGGAAGGACGAGGACGGCGAAATAACAGGCAAAAGTAGAAGAAGAGACGAGGAAAGAAATAGACGAAATGCAAATGTACCGCGCGAGGGTGGCGGCATCGGTTGCGGCGGGGGCGGGCGGCATAGGGGGAGGATGCTTAAATTTCCGATATTTTAACCGCGCGGCTTACTCGTGCAACAAGTCCTTTCTCCTCGGTTGCCTCTGAAAGCGCGCGCCTAAGTAATTTCGGTTACGCCATCATCCGGTTCGCGGCTTCCGCGCGCGCGCGCCATGGCAGTCAGTTCTCCGGTTTTCCTGATACGGTCCTCCCCTTTTTTTTTTATCTTCAACTGCACACATATACGTTCGTCTATTCGTCCTGAATTTCTTTCCACTCCCTCGATTATCTATTATGTCCTCAGGCATGCTTCTCGTTCCTTCGGAAAACAGTGTCTACTTGAGTCCGGTTTCTCTGATATGGTCCTTCTCTTTTTTTTGTATTTTTAACTCCGCATATACATATGCTCGTCCATTCGTTCTGATATTCTCCCTCGAGCTTATCTACACTCTACACTACGTCCGCAGGCATGCTTCGCGTTATTTTGGAAACAGTATTTACCTGAGACATCCATTTTTTTAGAAGAGCTAGGAATTGCTATACTGATTTAAAAAATTAACAAATTTATTATGTAATTTTATTTATATGTTATGTATTTGTGTATCTCGAAGTGCTATTTGTCACGTACTAATCACGTATATTTTCTGGCAATATTGCTCATTTTTCTATTAAACATATTCCTCTAGGCAATATCTTTTGTGTGCATGGAAAATCTGAAATGTTAAAAATATTTTTATATAATGACACCGTATATAATTATTTAAACGGGACTTCTTATTAGCAGATTATGGTCAAGTAACATCACGTTTACTTTGTTAATATCTCGCACATCAAAATTCATCGATGTTTCATGCTTCGATTAGCTTGCTCATTATTAAATTAAATTTTGATGCATAAATGTTCAATGTGACCGTATTTTGTGTACACGCAGAATCTCGAGATCGCGCATGATGATCTTGTAATTTGCTGTAATCATGAAGTTCGCGTTGGAGAACGGTTTCCGACGGGGAGGCCGTGCGGTTGCGAAGCGTGAACTTCTCGACGATGCATTCTACCGAGTGGGAATACCGTGGACTTCGTTTTTTTTCCTCTGTCGACCGCCTCCTTTCTTCCCCGCTGAACCCCTCGCGCCGTAAACTCGTGCACTTCGTCGGATGGATTCGTTGCGGCTGCATTAGCGAAATAACTTGCCGCGCCGCGACGCGTCGGACACGTATTCACTTCGCGGTTCTCTCGAACGATCTTTTCTTCGTCCGGACGTGACTGGTCCTGCAAGTTTCGACACGCGCCTTCCTCACGGACAAATGTGGAGTAGGAGACGTTTTACTCTTTGATGCCTAATAGCTTTTGACATATGCGAGACAGCTCTAATATCCGAATGCAATTAGAATTCTATAAAGGTATAATATTATAATAAATCAACAAAAACCATTATTAAATACCAAAACAATTGAATTAGGAAAGTAAAAAAAATGAAGTAAAATATATTTTGCCGGAAACTTAAACAGTTCTTCGTTTGTTTCATTGCCGTAAAAAGTTTTGCTATTTCTTTAGAAGCAAAATTATAATTTTGAAGAAAAAAGTAAATAAATTTTGTATTAAAGTTTTATTTCAATTTGGAGTTAAGTAATTGTCTCTTTTTTCTCTACTCTTTTACATGCAAACTTGATAAGTTTCGGTACTTGATGTGTGATACAAAGCTAGGTTTTACTTTCGCAATATATATATATTCTCCAGGAATATATCCATGTAAGGCCGTGGTATTTGCGTATAGCAAAGCCTTTGGCAATGGCCCTCTTCTCGATCACGATCCCGGGAAGTTTCAAGCAGTTTGGCAGAACGCGCAACGTGGTGTAGGGAGACATGGCCTCTCGACCGATCGCAATTATCCTTAAACATCGTGCCGCAACTGCATCTGTTCCCTTTTGCGAACCCTCACGGTCGCGCTTGTGAGCGTATGTATGCGGAATCGGAGAATTGCGAGGAAGAAAGAGAGAAAGAGAGGGAGAGCGAGCGACGTGGTTGCTGAGAACTTTGCCGAGAATTCGTGAAACTTGAGCTTTCGGCGATTGATCTAAGTGTGCAAGTTGGTAATCGAGGGTGGATATACGAAGAATGGTGTAAAAATGCACTTGCTCGTACTCGTTCGCAAAGTATTCGATAAGGAAATAACGGAGGGGGAAATATGTTACATCTAGTAATATTTTATTTTATTATACAATTTCAAATAATAGGATAAAACCGACATATTAATAAAATCTTTGTTATTTTTCTCATAAATTACACACAAATTAAAATAATTGTAATCGAGTTAGAACCTCACAACGGTGTAGATTTTCCCTGCTACAGAATGCCGAGAATTAAACTACTTTTACTAAAAAATAATCAAAGTTCTGTATTCTGATTACGTCTCAAATTTGCCCAATTTTCAAAATAACAGGGGATTATATCTTTATGATCCATAATTGATATCTTTACGGCGTAGACTTACCGTGTCAACGGCGATCGATCTCGGGTTATCTTTGAGACGGGCAGGTACTTACCGTTGGTAAAGTGATCGGATATGCTGACCAAAATCTGCAACAGCGATAGCAAACGTTTGCCGTTGCCAATCAAGCTCACATAATGCCGCCTCGTCTACCGTACGGTCAAACAGCCTGTGGGGATTTCATGGTACGCCGTAGCGCGCATACCAATCCGCGTGCGCGTGTTTTAAGTGTACGTACGGCGATACAAGTACATACAAAGCGATGTGAAGCCGCGGCTGTAGGCTCACGCGCGTCCATCGCTGCTGCCGATATACACGGTGTACACGTGTGTACGTAGGTCCAATATTTTGCCAGGGCCAGGCCACGTTTGGCATACGCTCGATATACCGCGGCGCAGATTGGATTTGAAGTTTATAGGGCGGAAATTCTTCGGGGACCGGCCTACCCCCGAGGGACGAGGCTGCGCAAACTTTGCGCGCGGGACGACCAGCGAAAATGACCGCGTGGAAACGAAATTAGGTGCCGTCAATTGTAGCCGTTTGTTTTAAAAGCGTTGTAAGTTTCAAAGCATTCTGCTCCAATACGTGATATTGTTTCGCCTTTAATCATCTGCTCAATAAAGTTGAAAATGAGCTTAATACTTAACAAATTCTTACTATATAATATGAATTAATTAGTATTCTGATATTAATTAAAAAAATTTCGTAACTTACGTAACTATATAAAAAAATTATATATTTATATTTAAATGTTTTTAACGCATATATATATATATATATATATATATACATATATATATATGATAATCTGTTTAGAATATTGAGAGACGTTCAACTTTTGCACTCGACTCTTGTGCTACTTTTATACCGGTTTCAATTTCGCAACGCCCTGGCTTGATATTTTCGTGTAACAGTTTGATCGACATGCTTTAATCAAACGTCGTAATCCCCGCGTGATTTTGTTACGTTCACGAGCGACTCAGCTCGATCAAGCGGGTCTTTTTAGTAGCGCGACGACATTAGAGGCCGCTAATATTTCACCCAATTATTCGACGCTTAGGCCAGGAATTCCGTCTTCGGCACGTCAAGGACCCCGGGCCGGGCGGTCGTAAGAAAAAGCAGTGAAGAAACACAACGAGACAAGAAGGGGGGGAGAAAGAAAAGAAAAGAGAGAAAAAAGGAGAACCGCGATGACGACGAGAACTACCACCAACACCTCTCGGCGAGAGGCGGGGGCGACGAATTAGAGATGCAGAGCCACGTTCGCGGTCATCGGGGATATTAAGCCGAATCCCTTAGCTTGATGGATGAAACGGGAGTTACGTTAGTATCCAGTATCCGGCGGTGTCCGTGCCCATGCATCATCAATAACTCTCCTGACTCTTTCACCTTGGCCTCTCTTCTCTCGCCTCTTCTCGTCTCGCCTCACCTTGCTTCGCCTCCGCCTTGCCTCATTTCGCCTAGCCTCCTCGCGCGCATGTTCCTCTCTCGCGGCGCGGCGGAGAGAGGAGTCGTGACTTCGTTTTTCAATGTAACACTCGACGAATCATTGAACGCAGTCTACAATCCTGCTGAAGCTCGAGGCGAAACTTCTTTGGAAATGTCATTTTAGACGGTGTCTTCTTTTTCCACAAATTTGTGCATGCATCATACAAATCCAACCTTGCCCAATATATTATTTATTCTCCGTTCTTTCATCTCGAAAGTGACATGAATTGCCAGCGGTATCGACTTATCCGAATAGGGTTTCTCCCTGCGCTCTCGTAAATCACAAGTGCAGCGAGCGAAATTAACGAAGCTGAGAACGCGCGAAACCGGTCGGAAAATCGAGGAAAACAAAACAATCGCGCGCGCGGAGTAGCGCGAGGAGACGCGAATGAACGGCCTCGTTCCCGGGTGTTCTCCCGAATGATTTCGAGGACGGGCGTATGCACATGGCACAGCGGTATAATTACGGATCGTATGTATCAGACACGCAATCAAGAATGAATTATCGCGGAACCACGCCTCCTGCCAGCGCTTAACCGGGCACAACAATGCCGGCGCATCACGAGCAGCGACCCGGCTGTCGATGATGTGTGCTAATAGTCCCCTGTGGCTTTCGCTCACAGTATCCAGGTCCCGTGACACGCTTTTTCTTTCTCGCGGATTTGCGTCTCTTAGCGTTACCGAGGATCCACGCGAATCTCGCATCGTCGCTGACGAAAATTAACGCCAACACGAAAATCACGGGTCTCGCACATTCAATGGAAACTTCGCGTGGGGTGGTTCGCTTCGCTCTTTGTGAAAGTTTTAAGGTACTTAACAACAATGATAACAATAATAATTATTATAATCATATTGTTATTAGTTCTCCTACATACTTAATGATAACGATATTACGTTCGTTACATGATTAAATTTTCACCGTCGCGACATAATATGCTTTTATTTAGTATTAGGCTGTTTTAATATCCATAATTTAATTTATTAACGTATCATGATTTAATAAAGCCACTTCATAATGTACTAAATGCCTTGAATTTTACATGTCGAGTGCGCGCTGCGATTTTGACGTAACGCATGGCCGAACAAATGCTTGTACGTGAAATATAATCTCATTTAACGCACGGTTGTCACAATATAAGACGATGAGCTTGTTCTATCTTAACATATATAACGTATATGCAGATAGTATGCATGACGTTGCACACTTTTCCCGGAGAAATATTTTAAATAAATGAACGAGAGATTCTAGCTCTCTGTCAGATTCTAGATACAATTTTTTTCACTATAAACATGCCGTAAATGAGAAAGAGAAAATTTTAATACAAGATATTGGTATTAGAATAGGATCGCATTCATAATTCTAAATAATTAAAAATATTTTAGGAGTGCAAAAAAACACAGAGACGCATTAATGTAAATTTATTAAGAAAACGATCCATTATTTCTTCTGGAATTTTTGAATCATGAGCGATAGTGCAATAACTGCAAATTTTCACGTAATCCGGAATAGATTCGAATTTATCTTCGCATATTCTCCGAATCGTTCACCTGCCGACGTCGTGGGGTATTTCTACAATAGTTCGAAAGGAATGATATGGATTTCGTGGTAGCCAAAGAGCTCGAATAATCAATTTCGTTCCTCTTTCGCTACACCCCACCACCCACTCTTGTCGCAGCTTTTTTTCCCCATCATCTGGAACGTTGCCGGATGACCCATGGCGGTCTCGACCCATAAAAGCCGAAATAACTCTCGGACCGGACCCCCTTCGACTCGACGGCGGACAATAACGAAGAAGAGGAAGAAGGTCGGGGTGGACGGGAGGGTGCCGACAACGTAGAGGAACCAAAGGGGGGTGGTGGAGGGCTCCTGTAATAAATTCGCAATTTCCTTATTACGGGTAATGCTCCGGTCGGTGGATGCGCTCGCATAAATATCCCGAGTTCCGGTGATCCCGTGACTTCCGGTCAGCCGCAATGACTTACGCCGGGTCGCGACAGACGAAGAAGGGTGAGAGAGAGGACGAGGGGGCAGAATCGCTCGGTCGCCGGCCAACGAGCCAACCATTCACCCCGACCATCCCGCCCTCGCGCCGGCTAACGTTCCGTGTGCTCGTTCGCGAAAGAGGGCGACGCTCGCGATGGAATTTGTCCCCGGCCTCGGTTCCGCCCTCGGATGACCACTGATAAATTTAGTAGACTTCTCTCTTTCTGGTCCGGCGCGGTTTCCTCTGTCGCGCTCGCTCGTATCCGGTTGCGCGCGCGCGCACGCTCGCTCCTCATTTCCCGCGCCACTCCGTCCTTCACCTTTCTCCCTTTCTCCCATTCCGTTCTCTCGCCATTTTGTCGAAACAGAACGGGTTCTAGACGATTTTGCTGAATTTGAATATTATTGATGAATATATCCAAAATAGATATATCTACGTATGTGCTATAATTTATTTATATAAAAATTTCTCGTCTTGATCTTGTCAAATCTTTTTGCGTTCTAACTTAAATGACAACTGACTGTAAATTCATTAAATAGTTTTGTTATCTAAAGAAAAGAAATTCGCGTCTAGCAGCACGAAGGTATTCAAAACTAACGGCAATTATGTGCAATAATGCGACGGCAATTATGTGCAATAATGCGAAGAACAAAATATTCATCCGACCAGCCACGTCGATTATAAATGCGCGAGACGACGTGGCTGCCGAGTGCGACACGGCTATTAAATTATTCCAAGCGGCCCGGCGCTTTTTCATAAAACGCGGATATATTCGTGTACGCGTATCTTTTCCCGATGTGCCGCAATCTGTTTCGTTTATCGCAGCCACCAACCCGGGCGCGAAATCGAGGATCGTTTCGCCCTCGAGAGACACGACGCTTTCCGGCTTTCCGCTCCTAAGTATCCGGTGAAATGACTTTTTTCCTCCGCGAGATCCTGGCTGTTAACCCGCGTCGGAGACGGTGTCGGAGAAAGCAGGTCTTACGCTCCAATAAAACAAGCAATATCGCGGTGTCCCGGGCGCCCGAAGGGGGGTCCTGCCGAGGTTATCCCGCTGCCGCCTGGGGTTCGAGGGGAGACTCGCGAGACGGAGAGGGAAAGAAAGAGACATAATAAGAGAGAGCATCGTATATTGCTCTCGGATCATCGCGCCTGCATCGCATTAACGGGGGTGATATCACCCTTTTGCACACCCACGTGGACGCGCGCGTGCGCGAATATTCTTCTTTGTACAATACGGGACCGAGCGAGAATGATGACGTACGGAACGCGTACGCACTACGTGGCGGACTTCCGTTCAATGGGGTCTCTTTGTGTCGCCCGTCGAAATGCGGGCTTAAAAAGGCTGCATTCCCGAAAGGTGAAATAAGTTGGAGTTGGAATATTCGAATGTGGTGTCACGCCGCGTCACGATTAGTATTCGCGATCCGGACGCGCGAACGTCACTTCATTATTTACGGAGCTGACGCAAAAATCTATCGGGTGTTTGACGATAATTAACTGTAGTTAAGGAGCGTAACTTGTAAGAAATAATAATAATAATAATAATAATAATAATAATAATAATAATAATAATAAAAGAAATTAAAGCCAATTTGTCAACAAATTTTTTATTGAAAATTTGATTTAAATAATGTATTTACTTATTCATCCATTGTCAAAATCTAGAACATTAAAGTTAGGGATAAATTTTTCAAGATTTAGTGTGTGTGAAACGCGCGCCGGTACGAGGATATTCCCTTGGTGATGATGAATTCAAGAATTTAAAGTACAGTCAAGGGAAATTGACAAAACCTGATGATCGAACGATTCGGATCAGACTCATTATTGGCCACGAGCTGAATGTCGTGCGAAACAGTTGGGACGCGTTGTCGTGACGCGTCTCATTAAAGGATCCTGTCGTGCAATCGATCTATACGCGTTCCGCGAAGCGATAAATGCCGCCGACACACAGGGACAATCGCGTTGACGTACCACGAGCATTGATACCTTCGGGGTTTGGTTGCCAGGAAGGAAGGAAGGCGGACTGGAGAGCGACGCGGCGGGCGTAGCGATAAAGACCCGATCACGCGTGTAACGCGCGGATTATTAATCGCAGAATAATTTGACGCCCCGGCGACAGAGCCGGCGGCGCGTTCTACGCGCCCTTCTCTTCTCTCTACATCGCCTCCTTCGTCGCTCCGTCCTTCTTCGCCGACCTTCCGCATCGGTTGGTGTCGTGCCGAGTTATCGGCCTCGCAGATTTGCGCTAATGTGTCTTCCGATAGTTCATAACATCGGAATGACGGGAGAGGGATAGAGATCCCGCAAGTTCTCTGTTCCCGTCACCGTCGATTCACACAGTACCGTAAACTCGTATAAGCTTATCTGTCGTACTTTGAATCTTTCCAGGACCTCGAGGAGGTCCTCTAGCGCCCCGCTGTCCGCATTTCTTTTCTTGCGAACCGATAACAATCCAATCAATTTTTCATCATTTTTATTGAAGTATTTTTTGAGTTTTATATTATATTATTAAGCTGTCAATTCTGTTCTTGTTTTTAAGGAACCATTGCATTTTTAATGAGCGATAGATTAGCCATATAGTTTACGATCAGAGTGAAAAAATGAATGAAATTAGCAGTTGACTCTTGATACCAAGTTGGATTTTCATACAGCATTTAATGCGATATTAATCAAACATTTTTAGTGATATCAATGAAACGTACAGTTCCCTTAAGATATTTGAGAATAGGGATTTACTCGCACGAAACGAATTACGTCGCGGTAATAATCGCGCCTTTGAAAAACGCGAACTTTGGTCCCGCGGACCGTCCGTCGAACGCTGAAACGCGTGAAGGAGAAGGTCTTCGACAATCGAAGTGAGCGGGCGAGTAAGCAGGCGAACGCGCGGAGTAGCTTATGTTTAATGGAAGCTTTCTCTCATCGTCTTTTCGCGTCTTCTTCCCGCTCCTCTCTCGCGTACCCGCGAGGCGTTGTTGGTGGCAACGACGTTGACGCGAGATGGTGGTGGTTGTAGCGGTGGACACGTCATTTATCTTTCACCCTACTACCCACCGCCTCCCTATGCCCGCGTGTCCGCGTTCTCTACCTCTCTTCGCCTCCTACCTCCTACAGCAGCTTCACCGCGTGGCGCCATCTTGGGCACTCCCACTATCTCCTCCTCTTCGTTCCTCTTTCCTTCTTTCCCGCTCAGGCTCCGTCGTCGTCGTCTCGATCGCGAGAGGAAACCGGGACTCGCTTCCCCCCTTTCTTCCGTCGCCGTTTCTCTTTGTTTCTCCTATTTTTCGTCTCCTTCCTCAGTGCCTCCATTCTGCTCTCCCGCTCTATCCGCCCATATCTCTCCTTCTTTCTCTTTGCCCTCTATTCTCTTTCTTCTTTCATTACTTCTCCATCTTAACCGATTGGTCTAGAATAGGTCTAGAATATTTTGGCAATTATTCCAGTAGGTTTCACGTCTGTTTCTTCGTCCTAAAACGTATTTTATATGCTTATATTATTCGCTCTTTTTCTTTTGTATGTGTGTGCCTCTGTATCATTATTCCAACATCGATAAATCTAATTGTGAAAAACCAGTTAATGAATATGATTTTGCGAAGGTTTCCTCCTTTATCCTAGCGTTTGATTGCAGGTCAATCAAAGGGATGTGAACATAAGTAGAGATGGCTGATTTAATAGCTGTCTTTCTAAAGACATTGAACCCTAAAGTTAGAATCCATTTAATTGCTCGTAATTAATATATAATTTTCTGTCCGGATTACACGGATTGAGATGCTGCTCTAATAGTATTAAACAATAGTTGCTTAGATGAGTGACGAAAATCAATTTTCAAGAAAAACGCAGCATCTTCGTCCTTCCGTGCCATGCGATCGTTAATATCATTGTAGTCTCGATCAAGCAAGCAGACATCAAAGTTCCGTGCCGTGGAGTCCCTCTAAAGATCGTTAAAAGCGCCATCGACTGGATGCGGCCGCTTCGACGTGCAATTATAGGACGTCCTTTTTCCTTTTTCCCCCTCGTTTTTTAATCGGCTTCGAACACGAGGTTACCGTTAATTACGAGCGTGCAGGCACAGAGAGCACTACGAATTTCGAATTACCCGTGGATAGGCTTTGTTCTTCGCTTTGCCATTGTGGCGCACTCTCCAATCCACATCGGCACCAACCCTACCGTCACCATCGTCGCCCCAACCACCCCCGACAGCGGGAGCTTCAAAACCATCCGCTACCTACCGGCAAGCGGGACGCAAACGAACTTTCGGGGTGACCATTGTCGATCGCACGGATGCGATGCACGGTTTTTTTTTATTTGCGATATACGTTATACACGCTCGCGGTATGCATCTACGCGGGTAGGATTAAATGACGATTGTATGTTATGATCGTTAACAGGTATCGAGTATATGCATGCGGATCGTTATGATTAACTGGCACACACTATCCTATTTTATCTGTCGGCTACGAAAAATAAAGCGAATATTATCCTTCTTAAATATATTTAAAGATTTAATATTAGTATTTTTTATTATTACAACAATATGTATTTGTTTACATTATTCACGAACTTTGCCGTAAATAAGCTTGAAGAAAAAGCAAAAAATAATATAAATATTTTGCGCGTTCGAATCATCAATCATTAGCCAATCAAGTAAAATATTTCTCGATAAAGAAGATTTTTTTCCTAACTCTCCTTTCAAAAAATTAGTAACGATTTGAAAGATCATGCTGTATTAATTAAATCTTTGGAGATCAGAATGAATCGCGGCGATACCGATGCAAACGTGACGTCAACTTTCTTAACTTCTAAATTAATTGTCTGGCAAATTGGTGGATTATTATCTTATCCCGCCTGTGGATATTTACAATATCGAGTCTGACTTATCCGTTGACGAAATATATCGCGGCCTGGCGGCAATTACCCGCGCTTTTGTCCGATCTGACGCGACTGCTCGGTATCAGGGAGCGGGCTTCGACGGGTCTACCGAGTTTTCCGAGTCCGAGCACGTAGCCCAGGGCCCTCTCGTGGAATATTAGCTTGGTAGCGGATTCGAGCCCGCATAGGGTCGAGCTTGCGAACGACAGACGTGCATACCGTATTAAGCCCGCGGGGACTTTGCCCGACTACATGCACGACGCGTATTACCGAGCCCACGTTGCTATACAGGGTATGAGACACTCGCACGCGCAGTTCCTGCGAAGTGCGACCGCCAGAATCCAACCTCGGAAGAACGGCGATTTTACTTCAGTATCGAGAGATAGCCCTCGAGCTTTACTAGAGCTAGAAAAAAATGTCGGGTCCCAACTATTCCGTCATATAGAGCAATTTTGCGTATTAAGTAGTCTTTCTGATATACCGATACGTTTCGGTGGCAAAACGAAAGTACAAGACAAGCACGCGTGGACGTAAAATTGTCCGCACGACGCTTCCGCGTATCGGTACGCGCTTGGCAAATACTTTGGTATTCATGAATCCTGGTATTCGCCTACGGGATATGTACGCTCGGTCTGCTACGGGGTTCAGTCGGTCCAGACGGAAAACTCTGGACGATTCTGCTTGAAAGCCAATTCTTTTTCCGTCATACTCACAAAGTTTCAAATATATAAATCTAAGATTACAAGAAAAAGTATTAAAAAATAGTTACACAAATTTTCGTGTAAAAGGAAGAGAAGAGGAATGAGACTTTAACCCTTGGTCATTTCTGACCCATAGTAAAGTTTCTCTTGCATGTGTTGCAAAACAAATTTTTACATGAAAATTTTCTTTGGATCGTTTTCTTTGAATTCATGCGAGTTGCCTTATTGCTTAAAACAGAATAGCGGAAGGCTTAAGTTACTAGACTCCTTGAGCCTCACAATCTAAAATCTAAACAAAACAGAATCAAGGCATAGGTCACGAGTGACCCCGTCTTCCGAGGGTTAGGATCCGCCTTACTTCTCGTTTCTTTGACTGTTTGACGATCGTATCTTTTTTCCCCTCTCGCCACGGTTGTGACAATTTCGCGGGAAATATGTAAAGCAAAATGTCGGCAATTTGCTCCGCTCTCTTTCCTCGCGGCGTTTCGCGACGTTGTCTTCGTTCTGGGAGATACATCCAAGGATCCCCCCGGCAGGAGACTTACGTACATCCACGCTGGATTTACGCGCGATATATTTGTTTTAAAGTCCCGGATTCTCGTGTTCCGCATCCGCCGCTCGTGGCATCCCTTCGGCAGTATGACTTCGCCGTTTTCGTCCCCGGGTTTTGCCGTACCCCTCCTACTGCTATCCTTCCTTCTCGTCGGTCTGCTGTTCCTCTTTCTCGTGTATTTATGAGGGCGGGATGGCAGAAAGGAGGGAACACACGCGCAGGAGTTATGGCCCGAATAAGTGCTCTCGACCTGGTGGGGGGGGGGACAGAGGTTCTCAATGGAATACGGAAATAGTATTAGAGAGAACCTTCTAAAAAAATGAAAGAAAGAAAAATAAAATGAAATTGAAAGAGAAATGCGAGAAAAATGTTTAGAACATTGAAGATAGGCAATTGTAAATAAGAATATCATTATGCATCGTCCTAAAATAATATCCACTATTTTTTTTTAATTAGGAAAATAATAGGTCGAAACGTGTCGTCCAATTTTTTGTGATTTTAGATAAGTTCCAAATTTCTTTATTTGGATAAATAAGTTTCTCTCTCGAGAACTGATTATAGAACAAAATCTTAATTTTCATGTGTTTGTCATTGTCAAACGTGACAGTCCGAGAAGGCTGAGTCGTTTCGAAGTTGCACGTGATTTCGAGAACTCCGTCTGCCGAATTTGATCGCTGTGTTTAATTCACTCGGTTGAATGTTCACGGGATCATGATAGGACTTCGCGATCGCCTTTGATGTCGATCGTCAGAGTACGAAGACCCGCCATTGTCAAGATTGTTGGCGAAGCTCATGCCGACGAGCGTGGGGGGATGGAAAAGGTGCCGCTAAGGTATGGGCGAGGCTTCGCGACAGTTTCGGCGTTCATTAAGCGCGAAGAGACACCGGTACGCGCGAGATGAGGGGCGCCATTGAAAACCGACTTACACGAATCATGGCTTCGCTATGTCATTATTTCGAGCAACGGGAAACGTTACGGGAGGAAGAGTCGGGAGATTTATTGCGTTTCGCGTTGCAAGCTCCGCGAAGAATGTACGACTGTGGAAAGCAGCTGGCGTCTCGCGCTCGTGCGAGCAAGCGGAGTAATATCGACAGTTGAATGGCCGTGAGCGGAAACGCCCTTACGTCGGAAGCGCGTTTTTTGAGGTGTTCGAAGCAGGGAGATCCGGCAACGAATTCTGAAATTCGGCAGAACGCGATCTAGTAGCTTACGCGATAAAAAGTACCTGACAAAGTTATTGCCTGCAATCTATTTAATTTACTCTTAATTAACAAAATATTAAATTGCAAATTAAATTGCAAATAATTAATGTTAATGAAATTATGTTAATGAAATTCAAAATGATAGAAAAAAAAAACAGACCATGAATATTTCTCGGAGAATATAAAACTAAGAAAAAACGCGATAATTCTCAAATATTTTCAGAAATTATACTAGTTTCTCGTATAATCATGTCGAAGATGTGCACCTCAAGGAATATCTTTCTTATTACAAAGTGAAGTCGCAGAGAAAAGAAAAATTAAGTAGAAGCGACGTTGCCAGCCGTATTGTCGGCATTGGCCAATTACCTTCCTTTTCCGCTGCGCTCTTTCCTTATCACTCGAATTTTCTGTCTAACCGTAGATAGATGGGGATGGAGAAGATGGTATGGGGAGAGGGAGGAAGGCGCAGAGGAGGTCGCCAAGGGACAGGGAAATGGATGAGGAATAGAGTTCGCTCGCTTCGCCTCCCGTTTACTTGCCAGTACTTATTCGCTTTGCCCGTCGAGCGTCGTCTCCTCATTCAGCCAAAGTCTAATTAAAGTGCAGCTGCAAGTTAAATTAAAACACGATAATGTTGCCGTGAGAGAGGGGAAGAGAGAGAGAGAGAGAGGGTGAAAAAGAAGGGGAGGGGAATTTACCCGCTGTCGCGCACCCTTTCCTTCTTCTTCTGCTTTCCCCGGTGACCGAACTTAAGCAGTCGCGCTCTAATCGTCCCGCACCATTTACGAGCTTCTCGAAGAAGTTTGGCCGCGAGTTGTTAAACACCCGACCCGACTTTCGGTCGGGCGCTGCTTCGCACGTGTTTCTCTTACATAAATAAGTAACGGCTTCGGAAGAAACTAATCGTGCAATATCTATAAATGCTATATCAGATATATTTCATATAAGTGAGAAAAAAAATTAATGCAGGTGCTTTGTGGGGCACCCGAGAAAATAATTCATAAATTTTAATTTCAAAGTCATTGGAGGTTTCCCGCTGATAATTATAAATCAATTCTTTTGATCTGTACGAATCTGTAATGAATATTTCTGATAGTAGCACGACGATGTCAATGATTTTTAATTTAACAATAAAATTGTTCAATGAGGAACATCTTCGATCATATGATAATTAACAAGGATACCACGCACAATTGCAGAATGTAATTTTTCGATATTCTAGGGAGATACTTTTGGAGGATATATCTAGATTTTTCTCATCAATAATTTGCGAAGTTGTCCAATCGGTTGTAGGGACATCGGACAGCTCATGTATCACGTCGGGACAAGAAAAATCGTCGAAGGTCGACGACGTTCCGTGGGCGTGGAGGGAAGTAAATCGCTGGCAAGGTGGCAAGGAACGGGGTGCGTCGGAACTGGCGGCATTGTGGTCGGAGATAGAGATGGCTATCGGGTCGCGCCGCGCGGTAATTGCCAGGAACTACGGGGGGAAATTAAAGCTGCCCCGGTCTTCCGGCGGCCCATTGTCGGGACTCGCGACACTGTTCCCGGTACCGTTCTATTTATCAGAAACGACCGCCGAATGGAGGGTTTCGGCTGATAGGCTCCGTGTCACTGTGTCACCGGAATCGAAATGCCGCCGGTATTTCTCTGCTTTTTGCAAGCCTTTTTAATTTTGTCTTTCGCGATTTTACACAAATAATACTTACGCACGCATTGTGAAATTTCGTCCATGGGTGTGCGATTGGATGATAAGATTCGTAGTATGCGATTAAAGATTACCGGAAGGAATTTGGATTGATAATTTTAATTTTAATTTTTTTTTTACAATTTGCGTTGATAATGTGACGTTTTGTATCTGTATTTGCTGACATTGCGATTATACGCGAACGATAATAGATACCTTTTGACTTATTTTGCTACAGATTATCAAATAAGATTATTTTTATCTTAAATTTTTTATCTGAATTGGAAGTGAGACAAAACAGCGAGTGTATATGTGTGTGTGATTTGTCGTATGATGGGGGATTACATTGACATGAAAGTTGCAAGAAAACGATCATACGTATTATCAGATTTATTAAAATATCTTAGCAAACTAATCTACTCGTACAAATATAATAATAATAATAGTTTTAGTGAAGCAATTTGCTTTTCGTACTTGTCACTATTTTCAGCTTAGGATCTTCCGAAATCGATGGTCATCCATGCACAAATGTCTCCATGATTTTTACATTTGGGGGTATTTGTACATTTTTCGAGCGAAGGGGGGCCAGCGAAAAAGGATCGCATTTCTATCTTTATCGAAGAAAAATCTCCGTGGAAAGGACAGTGGGCCTTCTTTTTATATTTGCATTTGTAAGATAACTCGCAACCACACTTGTGACACCATCTATTTTTGAAAATTAGCCTCGAATAGTTTTCCAAGTTTTTTGTTGCTTTTATTTGTTCCTCGGTAGCAGGCAACCAGCTTCGTTTGGTGGTAGACACGTTTTTGTTCTGGGGCTAAAGTGTAGACCACCACTGCAGTCTGTGGAGTACCAATCAGGAGTATAACATGTATAATGCTTTCCGCAGTCACATTCGTGAGCTCTTCTATCGCCGCTTATGCAAGGAGGTGGAATTGATGGAGTTGATGGAGTTGATGGCGTTGTAGGTGGCGGCTGTGTAGGCGGACCATTTGGACATCTTCCACCATCCCTGTTCGGAACGCATTCCTGACATGTGCGGCTGAAGCACCCGGAGTAACAAGTACGCAAGTGCCCTACACCATTTATGCATTCATAGTACTGATAGCAATTGTTGGTTCCGGGTCCGCTTATTTTAGACCAGCCCGGTAATGTTCCATTTCGGTATCTTTGGGGACAACTGGCGCAACCGGCCTGCCATGGCCAATCGCAGACTTGCAGGAGTCTATTGTAGTGCAGTCTCGATATTGGATCCCCTTCGGTCATTAAGGGGCATCTTTGCAAGACAGGTTGACCCACAGAGCACTTATAATACAGCGTGCAATCAGTTTCGTGTGGGAGGTTGGTCGTGGTGTTATGTTCATTTCGCTCTGGGTATGGACATATTTTGGGAATGTTCGCGTAGGTGTCTTCCTTCGGATCAGATGGCTCAGGTTCGATGTCCGCAGCGTTCACGGCCCAAGATGCCAGGGAGGCGATGGCGATTACGTATATTCCTATGCCGAACAGAAATCACATCATTAAAATGTTAATCGCGATACGATCGAATCGTGATTTAGCCGGCTTTTATTACAACCAACTAGATGTCAATTATTTGTATAAATATGAATTGCTAAAAATTTCTAGCACACAGCGTATAAATATCGTTTTACTTTAATCGACGGTTCTATTATAGAAGTTTTTAAACACTCACCCTTCATCGCCTATCCTTTATTCAACCCGAACTTAAGAAACGTATCGCTCGTCCTATTAACACTTCTTCGATTCGTTTAAATATGTGACTGGCCGAATTTAGCCGGATCGGCTTTTATAGATATGCATCACGTTATCGCGAGGTACAAGGACAGATTGTATCTATCGAAGATATACTTTCCTCGCCGACAGAAGATTATTGGCCACATTTCGCAGAAAAATTGTTACGCCAATGTACGTTTGTTTTAGGTCACGAATAATCTTTATGCAATTATAGCATCGATTGTGAATCGATAGTTTACAAACTATGACGTAAAAAATTATAATTAAAAACTAAACTTTATATTATACTGTGCTTATCGTTTAATTTGATTTTAATCAAGCATGACTTATATTTATTATTGATAAAAGATATATAATAAGTTAATAAGACATCATAACCTTGAGTATGATTTTCGGTTAGATAGCAATCGGAACTCGTAAAACGTTTTATCGTCAAACCTTTCTAAGTTAACACTAGAACCGTTGACCGTTGGACATCTAAAAGTCGCTAAAAAAAATCGAAATTGTACAACATTGAAATATTCTTATCTATTCAACAGAAATTTTATATTTAAGGAAGATAATGTGCAAAGAGATGTGTATAAATCATTTTTCCAATTAAAATTATGCATTTGAGTTCAAGTTTGGGAATGGAGTAAAAATGTTCTATCCATAGTTATAATAATATTGAATAAGAAAGAAATGAGTTTTTTTATGACATAACATTTTGAGCTAATTCGATTACATTGCGATTTGCGCATAGATAAATTTTCGAATTTGATATAACTTTTGATTATCGATTAAGATGTTGAAGTTTTGTGCAAAAATATCTCATTTTATCTTGATTTTTATTAAAATATGCAATTGGCATTTATGTTGCATTTGATATTAAAGAAAATGAAGAGATAATATTATAAAAATAGTGCAATGGATAAGTCGCGTTGTGCCAAGTGAATTAAATTAGTTGATTATTACTTTTGCGGTCTTTTCTATATAACGATTATTTTTTATATCTAAAAAATTGTGCATTATACAATTAATTTACGTGCATATATGCAATCTTGAAATAAATTAATGATAATGGTATGGATGAATTAACAACATTTGAAGTTAATTACACCAGACTGTAAAAATAAAAATGTATAACTATAAAAGTGCTCTCTCTCTTTCTCTTCCTCCCCTTCTCCCCCCTCTCTCGTAGGAATGTCGAACGTACGAATGATTTTATCATAATACTCGAAGAAAGTATTATATGTGATCGTAGTCATGAAATAATGAGTAAGAGCTCTTCCTTCACTTAACTTATCATTGAAGTTGACGCTGACGTAGGTATCATTTATATCATATGATCTGTATTCACCTTGGTGTAAGGTCCAGTTCTCGTCTGATAAAACTTACATCGTCTAAATATGACGATGATGGTCGTGTATATTTCTAGCCATTATAACAATCGATAAAACTCCGAAAGGACATTAGTATTTCTTATCTAGAGATTTTTTTCAGATACTGACATATCTTTTGCATGTTCTGTGACGAAATGCATATGACGAAATATAAGACATCACGTGTAAAAAATGTGCCCTTGCAATTTATCAGATTGATGGCGAGCAAAGATCGATCGAAATTATGTTTGTACCGTTAACATGACAAATACGAAAAATATCTGTTAAAATATGTACCTTAGATTAGAAAAATTAAGATTGTAAGGTCTTTTGTCGTACGCATCATTTATATATTTTCGTTATTCCATACATATTGAATACTTGTTTATTGAAAAAATTAGAGATAATTTTTGCACTCTCTCTCTCTCTCTCTCTCTCTCTCTCTCTCTTTCTCCATAACATTTTGTTACTGCCATGTATACGTTGCTTCGCCATGTGGCGTAACTAACAAATGACGCGCGCGTCCGAGCTATCCACATGTAGGTAGGATGTAGGATCGTCCAGAGGTAGGCGGATATGTACGGGTGAAGTACATTAATCAAACGGTATGATACGCGTCCTTAACCCTTCCTCTCCCTTCCATCCCTTTCGTTATTCTGTTGCAAGTTCGCGTTACAGTCGAAACGAACTCATGGCTAGGGTTGCCGCTTCATGGAATCATCTATCTATCTTTCGCTTATTCTTTGCTTCTGAAAACCTGTGAATTTTGTATTTTTATTAAGATCTATCTTAAATCGACAGTGCAGTTCAAAGTTTTTTTTTATCAATTGATCAGTGACTTAAATTAAGTGAGAGAAAGCAAACGATCTTATTGTACTAAATTTAAAAAAGAAACTAGATGGTACCAGGAAACAAAACGTTCAAGTTAACGACTAGAATAAATGGCTTGTTTAAAATTCTTCGATAGTATCAGGGACTGAATTTCTCAGCACCTCGCATTATGCTGAAAAATAAAGCGATCGATTCGCGACGGTTTGCCAGTACGCGGTAGCTAGATAACGCGCATGCCGCGCAGCATCAGCATCGAGGATGCGGGATGTGTGCGTATACCTCGTCTCAATTCATTATTCCACCTTCATGAATATATCGCGCTATCGTCTTCCGCGCTCGCGCGTAGCTCTGTTTTCAATTTTCTCGTCGTGAACCATCCTACGAGCGTGACGATACATATACGTGCATTCGTAGAGATTCGTACGTATATACGGTATATGTGTATATACATATATGTATGTATGCATATAGGTATACATATATTTATACATACATATATATATATATATATATATATATATATATATATGTATATATATATGTACACACCCACACGGGCGACACTAAAGCACATGAGCTCGCGAATGCGTATGCTGGTACACGTCGACGAAGAGTGTGGCCGGAAGGAAGCAGGTCGCACGCGTATGCGCTTCTACATACGTAGAGGCATGTATATATACATATACATATACATATATCTATGCAGATGTATATACAGACGCAAATGCGAACGAGAGAGGCACATACCTATATACATATACTAGGCCGCCTGGCTATGTACGTGCTCGTATATAGCGGAGAGCACAGGCAGGCTGGTTGCGGATAATTCAGGCAATCAGCGTAATGTTGCGGCGGTGAGGACCCTCCAGCCCTCACTACGTATATAATACGGTACCTACCCGCCCCGGACCAACCGGCGGCGGGCTTCCAGATACGTAACTGCGGACGCCTGAGTCGCGGCCCCATCGGCCGGCTATCCTGCCTTCTGTGTACGCGAGACTAATACGCGAGAGTTAGGTAATAGCCTACGCGCGTGCCTATGGAATTCTACCGGGTGATTCGGTGCACCGAGCGGTACCGCGACCGGATTCCAAGACTTAACTTCCGGGATTTGCATACCATCCTGATAGAACAGCGGTTCTTCCCAATCGGTCCGATTACGCGCGAAAGCCGCAAGTTCCGTTTAGGATTTCGAAATCATTCCGATAACTCGCGAAATAAGATTGCGCTATCGCACGATGAAGTGCTATAAAGATATTCGATATGATTATTGAATTGTTCGTTGATCAGACGAGGAAACTGCAGTCGTACATACATACATGTTCGAGTCGTGTTTGCATATGTATATATCGACACGATCGCAAAGCCTATATGTAGTCGGCGTAACGACATACGTATCGCGTCGAGGAGATTGTTTCGAATCGCCTAGATGGTGGACAGGCAAGAGGGTAGTCCCCGAGTGACAGTGCATCAAGTACTCTCGAAATGTCCCGGTGCGGCTCGCGTCTTGCCCTTCTGTCCACCTTCCACCTCTTTCACCATCTCGATTCATTGATCGATAATTTGCCATTTTGATCTCAGATATTTATTGTCGGCATGTATATGCCGTCACACTATCAATTATATTATCGATTGTTAATTTTATAATATGTTTAGTACAGAAATCAAATACAGATTAAGACGAATCGTGCGATCGAACAGTTTAAGGTAAAATATTTAAAAATATTTAATCAAACAAATGATTAAATTATTCGACCAATTCTCAACGACTGAATATTCGGATAACAATTCAGATATCAAGAAAAGTCTGAAAAAAAAATAATATTTATTGTAAAGAGAAGTAATCAGCTTTTGGTTTTCTTCTCACAATATGTCTAATTTTATTATATTATTCTAAAGGCCATTGCACGTAACAAAGTTTTAGTCATAATCGTAAGGCCGTAAGAAAATAGTCGATTGTTCTCCTTGAGCTCGAAGAATAATCGAGTGTGATTAGTCTATTTTCTTACGGCCTTACGATTATAACTAAAACTTTGTTACGTGCAATGACCTTAACTGAATTCAGATTAGGATTGTTTAGCTGTTTTTAATTTACAGACTCGAAAGATTCGATTCGAACAGTTTGAGATTCAAGCAAGAAGTCCGAATTATTCGAATTATTTATAATTATCAAAAAATTGAGAAAAAATAGAAAAATGAGCATTAATTTAATATGACTCAGAGATAAAAATACAGAAACTAAAATCCGTATTATGTCGATTTTATCAGATTCACTCGTTCGAAGTTCATAAAGATTACGAAATTTATCTTGCTGAATATCTTGTTGAATTGAGTTCTGATAAGATTAGTTTGATACTCTAATAATTCGCTATTTTAAGATAATGTAGATGATTCCATCACAGAATAATAGTTTAAACGGAGGTTTTAAAAAGGTTAACATTTTTGTATTAATATGTTATATTAACTTAAATTTAATTCCATAAAATGTATAGAATATATTATTATTAATATAATATTATAACAAAATATATATAGATATATTATAATAAAATATTAATCAGTTATATCTTTTGATGCATAAGAAATGTATATTGTGTTACTTCATTAAATCAGTCAAACGTTGAATATCATTTGCTCGATGTTATTATCTATGCGAATTTTGTTACAAAACTAGCGATATTTTATCTGCCGGTCGATAACCACCAATCAATTGAACGTTGAGCATTTCTCGCGTATCTCATCGCTGCGTGGTTTGTCGATCCCACTTCCTTAAAGTACGATAAAATCCCTCGTCTCATACTCTTCGCTCCCCTGTCACAAAACAGGAGGCTCTAGCATTTCATCTTTTCAGTAGACTTTCCGCGAAATCGGATAGGCTAGACTTACGTGAAGAACGTTATGCGAATTATGGTGTCTCAAGTGTCGCCCATGACGTTGCCGTAAAATATTGACAGACACTGATGTTTCTAATAATAGATTAAGGTGTAATTATAATTGTCAAGCGTTATATGCAAATTAAGAAGGAACATTTTGGAGAATATGCACACCACCACAATCAATATCGTACATGTTATTTTAGATTTCGATTACTTAACAGTTGTGAATAACGGAGTTGAAAGTCAAGATGAATGACGCGCGTTTCGAAGTATGGCACATCGATAATTTTTGACTTATAAACTTGAGGAATTTTGCGGAGCAAAATAGTCAACAGATAATAGAATTGTAATCTTCCTTTAATGTCAAGTGGGCTTTTATCTTAACGAATATTTTTTGATATGAAATAAAGAGATATTTAGCGATAAGAATCGAAAGAGATTATGACAACGATAAACGTATTATAATAATTCCCGAAGATAATAAGAGGAGAGGTTTCAAAAATATTTCAATTTCATTACTGTACTCTTCCATCAGTTAAACTGGCGTCACTTAGGAGCTAAGAGTTTCGAATAATGAATCACCACATTTTCGCTGAAGAAGAAATCTGCGGCTTGACGATAAAGTCTTGAACACCCGTGTACCTCTGGAAATCAAAGAAGGATTTAAGCACTCGTGGCGCTTAATTTTTTCTTCTGCCAAGACTTTATCACGGTCGGAAATCTTCCACTTTCTCTCTTTCTTTCTTTTTTTCTTGCTAATTTTCTCGAGCGGAATCGGGAGGAACAAGCGATCTGCGCGCTGATAGTCAGAATCCCGCGAGGAAAAGTTTCGTGTCTCCGTTCTTCGTGCGGTTCTTCTTCTTGAGTATTCGGCGGAAGTCGCAGGTTTCGCGCTCCTTTCCTCTCTCTCGTCTTTTCTCATCCACGGTTGACGATTTCTTTCGGGGCGCCCGACCGCGCGAAGGACCGTCTTCAAAGGACCCAAAATTACTTTCTGGATAAGCTGGATTAGGGTTTGCTCTCGCATCGCGTCCCAGATTAGACCGACGACGTACTCACGACCCGTCTCCTACGGGATCTGTTTGCCGCAGCGTGGTGTATTTTTCCGGCAGGAATAGTTCGGACGAGAACATTTTCTACAATTGTAACGGGTAATTATTCCAAAATTTATTCGCGAAAATTAGTCGCGTTGAGATAATAACAGACTCTTGGCATCTTTCGTTCTTTATTTTTCATGATTTTATATAGTTTTATATACGAGTCAATAATTATTCGCACTTAATTTATTAGAACAACAGTAAACAACGTATAATTACATTACTTTTCAACATAATCCCGGTGCTTTTTAATGCACTTGTTCCAGCGTTTCATATGCTTGCATGTACCCTCGGAAAGAAATGTTTTTGATTTGTCCTTTAGCTATGTATACACATGTTGGTTCTCGCACATGTTGGTCTGTGATAAATTGATGACTTCTTAAGGCATCTTTAAATGGCCCAAACAGATGGAGTGAAATCTCTATTATATGCGTTTGAACGCATATAATGGACAGCAATATGTGGGCGTGCATTGTCTGCAGCAACAACCAACATGTGCAAGAAACGGTGAGCACATGGCTGAGGGAAAAACCAACAATATTTTTTTTTAAGGATACATTCAAGCTGTGTAAATATATATACATATATGCACACGTATTTTAATTTGCCATTTGTCTTAAGAGCGCGTCATTTGGTTACGCGCGTCCGCGTCTCGTTTTCGTTCGTCCTATGTCTCTCGTGGCTTTTCTCTTTTCCCGACCTCGGGACGCTTCCGTTCAGCGAATCTGGCACGCGGAGTCGCGAGATCCGAAGTCGCATTGGTAAGCAGAGCGTAGGGCGAACTTTAAGAGGGTTGCTTTTGTCGAGACGTTCGCTACCCTTTAAACCGCCTCCTATCCTCATCCTCCCTCGGTCGCTCCATCCTGCCTCTTCGTGTCCCTCGCCGTATCTCGTCCCGCCCTCGCGCGGGACTTTCCTCTCTCTCTCCGTCCTACTCTTTCCTTTGCACCCTTGGGAAACCGGCTTTCACCCTCCCCTCGCTCTTGCCTCCCTCGCTCACCGATGGGTGAGTTCTCGCCGCCGCGCCGTCTTCTCCTCCGCGCTTCACGACGAAACCCGATGGCGAAACCTAGGCGACCAGATTAGAAGGGGCTGAAACCCGCGCGCCGACGGCGGGACTTTCGTGATTTCCACTCGGGATTCGTATCTCGCGCGCGTACAACGTACCCTCTCGACCACTGCTACTTCGCGGAAACAATGGCGGAGGTGAAGGCGGAAGGTGTACCTACAGAGCGATGGAAGAATGATCGAACTCGAAATGGCCGGCTATACGGAGAGAGTCAGCCGGTCGAGGGCAGGCGTTTACCCTTAAAGCTTAGCGACGTAAAACTCACGCTCGACGAGTTTCAATGTATATAATACAATTGAACGAAAAAGGAAAGGAATAGGAAAAGGAAACACGTTGGTCCGCACGAGACACGTTGGTTTTTAATGAAATGTGTGTCGAGCGTGTGCGAAAATTGCGGGATCCGTTTAAATTCAATGTAACGACAAAGCTGGAAAATATATAACAAATTTGCGGAATTCGCCCCTTTCTCTCTCTCTCTCTCTCTCTCTCTTTCTCTCCTCCCTTTTTTCTTTTTCTCTTTCGAACGCAACGTTTTTATAGCATAACGTGAGTTTTATGTTAAAGTTACGCGATAAAAAAATACAGCACGGATTTTTTTGTTTGTCGGTAATTTTTTTGTCGACTCTTTGGTTTCGGAATTCTTGTGATAATTTTACGCAAAAACCTGTCAAACTAGCGTTCATAATGTTTTCTCTTTCTCTCTTACTTTTCCATCTTTTTTTTTTAATAGATGTTATTTTTTTTGAAGTCTGAAAAACTATGGCAAATTAATGAGTATTTATTTAACAGCGACACATATGTTGCTAGTCATGTTAATGTACATCTGACTTATACGTCTTTAGAATGATCACTGCGAGGTTGTATTGTTGCAGAAGATAATTAACGGCAATTAAACGTAATGCATCCGTGAATATCAGTACTATCGAAACTCTCAACGACATGCTCGTGGCTGACAATGTGAGTGTTCGGCGCTTTTAACGAAATGGCACAATGGAGAGGGTTTGCCGCGGTCACCACGTTTTTTGACAATATTTTGCGTAATTGAGCAGCGGCAATAAATTTCGGTTGAATTATGCCCGCGCGAGGAAAATAACTGAAAACTGTCCAACTGTTCCCATCCATTATTTACATCGTTTAGCAAATTTTACTGCTCCCCGGGTGGTGTTGGCCGCGCCATGCCAGATATTTTCTCTCTGAGCGTAGTTGTATCCGTGTTGTGCGCGCGTTGCTGTGTACGGCTTGTATAATTGTGTGGTGTGCGTGCGCGAAAATACAGTCGGCCATTTATTCGCGCGTACAGCGACCAGGAGGACGAGAGGCACGAACGAATGAATTTACGATTTCATCGAATTCCCTCGTTAATCGCCGGTATACGAGTTTCCGGGACTTCACGGCCGACCGAATTCTCGCTAACACCCCGGCGAGGTTCATTGCAACGAGACACCCGGTAGAACTGTCGCATCTCCTTTTCCCCGCAATCTGCGCCGATTTTACATAGATCAATCAGTAGTACTTGGCAACGAATAAATGACGTAAATTAAAACATGGAATCGTTATGTGACGAAGAATGGTTAATGAAAATATTTTCTGGATGTGTCTGACATCCGGATGACGTGACATTTAGTGTCACGCGTGACGAATATTTATTAGCAACCGATTACGGAGAATCAATGATGTACTAAATTGCACGGAACGAATGTGATAAGTGATCGTAACGGAAAAAACCCACAAACTGATGCCTAATGATATTCAGCATATTTTTCTGCCCTGATTTTTGTCCGCGTCGTATCTGTAAAAAGATTCGCCGACAGATAGTCCCGACAGACCCTTTCGGAACTTTCTAAAAGTCTAACTCTCGTTACGCCCGAAGTTTTCCCTATCTTTTTCACGTATAAGAACCGCTTCCCGTGAGAATATTCATGAACTCTTGCGGTTTCTATTGCATTGTTCCGGAAACAAATCTCCGCGCGAAACAATATTCATTGTTAGGCTGCGCAAAGTAACACGCGCGTGCTAGTGTCGTATTAATATCGGCACGGCACTCGCGACGGTGAACAACGGTGTGATTTTTCACGAGGTGGAAACACCTCGTGGGTTAATAAAGTGACTCGATCGGTGTTGCAATGAACAGAGTCGGCGTGGTGGCTTGTATCTCGCATAGTTATGGGATAGGTATTTATCAAACAATGGCCAGATATCCCTCGAACTAGCTACGGGTCGAGCCGTTAGCCAACATGTGTACTGCAATCAGATTTCGTCGATTGTGCCATAGTTAAATTGGATAGTTTTGATCGGTAATTTAAGTTGCTGAATCGACACTGAACTTAAAACGTTTAGTTTATTCCGATATCTTTTTCATTGACGTGACGTATCTTAAAGTAATTTTGTTATTTAATTAGTTGATTTTTTAAGCATGCTAATTGGCTTGCGAGTATTAATTATTTTTCTTCTTGGTATTTTAAAATAAATCAGATTTTGTTTTTACTGGCGAATCACGATTATTTATAGCTTGAATAGAATTTTGTATTTGAAATATAATGACTGTTACAGTTTAATTTCTTTTCCTGTATAAAGCAGACTTTATACACGTGGAACGTGTATCGATCCTGCCGGAAATTATACGCTTTATCGCCATATTACTTACCACGTTGGTTTGTTTAGCGCTTTCTTGTGCATAAAGTAGGCCGTACTGTATCGCGGACACGTGGATTACATTAACATATCGATTTAGCGAGTGACCTTGCATCCGGATACCGTGCTGTCTCAGCGATATCCGGTAGCTTACGTCTCGACGATCACCATAGCAGTCCGCCATTTCACTGTGCCGACGTCACGTTGTTGCGGTCCTATCGGTCTGTGTCATCAGCAGGTAAATATATGATATGAAATACGTCGGGGTAATAAGTAACAGACTCCGTCGACGTTTGTCTGTCATCTTGAAAGGAGGTACTTTCACTTCAGCGAACAATTTAGAAAATTATTTCTACTGTTGTTTGTTTGTACCTACTGTTGATTGCTGTTCCTACTTACACATTTGAAACTTCGCTTTAAATGCGTAATAATGAGATTTGTATACGCCTTGACGTTTATACAAATATATTACAATTTTTTTAAATCTATAATCTGAATACATTGTTTAAATCATAATCTAGTACAATTTAAATTCTACTCATCTAAATTCTTGCTATAAAATGTTCTCGTAGTTTCTTTACAGTTTACAGTAATTAGGAATTAGGGAGTAATTATGTTATCGGAAACTTTAACCGTACGTGGTGAAACGTTTAATGAAAATGACAGTCCAAGTAATTTATTAATTTTCTGGTATCAGAATTATTCGCCGGGAGCTTTTTAAATTAGCGACGTGAATATACATATATACGCGACGCGCGATCATTCGATCGGCCGGTTCCGACATCGGCAATGTGGCCCTCGCGGTCATCCGCCATTGCATTGTACTGAAATGGCCGCATAACGTTATCAGCCGACGTAATCAAGCAGGCAGGTACATATACATATTGAAGGCGGTGATGTGCGTGTGTATATGCGTGCGTGCCTGCGTGCCTACTGCGTGCGGTGCGGATCTGTGCGTGTCGAGATAGAAACGAGGAAGCGAGTGGGAGGACGAGCGGCAATGTAGATGGGCGAGAGGAATAAGGAGAGAGGTAGAGGAGGAGAGCTAGAGAAACAGAGAAAGAGGGAGAGAGAGAGGAGTAGCCTTCTGATTGGTCCACGCTAGGACCCCAACCTCCGGCACGCACGTAACATAGCCAGATCGATACGCACTGCCCAAGTCACCGTCCCTCTGCATATCTCTCTCTCTCTCTCTCTCTCTCTCTCTCTCTTTCCCTCTCTCTCTTTCTCTCCCTCCTCTCTCTCTCTCTCTCTCTCTCTCTCTCTCTCTCTCTCTCTCTCTCTCTCTCTCTCTCTCTCTCCCTTTCTCTGTTCTGTTTTCTCTCGTTTTTATCCCTCTTTCTTTCGTTTTCCTTGTCCCTCTTCCTCTCGGGTTCTTCTCCGTCTCCATTCTACGCATTCTCTTTACCGGTTTCCTCCACCATATTTCTCTTTCTAACCCATTTCTTCTTCTATCTTGCTGTGCTCCAGCCATGGTTTCCTCTCTGTCTCGCTATGGTCCGCACTCTATATTCATTCCTCTCTCGCAACCTCGCTCATTTCAGCTACGCTCACGAATAACAATCAACGACATACTCCGACGATATAACTGCCTTCTGTCATTCGAATTCTTTTTGGTACTTCTTAAAAGTCCAAGCAATCGATAATGTTCATCACATGCGGCATAGTTCCTGATTTCGAGTATCTATTTATGATTCCACACATTGTTTCAACGTATAATCTGAGTTGAAACTATAATTTGAACGTTATTTTATAGGTCTTTCACGAACATCACATTCTGAACATTTTGAAGTTTTTTCTTTCTCTCTGATCCGTGGTTTTATCCCCGTCTCACCAATGTCGATTTCATCCCTCGAGTTCTTCGAGGCGATTTACAGATCCAGCGTGAACAGCTCAAAGAACCCCGTCCTGTTGAAAGTGAAGTTACGGCCGTCTTCGTGTGTAATCCAACAAAACGTCTAGTCCGCAGAGTATCCGCGACTTCTCACGGGGATTTGTGGGTCTCTTCTCGCGGTCATTTTTCAACGATCGCGCGCAAAGCAACCGGGCGCACTCGTCGTGAGTCGTAATCCAATTAAAGAAAAGCCCGGCGCGGCGATTGTGTCGCCTAATCGACGAACAAGGCGCCGCGTTATTACCCGCCCCTTCGCCGCGGGGCACAATGCTTCCTGGCGGATCGGCGAACAATAGACGAGCGGCGAATGGATACGTACGCAGCGCATACCAGTAATGAGGGAGCCCGATCAACGGTAATACCGGGTGTCCGCGCGCAAAAGCGCGGTGACTTCTTGTTTCCGCGACAACAATCTTCCCGCATTCCCGGCCGTGTCGCTCATTCTGCCAACTATTTCCCCTCGTTTTTCCTTTATTGTCTTGTTCATGGATTTGACATTGTTAGTCCACTAGACTTATGTAATGATACATAATAACTGGATCGTTAGATGCGTTCGTCAGCGATTAATCTCTTTTCCCTTCGCTTTCTTTTTCTATCTCTGCCTCCTTCCCGGTCCGACCTTTGGCAGTCAACCGACCGCAGGACCGCGAACCGTGTGAGAATTTCCTCGTCGGCCGTGTACAGTGCTCCAATAACAGTGCTCCAATAAAGCGCTATCGCGTCCGATTTTGACAGTGAAAGGGAGGGGAACAACGCGCGATCTTTCGTTCGTGAGAATCGGCGGCCTTGACTTCTGATCCTCGGGAAATTGGAGACTGTACGGGTCCGTAGGGTGCACTGACGGCGTGCAACAGGCATCGGTAATGGTAGGACCCCGTCGTGTTTACGGGGACGTCGACGAATTCGATGGGAGATACGATTAGCTGCTGTTCAGTTTCCGATAATCCGACACACAAGTCATTCTCTTGATACTTGAGAAATACGGGTAATGGTTGAGGGAAATGTTTTCTGACTTTATTGCAGCTGTTGTCTTATAATCTTAAATGTCAATCTAAAATATTGTTTTAAAATATAAGAGCAGTATTGATAATAAGAGAGTTTCGGCAAAATTATTTGACTTGATATTTTTCTTCGTATCACGCGTTTAGTTTTTACTTCAGGATCAACGAGAACTTGGTGAAACTTTTGATCCTGATGCTTTAATATTTAATACGTATTTTTTTCTTAGATTTTTTAAAACATATCCAATAAAACTACTTTCTTTTATTTGGGGGTGGTTTTAATTCTAAAATTTCCCCCTAGGATCCGCCAGTGTTCCACCATATCGTAGTCGTATGAGCTTTCGTGAGAAACGGATGAAATAATATTCCGTCGAACGCGTTTATATACCTGTTTATGAAGTAACGCTTGCCTAACTCGCGCGGGAGCGGTGCGCATTGCGGTGAAATAATTGACGCCAACGCGCCTGACAGTCTTTATCGGATGTGACATGTTAGTTTAAATAGATAGAATTTTGTGTCGAGAGGTCGAACTGTCCTCGGAATAGCTCCGATGATGAAGAGTGGTGCGAATAAAAAGTAAATATAGGCAACAAAGAGTAGAAATGCTGATAACGAATAGCGCTATGACGAGAGTTACCGAATAAGGTGGAATTTGCGTGTTCCCTCCGAATTATTCTATCAATCATACGGGTTTTTTGATGATATATCAATTAAATATCGCCCTGGATAAATCGCAGTGGCGACTTAAAAAAAAAATTACTACGACAGTAAGCTCTTTTAAAATTCTAAACGAAGTGCATTATTATCAGATTGTTCCAGCTTTAATAGTTCGCAACAACAGTTCGTTATAATCGAATACGCTTCAACCGCGTATTCTTAAATTTGTCACACTTTTAAAACCAGTGTATCTCTTCCTTTCCATGATATTTTATAAGTAGTAATAATAAATTCATAGGGCAAATCGCGGACGACAAAGTTGCGACACGGATGAGAGATTATGAGCGAGAAGTACAAAATGGAGGGGAAAAAAATGAATAACCCACCCCCGTATAACTGGATAAATCGTCGGTTTGTCGCTCGCCCGGGTTCTCAGTTACTTTTTACTCGATGTCGCTACCCTCCGCGTGGCGGTACGATGATGTATGTGGCACGTGATTTATATCTTCTGCGAGGATGTATTAAATGAGAGGAAAGGCGAGCGAAGTGACTTATGCATACGATACTTGTAGTCGAGAATCATTTTGATCGTGTGCGGATTTATCTCAGAACCAGCAGATGTCATTTGTAATGTCATCGCTACGATATTTCGTCTAACTTATTTGCAATCACGACAGAGTCTTATCTTCGAAGTCATTTTATTTGAAATTTGAACAAAACGTTCTGTGAGTTTTCTTTTGATTCTTTTTTATCAATACTTTTACGATTGAATGCGATTAGGACAGTTGAACTTTGTTTCATATAACAACTCAACATTTCTTTAAAATAAAATATAGATTGTTTAAGCTATTTCTCGGAGGACAGGTTTTTCTAGCGCAAAAACATATATACACACACGAAAGAAGTCTAGATAAAGGCGCTCGTGCTTTATCTGACTGAACGTTCAAAGTTCAACTTCCTTCAAAATCGAGAATAAGAACTATGGGGGAACTATGCGTCCCTATTTCCGTATCACGCACGATATCACCGTAGGAAATGTGGATTTTAGCCGAGAACTGACGCATATGATTTTGTAGATAGCTTACTAAAAACGGCCGTAGCCATCGCAGTCATGTTATTCTCACATCCTATCAGTAATAGACAGTTCTCTTTATTATGCGACTCTAATTTGTCAGAATTAATTGTAAGTACTTTTATATGATTTTTTACACAATTAGTTTAATTTTTTTTCATAAAATTTTGTTATCTTCCTTAGGACCGCTTTAATACTTAAGAAATACTGCACGTTATAAAAATATCGCATTTCAGAGGGATAAAAAATACAAGTAAAGATGATTGTTTAGTTTGACCTAACTGGCAAACAAGACTAAAAATAAGTGTATATTTTTATTGGAGAGAGAGAAAGAGAAAGATGTAGAACGCTGTGGACCAATGCAGAGTCACGACAGCGTTTTCTCACTTTGACATATTTTGCAGTGCGTCTGCGGGCGCATGCATAATTAGCATAAGAATAATGGCGCGCCGGCTCTCTTAATCAAACTTTTTAAATAAGATTCTCCTTTTACTCCGTTCTTATGGCTACGGGAAAACTCGACCCTGCCGGTTTTTTTTTAATACGAAATGCCAATCAGCCTCGCATATCGTTGCCTTATCCAGCCCGACGTTTTTCCACGAGAAAGTTCGTGACTGCTACCGAAAACTACGGTTTAATATTAATCCGACGTTAAATTTGAATTTCGATGAGGGCAGAACGGCAGAACGTCGATTTCGCTGCCGGACCAATAATACCATTTCCGGCAATTTAAATACACCTCCTCAAATTCGAAATTCGCAAAATTACACGGTAATATCCATGCAGCAATTTAAATCGAAGGCTTGAAATTAAGTGTAATTATCTGCCGCGACGAATAGTAACTGTTCAAGCATTATATTTCGAGATTGCTTAATTACAGACAGCTATTTAATGCAGTGTACAAAAAATTATGCAAAATATATATATTAAAAAATGGACACGCTTTATATATATACACGATAGAACGACTATTTGTATACTACGCGACCGGTTGACACTAATGAATATATGTGACCGACACACGTCCAAGGAGAGACGACAAATTAGCGTCTTTCGTCACTGGCGTTCGTCGCAATTCGCGCCGTTCAGCCCGCGCGTACATATTCCCGAGCGTCCTCCGCGACCACGAAGTTGGAGTTCCTATCTCGCGTTCTCGCTTATTATCGCGATCGAATATTCCGTCAACGACGCGTCTTTTGTCGGTCCCCGATGGAAGAAGAGCAGGCGGAGAGAAAGAGAGAGAGAGAGAGAGAGAGAGAGAGAGAGAGAGAGAGAGGGGGGGGGGAGAGAGAGACGAAGACAGAGGAAAAGACACGGAGGCAGAAATAGTACATGAAGAAGTTAGAGGAAGACGAAGAAGTGGATGAGGCAAGAAGGCGAGGAGGCGAGAGGGGGAGGACCAGGACGCCGACGATGCGTCGTCGTTACGCGACGGAATATCATTATCCGGATAATGGGCCGGCAATTAGCTCGACGGCGTGCATAAATCTTCGCGTGAAAGGACAGGATACCCGGTATTTAAATAAATAAGTAGCCTCATTGTCCGGCCACGGGCGTCATCGGGTCACGGTGGAAGCGTGAAGAAGGAAAAAAATGCTAATCAGTCCGAAAACTCCGCGCCACGACGCGGTGTGTGACAGACGTGGCGAGAAGAAGGATGAACCTACTTCAGTCGGATGAGAAGAAGAGGTGAGATCGCTCTTTCAAAATGGACGGAGGTGAGAAAAGGAGAAAAAAAAACTCGTGGGGAAGCTCGGTAATTTAAGCAGCGTAACTGCTCGACAGATAGAGAGACACCGAGAGAGTCTTTTCTCGCTGTCTAGCGCTTAACTGAGACAAGTTTTACACAAAAATCTTCGTGCGTCCTTCACACGGTCCGATTATAAGTACAAGAGTAAAGATACATGATGACAGCGCTCGATTCTCTGAGAAGTACAGAAATGCATTAGATATAGGAATGCTTTCCGTCGAAATTAATCTTGTCACGTTATTCCACATCGGGTTGTACAAACGTGGCATAATTCTATCGACTTATTAAATTTTTCCGTATTTACTTCGTAATCTGCGACTTATAACAATGATTCCTCGCGTCTTTCGCACCCCCGGTTACCCCCCTCACTCCCCCTTCCTTCCCCTGCCGTTCTATGAGAAAGGGATAGGGCGGGAAGTTAACCGCAGTGGACGCGTGGCTACGCATCGGCCGTCCACCCTCGTGATGTCTCCTGCCCCGATGGATCACCCCTCGCCGGATCGGCGCATCGCGCATCGGGGGCGCAACGAGGATGATGTGCAATCTATCGAAAGATATTCATGGGGCTGGCCGTTGGCCCCCGTGCTCACGTCCCCGTCAGCCATAACCGTCGCGTCACGAATGTCTTATTGATTGCACCCCTGCGAACAGAGACGGACGGACGCGGAGGCAGAAGAGAGAGAGAGAGAGAGAGAGAGAGAGAGAGAGAGAGAGAGAGAGAGAGAGAGAGGGTGCCGGGCCGTGATGAGGGATGACTGGGACACGTAGCGGGGGCAGGAGGGGGTGGGTGGGAGGGAGGGAGGGCCGCGTTGTGGCGGAGGGGTACGGGACGGGACGGGACGCTATATCAAGCCGACCGGCTTGAAATAACGCGGGAGGAAGGGGACGTGCAGCGTCCGGAAGCGGCGAATATGCGTTTTGGATCACCGGCGGATGTCCACGAGAGGGTTGTCGCGCGTTGTTTGTCGCGCTCGGTTCTCTTCGCTTCTCTCGCTCTCAAACGCGTCGTGACTTCGACGAACGAGACGAAATCCGAACACATTTGATACTTGGCGTACGATAAAGAGTCGCGTTTAGATTCTGTGACATCCCGATGTCCCTAAGTCTGTCAGATTGTGACGAATACGTAGGTATTTCGTGAAATTATTAGCGTTTCTTATCGTGGGAGATTTCTGTTTGGGGCAAAAATTAAATGGTTGCCGTCCCAGATTTCTCCACTGACAGAATTTGCTCGTTATGGCGGGCCATTGTCTTTGGCGTTTTGATGGTGAACTGACCACGGCTTGATTTCTCCCTCTATGATCCCGGCTCGTACACCGGTAATTGTATACATAGGTGACACGGTCAGATTATTGAATGAACGCTTTTGTGGGCTCGCCGTGACCACACCATGAGACAGAGTGCCACAAGCGGTGGGACGGTCGGTAGAGAGTCATGGGACCATGACTGCACGAGAGAGGCGACCGTGGCATTCGATGTACTCATACCGCGTCTCATTGTGCCCCACTTGACTTTGTTGTCGGGGCCCCTTTGTGCCCGTTCCGTTCTCTATCTGCCTTGCTCTCTTCTCCCTATCGCTCATACCTCGTTTTACCGCATTTCTGCACCAGCCGCACGCACTTACGCTCGCTCTTGGGCGAGCGTGTTTCTACACCGTGTTAATTATTTGTTTTGTTCACCGTAATCACCGCGAGAGATCTCGTAAGCTTGTTCGTCCAAGAATCGCCGATTTGCGGGCATGGCTCTATAAAATGAAGCTATGGAATAGCTAACTACTCCCTTGTACATTATTCAGTCACTTGTAATATATTTCTTTTATAATTTTATAAAGCATAACGGAATCTAAAGTTTTATTAAATTAAGTTTTATATCGTTGAAATAATTATGCGCAAAGATTAGATGTGTGTGTATACTAAAAAGAATTTATATATATTAGCTTATACCGCTGATCGATTCAGCAATTCAAGTGTACGTAAATGAATGTTTGTGCATTCTAACATGTAAACGTTCTGGCATAAATGAGATATTTAAATTATTTCCATTACACAAATCATATTGTGTGCAGACAGTTAACAAGAGTAGAAATATCGATGAAGATTATTAGTTCTATCCACGTCGTCGAGCAGAAGTAGCCCTACGCGATCGTCTTACAGGGGTTGCGGAACGTAACCGCGTCGCTAATCCGACGCATAGTTTATACGTCATTAAACCTCGCTCGAGGGTGGCGCGCGTGAGGAGCGGGAGGGGCGGCACGCGTGGAATTCGCGGACGTCACGACGTATATTGCCGCCCGCGGCTATGTATGTGTATGTGTGTGGCTTTTCTACGATAGCGGGGGTTGGACGCGGCGATTCGTTGGTGATGCTCGACCGTGGCAACCCTCGAGGGAGAGCTGTCACGTCGAATCATCCCCCGGAGATATGACAACGGTCTTCCACGGCCAGAGGGTGATGTCGTCGTCGTCGTCATTGGCGGCGGCGGTCGACCCCGAAATCGAGATTAAATATCTGCCCGTTGCGACCACGTCTCGTTCCTTCATCCCTCATAGCGCGGAGCAACACTCGGACGGAGACTTTTAAGGGTGCGCGAATTGTGGTTTATTGAAAAAAAGGATGGTAATGGAAAAGTATCTTCGATGATCGAAACCACGGAGAATAAAAAAAATTACTCGATTAAAGTAAGTAAATGACGTTCACAACTTTTTGGAGATACGTAGAGTTTCATCTCCAATCTTTTATAATTTAAGGGCGGTTACAGTATTTTTGTTGAAACAATCGTAAATTGTGTTAGAATCTGTCATCTAATTCTCTGATCCGATGTGAGGGGTGACACATGCTATGTAAAGCATAATTTATTATTACGTTATACCTCGCACCTTATGTTTCTACATCGTTTCATCGGCGCTAGCAATGGAGGATGGCCTCGGTATTTTGCGAGGGCGGGAGGTAAGAGGAGGAAGAACGCTCATAGACGGAAGGTGGTACGGGAGGTTGGGAGACTGAGCGAGGAAGACCGTGCAAAGGGCATCATTCTAATTGCCCCGGACTTCCTTTCATCCCCTTTGTGTGACCCTGGGGCGCGCTTCCTCGTCTACCCCTCTTCTCTCCCGAGCATCTCTCCCACCGCCTCATCTTTCCCTCGTGCCGGCAGCTCTAAGTCATTTCTGCGATTAATTTTTCCTTCCAATTTGCACGCGGCAGTAATTAAGGGGTTGGGGCGCGGTACATCATCCGGCGCTTCCACCGATGTCGGGGCCAGGGGGTTGGTTTTAGTGCTCGCGGTCCGTACTCCTTCGAAACAATGGCGAGTATCTTGAGTGCCGGGTTCGCGTTCCGAAGCGGGGCTCGTGAAATTTCAGCGAATAAGGCGAGCGCGATACTATCATCTATTTTCTCCTCGCCGTTATCGTGCCACGATTTAACAAAAATGCGCGTTATATCCTTCATAAGTGAGGAAACGAGAAACGTTCCGCGTTCATCTATTTGTAAGGATTCACGACAGGTCTTTTCTGTTATCTGTTACTTTCTAGATAATTACATCTATAGTGTTTGATGGCCAGAATTGATGGACTTTACCTAAAATTCATGAAGTTCAATGAATTTCCATTTTTTACTTTCAAGTATTTATTTTGGAGCATTAGTTTATTTTTTTAAATTATAAGTAAATGTTATCTGTGTGTGATAACGCATTGACCTCAGTCAAACGAGTGCCGATGAGTTTTGAGTTGCATAGTACGAATGTTGCGAGCGCGGGGGAAGAGAAAGAGATAGACTTAGCAGAATATGGTAAAAGGATAGTTAGTCGGCAGTTGGAGGTTGAATCACTCTCTGTCTCTCTTTTTCTCCCTATCCTCGTGCTTGCCTTTCGTATGTTCGTTCGTTCGATCGTCCGGTCTATCGGATGGCTAGCTAGGCTCCGGCTGAGTTTGCTCCCTCGAAACATATAACTCCACAGGAGGAAGGCAATAATAGATCCCACAATGCCACGCGAGCTTTTCAGGGCCCGTCCCGAGTTAGCGCGAGTGGAAGGATGATACTGGGGTGGCTGCCTGCTGCAACGAGCGGCGAATGCATCTTCCGCCGGTGGGGGCGGGGGCGGTGGCGGTGGAAAGCGAGGTAGCTCATCAACTAATGGCCCGTACCGGAACCGAACTGCATTCTCGTACGAACTCGTCTACACTCGCACGGATGCACGTGCAACTGCCGCGTTTCTTCGTACAGTTACGTCGACCGGGCAATCTCGGCGCGACTCCGTCCGTCTGAGTTACGTTCGCAATCCTCTTGTTTTCCAAACGCATGACTTCATCCGAAGCTAATTGCTCGAAAGATATAATCGTTTCTTTCTTTTTTCTTTTTTTTTTTTTTTAAATTAATCCAATAGCGTTATCATTATTTACCAAGAAATTTACCAAGAAGAGGTCCTCGTGTTAAACTAACGCGATGCGATACGTATAGCGATAAGCGCTCCGCGATTTCTCACTAACTTAAGTCTAGCGAATTGTAAGAAGAATGGCTCACGCGCTCAGACGGAAGGAAGCATTCGCATAAATCCACCCCACTCTGACAACGCTAAAACCGCCCCAACAACGGGGATCCATGAATATTGATCAGCTTCATTCGCGTACGGAGTCTCAGCTCGTTTCTTGTCCTTCTATTAACACTAAATTATTATACTTAGTTTCATGATGTAACTGTTATCGCGAGGTAATTCGGAAGTTATTCCGATAATAAACGACGTGGTATTTCACGTTAACGAGCTGGAAAGCCATCCTAACTTCATTTTTCATTTACATTGTGTCTTCGCAATGATAACAGAATAGAAAACAGAGATGGTCACGAGTAAGATCAGAAATTTTTTTAATACTTGGCGAGATATCTCTGCTTAGACTTAGACTTAATTAAAAATTAAATAATTTCTCTTTGCTGTGTTTATCTTTGCCTGACAATCTCTCGCGCGTACGTTAACTTTCATATCCAGTAGGAAAATGTTTATCTTTATCTTACAACAACACAGTTATATTGAACATAATCCTAAAGAGTGCCAGTTAATGAATCGCTTTGTATTATTGTCATCTTATTGCCGAAGTCCCGCGATTTTATTCAATAACACTTTTAATTAAACTCTTTATATATCCTTTTTAAAAATCTAAAAATTAGATCAATAAATTTTCTCTCTGAAGACTGTTATGAAAGGTGGATGAAAAGAAGAAGGTCTGAACGTCTATATATAAGAACACGATGGGCATCGCGACAAAATATCTCCTACTTTCGTCTTTGTTTATCGCACGTGCGTTTAATAAGTATCCTAATTTACCACCCTCGTATCAATATCACGATTGTTAACGTCGCGAATTATTATAGCTACAAGTCATCGTTGGCCATTGTAGCGTCTTGTACACACTTCGCAGGGGGAGATACATCGCGCCGCAACACACAAATATTTGCCCAGTCGTTTTGGCCCGGGTGAACGACGCAAACCCTTTCGCTGTGAAACTTTAAACGGACGATCGGGGTTAGGGCCGAGGAGTTTTTAACGCTTCGAGAGTTGCCATGGCAACAATGGCAGGCCGTTATTAATCCCCGTCGAGAGTGGCGAAGAATGGTGGAACGTGGTGGAGAGGAAGAAGAGACGGACGAACACAGACGGACAGACCGACTGACTCTCCCTCGCCTCTCCTCGGTAGTTTCTGATCTTCTCATTTTCCCTACCTCCTTCGTCACTTCGCCCGTTGCCGATGCTCGCCCCGTCTTTCTTCCATGCCTCCCTGCAAGAATATGCGAGGGCATTCCTTCTCTTCATTTCTCTTTCCCGAAGATTCGCGGCAAGAAAGAGAGAGAGAACGTGGCTTCCCGGAGAATTAGGAGAGGCTTCCATCGTTATACTCCCACCATTCGGTCCCTCCCATCCTTTTTCTTTCTCTCTCTAACTTTTTTCTTTTTCCCGCCGATGCGATGTCACGAATCTCGTGTTCCGTCACTTTCCGTTTCCTTTTAAACGTCATCAAAATCATCAGTACTGAACGCACGGAGGTTGTTTATCGTGAAAAAAAGCAAAATGCATTTTTACTTTTCTCCTGTGTCATTGTTACATTACCATTGTCATCGATTCGACATTTGAAAAATGACGAGTTCCATTTTACACTTTTTTGCCCATTTTTTTTACCCCTTCTCTTTGGGAATATATATTACCGATTAGCCGTCACCGTGAGCAAGCGGAGAAGCGCGCGTACAAATTCAATGCGTGAAAGAAAAAAAAGAGGGGAAAAAAAGAGATCAGACGACGTCCATCGCGACGGAAAACTCGTCGGAGAATGTCACATGCATGGCACGGGATGAGAAGGCGTATCTCTGTCTCCTCAAATATTCATGGCGCGTGTACGTCGGACGTACGTACGCAGTCCTCGCCATCGCGGCGTGTTCACACACGCGCGCGCGTACGCACACCGACACACTTACACCCAGCAGTAAGTTCCTCTGCCTTTTTTTCGTCGTGTATCGCACCGTTTCCGGTATCGATGCATCGGTCTCGTCGTCGCCACGCCGAGAGCGGAGGAGCTCTCTCTCGCCAGGCACGAGCTTTGTTTTCGAAACGTATACGAGCCAGCTACACGAACGCGCGCTCGTATACACACGCACGTGCATCCGAGAGTATGTGCGGGCATGTGCAATGTACACATACACGCGCGTGTGTATCGAGCTGTGCGAGTATGTATAGCCAATACGTGTGTGTGGTCCGGACTGACGTGCGCTCGCGAGCCCGCGCGCTTGGTTGGAAAAAGAGAAGAATCGAAAGTCGAAGGTTCCGCGCCTCGTTATTCATCGACATTCGGCTCCGCCTGTCAGAAGGCATTATTTACGGTTTCGCGGGAGAACGAACTTTTTAATTCGAGTCGGTGCAGGTGGTAAATGCACGTCGGCCGCGCGAGCGAGCAGCGTGAGCCATCGCTCTCTCGCGGATTCCTATCGGCGAGAACGACGAGAGTGATTTTTCGGGCTTTGATCGTTCCGGCGAAACGATTGAATCGAGCACCGCCGTAGTTTGTTAATCAGACAGATTGTACCATTAGTCGAAATAGAGCTTTTCGAATTGAAAACTAGCCAAATAGACCGTGCTAAAGGAGGTAAGAATTTTGGCCGATGAGATTTTTATCCTCTAATTCATCCACATAATCACGCGTGCGATCGCCCGGAGATGCTTAAATTTTTCTACTCATTTGCAATTTTTGTTAATACTTAATTTTCCGGAATATATGCTGAAATTACATGTTTATCAATTTCATGTGAGAAACCGATACCGCGATCTTTAATTCCGATTATTATAGACAGTCGTTATAATGTAGGAAGACGTGTTGCATGACCACGAGACGACTCTCATACGAGCCGATGTAACATTGATGTAATAACGAGACAAAGTCGGCCGAGGCATGACGCGAATAGAATTTCATTTCCTCTTCCATAGAAGAAGAGATGTATAACAAAGTCTATCGTATATGCATACGCGCTTAACAGATAAACGATGAATGGGCCCCAGTGATCGGAACGCGCGATAATGGACATATAACTGCGAGTTTATCCAAAGTACTGAATCGGAAAAATTCTTTTTCAAATAATTATCGCTCGGCACATTCTGCCAGCAAAAAAAATAAAACTAATCGACTGTATCACTGGCGTTTTATTGATCGACAGTACGGGTATGTGCAACCGCGCGACGTTATTAGACAGACTGTTAATTCCAATTTGAACGTGAGAACTTCAAAATGGCATAATATAATCACCCCTGCAGCCCTGCACTTTGGAAATTATGTTTGTGTTGTATTATATACTGAAATTTTTTTACATACAACGTACAATTGTAAATTTATCCAAATTTACTTTGTTATGTGTACAACATTATATTCAAACCGCTGAAACGCACGGGCAATATTTTATAAATCACGAAGTTGCACCCGCTGGCGTTACTTTTTCGCTGATTGCTCGAAGCACGAACGCGATTTTCGTAGGAAATATCAACGGGAGAGAAGTAGGAGGGAAAAAGTATCCGCGCTTTCAAACGCGGAAGACGTATTCGACGGCCGCAGAGCACTCTCGAGATGAAGCACGAAGTAACGCTGATCTAATAACGGGACAAACGTCGCGCGAATCGCGTCCCGGACGGGATTTCATTTCCTCTGTCGTAGGAGAAATGAGGCGGCGCAAGGTGGGAAGGAAAGAGAGGAAATCGAGGAAGAGAGAGAATCGATCGTTGGCTGTATAATCCGTGCTCGTCTTCCGATATCGATGTCTGCAGCTACTTGTCGAACAAAGCGCCTCCGAGTAAGAATTTTAGCGGAGACAAACCGGTTTCTGTCTCTGAAATGTTGTACATTCGTGGAAATTCCCGGAATATATCGGATCTCGTGCTAATGCTAAATATGTAATACCGTGCGGTGCGGTCCGTGACTGTCCGTGAGATAAAACGATTCTTTATACATCGGAGCATTTTTGTACCGCGCCGGGACTGTCTCGTGGAGCGGAATTAAACGCTACAGCGAGAGAGCGTTTCGAATTGCGCGGATGATTTGATCCTGGATATGATACTGCGACGCTGAATAACTCTTTGGCATTTACTCGTGAGAACACGGTGCATTATAGGAGGATTCTCGATGGATACGGGGGTGCAAGCGAGACAGAACCGGATTTAACGGACGAACGAGGGCGCCGAGCGTCACACCGCCGGAAGTGCGTCTAATGCGTCCGTCTGGGGTCACGCGTCATCTCACTTCCGGCACGACCATTACCTTCGATAAAACATTTCGTTTCGCAGAAGGGAAGGGACCGCCTCTTTGTTCGTTCTCTCTCTCTCTCTCTTTCTTCATATTTGGCATACTTACTTGGCCAAGCTATGGGAATTACGTCGTTGAATAATACAAATTTTTCAAGTTGCTTAACATCTCGTCGAAAGAGAAATCCAAGTGATATCTATATAATGATGGTGAATATAGATAGTGATAGATGAGAATAAAATCGGTTTGCCATATGCGTCTACGTTAACTTATACAAATACATGGTGGACTTTTTCACCATATATATAAGGATGAACTTTTTATTCCCTTATATCTAGTTTGTCTTTATCCATTTTGATAAATTTCTTGAGAGAATACGAACAAGAATATATTAAGATAATGTTAAGATATTTTTTAACCACCTTAGAGAACTTCTTGGAAATGGCTTTGACGTAGAAAATGCCGAAAAAAATTTTTGTTGTTTTCATAAACTGTCATAATTCTTGTTATCAATGTTAAAAATTTTTCCTTGCAATCTACTCTTAAAAATGGAAAAAATAAGATAGAGAACAATGTTCAAAAAAACCCTGACGATAAGTTCAAAATTCTTTTAGTGGAAATTGTTGTGAAATTGACCATTTCCTACGTCAAAGCTCAGTTTCCTACTCTCTCTTTTATTTTTTTTCCTTACTCCATATATGTGAACGCGTTTTCTCGCCACTTGTTTGCCGCATCTTGACCGTACAACATTAGAATAAGTGACAATTTTTACAACGTGACTCTCTTCACCAGGTCTTCTTATCACAATATCTATGTACGTATTAAAAAAAAAAAAGTTTCACGTAACTCTTTTATCTCGGTGACACGTCATTATTTGTAAATTATTTATTTCAGTTTACTTCTCGACTTTTACACATTACTTATCGACATTACATATCGAAATAACAGGATTGCGTTCGATTTGAGTTTATATCGCGACAAAAACTAATGCGACTAATGTGTGTCTTGCGGATCTTATTTTTTATCTTTTGATTACCGATATTTATGTATTTTATTAATTTATCTCACTGAAGATGATCTGATGACAGACCGAACGGTATGTCAAATATTAGGTAAAGATTACGACATGAACATCTTATTTGACTCTGTGCTCTCTCTTTTTTATTTATTGATTTCTAATTATTTGAGCCTTATGAAATTATGAATATAATTTACTTATATTAAAGGTTAAGAGAGGAATTTCCAAATATCACAGGAGCAACAATCCATGTAGCAAGTAGATTTTACAGGCTTTATATAGAAGCTGTAGGTTAAATAGAAACAAAAGGGGTTGCTACAGACTTCAGAGTATTAAAGTAGGCATAAATGGAATATTGAGGTTGAAAGTAGGATCAAAATTTTGATACATATTACATATGTAACAGCATTGACTTTTTGGACCTTTATTGGCTCGTTGTTTTCAGTTTTTAATCATGCATGAAAACACTTTGAAACAAAAACTACCTATACGCTTCTCTTACGCGACAATGAAACAATATGCGCGGGAACGGAAACACTTGCTAATTTTTCAGATCTAACATCACAGCCGCCGATCAATGACCCTCGATTATAAGCGTAATAATGGCCGTTGTTCGTACCTAGATATATTCTGAACGAAGGGGAAGAAATTAAAATTCATCGCTCAGCTCGAAAGGCATCGATCCGTTTTTCATTTTCTCCAACAGAACGAAGCGTCGCATCGTCACGTTTCGTGCCATCTTTCTTAATGTCGGACAATAATGTGCAACGAGATGCAAAATAGCTTAAGTGATCACGTTTTATGGACTCTATATGGTTTAGTTTTTGATTGAGATTTATCTATTAATCCGAATAAAATAGGAAGATTGATATTTTATTTTGAGTTATTTAGCTATCTGTTTGTATCTGATTCATGATTTTTCGACATAAATATAAAAAGAAATCAATATAAAAATTATAGTTATATGATTTTTAAGAAAAGATCGGCGAGGTTTATAACGGAGAAGAACGGAATGGTGGATGCGTTGGATTCGAAAGAAAGATTAGCTCGAGGGAGCCGAGCCAATGAAACAGGAGTCCCTTTTACCATCCAGATTGGCCGCCGTATTGTTTTAAGGGAGGCTCGACGCATGCGTGATCCTATGCGTAGGAGGACCGGCCACGGTTCATGGCCTGCGTTCGATATCCCCTCGCGATTTTCTGGAAGTTGCTGATCGCAGCTTACCCGTTCACTCGAAAATTTTGTCGTGCCGCGTGAACATATCACACACGTTTTCTCATAGTTTGTATTACAAAACTGATTAAAAAGTCAGAAATTAGCTTTAAATAAATTTTAGAAATTTACATTTGAATGCACAGAAAAAAAGAAGTCAGATCAACGCTTATATATTTGTATATACGCAAGAATATATAATCTTCTTATAAGAATTTTAACTTTTTATTTTACCTTTTTTTTCTTGATTGAACTACATAAAACTACGTTTAACTTAATATATAAAGGACTTCATTCAAGCAAGTTTTCTTCGTTTAATGCAATATAATTTTATTTCAAGATTTTATACATTCTTGCGTATATATAAAAGTGTTGATTTGACACTTTGTGCTAAGGCGTGATTTTAAACCATTATTCGACAGGATAAAAAATGTATGAGATAATGAGAGAATAGTAATCTTGTTTCCTTTTTTGGAAATATCATAAGATCCATATCCGGAGGGCAGGTATAAACGGACTAAAATACTTCAGCTTTTAGAGCTGGAGTGCATTTATCGGTTTCCTCGAGACACAAGACTAAACAACTAAAAATCACCAGTATCACTTATCAGTGAAGTCTCGCTTATTAGTGGAAAGATCAAAGAAAGAGAGAAATGGCAAATAAGATAAATGCAAAAGATATATAGTTGGAGAAAGATAGTCCCTTCAAAAAGGTCGCCGACTCTGAACTTGTTAAAAGCTTGTCAATCATTGTTAAAAGCTTGCTAGATGCACCACCTATAGATGCCGCGAAACAAATACCTGTACCCACAGCCACCCACAGCCAAAGATAAGTGTCAGATGATATTAGCTTTCAAAAACAGCCATTAGCTTTGAAAGTTTTCAAATCTCATCTTACTTCCTTCCTCCTCTTTTCTTCTCTCTCTCTCTCTCTCTCTTTCTCTCTCTCTCTCTCTCTCTCTCTCTCTCTCTCTCTTTCTCTCTGGATTTTCTAGAGGGGGGTTTGTAGATTTTTATACAGTTTTACTGTCACTATTATACGAATTCTAAAATTCTTTCGTATCATTTTTCAAGGATTGATCGACATCTTCGTGACAGTTCGACCATTCGTAACATAGTTTCGCGATTTACATATATAGTTATGGATATTTCTTAATTATGTTTTTACCTGCAGATTACTTTCACGCGTATAAAACTTCTGCGACGCATCTCTCATGGTGGAAATTGTTAAAACCGAGAGGCAGAGGTGCGCATTAAAATCATTCGCGGCGTTATTATGCGACTGGGTATAAATAAAAAAATGCAGCGTCGCGTGGCGGGTTCCACAATGTAGCGACCGTGCGGCGAGGATTATCCGACGTTTTCGCAGAGGCGCACTAAGCGAATCGACAAAGACGAAGAAGCTGAAATGTGTGGCGAAAAAAAAAAAGAGAAAAAGAGATAGAGGGGGCGAGAGAAAGATGAAAACGAGAGAAAAGAGAGGGTGGTGGTGGAAAGCGCGACAAAGAGAAGCGATAGCGGCCGAGCGTTTGCTTAATCTCCATCGACTTTGTGTTGTTAATGAGCCAGATATGTTTTATGCGTTTGCGCGTGCACGCGAAAATTACGAGACACGAAACAAAGTGCCGGACGAGAACGACAGGTGAGGCGGGAATGTCCAGTCTTTTACATCAGTAACGAGAAAACTGTCGATTATATGGTTCCCGACTGAGAAGTAAAAAGCATAATTTTTTTATTTTTGCGTCGTAAACGGGGGACATGATTAAGCAATTTTCTCATGCTGTGTTGATGGATCAATTAGTCGATCAAATTTGGGAAGATTTTTTTTTTTTTAATTAAAATTGTGGATTCTTGACAATTTTGAAATTTCCAATACATTTTTTTATGTGCTGAAGAGGTTAAATATCAAAATTCTCATTGAAACTGGATCGAAATCGTGAAGTTTTTTGCCCTCGCGGTAGAGTGCAAATCAGTATGGCACGAAACACGAGATCGAATCGAATCCGGCGATGGACAAACCATCGATTCGATCGATCAATTAAAAGTGCAGCGCGTGGAATGCGCTCGCTGAAGCGCGCTATTCGCGAGAAACACTAAATGGAACGAGCGCGCGGAACGGAACGGTTGTTTCTCCGGGCGGATGAATGCGGACGACGCGGGTTCTCGACGCGAGTTTTAGGGTGCTCTTCTCGGCTCTCGAACCAGTTTAACCCATGATAAAACGGCCCGATGCTTTCAACGCTTCGTGGAGCATTTCCAGGCGGGCTTTTTAACGAAATTTCGACAAGATATTCGATGCGATACCCCGGCGCTAATAAGCGTAATATATTAAGGAGCCTTTTGTCGCGTCTTTCAGCGGTCCGAATCCTGTTGGGATTGGATTCGGATGAAAGGAGTGAAAAGAGAAGTGCAAGTTTGTGTGACAGAGAAATAGGGGAAGAATCGGAAGGACGGCAAGAAGGAACGCCAGAGAGATTTGTAATATATATTATATGCGCGAGAGGAGAAGAGGTAGAATTCAACACAGAGGATTCACAACCGCCCCGTATCTGAGTGCGAGACAAATGTGTTTCACGATATGGAGACAAAACGCAGGCGACGACGACGACGACGGCGGCATTGGCGACGGCGGCGGCGACGGCAGCGGCGACGGTGACGACGACTCGTCACCGTCATTCGTTTTCACGTTTAAACGGCCGCGAGGTGGAGGCGAGGCGGAAGAAGAAGGCGAGAAGGGCCGTGTTGCTTCGAAGCCAATGAAACGGCCGATGAAAGGGGCCCTCCTTCTCCCCCTCGCCCGGCATTCCTGCGCCGGGGCCCGGGCGTCATTACTCAAAGGGGATACTGTCGCGATGGCTCGTCCGGCTCGTGGATCTTTCTAAAGGAAACAGCTCGGAGAAGCGAGCACATCGAGGAACTGTGTGACGCCGCGAAGAAATCTGTCAGCCAATGATGCGCGTCGGCGAGCACGCTCTACCTTCAGATTTATGAGCGCGACCCATCTCTTCTTCCCTACAGTTCAGCAGCGTAATATTTTCCCGCGTGTCATCGAAACAAACCTTGTATTATTTCTTTCTATCTTTGATGTATGATTACATCAATGCTCAATTAACACCCGCGAATTCATCAATATCACGGTGCCAAATACGATTCTAATCTCATTATTGTGACACATTGTAAGTAAAGTATCTAGAGTCTAAAACCGGGAAGTATTGACGAAAAAATTATTTCCTTCCGCTGCTCTCTCGATCACGTTACGTAAGCGGAATCTATACTTCGCGGTCGCACGTCGCCATTTTCTTCGTATGAGATCTTTTCTTCGATCCCATCGGCGATTCTTCGACGGTAGAGAAACCGGTCGCACATTCTGTTATGAAATAACGAGTGTCAGCGAGAGCATGAGGATGGGCGGAAGAACGGGTGGCAGGCTGCCTCTCTCTCTCCTTTTCTCTCTCTCACTTTCGAATAACGCGAAGCGTAACACGTGGGCGCGGAGTGCCCGGAGAGAAGATAAACGGATTACGGGCGCTTTGTGTCAACGTGATCCGCTTCCCTTGCACCCGAGTGCCGAGCCCCGTGCCCGCCGTCCGACTATCTTCAATGCGATATTACGCGCTCCAGTGCTGGTAACACCGTTCGGTTTGCAGGACGCGCAGTCGCTTCGGACCGATAACCAATTTTCATTACTCTATATTAATTTCAGAGATGCTCGGCTTGCTCAGCCCGATGGGCTGGCCGCCGAATACGCGGCGCCATGTTAAAATACTTGAGAAAAAACTGCGAAAAAGAGTAATGGCAAGGTGAAAATATGCATTGCATTCGCCTAGATTGTAAAAAAGAACAGGTAATAGTGAAACTGTGCGCCTTAGATAATTCATCAATCGTTTTCGTGATAATCTCTTACAGTAAAATAGTTTATTGTCACTTTAAAACCGACCCATTTCGTTAACTTGTAATTATTTCGCTGTATACGTCGGAAAACGTTCCCGGAACGTCGTGCTCCGAGCTATCCGACTTTATTATGGAATCCACTTATGACGGGACAAGGTGACCCAGTCATCGCTCGATGACAGAGACGAGACCATTGTGCCGTTCAGGATCGGCAGTAATCGGTGTATAACGGTCTCTCTTGCTTATGCCGCCGGAGATGAGATCGAGGAGAGACACAGGAGACGCGAAACGCGGGCACGCGCGCACATTCGAGGCGATAGGAGGTGATGGAGGAGGAGGAGGAGGAGGAGGAGGAGGAGAAGGTAGAGGAGAAGGTGAAGGAGAGATGAACGTGGGTGGGAAGCCCCCTCATGCGGATCCATCGCAGACGCATTCCCTTCTCCGAGGATATCTCCTCATTGTACTCACCCCTTAATCAACAGCTCCCTGCCGTCCTTCGTGGCCGTTCGATGCTTATTGATATAGCTTACCCCTCCGCCTGTACCCGCCATATATCCCCGATCATATATGTATAAACGCGTCCACGATCGCGTACATACACGCACATATGTGTCTGTCTCTCTCTGTCTCTCTCTCTACGCCGCGTTTTCTCTTTTCATATGTACCTGTGCACGTGGATGTGTATGTCGTATGTGACGTCCCATAGCCGCTCACCATGGGGTATTTGCATGACAACGTTGGTAAGCGCGTACGCGCGTGCCTCTCCGTCCTTCGCACTCGCTAATTAGCCGGCGCTACATACCGGCGTGGATTAACGAGAATATTGCATTTTTAATAGAGTCCGCCCCCCTGCGGCTCACGCATAGCAAGTATCGCGGGAATTCTCCCGTGCGGGGTATTAGGGTGGTCGGCGAGGGTGTCTCGCGGTAGTGATTTCAACGACGACCTCGTCGCATGCCTCGTTGCCCGTTAAGGATCAACGCGAGGAGGACTTTGATGTATTTCCCTGCGACTGAACTTTCGGACGGATTTATTAAGGGACACAGTAAATCGCGGCAAGCCCTTGTGCGGAAAGCCGATCTCGCGCTTCTCGCTATTACTCGCGTGAATGCGATTCAGAGAGCCGCCCTCTCCGCTAAGTTCCGTACGAACGATATGCTAACAGAGAACCAATACCTGCGCCATAATGGACGCAGACAGAAACATAGTTCAATTTCCCTTATTATTAATATTAATCGTAATTACCTGTAACTTCTGATTGATTGCTAAAGTGTATTTATTGCCTTAATAGGACGTTCCATTTTTTTTCATAAAGAGCGTTACTCGATGAATGCACGATGAAATTAACACAATTTTAAGAATGTCTGTGAAACTATTGTATGCCGTGAAAAGTGTACCATCCATTTAGGAACTACAAAAAGATCGGAGGCGTACTCCATCGATAAGCCGATTTCCCGAATTCAATCTGACACCGGCGTGCACGCGCTCGGGATGCGCTGCAGTTAGTCGACAGTCGACACCTCCACTCTTTTCTCGAAAGGGCTGTTCACCGGTGGGCAATTTTTTTTCAGAAGGGGGATCAATTTAAACGCTCAAAGAAAATCCGCGTGCATCCCTCGGGTACTGGTCGGTCCTCCGCTCGAGCTCGTTCGCTCGACTAGCTCCGCTGATTGCTGCTGCATCTTTGATGACCTCGTCCAGACGAAGAGAAGAGGAAAGTCTGGCTGTGCAGATCGGGAACAGGCGGCCCAGCTCCCTCCTTATCCCCGCGCGGAACCTTGTGCAAAGAGCGAAACGTTGAGATTGATATTTTAACAGACGGATTACGTAAGAAGGGCGGGAGGGGCACGGTCGCTTCGCTTCTGCGAATAGGGCACCGACGACGTCATAATCCTCAACGAAAGGCGTCGTCGTGACGACGCTTAATCGATATCTACCGCTCGTTTCTTTTCGGTATTTTAACGAACGTACATGTTAGAAACAGAAAGGACCGGAACTAATGTTGGATTTTTATTCTGTTTGCAGGTATCTCGAGTTCCTGTTTTGGAAGAGAGACGATGGACGATGGTAAGTGACAAATTGACCGAGTATTCTACTTAAAGTAAGAGATGTCATGTCTTAATTGCCCAGATATTTTTGTCGATTCTTATTTTTTTTCGAGCTTTTATTATCTTAACTAATGTCTTTTCTACTAATGTAGATTAACTCTCAGTCTAATTTACTTCTTATCTAAAACTTTCTAAAAGTTCTAAAAATTAGAAAATAATAAATAATAAATAATTAAAAAATAAAAAATAAGTTAAACCGAGGTAGTTAAAGTTAATCTACCTTGGTAGAAATAACACGGAGATAACTAACACACACGTTATCTAACGTTAGTTAAAAGTTAATGTTACTTGGTGTTTTTAAATATGTATACAACATATGTATAATTTGCGAAACTACCGATAAACCGTCAATGATTACGTAATCAGCATCGGACGACTTGTTTTACGTATCATTATAAAGGCCGATAGATTTTTTGTCCTTTTGGTCGCTATATAGGTATATCTAAATATTTCGACATTTTTGAAAGTACGAAGTTGTTATCGGCGAAATCAAAGCGAGCTTACGTGACTCGCTGCAGCGACGACGTTCGTCGTTAAACGACGGATCCGTAACTCTATACATATATAGGGACCGCTCTAGACCGGATACATATTAAGCGCTATCGTCGACGAGGCGTTATTAATCGAGTCATTGCGAGCCGAGGTGAGGATCTTCGACCTTGCGAGACGTGGGTGTGGGCGACTGTTCCTACGTAAAACGACGACCGGGGGGGGGGATCAGGCGGCGTTATTAATAACCGATAATTTGATACGCTTCCAGCCATCCATCCTGCCGTCTCCCGATCACGATCTTCCTTCTGACGCACTTTGATACCCTTCGTCTATGTATTGCCTGTGCGTGTACAGGCACGGTACACGTGTTCGTTGATACGCGCGTATCGGTCTTTCCGTGCGAGATTCAATCGAGAGTTCGTTCTGACATCAATCGATCCGGTAGAAGATCGAACGAACGTAGCTTCACGAATGTTTTTGACTTTATCTTTGGCGATGTTTTCGTTTCTTTCTCTCATTTCGTGTTGGTTGAGTAAATATATAGGAGACAATTGTATTTTATCGTATTTATCCAGTAGTTTGACATCGTTCAAGGATTGCATTATTCCATTTCAATATCCTTTTGAATTTTTTCAGTGAACAATGAGGTTGAAATACTTCTTCTATGCTAGTATAACAAATATGTTATGCAAAGCCAATATAAAAATCAGCATGAGATATATATATATATATATATATATATATATATATGTATAGATATAAAAATCTCATAATTCGAATGAATATTTCATATAAAGAACGGACATAATATCCTCTGGATTTTCATTGGGATTTCGTATAGCCGTGGCCGGCAATCAGAAACACATTATCGGACAACCGACTGGCGTAATATGTTTGACCGCGTGTTCAAAAACACCTCCTCTCCTTTCTCTCCCGTTGGACGAATCTGTCCTTTTGCCGGCATTCGATTCCTGCTTTTTATTCTAACCCATGGATCGTCAAATCCATGAAGAGCTTTGATCCTGCGCGCAGTTTTTGGCAGAAAATGGCATCGATTTCACGGCCGAAAATGGATACATTTTTTCAAACAAGTCTTTATTATTTTGGTATTCCGATGCGCCTTTGTAACAGACGTTAAAAACAAGATTTTAATTGGAACTGTTCCGTATATGATATGATTTAAATATTGATTAATGCAATTAACTGTTTACGTGTATCTGATATATTAATGACAGACGCAACAAAAGCTGGCACTTTCGCGCATTGATATTGCCATTCTCTTACGTCAAGTATCTGATAAATTCAAATTATGTCGAAATTGAACTACGGAATCGATGATAAAGCTCGCGAAACTCTCTAACTGGCCGAGTTTCTACAACTCACGAGATACGCTCATCCATGACCCCTTGGAACGCACCGGCTCGACGTTCCATCGTCGCTTTTCGTTTGGTCCCACTCCGTGTTCCTTTGCGCGTCACTCCCTCGTAATTAATCATTTCTCCCTGCCCCATCTCCTCGCGTCGCGGATCTTTACTCCTCCGGGCGTCAAACGGAGGCAGTATGGCCGCGACGAGCTGCGTCAGGACGGCGATATATAAGCCTGCACCTTTGGAGGGTCTATCCTACCTACAGACTCGCGTGGATATGTGCAAATGTCCGCAATTTGACGGCACGAAGCGTGCTGACGAATGGTCGCGAAACATACCCGCATCTTTCTCGAAATGCAACGAAGCGATCTTTTGCCTATTTGTTGTAATTAATCCTTCTGAAATTAATTCTCGCTTTCAAGCGTATATGATTATGATTCGATTAATACAAATTATTAGCGATGTCCCATTTTATTCATATAATTAATAACTGCTATGTATACATATCTATGTATCTACTTGATATTATGTTAGGTATATACGAGAAGCCTCGAGTATCTCGAGAAATATCTCGTAAATAAACTCGAAGCGTTATGAAGATTTTGTATATGCAACAGGATATTGTAAAGTATGCAAATTGCAAACAAATCTGCGTAGAGAATTTACTTTAATCGTTGCGGTCTTCCTTGTAACCAAATAATCTTATAATCTTATAAGCAAGAACTTTTTCTTCTTTCCGGTTAGATGTGAAATTATTCTATATGTTTTCCTCGCACACTTTTTTTTACATTTTTTGATCCTTGATTATAGCATTATTATACATGCAGATTATTTTCATGAATTTCTCTTGCGTCTGTCACTCACTGAAAGACTGAGGATCTAGCCACGATCTTATTTCTTTCGGGCGCGTTTCCGAAGAATCGCGAGGGCATAAAAGAGAGTCGAGGACGCCAGAACAAGTGCGGAAGAAGCGCATATTGCGTTCGAATGATATTTCGACCGAAGTGAAAAACTGCTAGGAAGGGACGCGGTATACGACGCCAAGAAAATCATTTCTCGTGACTCCATGTCGTGAATGTAGTTCAAGAGACTCTCGGGCACACTTCTTCCTCGTGAAATGGGTCGGCCTACTTGAGATCTCTTGGATTCGTTCGTATGCGCCCCAAAAATGAAAGCACGACCCGTTCAGTACTATCGTGACGAGTCTGTGATAAAGAGGAATTAATGTAAGTTCTGTAAAAAGATAGAAATCACGAATCATTTTTGGTGCTAATTATCCTTTCAAGATCATAATTAAATTTCATAATTATTTCATAACTGTCTCTAGATCATATAATACCTAAGTTCAACTTTTTTTTTCGTAAAAGAGATCGATAACTCTTCGATGCTTTTTTTTCTATGTTAGTCTTTGACGATTTAGCGAGAGTGTACTTCTTGCCGCGCGATTTTAAACGCAGTTTCTTTATTTGACGTCTGCTGTGATCTTCGCCGAGTCCGATATCAGCAGTGAGACGCACGACGTGAGTGTATCAAGGAGAGGCAGAATAGAAGAATTGAAGGAGATACGCGTGAGTAAGGAGAGAGAGGCGGCGGGGAGGGATCGGGGACGGGAAGAAAGAGAGAAAAGGGGCGAGCGGAAAGGTAGAAAAAGACGGCCGACGGCCGACCGGACCATTCAAAGTTCCCAGGAGGCAACAAAGGGCCAGCAACGAGCTGATCAAATTATCCAATTCATTTGGATTGGCGAGCGAGCGGGCGAATAAGTGCTCGCCGTTACCAAGAGGCCCACTTCAGCGCTCTCGAGCACCATCGGTCGAGCTATGAGCCAAATTTATGCACGTTCCTCAGCTACGATGCTACCTCCTCTCTTGGACGGAAAGCCTCATCGCGATGCTCGGCTAAGTCGTAAAGAGAAAATATTGTACTTCAATGTTCGATAGGTGCGTGATTAACGAAAATCTACGCGTTATTATACTAAATAGATATGCTGCAATAGAAAATATTAAATTATCTACGTACATCTGTGCGTATTAGCAACAATAATGATAAGTTATAGTTATACACGTGCATACAAAGTTTGCACCGCGAACTTAAGATCGTTTAATATTACTTCGCGAATATAGGGTGATACGAGCAGTTAGATCGCGAGAGAAGCGCGGGAGAGGGTGAATCCGGGGAGTTACGAGGGATGGAAGTTGCGCCGATAATGTCACAAAGACGTCTAAATGCACGACGCCGGCGCCGGCACATTTGTTTGCAAAGTCTCGCGGGAGGGTGGAAGGGAGGTTTTGAGGACCAGAGAGCTCCGATTTATCGTCATCTGCCTAACGACTTTCGACCGTGGCAAAATCGTGTGATAAAATCGTTCTTTCGACGAGTCGAGGGAGGTGATGTCTCCGAGATGCTATCGATTATCGTCGGAGAAAAATTGCATCTCTTTAAGAGTTTTCAAGTTTAATCTGGCGCGAATTGCGTGCGAGCTGTGTGCTTGTTGGAATAGATTTCTTGAACCAACCTAGTTTTTACGCTAATTTAAAAATTATATTTGTAGGAAAGGAATATTAATTCAACGTTATAATACTTGAAGAAATGATAGGTGTAGGAGGAAAACAATATGTTCGGGAAAACAAACTGTAAGAAGAAAGGATTTTCGAACATTATTACAGCTTTGAAATAATATATCGATCAGTCTCGTATCAAACGCGAAATGCGAACGGAAATGCCGGTTCAGCCTCCAGGCTCGATCGCGTGGCTCTTCCATGTTCATAAATATTTATCGGAGTGCCGAGAAACACGATGGATGGATGCCACAGACCCCGCGCGGGCGAATTCGTCGGCGTTCCGACATTCTCTCGGAATTTAATGAACCGGACTGATTTTTCACGGGCGCGAATATCGGAAGGGAAGCTGTTTGTATTCGCCCCCGTTGTCGGCATCCTCCCTCTCTGTCTCCTTCTCTCTCTTTTTCTCTGCCTCCTCTCTTTCCAGGGTCAACTGAAAGTTTTATAAATGAGACGAAGAGATTTCTCTAATTTTGAAAACTTGATAAATAGGCATGTATATAGGTTTATAGTGTTTTTAGTATTATGCACATTTACATCTCTTCATTTTTTGTACTTATTATTATTTTATTATTTTTACTATCTTTTTTATTATCTTTGTTATTGTTTTTAGTTGTCAATTTATATTTTTTTATATCAATTAAATTATTGATTTAAACTTTAGGAGTTTAGGAATGTGAGGGATACAGAGATGGGGACCATGAATTCATTCTGTAAGCCGATCCCGACTCTATTTCTCTCGTCGATTCGCTGGTTTTGGGATTTTCTGCTCGTGAGCGGTTTCTCTCTTCCGTTGCTCTCATCGAACGATAATAATTTTAAAAGGGGGAAGGCCGCCGGAGGCCCTCGAGGTGTCGATCGGCCGAAGACGAATTATGGCCGCATGACGTGTACCGTTATTTATGGGGTGCTGGCTTTCCCTCTCGTACCCCTATCGCCCCACGGTGCTCTTTTTCCATACGTATATACAACGCGTTCGTTTTCGCGAATTCGACGAGAGTCACACGAGCCGATGAATTGGACGAGTAAAACGCCGACGGAGTTTACAGGGTAGCAATAATCGTTTGCTTAGCTTTTGTGATATAGAATGCGACGGAAGTGATAAATTTTGGTAGCTTATTCACCTCGACCTGTTCTTTATGTCCTGCTGCGAAAACTCGCATCTACACGAAGAATTATAATCTTATACCGTTAATGATCATAAATGAACAAATTTTTTCTTACATTTTGTAACATATATCTAATTTGTTTAGACTTTTACGCAATATAACTCTAATTAGATGTTATCCATGCGGCATTTACTGCAGGCGGAGCTTTTGGTCGAAACAATGACACGAATGTCCCGAATCGAAACGATAGATTGTCGTCCGACAAATTGACGAGAGCGAAGGAATCAGACGACGTTAGAAGGGCGGAAAAGATACCGGGTGCCGACAATTGGAGCAACGGCGGGTGACTCGATATCGTGACGGCAGGCAGCGGTACGTCACTTCAGGGCGGATCTGGTTGGTCAATCAGCGGTGCATTGTACGTAACGAACCTCCGCACTCGCCGGAGTTTAATGCCCGTACGTGGACCTTGGTGCGGACGTGTGTGCGCGTGGGTTATTAAATATGACGAGAAGGGAGGAGGAACGTTGTTGAGAGGAGGGAAGGGGGGGGGATCGGATTTCTCCTCGACTTTCTGAACGTTTGACGTTGCCGTTGTGCTGACGCGATTGCCCGAGATTGTCGCTGTGACAGAGATATTACATCTTCATGGTCACTGGGATCGAATAGAGAAATCCGACAAAGTATACAATATAAACATGCATACACGAATGCATCGATATTTAATGAAACGAAAGTATTGATAAATTTATTGTTACTGCAGTAAACATAGTTCAAAATCACTAAAACGTCAAATTTGAATAGTGATTCGAATATTAATAATTCGAAAAAGAATTTTAAAAGATTTGCTGCCGGAGGGGGAATGAAATTTCAACGAATAGATACGATATATTTACATGTAAATAGCGAGTTGCTTATTATACATATAGCAAAGGATTAAATCGTGGAAATCGGCCCACAACCCTCGCCGAAAATTAATCGGAAATGCGCCGAGCAGGGAATCAGCAATTCTCAACGTCAGATACAGAGCAGGCAGGAGGCCTACCACGAGCCAATCGTCGCGGCGCGATAATCGATGTTGCCACACGACGTTAAGCGGGCATCGAGTGGGCTGGCGGACCCCCGTCGCACCGCGGAAGCGAAGACGTCGACGGCGACGTGTCGCGCGCCCTGTTTTCCTCCCCTCGGGGGTGACGAGGCGTTGGCGACGGCGTCAGGGGGGGAGGGGGTGGCACGAGAGATCCCGGGGGTTTGGGTAACCAACTCGTGAAATTCAATTACCGAGTCCGCGGGGGTGGCTCTTGCTTAGAAACGTGCGAGAGAGGGTGGCCGAAGGGGGTTGTCGTCGACGGGATGGAAGGAACCGAGGGGGGAGAGAGGGGTTGACGTAGGAGGGAGGATTTGAGTGACAGCCCAGAACGAGACGGGACGCGGGTGGCGGCGGTGCCCGGCCTAACTCTCTCGCCTATCTAACGTCGAATCTTGCTCTCTCTCTCTCTCTCTCTCTCTCTCTCTCTCTCTCTCTCTCTCTCTCTCTCTCTCTCTCTCTCTCTCTCTCTCTCCCTCTTCCTGCCGTCTTTCTCTTTCCCCGCCTCTATTCGCCGACTATCATTCCCTTCCTCCTTTTGACTCGGGAGGAACTACCAGGGGGAGATAGCAAAATTGAAATTGTAGCTATACCGATACGCGAGTGGCCCATTCCGTTCGGCGAAACTGTCTTCTGACAAGAGCCTCTTCGAGCGCATGATTCTTAACCCAAAAGCCATTACATTTTGCTTTTGTCGATGCAAAATTAGTCATTTATTACATTATGAAAAAATTTAATTTCTCTTTGAACAGAATCTTACTTAAACAAGATAACATGGAAATATCAAGAAATTTTTGACATAATTTTTTAAACTTGGTTATTCCTGATGAGGTTAAATTTCCGAACTAATTTATAGTCTTACTGTTTTTTTCCTTGAAATAAATTTTCTGATAAAATGATAGAGGGAAAGAACGCAGGTGCGACATCGATCTTGCATCATCCGGATCAAACGATGCACAATGACGGCGTGCCTCATTATCGTTCCTTCCAACATGCGCGCGCGAGATGAGCCGGCTCGCGAAACTTTTTATCCGAACGCCGGCATCGCGTCGGTTTCATTCCCGGTCAACGATCGTTCTCGTAGCTGCGCTACGATGTGCCGGACTGACAGACCGGAGGCTTCGGCGTTCATTAGTCGGCTATTCAGTTCAGCCACGGGCCAGCCGGCGAGGGTGGATTCTGACTTCGGTGGCTGGCTGCTGGAATGCCCGACGCGTTACTCTATCTCCTCTCGCACATAATTACACTCGCCTTCCCAGACGTGGCTTGCGACCGCGTATCGTCTCTCCCGTCGACACCCTATGCGTTTCTTTTGCTCCTCGAGAACGCCCGCAGACGGAAGGAACGAAAACGAGTCCGCAAATTTTGTTCATCGTTCGTAAGAGTTCGATAATTATTACATTGTTTAAAGTATGGACGCTGCATATATGAACATATGTAGAAAAATGTAAACATGCAGTTGCATTGAATTGTCATATACGTTTCTCAACTATAATCATTAAGCATAATCTTTAATAAATATAGTTTTGGATCTGTATGAGGATTGACAGGAAATGAAAGAACTGTTTAGTTTGGCTAAAGAAAACTTTATCAGATGAAGAGGATGCGCGACATGTGATTTCTTAAGATACTTTATATATGATTGCACTTGATAAAGTTAGCTGTAGACTGGACTTCCCTTTACACACAGAAAGAATTGCTAACTGTTACTGAAGTATCGTTACATTTTACATGTCATAATTTTAATGACAAAAGTGATACATTTACTAAAAAATAACGTTCGCGCTATTATCACGTCGGAATTTTTGACGGATCTTCCGCGAGTTCGCTCTCTATGAGAAGATGTTCAAAATGCTAGAGTATGATCCATGATACGATTCCGCGTGCGCGAAGTCGAAGAATCCTCGCATGTTGGCCTCAATCGTTCCAATAAAAATATTTCCTCTCGCTCTGTATCCGAGTATTCAAGTAGACGGGAATTTTTCTTCGCGATCACATCGGGGAAAGTGCAAAGTATGAAGGGGAGAAATGTACGGTGAAAATATTTCGCAGATCTCTCTACGCGTCTCTCTGAATTTTTTGAATGCTTAGGAATTTTGAGATAAAAATGAATTATTGCATGCCCCTGTAAAACAAAAAGTTGAAATCTATTAAATAACTGGTTGTCATTTCTTGTAAATGATGCAAGCTATGACACAGTACCATTGTAATTGAATCTTTCCTATTTAAATTTCAGTATTTGTACTTGAAAAGTTTTCACTATTTTTGAGGATATCGATTACAAAGAAATTTAAAGTAATAATGTCATGGTTATTCTGCATACCTTTGTCATAAATAGTTTAACAAATTTGATTTTGTTTATTTTTTCAAAATATTGGAATTTTTTGAATTTTGCTTTCGAATTTTATGACACGGGTAGCGACAGGTACGTTGATCGAATTGCATGAAAATATTATATAACATCGGAAGAGAGGAGAGGAGACGCGCGCGAAGCAAGCGAGAACGAGTAGAAGAGTGAGAGAACGATGACGAGGAGAAGCAAGAGAGAGAGAGAGAGAGAGAGAGAGAGAGAGAGAGAGAGAGAGAAAGAGAGAAAGAGAGAGTGTCGAATGGTAGCTATGCAAGAAGAACGCGAGAAAAAAGTCCTTTTCCACGAGGTCTCTAATAGAGGCACGTGACGATGCACTTTCCGCGACCTTTACGCTCATCTTCCCTCTGATTCATCGACTTCGTCGACTTCCTCCGTCGCTCTGTCGCGGACGACGGCACAGCAAAGGAGAGAACCTCTTCTTATCCGCTTCGATGATGTCTACCGGCGAAGGCGACGAAGAAAAGGCGAAATAGCGGTGAATCGATCAGAAGCGAACTATACACACTACTGGTTCTGATTACTACTTCTTCGTCGATGAATAATTGCTATCGTGTGCTGCACGTCGCTCTCCGTGAATTTGCATTCGATGAAATAATTCGTATGCCATAAGACACGTAATACCTCGTCGTCGACGTTGATAATGCCATAGCGGATATCATAATTATTAACGTGTAAATGCTTTCCATAATATTTTTCCATTCCGCGTTCCTAAAAGAATATATTGCAAAAACTGATTGCAAATATTAATTGATTGACAGCCCGTACGCGGATACCGCTTGCTAGGCTAGAAATGTAGTGAAGGTCTTATAGAATGTAACGTTGAGATGTGTTCTGCTTTCTTTTCTGAATCTGCTACGTCTTTACGACAGCTATATTTCATAGCTTTCCAACTTCTGAAATTGTCCAAAGTTAAAGCGAACTGTGAATTCTGCAGTTTAAATGTAATTAAGCTGTACCAAATTGTAGAGTAGCGAATTAATTTACGATAAGGCCGTGACCTAAGCTGTTACTTTTTCGGGCTGTATTGTACACTTTACATGATATATGTATGTATATATACCTACCTACGTGTCCGTCCAACGAGATGACGCAGAGGGTGGCGACACCGCGGGGGTACCGTAAAATTGCCGTGAGAAAGCCGTCCTTCCGCAGGTACGCGTGCGACTTTAGAAGACCGGAGGTCCTCAGGGGAAGATTCAGGTAGCCACGAGAGAACCTATCCGCGCAGCGGTGATCGTGGGTGGAACTTGGAAACGTAGGACCCCTTCGTCAACGAGGGAATCGCTTGCGTATCCGCCCGCCGCGCCGGGATGGATTCTCGCACAAAAGGACCTCTCGCCCGAGGACCCGAGCTGTTCTCATTCATTGCTATCGCCTCAATGTAGATTTTTCTCATACGAACGCTTTAGGAATTGAGGGTATAAGGGGAATGAGGTCTGAGGGGGCGGGACTCGGGCATCCAGGTAAGAGGATACCCTCGCTTTTGCGCGAAGAACACCGAAGAACGCATCGCACCCGGAACTTCTTACTTATCTTCGCTCTGTTAACCTTGTTCTTTTTCTTTCTCAGGCTCACTCGATTTTGCGCTGATTTCCCTTTCGTTTACTCGTGCACGCTGCGCAGTTATTATCGCATGCTTTTCTCAAGGTTAATCTGCTCGGCAGATCAATCCTAAGTTCCTCTCGCATCGGCTTTACATCGCGCTTACATTTATCAACCTACAACGTCGCGTCTCTTCGAGGACTTTTACCACCGCAAAATATAAATTTTATATTTTTAATATTGTGGGAGGAATCTCTCTCTCGGTGCAATAAAATTCTACGCTGCGACCAACAGCCACGCATAAGAGCTCTGTTGTAAGGTACTTCAGAAACCTTTGCTCTCGGATGCAAAGCTATATGTGTAGTTTAATAGAGAGCGGCACTCTATATTTATTCATCTTGATTCGAGACCGATATACACGAAGGGAGAGTGGTTTCGAGAGGGAAACGAAAAAGGGCGAGAGGGAGGAACTCCGATGGACAGATAATGCTGGTACGCGCGCAGTTCGTAGAGAGGGTCGTGGCTGTACTAGGTCGAAAGGGTTGAATGCCGACGGAACCGTTTAATTTGGCCTTTGTGGACGTATCCTGTATTCGTTGCACGATATATGGCCGGTCCCGTCTCGCCAATATGAGACCGCGATCTTTCTGGTGCGGGTGAAAAACAGACTTCCGAAAAATCTCCTCCAACGTAGTTCTTTTGTTCTGAATAGGTGCGAAAAGAAATGTAGAAATTTATGTCTTCTCTAAATTAGGTAACGCTTAAAAACTTATGTCAAACTTTCATTTTTAAAGAATACACCATCTTGTTCACATCTAAGAAATATTGCGACGCGTACTCCAAATTGGAAAAAAATAGTACAAACATATTTGGATTCAAATACCACGAATTTCGATTTTCTCTGTAATGAATTATGCGCTTACGACGCGCACACGAATTTATTTCAAAAACACATTACCTCCACGCTTCCACCGTCAGAGATCTGATTTTCAATTAATAAATTATGACTTTTATGGTAATCTTGTGAGAATCTTGTGTAATCGATTATGTATTCCTATACAAAATTACATATTTAGACGCAGCGTTGCTTCATTCTTTCCGTGTCATGCGTGTCACGAAACGTATGAAGAATCGAGACCAAATTCGTGCGTGACACCGACCATAAATGCTCGCGTTGGCCTCCACATAAATTATCATACCTAAAATGTGTATCCAAAAATACGCAAAGAGACGCTACGATGCGAAGCGAATTTCCGTGCCGCGTCGCCGCCACACAAGTTAGGTTTCTAGAAATAACTGATTTTGTCATTGAATGAAATTAGGATCAAAGAATATTTTGAACGGCTGCGTTGTTGAAAAAAATGTGAAACACGATGATAAAGATAAAACGCTGGATCGATGACTTCAAACAAACTTATTTTTGGTTCAAGTTTTCTTCTCAATAATAAAAATTCGAATTGCTCGGCGTATTTTCATTAATTACACGTTGAGCCTTCTAATTTGCAAAACCTCAAAGCCAAAAAAATCCTTGCGGATAAGAGAGCATTTTATTTAATTTGTAAGAGTATTTATTTAAAAAAAAGTGTTATAAAATTATTTTGTGAGTAATGTATAAATAATTGATTCGCATATACAGTCATTATTAATTACCATAATATATTTCATATATTTGTGATGTGAGACTAAAGTCTCCACTTCGCGTATCATTATTGAGAGCCAAAAGTTTTAGAGTTAAATCGAGTCCGCTCGTTATTTCTAAGTTACAGCCCTTTCACCGAATTTTCCAACTATACATTCTGCCGACCTATTGACACAATTTACGCCCGGAATTCTTTTCTTGAATGGAACTCCGTCTGTTACCGAATGCGTACCGATCTCTGCCTCACCTGTTGCGTATTGTTGCACTCTCAAGGCAACCCGATTTGCACGGTGAATGCACTTATGGCCGCCTATCGACGTTATGAAAAGCGAGAGGCGCCAAGGGGCATCTATGGCGCCTCTCCCCGTGGTATACGGTCCTGTTTCGGGAAAAGAGGGGCGCGTGAGAGTCCTTTGATCGCGCGAGCTCTATTGAAAAGTCCCAATAGAGACTGTCTCGTCTCGTGGAAGAATCCGCTATTATTACGTTCTCGCTATTGACTTTATAGAAACCGCAAAATCGACTTCGCCTGAGCATTCAGCTCTATTACGAAAATTAACACGCCGCATTGAATTCGCGAATAGGAATCGGTAATGCCCGGACATCCTTCTCCCCAGCGACTTCATTTTCACCCCGTCATCAGGAATTCCATGACGGCGAGCGCATGGCATCCGACAATATATTTTATGAATCGCAAGAAGCTATACAGATAACACGAAGTGATGTTATATCATTAGATAATGATGTAACAATAAGATTGATGATAAATTCAAAACAAAAGATTTTTTAATTTTTAGCGTTAATTTTTAATAAGTATAAAGAAACATACAATAAATCCATCATACATACGATTTGGTTTCGTTTGTTTTAATATATCACGTTTAAAATGTCAAGTCACATCGAAGGTTGATTTAATACGCTCCTGTGTGATTCTCTTAGCTGATGATGAAGTTCCCTCACGCGACAATTACCTTGCGCTTCATACTTAATTTGCCAAACAAGGCAAAAGAATCTCTCAAAGTGCCGAATGCCGATTCTTTCTTTCTCTTGGCATTCTGTCGTTTCTCGGTCTCGGTTGAATTATTGCGGAGAAAGTTCATGGAGAATGCTCTGCTTAGAGTTTCTGGACGATTTCGAGAGGGAAGAGATGAAGAGATCCCGCTCCCCCTCCCCTTTCTTCTTCTCGCATATCCCTCCGCGCGATGCAAAGTTCTCGCAGGAAATCGCGTCGCGGAATTCGACTGGAAAGAAATATTGCACGCGATTTCGCAAACGTCTCGCGATTTGTCGGTTACGAGCAATTTCGAAATTCTGACGCTAATTTATCAACGATGCCGATCTGTCGTTAATTATCAATCGATGTAGCGCACGCGCACTCTTTCTTTCCTTTTCCTTCAGCTTTTCTTTTTTCTGTTTCAATCATTATTATGCAATCGCGCATAAATTACGCAATACACTTTGATTCCGTACAAAATTACTGTCGTCAATATTGTATTTTTTTTTCGAGGTCACAACGATGGCACAAACAAAATGATGAAACAAATATGAAAGATGGCGCGATGCTGTCTACATCGCACGATTCAGGTAAAGGTCCGTCGAAAATGCCAGGTGCGCTTAGAGCCATTGACACGACCCAGGAAATATATAAATTATCCCCCAAGACTTCTCGGGGAACACCCCAAGGTGAAAATTTACGAGCAAATTAATCGTAATATCGGCAGCCGGCGATTTTTTCCGATGTAACCGTCAAAAATCTTTTTCCCGCATCTGGAATAACGACGTATAATAAAATGTCATTCGTAAGTTCTAAAAAAAGAGACGTAAAAATGCGAGCACTATAACTTTAACGACGAAAGAAAAATTCTTAGAAATTCATAAAATAGTAATTGGATGCCCGTTCCTCGCTGACTTGCAGTAATATGAGATGTATATTTGTTTATTTTTTAGAGAAACGAAATTTTGTTACTGAGATGTATCGAGATAACAAGAGACAAAAGGACATTTGTGAATATTTTCGGTGAAGGCTTTTTCGAAGGAATTTTTTGGGGTCTCCTGCAGATACGGTCTGTCTTAAAAAGCTTTTGTATTTTATGGTAAAAAAAAAAGAAAGTTAATGGAAGAAAAGGTCTTAAGGGGAAAGAAGACAAAATTTATGGTATTTTCTAAAATAAATGATCTTTTAATACATGAAAGAAAATTTAATGCAGATATTAAAGATAATATAATTGTTTATTATAAGATATTGATTATATGTAAAAGAGAAGAAGAGATGAGAGAAAGAGAGAGTGGGGAAGAGAGAGGGAGATGGCAAAATTCTTCGTACCAGCCGCTGGTCTTTGTTGTAGGATTTTGCGATTTGCTGGGCCGGCTAGATTCTCAGGTCCAGGCCTAGGAATCCTCTTGATGTCTAATAGGCTTTTCCACAGATTCGTTGGAGAAAATATCGGCGAGTTTATGTTGGTCTTTTCTCTCCGTGTCTTCTTTTTCTTCTTTTTGCTATCGCTTCGTCCTTTTGCACGTAGAAATGATGATCGCGTGCGCATCGATCGTTCCCGAGGCCCGCTGGAAAAACAGTTCCAGGATGATATATTTGGAAGGATTTCGTTCCGCGGCTATTGTGTAAGACTTGTTACCGATTCGATTCGATAACATATTCGTTTCGCATCATTTTTATACACCTTGTATGTATATACATATATATATATATATATATATATATATATATAAATTGTCAAATGTAATAGTCCATGTTAAAAGCTTGCATCTTGTTTTCTTAAATAATTAAACACGATTTTTTGTCGATCTAACAAAAGTAAAAATAAATTATACGGTAACACAAACATTACGATGCTTCGACGCGATACGCGCATGTTTGTGCATTTATTTGCTAATTACTTATAATTTAATTAAATGCTAATTCAGTTTTCGTGCCAGATTCGCATTTCTATCTATATAACATCTATATATACATTTTTTAAACTTTGAATATGATGGAAGAATTGAGAGAGTGCTACCTGAATTAATTAGTCGCATTAAAATTTAACATCAACCCCCAGCAGTAATGCCGGTTAACGTTGCATCAATCTCACGAGGTAGATAAGGCTCGCCGGTCGTGACAATATTGATCATATCCGCGGGACAAAAAACCGGATGAGAGTTCGCGTGGGAAAAAGAGAGTGTATATACGCGCGGAGTTAACGAGCCTAATCCTGTCAGCCTCATGAGTCGAGATTAGGAGAGATCTTGCTTGCAGACGGCGAAGGCACGAGCGGTACGAGCCACCTGTGTACTTACCGGTATATACGGCCGACGGTGTCCCGCGGTGTCGTTCCGCTTTTCAGAACGCGTACGCGGATGACCCTCGCGCGGTTACGCGAGTCCCAAAAGCTTGTGCACCCTGAAACAGCGCGCTCGCTCGCGCGCTACGTAAATAAGAATAAAACGTTTCGCAAACAAAAGCACCGTTACGATAACGAACCTGTCGACGTGGACCTCGAACTCGTCGGGAACTCGTTTCCGCCCCGTGGAAGAGGGAGAAAAATCGTTAACCCGTCGCATCGAACTTGCACCGCTTCGCACAAGCAACTCGCGTTAATCTTTATTCTCTCTCCGTAAACCTCGGCCAACACTGTTACCGCAGTGACGAGGCAGTGCCGGCGTGGCGTTTCTCTAGAAAGAAAGAAGAGTGATAAGAGCGGCGGTGAATGCGTGTCTCGCGAACCCCGTGAAAACAGCAAATTGATAAGAGCAATATATATCCTAACACATGTTCAATGAATTCAGTTCATGTCGTTTAATCCTTTCATCATTAAAGATGTATGAAGATAAATGTATTTATTATGCGAAACAAATAATATATATTTATTAATTTTTATTTATATCTCAAATATTAAGATAATAAGTAGACGGAGTTTTTTCATTTCACATTTTATTTCGAATACTGAATGTTTTGTTGGCCGCGCATATCTCGATATTGCTTATCGGTGATTTCGAAATTTAAGAACTAGGAAAATCTGGAAGATTTTCAACTTTGATACGAGATATTTAGGTACGTGAAATTCGAGTAAAAGACGGTTTTTTTCCTTTATAATTATTTTCTTACTTGAACTTTGGTCAACGATGGCGCGCCAAGAGATGTCCCTTCAAGACGGACGTTAGGGGTTCGTGAATGAGATTCCTAGCTGTGCTCGCCATTCATACGAGCCTCGTTTTCAGGACGAGATCATCGATAACAGCCGGTGCATTTATATCGCGTTACCCGCGTCTATTTTTCTTCCGATGCGCTTCCTTCGTGCTTTATAGCTATTTCTCATACAAGGGAGTTCTCAAATAAATACCGCGGTTAAGCAGTGCTAAACTTAGCACTGAAAAATACATGTTTCGAAATATGTTTACTTTGAAAGATTTACCTTATATCATTATTTTCTTTTTGATTTTCTCCACGATTAATAATGAAGTATGTAGTAGTAATAAAAAAAAAAAAATTAGATGCCAGAGTGAATAACCGAGTTGATGTACTCTCGTGCGGACTTTTTTGTACATTTATCGGGTTCGAAGCTAGTCGGAAAATCCAGAGCATCGTTGTCGATTTAACGCGTCTCTCCCACCAGCGTAGTTCCTGCTTTCTGTAATTTTTTTTATTTTAAAGTATCGGCTTTCTATGGCCGCGTTAACGAGTTACCATTGAGTTCGATGACACCCTTCTAGGACTATCCTTCGTACTGTCGCGCGATTGAACGTCTCTCTCTCTCCCTCTTTCTTTCCCGTTGACTCGCCTGTCTTCGGCAGAAGAAAGAGGAAGCGCTAGATCAGCGAGGATCGGTGCTTTCACAGCGTGCAGGTACGAGGGAGTAACGCGATACATCGAGACAGGGGATGCTTTAGTTTTCTTTTTTTCTCTCTTGCTTGCTCTTCGTTCCTAATTCGAGAACACAGGAGGCCGCAACGTCTGGAGAAATCGAACCGCGCCGACGGTTTCAATCGATTATTTCTCAAGGATATTATGCTGCCAACCGTTGCACTCTCCCCCCTCTCTCTCTCTCTCTCTTGCGTTACTAAAATAAAGAAATTAGAAGAAGAAACGCACAGAATTTTTACAGATTTCAAAATAATTATCTAGAGTGTCAAAAGACTAAATTCTGCATCGCAAGTTGCACTAATTTCAATATTTTTTAAATTAATTATTGCTCTTTGATTTTGTATTTGACTTTTTCCATTTTTCGTGATAAATATAAGCTTTGCGCGCACAAAATTGAATCAAGAAAATGAAAATTGTGACCGGGAAAAACAAGCGACGAGAGAAAAATATTTTTTACCAAACGAAATACGATGGTCAACCGAGGATAGTGGCAGCGGCAAAACTTCTTTTCCTCCCCCAAGCGACAAATCCACAGGAGGTCTTTTTGGAATTTACGGGAGTCCGACTTTCGACCTATAGGTATGAATGACTTGGCATTTCGTACCTGGTCACAGTAAAATAGCGAGATAAGTTTCAGGCATTTTCAGGAATCGTGCGTTTAGTTTGAGACCATGTAGTAGCTTATTCTAAAATGTTACGATGTGTTTTACGTTCTGAATTTTCTTTGTTTATGAGTAGATATATATTCAAAATGTTATAAGATATAAACTTATCGACTTTTTCTATCTACTTTTTACTTTTAAAAGATACGATAAAACGTAATGACGATAGATTTAACTCCGGTAACATTAAGCTGGTAACGTAGGCCATTAGGTTTGTGGATACCATTACAATAAGTTAATAGTTTAGTCGATAGCTCAATTTTGGTCAATGTTCCCTTAATGACCTCGAAGATCAAATGGATCTAAACAGAGACCAATCGAGTCCTTGCCACTATATTCTGATGCACAAGCAGAAACCGCGACATCGTTCAGATCTCGAATAAGAGCTGAGCTCCTTCGCCAGTCATCTGACTCGCTGCGATTAATTCCATTAGCGTCTTTCACGTTGTTAATTTCTTGTTTTGAGTTGCATTCGGGTACTTAATAACACAGGTCTACAAACTTTTACTTTTTTCTGTGGTCTGGAAAGAAGGAGTTGTTTCTTGTAGTTTTTTGTGCGCTGAACCTGAATGCGCAAGCAAAAATGTCCTTTCACATTAGCTTTATGAGACAAATAGAGTTAATGCCCCCAAGAAACGCTTTTGACCATTTTTGGAGATTCACAGCTGACGAACCGATGTATGAAAGACTTTTAAAACGACTGAAATTAAAGCTCGAAGACATTGTACTTTAATATGAGAATGTCGGATCTTTTATACTATTAAGCATCATTGAATCTCAGGTGCGCTTTGTTTTTATACGCCCTGACCTGATAATGAAACATTTTGCTTTCGGATTTAGCGTATACAAAAACCTATAGAAAACTACTGTTTTTTCCAGATCGTAAAATCATGCAGACTTGTGTAATTATTATATATATGCATTTATATAGATACTTTTATATTTTGAAATTGAAACAGTTACATATATATATATATATATATATATATATATATATATATATATTACACGTACATTATAATTGTATAATTGCAAAAAGTTGAACAGACAGACAACAAGTGTTGGTTCCTCATTCCTGTTTTAACTCGGCAATTTTTAGTGACAATACTTCGTATTTTTTGATAGCGTCTTGTAGGGTTGTAGACATTCGACAAATTCTTTCCGGATGAACCGTGAAGAATAAAGTGCGCACGTGGAGTATGACAGGAAGAGAAAGAGAAAGAGAGTGGAAAGAGAAAGAGAACGAACGAGATCGAGCAGTAACGCCCCCGTCCCTCGACGTATCGCGTTCTTCGGGAGCAGATGTTCTCGGTGGACCCGGGACTCCGCGCATTTTGACTGACAGTTGAATACCTCTGAAAGGACTGCGCAGATCTCGGTACTATCCGTCCTCCATGGTTCTAAATTTCGTGTGCGAGCGTTTACGACGTATACTCGCCGCCACAAAAGAACGGCCTCTTCTCGTCGAAATTAAAAATATTCTATCCCCGCGGAGAACGACAGGAAGATGGCGAAAGAGAGAAAGATCGTATTATTTTTGTCTTGAGATAGAACGATCAACACGCGATCGACACGGTTAATGTCTCGTACGTTTCGTTGATGACAAAATGTCGCGACTAACGAGCGCATCGGTGTCCTCGATGTCCACGAAATCGACACAGGGAAGCGTGCGTCGTCTGATCTGACCATAGAATCCTCTCCGTCCGTCGTCGGGACGACCTTTGTCCTATCATACTGTCGATAAAGGCGACATTGAAGGGTCAATACTCCGAGAAGTCAGATCCGGGAATACCTGATACGTGATCAGCGACGAGACATCGAGCTGGAATGTTATGTACTATGACACATGTATAAAAATCCGCATAAAGATGTTCTCCATATAGAATTCTCTAGATCTCTTCGAGCCAGAATGTTGTCTTATGGCGCTTGTTAAAAATTCGCATAAAAATGTTCTCTATACGGAAGTTTTTCCATATGACGCGAAAATTAATTTGCTTCTCTCGAACAGTTATTGTATTTCTATATCGTATACGTGATTTGCGCGGCGTAACTCGGGCGATCGGTAGGAAAAGTTGGGAAGACACGTAAACTTTCCCAGCACGAGGTAAGAAGGACGTTTAACGTGGATGGCCCCAGGGAGGCGACGGTAGACATGGGCCGACGATAGCAATGTCATGGTAGCCACCGGAAATAGCCGGCACTATCAGCCGCTTTGCCGGATAGCGCGCCGTCACCGCAGAAAGAGTTCCAATCTTCTATTCAGCACGTTCTTCCACGCCTCTCGCTCTTTCTAGTTCCATCGGACTATTTTTCCTCTTACTCTCTCTCTCTCCCCCCCCTCTCTCTCTCTCTCTCTTTCTTTCTCTCATCTTCCTTCGCTCGCACGTCTCTTTTTCCCTTTTACGCGGGTTGCCCGATACAACGTCTCGACGAGAATGGACTGGGACCGTTTCTACCGCCGAAAAAAGAAGCGCGAAAGGGTGGCAGAAGATGGCCGGAAGCATGAAAGAAAGCAGATGCCCCGACAACCCCGACTTATCTGCCAACATCCTTCGGCCCTCCCGCTGTACTGGCTCCCTCGCGCATTCTTCTCCGATTCTCCATGGTTTAGCAAATGACCAGATCTTTTTTTCTTTTTTCTTTCTTTTCAATTTAAACATATTCGTAGTCGGTGCATTTGCAAAAATGTTTTGCTATTATCATTTATTGTATGAATTTTATTTATTCAATATATTTATTCAATAAAAAAATATAATTGTAAAGTACAAATGGCGATAATTTGAAGTTTGCAGATCGTGATAAAAATTACATATATAACTATTTTATTTTATATAATTCGATGGGCGCAATGACGCGTCGGGAATACGCTGTAACGAAACGCTATGGGCGCAGAGCGATAGAACGATGTAAGCGAAACGCAGTGTCGTTGATAGAGTATGCAAACTTCATTGCCCAAGAGGGTGGGCGACGGACTTCGCCCTTTCTTCGTTTCTTTGCTCACGCCGGCGGCCTGCACCCCATTCGGCGCGGTAAGTAGCTGCGCTACTAAGCGGTGGTTGTGGTGATACATCATGGGGTGTCAACGAGTGTCCTTGCCGCTGTAATCTCGCATCCATCAAGGCGACGCGCGGTTCGGGACGGGACGGCACGGGACGGGCGGAAGGGAAGCGAGCACGGGCGAGCGGGCGGACGTACGACGGTTCGCTGATCGATGTCCATCGGCTCCGAGAAGCGACCTCCGAGGCCTCACCTACGACCTTCTTTCTCTCCTAACACGCTCCGACGACGGTGGCGGCGGGGTAGCTCTCGCTGGGATCAATCGGTTTTTGCCCGACTCGATTTTCATTTATCTTTCCCTATCTGAAGGCTGCTATCGTCATCGCGATCCTTCAGGCCGCGCGCACGCTCATGATGTAAAGCCTGGACAGTCCGCGTCGTTCCCGTGTATCCAGAATCAGGCGCGAGTTTCGCAACTCGCGTAAAAAATGATGGGGGAACGAACGTTCCCCCAAAAGCCCGTCGATTAACTGTAACTGCAGTCCCGTTGTCTCTTTGTCGCTTTCCAGTCTCGGTCTTCAGTCTTGGTTCTGGAAAGCGAAAGACAGTTGAAGCTATAATCAATGTTCTCATTCCTCGTTCGGCTAATTATTCTCTAATCTCTCACACGAACGTTCCCGTGGCGAGCCCGTAAAGCCAGGATTACCGGATGTAAGGATGCCGGAATGCGATGTAGGGATTATAACGGTGTCCTTGATCCTAAGAGACCTTCGCAGGTATCGTCTTAGTGTTTTCTTCCCGCTTCTCTTCTTTGTCGTGCGATGGATGATGATTGGTATATTTTGTACGATAATACCAGGAAGAAACCCCAAAGTTAATAGGCGTTAAATCCTTAATGCTGATATTTATGCAAAATAAACTTGACTATTATATTTCTGTTTTTTATTTCAAAGATATATATATATATATATATATATATATATATGTGTATATATATATATATATATATATATATATATATATATATATTTGAAATAAAAATATATATACATATGTATATATATATATATATATATATATATATATATATATATACACATATATATGTGTGTGTGTGTAAGATAGTTCCAAACAAAATATTGTGTTTGGAAGATAAAACAAAAATTACAGAAGCAAATTATTATTTATCTCTTATCCAAAATTCCGCATTGACGATGTTACTTTTTTTTATTCTTTCCCTCTGTGAGAGAATTTTTCCCAATGAACTTTTATAACCCCTGTTTACGCAGAAAAATCACGCGGTAGCGTCGGCCGTAACGCGGCCGTCAGTTGCAGCGAATAAATTACGTCGCACGGTCGGGGCTGGTGTATATTGCTCGCAAATGGTATATCTGGATAATTCGACGTGGTGGCGAATCGACGTCGAATCGCTTTATTGCGGACTGGTTTGCAAACAGTGCCATGCGGAGCGGACCCGAGCGTACCACCGTTCCCGTGATTAATGGCCGAGGGTGCGCCAGAGTAGTCCAGAAATTAAGCGCAAAAAAAAACAGATCGTACCTCTCGTTACGGGTACGATTTCCGTTCTACCGGCTCCGTCAAGATGCCAATGAATATTAGTCCCGCACAACAACGTCTAGTGAACCTCTCTTCTTTCGTTAATTAACAGAAAAATTATTCCGGCCGCTAAACAACTCACGAAGACCTTGTGCTTAAAAGCTAAACGGTTTTTCGGTACCGTGAGTTCTTCTACGATTTTTTAAAAGCAAAATTTAAGTGCGAAATTTAGGCATTTAAAAAGCCTTGCCAAACTATTCCTTATTATATTAACAATAAACCGTAGGAAACAAAAAATTATAATTAATCTCGTATATTTAGCATGCATATATTTCGCGCATCTCAATCAGATTGCAAGTAATATGTTTTACAGCTGTAAAAATGCTGCACCACGTTCGCCGGTCGACTGGAGGCCAAAAATTTCACGCGCGCACACATATACGCACACTACACCTAAAAGCGTCGTTTTTCCCCTCTTGACCCTGAATTATTCAACGACTCGAAGACCCAGCGAGGACTTCATAAAAATTGCACGCGTCGTGATTGCCGTGGTTCAGAGTCAACGGATGGGAGGAAGAGAGACTACGGGGATAAAAGAGAAAGAGAGACCTTTAAAATTTACCCCCCCCCCCGGATCCCTGAGGGACGACGCCATCTTCTTTCCACGGCGCGACGCTGTTTTTTTTTAATCTGGGGCGTGTAAACGGCGTAAACGCCAAGTGGGACGATTAGGTGCACTATGAATGAGCCGGAAAATCGGAATTGATTCTTCTGTGACCTCGCATCAATGAGTAACAACATGTGCTTCTATATAAAGAGTATGTTTCATGTCTGGTTAGAATAGAAACGACGTATTTCGTTCTGACAACTTTGATTTTTTTTGCAGTCTTATATTGTATGATTTATTAATTATTAAGGCTTTTGCCAGTTGTGAAAAATTGCGACTTTGCAGCCTGTTTTCCGTTCTACATATATGACTTTTAGCGGCGGATTTTGAAATCCTCTTTGTAAATTTTTTTTCATCGACCACGCGAATTTCCACCGTAAAACTAACCGTCGACCGCGGGTCGGGAAACGTCCCGAGTGACGTATAATCGATCAGACCGAATTCCCCTCTTGTCGCCAATCCCTTAAATCCGCCCACCTATCACTTCGCGGTATGTAAAGGGTATGTTTAGAATCCGACGGGGGCTTTAGAATGGTGCTCGCCCGGCGATTCGTAACAGTCGTGACCGCGTACTCGGCATAATGCGGGAATCGTGTTCCGCATCCGGAAGTATCGCGCGCGGGATAGATGTTCGCCCGGTGCGGACGCGCTTTGAAAAACTGGCCGCCAAGCAAACATCTTTGAGACGTGTAACCGGGGGAGGGATTTTGGTCATATTTAATGCATCGCTTCGACGAGATCCCATTGCGTTTGAATAATTATCTCGAACGATTTAAAGTACTACAATTTTCTGTAAATAAATTAACACATTCTTCGAAGTAAACTTCTGATACGAATATTCCATCAAAAAAGAAAGTTACGATTATTTGATATAGTTTTGTGTATAAAACGCTACGGATGTTGAATTGTGAGATATCGTAGCGCGGTAGATAAATATTTAATGCGACAATAAAAAAAAGTTACAATTAAGGTATGAATTTAGGATATCGTAAAATAAAAATTTTACCAACTGGCCTTTGGCCTCTGCATAACTGAATAAGCTTTATACATGAACGGCATCAGAAAAGTTTTGTATTAGCTTCAAGAAAAATATTGACGAAACAAATTTACACCTTCCGATCGTTTAAAATCCGCAACGACGAAGTTCTACATTGAATACCGAATCTTCGCCGGCGTACTGAACGAGGGATGAAAGGGGAGGGGGAGTAGTAAAGTCCTCACCCTTGCCCTCGACCTCGCCCCTCAAGGGTAATAAAACGGCAATTTAATTCGTACACTTGATAAACGCCGCGCCGCACCGCCTGCGCCCGCGCGAAGCTTGGCGAAAGTCAAACGAACGGGGAGGGCTTATTTTGCAAATCATCGCCTCGGCGATAATAAAGCGCACGCCTCGAGAAACAAGGAGCAAAATAAAGGTGCGACGTGAGCGATGACGAAACCTCCGCGGGTCTGCGTTTCACAGGGGATAATGATAAACTGCCGGCGTCAGAGTTAAACGATCGATTATTTCGTCGTGGAGAGAGAGATACGCGCATCTACGCGGCGGTGATGAAGCGCATACAATAAATTCGAAGCTGAGAAAAGTGCGCTCCGCACGGTATGCCGGAGCCTTCACCGTTGCCTTCACCGTTCGATTTGGCGCCCTTCGTTTCGATCGCGCAAGTGCAAAGCGGCAAAAGTAATCGCTACGGAGAACGTCGGTTGTTTCATTGCCAAGGCGTCAGTAGTTGTAAAGACTTCAATAAAAGACACATGACGTGCTGAGCTTCAGCAGCAAAGGCGAATAGCAAAAGATATTGCATCTCGGTTTATAGTTTTACGGTGCGAATATATATTAATACATATTTGTAGAATAAATTCAGATTGTTAAATATAAATATCAAAGTAATTTATGGAAGGTGAGGGAAAAGGCGTTAACAAAATGTTCAATTCGTGACTAAACGGACATTTATACGCCTTGGATATGGACACCTTTCGAATAAGCACATTTATGTTCCCTTGTTCAAAAATTGCAAGTGACTATTGAGGATTATCGCTATATTATACTTGCGAAATAACTTCGCATTCCATTCGTGAGCGCATTGAGAACCCGTGGCCGCGCGTCCGGCCAGCCCGCGACGGAGAGGGGTTGGAACGTAGGTAAAGGGGATTTTGCAGGAGGGGAGGGGGGTTACTCGCAGGGTGGTTAGTGGCATTCATCGCGATGCAGATGGCTTCCACCCTTCGCGCCAGCGAGAGCGAGAGAAAGAGAGGAAGTGGGCGAGAAAAAGAGAGATCGAGCGGTTTGGGAGTGAACGAGAGGGAGATCACCGGCGATGCTGCCGCTTGCTGTTGCTGCTACTGCTGTCGCTGCCGCCGTCGTTGCTGCGTGTGCGTGCACGCGTTTTTTCCTACGTCCCTCTGTGTGCCTTTGGCCTCTGCATAACTGCCTCCCCTTCCCTCCTGTGGTGCACGCACACGTGCGTACGATCGACCAATCGTCGGTGTGCGTGTTGCCTCTTTCTCTCTACGTGGAATGTGAGTATGCATGCGTGTGTATGTGTGTGTGTGTGTGTGTGTAGGCGAGATTGCGTCCAGCGTGCGTAATGGTGCGTATGCGCCGTATGCGGCTTTTTATTTCTTCACCAAGGAAGAGGAACATAAGTTAACCGACGGTACAAACCGCGTGCGCCGAAGGTGCATTCGAAGCTTCGTCTCTGAGCCGGAATGATACGAGCGATAATCGTGCTTTAAATCGCCGCAAGATATGAATACGCGGATATGGTTACATCTCGTTCAATATCCTTGCCTTTATGTTACGTAAAGCCAAAAGGCACAATCCAACGAGTCAGATTTTTTTTACATCGCTGTCGATATAGTTACCAAATATTCTGTGAGTAATGCTTGGATAATTATAGTTCAATATATTTACAATTTATTATGAATAACTGATGAGATCTGAAATGGTCTCGTTATTAGTATAGCTCCCCTAAAAGGCGGATATATATCAAACGCAATCGCGCGATAATTCGTTTTTCCGCGGCGTTCTTCGACACCAGCGCTATTGTTTCCCACATGATTCCCAGCCGAGTCTGAAATTAAAAGAATACGTAACGTCGTGTTAAACGATTACTCGCTCTCGGTCGCCTTGCACGCACGATTTCGTCTGGGTCACAACAAGAAGCGTATCTCGAATAAACGGGAACGTCGTCTCGGATTTAATTCTCGTTTACGAACGTACCCCCTTTGCCTCCCTTCCGCTCCCCGTGCGATCCACCCCTTCTCCTTTCTCCTACTTGGCTCGTGAACGTATATTGTATATTCTCCCGAGGGTAGACCCCGGTTCTCTGTATTTACCTGTCACCTCGATGACGATCGTGACGAGGGTACTACGCGTACCCGGCGTACCCTTCGTTCTTGACGCTGTTCAGGGTACGAATGCATATAGACGTCTTGGATCTGGCTCGTGTGTCGCGTACGGTTTTTCATGAGCTTGCTCGCACACGCGAATTATCTAGAGGTACTAAAAATAACCCGCGGTACGGATTCAACGCTATTAACGGATTTAATTCGAAGACATTGGTGAAGAATGATTGAGAACTACATTGACGTCAATTCGTATCGTTAATTGGTCAATAATGAAACCACGTGTGCGAAATCCACTTTAATTAGCTCAGTATTATAACACGATATTTGATGTAAAAACTAGTAAGAGAGTAGTTAAAATCAATACGCGTACAAACATGGGGTCGACGATTTCACCGCATATATACCTCCCTCGGGAGGGGGGAGAAACATTGGTAAACAGCGATCAATTATATACGCGCGAGTCTCGTGGTTGTGCGTAAATTATCTCGTTCTCGCTTATATCTGGACGAGGTACGGGAAATCGTCACATTTTTCATGAGGATTAATCGAGTCGAAAAACGAGTTCGATCGATGAATAATCGATCCGGGAGGGCGCGATAAATCGGCTGCTACTGGCCCGGTGGTAGCTACTGATTCCACGCGCGATTTGCATACGCAGGAACGTGTCGCGGTACCAACGACACCCCATGCAGGCCCACCGATTCGATTATTATGAAAATGTCTCGAAAACGTGTGTCGCATCGCAGACACACTCGCAGACGGCTCTCGCCAATGACGCGCGGCACGGCGCGACGGCTTGCCCGACGAAGAGAGAGAGAGAAAGAGAGAAAGAGAGAAAGAGAGAAAGAGCGGCCGAGACGAGAAGGGGAGCCCCTCGCTCGCCAGGAACAGGGGGGCTACCACACGAGACACGAAAATTGGCATAAATGAGATTGATACGACTTTAAGTTACTCCACGTGAGAGGCTCGCCGCTCGTCGAGATTCTGGTCCCGCCACTCGTCACGCCACTTTGCGCGCGGCTCGCCTCCTCGTGAAGAAAAGCGCTTCGAACGACGCTCTCGACCCGAGGCGTCCAACCAGATACGCCCCTGCCGTTGACCGGCGTGTCGTTCGTTTCAATAACGATCTGCAGGAACCCGTTCTGCGGAAAGTGACGTTGAGAAAGAAAGAGAGAAGAACCCGCCAGGTAGCCTTACAGTGGCGAAGCTGTATTAGCGTCGACCTATTTTGGGCCGTACCTCGATGGCTCCGATGAATCGAGAGTGAGCTTTTCTCTTTATTCTCCCGAGGCGTTGATGGTGAATGTGCTTCGCGACAGGTGGCATTTATATGTTCATATGTACGTATATATATCTCTCTCCTACCGAGCACAACGTCGCTGGAGGAATCTTAAAAAGTGCCGTAATCGATATGTATCAGTTGATCTTAGAGACTTGTTCCCGTCATATATTTGCACGCACGTTAATCTTATTAAAATCGAGTCACTTTTATAAAATATATGTTGGAAAAAATTATTTTTCAAACTTCGTTAGGAAATTTCGCTTTTAATGAAATTTTTTATAGGGTGTCGGCATTACTAGCATTTTCAGTATAAATATACATATACGTAACGTATCAACCAGAAAAATTGCTATGCTAATACTCGATAATTCTGAAAAATAATAAATTAGCAAACATTTTGCAATAGTTTAACTCTCGTATAACTTATAATTAAAAAATAGATAATGTCCGGATCAAATGACATTCTCATTTTATACTCGACTCACTATAGTTTTTTAACGATTTCAACGTCACGATTTCAATCGATCGCAAAAACGCAGCTATCCCGAAGATGCTCCCACGGATGGCGAAGGAATACCGTGTACGAGGGTGACCGCGCGGAATCTGGGAGCGGCGGTGTGTAGAACAAGTAATAAAATAATTTTAACGACCGGCTTGAATTATGCGCGTGGTACAAATAATAATATCTGCCCGGCACGCATCCCCGCAATAAATATCGAAGGGGTCCCCGGTTCTCGTCCCCCTCCTCCTCCCTCCTCCCCCCGTTGACGATCCAGGAACCCTCGAGCATACCCTCTTCACGGTGCACCTCGGCGAGGTTCATACTCGGCTATGTGGAGCAGAGGGCCCCCGATCGTACCCGAAGGGGGACCTTGCGAAAAGGGGCCTGACCTCGTCGCAGTGATTCTCCGCTCTCCGGTGCCAGCGATCGTCGTTGCGTCTCGGAGACGATAACGTGGGAATGTCGATGTAACCGCAGCCATTCTACGGCCGGTTCAACGAGATACGCATCTTTTCCTTGTTTCAACAAGATACAGGCTATAATCGAAGGCATTTCCCAAGCAATAACGATTTTTATCGGCGATATCCATTGCCGTATAACTTATGGTTAATTTTAATGACGATGTATTTCTACCGTTCTTTCTCAGTGATTTGAAGAATATATAAACACAATGAATATTAACGGAGATTATTACCTTTTCGTGGGCGTAATCGCGTTAAGTGCGAAACGCTGGGGTCCGTGAAAATTTATTGCTAGGTTTCAGGAGTGATACACATATGTATCCAGGATTCGCGTAATCGGGATCGTGCCGGGCACGTATTGAAAATTCCAGGCGCGTTGGATGACGTTCGCGTACGCGGAACGAATCTCCTCGAGGTTTCTTGAATGCACCGGGGAGAACCGTGTCGCGCAGCGTGGACGTCGTGTTGCCGGCAGGTGACAGACGTAGCACGAATTTAAGTGTCGTAAGATGGTGGGCCGCGTATACGAAGGGTGCCATTGTCATTTCCCGCCGCGCGCACCGAATTTCGACGTCGATTCCGAAGCGTGTCGATGGATCGATCGTCGCAATAATACCGGACATTTCCAAACGACTCGACTATTGTGACGTTGGTCCGCGACCCTTCGTAAAAATAGAGCGTCGCATCAAAACAAACATAAAAGCAATTCCGTCATACTTTCGCCGATATGAATCGTCACTTTAGTGATACGCACGAGCCACGTCAATCGTATCATACAAATTTTTTTTTCCATGAGATTTCTGTAAGATGCAAAATCGTAATTTGCATTGTGAAAATAAAAAACCTCTTAATTTATCGATATAACGATTAAGATTCATGCGAGTTTCTAATAGAAAAAGAGTCAAATAGCCAGGCATCCTCGAAGACGGAGTTCGACGAATATTTAAATTGGCCGACGGGATATTGCATCGCGCGGCTGCGAAGGCTATCCGGTTGCAGTGCAGATTTTGCAATGCAAGAAAGAAAAAAGCGTTTCGATGTCGGGAACCAGAAAAGAGAGGCGGAAGAGACGAGGGAGACGCGGGGAGGGAGGGGGAGGAGGAGATGGGGTACGGCAAGAGAGAGATTATGTCGTCAAAACGGACGTGCGGCGTAGACCGGCGGTTGTGCCCATTGGCCGTTGACAGCGCAATGAGATCCTGATTTGCGCGAATGTATTTAATCGTACGCGAAGGCGCGCGAGAGAGTTGCGGGCTCGCACGAGCGAGCGAGCGAGCGAGCGAGCAGTTGCGCGCATCGTTTAGCAATCAGGGAGAATGATGCAGCCAGAACGGGCCGGTCGACCGGGCCGGTGCAGCGAGATGCCGTAGCTACGCGCAATCAGTATGCCCGCGCAATTTATTTGTACACCTGTGCCCGCCGCGGTCCTGCGGGACGCGAGAGAGACCGATCCGGGAGATCCGGGCTTTCACGCATGATTACGCAGTCACGAAAGAACGAGAACTTAATGTTACGCCCGCGTAGAAACTGGCATAAATCGTATCTCTTAAATCAATTTCCTGAACGGAGAAGATCGGATTTTTTTTAAATTTTGCTTTTTTTTAATGGGAATTAATTCAATGTTTTCTATTAATAAAATTGGTCAAATTAGATTTGATCAAAAAAGGTATTGAAATAATAAGTACATTATGTGTGTAATACCTTTATTCTTACGAGTCTTTTTCCAAGTATATATAATCTTGTTTTAATACTAAACTATGGGTATTTTATACTTAGCAAATAATGGATGCATTCCGTTTCACGCATAATGCGTATAATGCATCATTTATCCTTGTTGTTCACCGAGTGTTAAACAAGGATAAATGATGCATTATGCGCATCATGCGTGAAACGGAATGCACCCAATAACTTATATTGATACTGAAGGTTTTCGCACCTTTCCTTAAAGTGACACAAATTCTCGAAAAAATTGTTGAAAGGAACAGAAAAAATGCGATCATGAATGTGAGTTCATTGTTAAAAAATTGGATAGGGATAATAATGCGACAATAGCATGGTTAACTTCTGGTTTTAGCGTTTTTTCCTTGATACTTAATATAATAGAGGATTTCAAACCTTATCCTCAACAAAAGATGCATCCCTTACCTACTTCGCACTTCAACAGTAAGCTTATGTATATTTTCGACAGATATTGTATGTTCTTCTTTGTTGAATATATATGTTTCTATATAGCCTAACGGCTTGCCACACGTTACTCATACATTCCATAATTAGATCTGATGATCTATCAGATTATTGAATTATTAGGCTTGTTTTCGTAAATAAAATGAGGGAATAATGGGCTAATAATATAATACGAGCAAAATTCAAGAGTGTGATGTTATATATTAAAAATAAATTCATAAATGAATTGGATAAACGATAAACGTTTCGACTTTACTTTAGTTTTCCCGACATGCGAAAGACTTTTAAAAACGACTCAAATTAAAGATTGGACACTGTACTTTAATATAAGAATGTTATAATTTTTTACCGCAGGTATCACCGAACCTTGTGCTTTGTTTTTAAAGGCCGATGTACGCTGCGGTAAAAAATGTGTTACTTGTTCAAGCAATTTGAGCAATTTAAATGTCTGTCGTATATCGGATTCGTTACGGATCTTCAAAGATAGTTATAGAAACACATTTTTGGGAATCTTTAATCCGATTTTCTTTTGTAAACCTGAGAACATGTGTGTCAAGAATTTTTGCTTGCAGATTCGGACAGCAGAAAAAGAAGGCAAATGTTGCAGATCTGTGTCATTATTTTTATTTTTGTGAACCTTTCGTAAAACCTGTTGTTTGTTGAGACACTGAAATTTTGTCCATGGATGTGCGATTGGATGATAAGATTCGTAGTATGCGAGCAGTAGAGATTACCGGAAGGAATTTGGATTGATAATTATGATTTTGATTTTTTTTACAATTTGCGCTGATAATGTGACGCTTCGTATCTGTATCTGCTTGACATTGCGTCTATATGTAAAACGATAATAGATACCTTTTGACTTATTTTGCTACAGATTATCAAATAAGATTATTTTTATCTTAAATTTTTTATCTGCATTGTGTGGAGGTGACAAAACAGCAAGTGTGTATGTGTGTGTGATTTGTCGTATGATGGAGATTACAATGACATGGAAGTTGCAAGAAAACGATCATACGTATTATCAGATTTATTGAAATATCTTAGCAAACTAATCTACTCGTACAAATATAATAATAATAATAATAGTTTTAGTGAAGCAATTTGCTCTTCGTAATTGTCACTATTTTCAGCTTAGGATCTTCCGAAATCGATGGTCATTCATGCACAAATGTCTCCATGATTTTTACATTTGGGTGTTTGTACATTTTTCGAGCGAAGGGGGGCCAGCGAGAGAGAATCGCATTTCTATCCTTATCGAACAAAAATCTCCGTGGAAAGGACAATGGGCCTTTTTTTATATTTGCATCTGTAAGATAACTTGCAACCACACTTGTGACACCATCTATTTTTGAAAATTAGCCTCGAATAGTTTGCCAAGTTTTTTGTTGCTTTTATTTGTTTCTCGGTAGCAGGCAACCAGCTTCGTTTGGTGGTAGACACGTTTTTGTTTTGGGGCTAAAGTGTAGACCACCACTGCAGTCTGTGGCGTACCAATCAGGAGTATAACATATATAATACTGTCCGCAGTCACATTCGCTAGCTCTTCTATCGCCGTTTATGCACCCTTGTCGAGGTGTCGTAGATGTCGTAGTCGTTGTAGTCCCTGAACCACCACTACAATGTCCACCATCCCTGTTTGGAACGCATTCCTGACATGTGCGGCTGAAGCACCCGGAGTAACAAGTACGCAAGTGCCCTACACCATTTATGCAGTCATAGTACTGATAGCAATTGTTGGGTCCGGGTCCGCTTATTTTAGACCAGCCCGGTAATGTTCCATTTCGGTATCTTTGGGGACAACTGGCGCAACCGGCCTGCCATGGCCAATCGCAGACTTGCAGGAGTCTATTGTAGTGCAGTCTCGATATTGGATCTCCTTTGGTCATTAAGGGGCATCTTTGCAAGACAGGTCTACCCACAGAGCACTTATAAAACAGCGTGCAATCAGTTTCGTGTGGGAGGTTGGTCGTGGTGTTATGTTCATTTCGCTCTGGGTATGGACATATTTTGGGAATGTTCGCGTAGGTGTCTTCCTTCGGATCAGATGGCTCAGGTTCGATGTCTGCAGCTTTCACGGCCCAAGATGCCAGGGAGGCGATGGCGATTACGTATATTCCTATGCCGAACAAAAATCACATCATTAAAATGTTAATCGCGATACGATCGAATCGTGATCTAGCCGGCTTTTATTACAACCGACTAGATGTCAATTATTTGTATAAACTAGACATCACAGACGCGCGCTTTGCGCGCACTATTTAGCTTTGATATTACACACAATTGTCAAAATATGCTATGACAGCCGCTCACGAAGTTAGCGCAGCAACAGAATCAATCAGCATCGCGGAAAAGAGCCAACAAAGCAATTCGAGACTTTCGAGAAGACTTCGAGAGGTGCGAGTATCGATTTAACATGCCTTTTTTTAGAAAGGATATGGATTGCTAAAAATTTCTAGTACACAGCGTATAAATATCGTTTTACTTTAATCGACGGTTCTATTATAGAAGTTTTTAAACACTCACCCTTCATCGCCTATCCTTTATTCAACCCGAACTTAAGAAACGTATCGCTCGTTCTATTAACACCTCTTCGATTCGTTTAAATATGTGACTGGCCGAATTTAGCCGGATCGGCTTTTATAAATATGCATCTCGTTATCGCGAGGTATACAAGGACAGATTGTATCTATCGAAGATATACTTTCCTCGCCGAAGGAAGATTATTGGCCACATTTCGCAGAAAAATTGTTACGCCAAAGTACGTTTACTTTAGGTCACGAATCACGAACAATCTTTATGCAATTATATCGATTGTGAATCGATAGTTTACAAACTATGACGTAAAAAATTGAAATTAAAAACTAAATTTTATATCATACTGTGCTTATCGTTTAATTTGATTTCAATCAAGCATGACTTATATTTATTTTATTGATAAAAGATATTAATTAGTTAATAAGACATTCCATAATTAGATCTGATGATCTATCAAATTATTGAATCATTATGGGCTTGTTTTCGTAAATCAAATGAGGGAATAATGGGCTAATAATATAATACGAGCAAAATTCAAGAGTGTGATGTTATATTAAAAATAAATTCATAAATGAATTGGATAAACGATAAACGTTTCGACTTTACTTATAGTTTTCCCGACATGCGAAAGACTTTAAAAAACGACTCAAATTAAAGCTTGGACACTGTACTTTAATATGAGAATGTTAAATCTTTTACCGCAGGTATCACCGAACCTCGTGCTCTGTTTTTAAAGGTCGATGTACGCTGCGGTAAAAGATGTGTTGCATGTTCAAGCAATTTGAACAATTTAAATGTCTGTCGTATATCGGATTCATTACGAATCTTCAAAAATAGTTGATAGGAATTTTTGCTTGCGGATTCGGACAGCAGAAAAAAAGGCAAATGTTGCAGATCTGTGTCATTATTTGTATTTTTATGAACTTTTCGTAAAACCTGTTGTTTGTTGAGTTGTCAACACTGATACCGGATACTCTAGTACGCGCTTTTTTATTCGTACTTTTGACGTGACACATTTCTCTGGACATTTCATTGCTTGACCATATGTTTTGTGTATGTATTTTCAAGTTATTATTTTTAAGTTTTAATTTATTCCAAACGAATGTTATTTATTATTAATTACAAATGTGAAAAACTTTATGGTAGACTAATTCCGTTATGATTAATCATTAATTTATTATTTTAGTATTGAGAAAGACTAAATAAAATCGAAATGTTTACCGTTTATCCAATTTATTTATTAATAAAATTTATTTTTAATGTAACATATATCTTGAACGTTCGTAGCTTGGTGGCCCATTATTTCCTCATTAGCTTTAATCTAAATTCACATTCCTTCACCTAATAATATGAATATTATATTTTAAACTTTTATAATTAATGCGTTAGAAAATAAAATTTGATATATAACTTGTGGCAACTAAATAATAATTGCCACTATTAAGATTGTTACATAGTATAGGAAGTAAAAATATTTGCCTCTTTATAATCGCACTTTTTTGTTTTTTCTTTAAATAGTCTCAACAACTTTTCAAGACGTCTAAAGTTCAAAATTCGGTCGAGAACGTATAACTATTAAATAATCATTCCATTAGTTCCCAAGATTTATTTTTATCTTTGAAGGTTGAAGGTTGTATCAGATTTCTTATTTTCTATAAAATTTTATATCGGAATATTAACTCTATTTAATAATGTTTTCTGCAATCATTCATTTTTAACTTAATAATTTTTAACAGGTTTTTCGATATTACGTATTTCTTTCACGCGACACGAAAATGTTACAGCCAATATTGATCAACATTCTAGCTTTAGTAAGTTTTGAGTTATGTGACACACAAGTTATAAATTTAGCTAAATGTTCACAATGAATTGTAAAAACCAATCAATATTAAATCGAGGTTTAATTTTAACAGTTTGCTACATCGCAGATTAAGGCGAAGGTGGTAGAAACGGGCATAAGAATTAATTCTGTAACAATTCGGTTAATTCGCATCTAATCTTGGCTATATTTCACTCAAAATCGTTTTCTCGGCATTCGAGTGCATTCTCCTAAATTTATTGGCTTGACAGCTAAGAAAAACTTATCACTTTTACTTTACCTTTGTCTTTCACTTTCTTTTTTATGGCAGAGGAACGAATTTACTGCATGTCCTTTTTACAGGGCAATAAAATCAACTATCCTTTGTTCTTCTCGTAAAATATGACCACCGTTACTATCCTCTTGCTCACGCGTAACGTGTAAACAATTTAGAAAAGTACCCACTGCCAAAGTAATAAATTTTACAGTGCCATATTTAACTTCTCTCGTTCTGGCCACGCGGTTTACAAGAACTTTTCACATCTTTCGACGCCCGTAAGTATACCCGCACTGTCAAAGTAATATATTTTACAGTATATATGCCATTTTTTTTTTTAACTTTCACGTACTGACCACGGTTTACAAGAACTTTTCACATGTTGTGTTTCGACGACCATATATGCATGCGAAGCAATTTGTTGATTAGTATGATAATTATTATATCACATTGATCAAATTACTTTCAAAATATTGACTTACTGAATTTGCTAAATTATTCATTCACAATTTGACTGGAAACAACAGTTAAATATTTTTAAATAATTTTCGTAAAAATCATTTTTCTAACGTAATTGATTTTATCAATGTTAACGTTCTAACTCTCTTTATGGCATGATAGTTACATAATTATGATAATAATTAGCAAGTGAAAGTGCTAGTGATACATTTCTTTATTACAGATTCTCTGTTGTTAAAAAAAGAGATACGTTAATGGTTTCTTGATGAAGAAAGGGATCTATAATGGCCACTTGGTAAGACCAACGGCTGTAAATTTCTATTCCAGTGGTTGGTTGCTCGTCTACGGCTCGGACGAGCGAGAGATTATTTGGATTCCGAAGAATGGCAACAATCGAGCTTTGTAATCGGTCCTCGAAACGATAAAGACTTTGTTGGCTACCCTTTCGGCGCCACCACCGTTCTCTCCCCGTCGCAACCACCCCCTGATTTTCGCTCGATCTCGCCCTTCCCCCCCTCCAACCTTCCTCCTTTCTCTTCGTCTCGCATACACACACAATCTCCCTTTCTCTCGTTACTCGAGCTCTAAGAGCTGGCCCAATGCTATCACCTGTTGACAATCGGACGCCTATACGAATTCGCCCGCGTATCGCGCGATCGTGTTCTCCCCCTCTCAGTATCCTCTTCTTTCTTCATTTTGACACGGAGTTTGACGACGTTCCAAGTTCGGTGAATTGAGGAGAAGATTATTTTGTTGCAAAAGCTGCCAGCGAGATGTTGAAATGAGCAATATTTAATAAGCAATCATTTTCTAGAAATAATGACATAAACAGTTACAATACATGTAATCTACACAGTGTTTAAATACATTATTTGAAAATGGGAATCGACTCCGTTCTATATTCTTGCGATTTGAAGAAAAAGAAAAGATTCCGCAAAGCAAAGAGAAAAGTCAAGAGACCTTCTCTTGACCTTCGGATGAAAGCCAAAACGTGCACCATTAAGCGCACGTGCGCAGGTAAAAGAAAGAATTTTAATGACTTATACGACTCTGCTATTAAAACATTTTTCATCCTAAACCTAAACCATTAGACCAATACGTCTTTCTGTTTTACGGTCATCACGTTTGACAACAAGTTGATATTAATGATTAAACTAAAGAGTTAACTTTTTTTTAACAATAAAGAATCAATTATTTGCAACAAAGAAATTTATCATCAGCACTTTTGCATGGCATGCTATTTATCATTTCAATTATGTAAATATGTCCTAAGGAGAATTATCGTCGATATCGATAAAATCAATTGTTCGCGAAGCGAATTATGACGAAAATTATTTAAAAATATTCATCTAAGAAAATATTTCTATTGAAATTGTGTGCAAGTAATTTACTTCTCGTCCACCAGATTTAGGCAGGCCGGTCGCCTCGCCAATGGCTAGTAACGAGAAAGGATTTCGCCTTCGCGCTGCGAAAAGACGCGCGTCTCGTGCGTCGCAAAAATCGATGTGCGTCGCGAGAGGAACGTGGTCCGCAAAACCTAACGAAAGGTCTCGGTTCCCGAACGTCGGTGGGACGATGAATGAGCGCGAGCGCGGCACGAGACGGCCGGCCCGTTCGTACGGGGTAGAAGGAGATCGATCAGGGAGGGCCGTTCAGGATTCTGGTTTTCGAGTGCGTCTATGCCGGGACGTACAATGAGCTTTCTCATGTAGCACGGTGGATGCGCCGCATCGCCGATGCACACATTCGCGCACATACACGCGACATCGATACAGCGCGTGCGCGCGCGCGCGCACTTGATAGGACAGATAGCTCTGTGTATATGTGCAATGTGCGTTGCGGCACACGTTCTGCGGGAAACGTGTATGTATACGCGGGAAGCCTAGGAAAGCCCGGTGCTACAAAGGCAGTGCGCCATCGAGTATCGCAAACATTGATTTGAATCACAAAGACCGCCCGCGGTATCCCATTGTCGGACTCCGACTTATTGTACGCGTTCTCTCTCTCTCTCTCTCTCTCTTTCTCTTTCTCTATTTCTCCTTTACCTCCAACTTTCTACGTGTATCGCGCGATCCGCTCTATCTTCTTTCAATGGTAACGACCTATCAATCCACTTATTCCGCACGGTTTATGTGCCACTTGTGGCATTTCGGCCTAATGCCGCTGTTGCACGGGCAAATCACCGGCGTTCTCGCAGATTTTTCTGGATGTACAAAATTTATCAAACACCGCTCTAATTTGTTATAGCTTATTATGCTGTCAATATATATATGACAAAGTTTGATGCTGTTTAGAATGACACTGATGTAAACCAATCTCATTTTATCTTTGAATGAGGAAGTAAAGTTTAACATTTATTAAAAAATGAAATCTCTGAAAACTCTGAGGAAATTAAAGTGATGATTTAATGAACATTTCCGAAGTACAAAGATAGTACAATGAAGTTATGGAAAAATAACGAAAGATCGTTTTTTTTATGACTTACGCCTGCCAATTGCATTATAAAAATAAATTTTGTACTTCCGAGAAGGACACAGATTAACATCGAACGGAAGTAATTTTGTTTTCCCTTAAAACCTAATTCCCTGTTTCTGTTCATTCATTGAAAGCAGGTATCTCTTAGGTAGCAGCTACCTGCTACCTAATGCCGCCGGGCGACCCATAAATCGTAAAATAAAATCATAAATTTAAAAAGTTCTCTTTCGCTCGCAAAGAAAAGGCTTCGATTAATCATAAGATTTATTTAATTTTTGGTAAATACACAAATTTCTAAATATAACAAGCAAAATGTTTGTTCAATTTAATTATAGCACTTTTTTGCATAGATTCAATTAAAATAAAATTTCTTTGAAATGTTTATAGCGGCGAAGACGCTGACTTGCTTATAATTAATATCGTTTATATGCGTCAATTCATTATTAATTACTTTTGAGCACGATTATGTTATAGATATAATATAAGCCATTTAGGCTAAAATAATCAAATTTTTAGAGATACTACACAGACATTTAGATACATTTTGTATTTGAAAAAAAATTTATCAAACGGTTTATTCTTGTCACTGTTTTGATCGAATGTCGTTGTGATAAAAGCTTATCGAGATATCGCGGATGTGAGTGACTTATAATCGCGATCAATGCAAGCTGCAATTGCGCTTAAGACCGTCGTTCTCAAGGACGAATTGCGAAATAATAACGTCATCGCAGTCACGTTGATCGCGCATCAGGATCGAGAGTACTCCAGATTACTTGGAAAATTAACGTAACTGCAGTAAACAGAAACGCAGATAAACAATCATTCGATAAGGATGCAATTACGATAATCATGTGATTTTGAAATGAGGGAAAGCACACGTTACACTTGAAAGAGAACATGATTAAACACGTTTGTACGCGCAGCATCGGAGAGATCTTCACGATGCCTCTTTTACTGATACGATCAGACACAAATATAGCTCTATGCGTTTATCTATACCACGCATACTTCCGCCGACTCGTCTCGCATCTCTTCTCCTTTTCGTCGCGTCCCGCGGCAACAGGTCCCACAACACGTAGCATGCTGAAATGAAGACGCGACGTCCAATGAAAGCACTACGGTAACGATTTCAGTCAGTCGCTTATATTAGATTCTAGCGTCCGACGGGTGAGAGCGGGAAGGAGGAAGAAACGGGATCCTATTACGAACTCCAAATTTCTCTCTCTCTCTCTCTCTCTCTCTCTCTTTCTCTCTTTTTCTTCTTCTTCTTCTTCTTGAATATATCGAGCGGTAATAAAGCGCAATGAAATAAAGTTCGGAATTATTATATTACGGCAAGAGAGTAAGAAAAGCGGAGAGAAAAAGCGAATTCTCGAAACTTGCAACGAGAAAAAAAAACATTTTGCTATGATAAGATAGATACAATGTGACGTTGGGTGACTTGCACATGTGACTCGCAGATGTGAATTGCATCATGTGATGCGCAGAAAATGTACCCATATCCCATTTCAGTCTATTTTCTTATAAGATGATTGTGAGAGGTTCTTTTATATAAGACTTCAATCGACGTTTGCCCAGAAAGCGGTTGAATGTCATTCAACTCCTAATCTTTATTGCAGATAATACATATGCTCTCACTTTATTTTGACCGCAGCGGTACAAGAGATTCGCGATTATATCTTATCTCTCTATTTCCATTAAGTTCTTAAGTTTTCTCATCGCGAGCTGCACTAACGCACGTGTTCGACTTATTCGTGCATTAATATCGATGTATACGTAATGTATCACGCAACTCCGGGTCCGCGTCCAAAGGAACATATTAAGGCTCGCGGGACGCACGTATGTAACCTGCTCAACGCTGCGAACGGCGGCCGCGTAGCGGTACATGCGTCCGACGGGCAGCCGATTTCGCGGCGCGAAAAAGCAAGAGAAACGTTGTGTAGAGACCGGAGCGCGAGAGGGAACAGATGAGAGGAGAGGAGATGACGATAGCGCCGGGTAGGGGGTGCGAGAAGTGAGGAAGGGGAACGGAGCCGTCGGCAGCCGAAGCATCGCCACGAGAGGTCGGTCATGCTCACCGAGTGACGTCACCGAGTGAAAGCGCCGCCTCCGCGTGCCGAGCGAGCCGGCCGATTGGTCGAGGGAAATCATGGCAGGCTCTCTCAGGCTCTCTTGCCAATCGATTGCCCGCGGTGCGTACGGAGCGCAGTACAGTCAGTCAGATACGATCCCCACTCTAGCCCAAGGTAGAGGTCGAGAAGAGGGGACGTTTCGCGTTGGAAGAAGGGGCGGCCGCCTTCGATAGGAACCCCAAACTCAAGGTGATTGAAATGCTCAGAGAGTATTCTCCCGTGGAGAGTGGAAGTTGTATCTCATCTTCTGCGTCGGATTCTTCGTTATCGTTGTCGTCCAGCACGGTGTTGAGGCAGGACGAGCGGGAAAGCAGCGGTACAAGATAAAAGCATCATCGCTTTTAATCGTATACGCGCTGCGGTTTAAATCCCTCGCACGGTATCGCTCAGGAAAAAGTGCATACGCGAGTGAAAAAAAAATTGATATATTTTTGAAGACAGAAACGGTGCTCCGTGAACTTGGTCAGCTCCACTGGTTCTCGCGTTTCTCGTGCCACACGCGGCGTTTAGGGGGTGCCGTCATCTCCTTTCAAAGGAGACCGCCGCTCCGGAGCACTCGCGTTTAGTTGGCGCGTCGTTGCTGGCATTGTCGTGACGCGATTCGTCGAGCGTACAGTGGCCCGCAGCCAGTCAGAGCGGCTGGCGAATGGTACGGAGTGGTGAGAGGCTACGAGCGAGGGGAAGAAAGTGCGGTCAGTTCTCGCACGGACTCCGTAACTCGCGGATCGTTCGCACGAGAGTCTCTCTGGTGATTTTCAAGGAAGAAGACGGGAAGGACGAATGAACGCACGCATCGTGAAACAACGTGCGGGAGGACCATACCGATAGTATAATGATCGCGAGTGGTGTCCCCCGTATTCACACGTTGGTTGCCTTGTGAGCAACACTCGCGATTAGCGCCGCGCCGAAAGGAAGATTTTGTAGCTGGTGATACGAAGATCATCGTAACACGGAATGGTCGTTCGGCTGACACGTTCGCGCGACCGTGTGATGGATTGATCGCACGTCGGTGACCAAGAAACGCGCGCGCGCGCGCGTTTAGCGATCCGTTCTTACGGAGGTGTCTTAGCAGTGATCATCGGTGACTTGAGGAATTCGCGATCGATTTTCATGTCATCGCTTCGCGCGCAGAGGTGAAACGTTAAGAAAGTGAGCGGTGGTGATCGTGGTTCGCGCGACGGGCTATCCTATCGGTAACCGATTGACATTCTCCGCGGCGTGCTCCGTTGAGTTTTCTTGACGTAGAACGGTACTAGAAAAGGGCAGCAAGCTGTACGGGCACAGGCAGGAAGAGATGCACACGATGGAGACGGACATGAAGGGCGGCAACCTGCACGCCCAGATGCCACCGCATCCGCACCAGGGTGTATCGCCGATGGGCCATCACACGGGGATGTCACCTTACGGATCACTAGGATCGATCGTTCACAGCTCCGCGCTATCAGGCAGCCCGCCGAGCGCGAGCAGCTTAGGCCTTGGTCTTCAGCATCATCATCAAACTCCTCAACATCACTACCATACAACAAGCATGCAGGTGGCCGCCGCCGCCGCCGCCGCCGCTCAGCAGCAGCAGCAACAACAGCAACAGAGCATGCACGCAATGGCGGCCCAGCAGAGCGCTCAGCAACAGCAGCATCATTCTCATCAGCAGCAACAGCAACAACAATCGCAAACGCAGCACCACCAGGCCAACAATCATAGCAATCCGAATAATCCTAACAATCCTAGCAATTCCTCCAACGCCAAGAATAACAATATGGATCGCGTGAAGAGGCCGATGAATGCCTTCATGGTATGGTCGCGTGGACAACGGCGCAAGATGGCCCAAGAAAATCCGAAGATGCATAATTCCGAGATATCGAAACGCCTCGGTGCCGAGTGGAAGCTTCTCAGCGAGGCGGAGAAACGCCCGTTCATCGACGAGGCGAAACGGCTGCGCGCCGTGCATATGAAGGAGCACCCCGATTACAAGTATCGGCCGCGTCGCAAGACAAAGACGCTGATAAAGAAAGACAAGTTCCAGCTGGGCGGAGGTGTTGCCGGCGTCGGCGGTATGCTCGGCGTCGATCAACGGCAAGTGGGCACCAGCGGCGGACCGCAGCAGCAATTACCGCGCGATGTATATCAGATACCTCCTACCGGCTACATGCCCAACGGTTATATGATGCATACGTCGCATGATCCGACGTATCAGCAACACGTCGCGTACAGCAATCACATGGGTGGTGCCGCAGCGGTCGCCGCTTCGGCGGCCGCGGCCTACCAGAGGTACGATTCCATGGGCCATCACATGGGCGGCAACAGTCCTAGCCCTATCAACAGCTACATGAACGGTTACGGCGGATACGGCGGTACCGTGCCAGGCGGCTCACCGTCACCTTATCACCAGGCTCAACCGGGTTCTCAGATGTCCAGTCATAGTCCTAGTGGCAGCAGCATAAAGTCAGAGCCGACGAGCCCGGCGAGCGGCGGCGGCATACACACGCCGACGCCGACGGGCGCGGCTGGTCCCGCTGGCCAGGTCGTGAAGCGGGAATACATAGGACAGCCGCAGACGAATCAACAGAGCGAAGCACAGATCAAGCAGATGATATCGATGTACCTGCCACAGGGAGTCGAGCAGGGAGTCGTGCAACACGGTGGCGGCGTCTACTCACCGGGTCCGTCGCCTGATTCTTTGCAGCACCATGCGGCTATGCAGCCGATTACACACATGTAAGCTATCATTAAAAAAAAAAAGAAAAAGTAGAAACAGAGGCTTCTCTCGCAATACTCACACCTCACACGCAGCACTTTTTTTTCCTTGCCTATCGCTTGCGAATAGCTTTTTAGAATCGTGGAGGCGGGATAAATCGCGACGCTATAGTCGTATCTCGACACCTTGCAGTCGATTAAAATATAGAACAAAAGTGGACTATACTTCTTTTGAAATACTTTATTTATATGATAATAGAATAAGAAAATTTAAAGGGAATTAACATATTTTATTTGTATTTTCTGTTTTAATTAATATTTTTGCCTTTTTTATTGCTATTATCTGCACTTTTCTCAATCAAGATATTAATATATAGAGCTTATCAGTATTAAATGTTTCTATTAGAATATTATATTAAGGATAGATTCCACATACCAAAATATATTCTTACTACAAACTAAGCATAATATTTACGTTCAAACGAAAAGAAATATTTTGATTTATTGTAAACAGCGAGTTGTGACGACGTCCCCGGCAGACAATTCGAATCAGAACATATGATTTACAAAACTAATCTTTTAACATCGATGCCGAATACGATAAACGTAACGCGATTTATCCCAATTCGACGATGATTGCACTGTGTTCGCTTGAGTTATAAATAACGAGAATTATCGGTGATCTTCGCGAGTGTCATTCGCAGATCATCGAAATTCGTGACTCGAGCGTTGTCGGAGTTCGCAGGAGATCCGCATTATAATTCGTATTTTATATATATATGTATACATATACACATATGTATATAAAAGATGTTTTATTTTTCTATTTAATCTATTCCTACTTATTTTCCACATATTATAGAAGTTTCCGATTTTACACTAAAATTTGTTGGATTTGCTATTTTATATTTTATGGTTGCTGTTTATTTTGAAAAAGTTCATTTCCTCAAAATAAATTCTTTCATTACTTGGCTTTAAGCCGAACCTATAACAAAGACCTCCTGTATTCGCCGTACATGCAGTATTTTTTGTGAGTGTCGTATTATGAGTGCGTTCTGTTCAAGAATTATTTATCTTTTATTCCATTGAACGAGCATGCTATATATAGAAATATTTTTTTATCTTTTTTTTTTTAACAGGTTCTCATATTTACATATTTTATAACGCAAACACTCACATTTTTCTGTTGCTAGAGAGAATGATTATGCATATGATATTGTGACTTCGCTTCTAATGGACAGTTACGCCCCATCAGTATTCTAAAATGGTCTACGATTCGCTCATTCTTATTTCTGAAATTTGCCAATCGCTTATTCGCACACGATCATTACCATTTCAAGAGTTAGTAAGGTGGATCTTGCAAGATATCATTACGCTAGAAAATTATAGACCGGCGAGTTGGCAGCGGAGAAACACGTTGATTTACTTCATATCAAAGGTATCCCGCGTATAAAGAATCTAGCGGTTCTACAATCAGTCGTATGTCGGAGTCGGATGTCGGAACGTAGCCGATGGTCTAATGAGGAAAATTCATTTTTTAAATGGAAATTCTCTCATTGGATTATCGTCGGCGTTCCGACATACGACTTATTGTAGAACCGACCTAAGACGAATAAAATTGAATTTATCCATATGACAGGCTTATAAAAATCCCACCTATATATGCCACATTTAATTTTTCTCAGCTGGAAAGTATTCCTCGAAACGCGATAAAAATCCAACTATAAATTATAATAAAATTGATAGAAAATTGTAATATAATAAAATTGATAAAAAGTATATGTTAAAGGGATATGTTTGATGAGCGTTTGAAGAGGTTTATAAGAGGTTTATGGTGGGTTTATATAATGCAGAGGAATTTATTCAATGTTATATTTGCATTTAATCGAAAGTTAAGACTTTAAACAGATCAATTATAAATTTATTAAACAGAAACATTCTTCGTTTGTCCTCATTTATTCATCATACTCACACACACTTTCCCTAATCAGTTCCACTAAATTTTTTGATTCTCCTCCTTATACATGAATTATTATTTCATTAAATTTAATCTTATTTATTAGATAGACAAAATACAGAGTATGCTCAGAGTACAAAGATTCCACGATTTTTCACAAAAACTTCCAAATATTTCCAATTATTTTTGAAATCAAGTTATTATTTCCAATTTTACAGCTATTATATCATTTTTACCTATCTTATTTATTTTCATTAATTCTTATTGTTAATTATTATTAATTGCTATTTTTATATCTAAGTTACGTTATTCTTTTAGATACATGATAGAAATTTTAAAACTATAATGTATCGAATTGTTTTTAATACGGTCCAGAACGAAGCAGAGTTCACGATACCACATGTTTAGTTTGAGGCTTAAATTTACTTTTCTTTGTGAATTTATTTTCTTCTTTTTGTTATTTCTTTTCATTTTTGCCTCTGTTACAAATGATTTTTATAAATAATTGTATTTTAAATTGTGAGAATATAAATATTGAATTTAATTGGAGTTCCGATATAGGTTGAGTCAAAAAACCGTCGAAATTATTTTATCCAGAAGAATAGGTTTTTTTTTCGGAGAGTTTTTTATTTTTGGCACTTGCGGCCTTTTTTACGTTGAGTCTTATATTTCAAGTAATCTCATGACAATCCTACGCAAATTCACACTTGGATAGCATTTCATCACTTTATCACGATCGCCAAATAATCACGAAGGTTTTCGTTTGACTCATCCTATCTCTTCGTCGATTTACGGAGAGCTAGAGTTAGAAATTTAACAAACGTTTTTTCTCACATCTATGCCGCAACCTAACGCAAAACATGACGCCGTAGGAATCTCGTAGCTTAAAGAGAGGCAAGCTTGGATGGACGCCTGTGCAAATGGAAGGCCTATAGAGAGTAACGGAAAAAGTAGGAGAGAAGGAGAGAGGAAAAAAGAAAAGGCCAGAGGTGGAATGCGAAATAAAGAGAAACGCATAACGAGAACGAGAGCGAGCGTGTGAGGGGAGGGGAGCGGTGGGGGAGGTGGGACAGGGGGGAGAAAAAAGACGAAACGTAGCTTCAGGACAATTTTCACGGGGCTACGAGAGAGAGAGATACGAAGATTGTTTTTTTTTCTTCCTCCTTTCTCGTTCTCGCGCTCGGTACTCGAAAGAGACCGCGCCTTCGCTCGCATTCACATCTCACGAAAGATTCTCTCCATCATCATCGTCCATGCTGCGCATTATCATCGACGGGGCCGTCCCTATATTCGGCGTCGATAGGGATATCCACGAAGACATTCGAGCTATAGAGAAGACGTCAATATAATGTATATAATGTTATTTGGAAGTACGCTCTCGCAAAATTGACATTACCAAAGAGGATTTCTATACACGACCGGACGCTGTATATCCATATTAATTCCATTTGGATCCCGCGCGTTAGCAGTTTCTCGATTAACTTATCATCAGCTACAGTTTATGTATTTTTTTAATGTTTGTTAAAGATAAAATAGGTATTATATTGGTCCAGATCGCGAGACTCGACTCTCAATTTCTGTCGCAACCTCATGTACCCTAATTTTTTCTGTGTTTTTCCATACTGGTGATATAGAAATATTAATTAAATGTTCACTTGAAAAAAACCGCCGCGATTTTTCGCGTTAAAAGTATTGTGATGGAACATATGTGGGTATACGATAAGTTAAGCTTTTTCTTCATAAAATATATATATTTTTTATTGACGAAAGATGAATTCTGGAAAATAATATTATAAACAAATATTTTTTTGTATGTACTATTTTTTTTACGTACGCTATTTGACAATCTAAATAATTTATTTAAAAAATTATTGCAAGATATATATATGTAAATATATATATTGCAATATAAAAATATAAATTGAAAACGGTCAGTTTTTTAGACGTCGTGTAAATATCATCGTCGAAACATCGTCTTATTAAATTTTTCTTATTTTATTAGATGTCTATTCGTTAGCAGCGACAATGCACAGTGTATAAAAAAAATATTTAAAACAACTTAAGAACGGAAGAATCGGAAGGAAAAGTGCAAATGATGATCGTTCTAATATGTTTACAATCAATTATTGTAAAGAGTACATTTCTGACGAAAACTATTCCTTCATCAGAATTATTCAAGGTATTGAGGGGGCACCCAACTTATCTTGATTCAAGTATTCTTCATTAAGGTGGTCCTTTCGCGGACCCAGCTAGTCAAGTAACAGTCCGTCATGAGGTAATTGAAAACAAACATTACACACAGCATTCCAATAATTATAATAATATAACATGATTTTACACGCACGCGTTAATCGTATTTAATTATTTACTAATTAAAAAAATATCACAATAGTAGTGCGGTTGGACTCGATTTAGGTTAGGTCAGGCATGACAGTACGAGTAAAGCAATATGCGCGTGGATCCACCACTTATTTAACCTCATGTATCAGAGCAAAACATTCGGCAAGCCCTTATTTTCAAGGTATATATGTACGAAATCCGGAAACTTCAGGGAATATTTTAAGACATGAATAATGTATTCATCTGATCGCTAAGTACATGTATTATTCGTTGAGAACCTCGGCCGTGGCGATTGGCATCATTCTATCTTTCTCGTTCATTAGATGTAAACAAGGATATAGAATGACAATGGCACGCTCCGCGAACGCACATTTAGAATGACTTATTTCTTGTAAAGTGTCGGTAACCTCCTCACTTGATTTTTCGTACACATGTCCCTTATTACTGTATATTTAACATATATCAACGTTAGGTACTTATCTAATACTTGTTCTCACGAAAGGACCACCTTAAACGTGCATACTGCGTAGACATCTAATGTTCGTGTATTATATGTTCAAAACGTATAGAAATTAGGACTAGGTGCAACTGTGTATATATCTGTAAATAGATATGTACATATACGAAATACACATAGAATCCAAAGAGAGTATGTGCATTTTCGTGATACGTAATCGTATTCGTCATTACCGATAGACTGTAAATGGAATTGATGTTGTCGCGGGGATGGAACAATGTTTTTCGGATGAAGACGTGTTTACGCTGGGAATCATAACGCTATACATAATGTAATACCAGTGAAGGTATTTATACGTAAAAAAAAAGATACATTTTGTCATTCTTCAATTTTTGAAATAGAGCTTTATTCCGATAAGTTTTTTTTTTATAACAAATGCTAACAAGTTATTAGTGTCATGAATTATAGTTTGTTTAATAGCGCAGAAGAATTTATTGGAATAAGCTTTATTTTCAATACAACCGAACAATAATATTCTTTTTTTATGTAATCCGTTTTCCGAGCGCTTAAAACAGCAACAGTTTATGATTTTCGCCATTGTAGCGTCTAAATATTAATTTTTATCGTATTATTATGATTATCATATTATGTGCCCGTTATTATAACTTTAGTTATTATTATTAGTTGTAAAAGGAATGCGATTTTTTAGTTACTCCTATCATTCTCGCCTACGTTATCATCGATTGTCATCATTACACTGTAAGTAATTCTTCTAACTAAAATAATATCATTGACGTCTTTGCGATTCATTAAAAAAGAAATAATAATTAAAGTAATAGATATGTACATATGCAATATTTTTGTCTCGAATAAGTCTTTTAGGCAAATCTAACAAGACTTTAGAAGTTAACAATAGCAGATTTTACGAGCAGCTAGCCTCCTTTGTTCATTTCTATAATGTGTGTATTTACACGATACACACATAAAGTGAAAAGAAAGTATGCGGTTTATTTAATGCAATTCTTTTTATGACGAATTAGATTACGAATCGCGAAAATGCACGTACTTTCTTTAGACGCCATGTATGTGTCATATATGTACATATCTATTTCATATTCATATATATATATATATATATAAAACGAATCATGTAACAAGTATTACAATAGCGTGTTCAGTGATAATGATGGTGGTAGCGAGGCATCGATGGTATCGATGATAATTTCGTAATCCTTATCGCATGACCGCGTTCTCATTGTTCCATTGCGACACCTCGGAACGATGGGCGACTCAAAATTCAATCCTTAAGTACTCATTAAGTTTAAGCAAATCATTTTTGTTTTGACTTGCATTTTTATAAAACGAAAAAGCTAGCTGCTCGTAAAATCTTTTATTGTTAAATTCTAAATTTCGGTTTAGAAAAAAAATGCTTAAAAAAAATGGACTGGCTCTCAAAACGGACATGACTTTCGGCATTAGTGCTTAAGGGTTCTTAATTTTCTATTAATTTCTCCCAACGGGCAATCAACGCACATGCGCATAAATCATCATCGAATCCCGTTATTAATTTCCAACTTGAAGCGGGAGTATTGTAATATCAAAAGTATTCATGTTTCTGATTTCAAAGGGACTTTGCTCGTGCAAAGTCCCCTTGACCCCAACAATCTGAATCGATGCTTGCCGTTACGATTCGATCTGTGATAAGAAACATTATAAAGTATCTCATTTGTATACGAGGTTTGTACACGAGTATGCGATGCTCTATGTTAAATATTGCGCTTATAATTGTTGCTCTTATAATTGTTTTATATTTCATAATAATATCGATAATAAAGTCTAACAGCAGAACAAAACGAAAAATTGAAAACAAAGTTGCTTCCACTTGCCCCTTACATCCCGTAAAAATGCACTTCGAGAAATACGGTTTATACACATTCTTAACATTTTCTTTCTTTTGTCAAATATGTAAAAATGCATTTATATATACATATATACGTATTTATGTGTGAAAAAATATGTAAAATGTTTATACAATACATTTTAATATATTTATATAATAATATGTATTTTTTGATTATATATTTTGAAATATGTAATTTTTTATAATTTTATATATTTTATTCTTTTATTTCTTTTCTTACATATACTATATCATACAAATTCTGGAAACGTCAAATATTCACGATCACCGCTTTCAATTTCAAAAAGCATTAAAATTAATCTAAATATACTATTACACGTAGAAACTAGGAATTATCCTCGGTAATTATACCCATTGTAACTTGGTGACATATTCAAAGACTTCTCCTTACATTTGAAGCTTTATATTCGGGGACGCTTCATGGCATGGAGCAGCATACTCGCGTACAACCTGGAACTTTTCACAAAAACATCCTGTTTCAGCAAGCAACTATACATACATTACAAGTCTGTAATTAGTAAGAGATAAATAATCGCAAACATAATTTCAAGAATCATTTCGAATCTCTTACTTTATATAGTCTTCATGTTAAGGCGCATTCCGTGGAGTGAACATACACAATACATACACACGATCGATAATGATTTAACGCAGATTATCGTGAACTCTGTAATGTACATATGTTACGATATGTTAGAATATGATATTATATAGATACATTGACATATATATAGATATATATTGAACATCAGCAACTCAAACTCGTGTTTTCAATTCGACCGTCCTGCACATCATCTTTCGTATCCGTCATCCTGCCTCGACGCACTATATCTTCATTACAATATTACATTTATGCATGTTTATATAAACATTAACGACAAAATGAGACTCGTTAAAAACAATTCGATTGCACTGATACTGAATAGCGAGAGAATAATCCCATTCATTCGTGAATGAAAATTCATGAATGTTATATCGGTATAATGCAAAGATTAACTGGAACGAAGAATAAAAGTCTAAGATTATTTTTTTCTAATATTTTGCCGTCTTACATATACGTATTTGTAAAATAACCGTCGATATTTTAATGTGCTATTGGTGCTCGCAAGCATTCTCGATAATTTTTTTGGAAATGTGGTGCAACTATTTTTTTTTTTTATTGAATCTTCAATTACTCAAACGCGAAATGAGTTATCTTGCTTATAACGAATCAATGTCAAATCACGCGTATCAACAGCGCGAGTTGAATCCACATATGAATAACAGACACGCCCTATGACCCGTGCAAATGATTTTTTGCCCGCTAATGGGCTTTTTATTCTCCCGACGGTGGCGGGTCATAGCGCGCATTCGCGAAATCGCGCGTTCCGATAAATATGTATAATATATAATATTAATATATAGCATATATATACGCATAAACGTGCGCGCCGAACGCGGTATATGGCCGAGTGGAGACATTAATTCGCGCCAATAAATATTCTCATCGTTCCGGCACATAAACCCCGGCGTTTGTCATACACACGCAGTCATTTCGGTTAAAAGGCATTCCCTCCGCCACTGAATGCAAATGCGAGTAGCTCGTTGTGCGTGCCGCTAGGGTCTCTAAAGTGCTTTCAATTACGCGTTCCACCTAACGTTCCCGAAGCGGTGCGACGCGACGCAACGCGACGGCCCTGCATGCGGAGAGGGCCGCCGTTTTCCTATGTTTTACATAACCGGGATTTTCAAGTGTTTCACGCCCTACGAGGACACGCATGCTGCGTGTCGGCGGCGACGGTGGTGGCGGCGGCGGCGGCGGCGGCGGCGCGGCATGCTGACGTACGTGACTCCAAGAGCGAAAGCACGTCATTATTTAATACCTATCGCTTCATCAACTTTCTTCGTTTTTTTTTTTTTTTTTTTCATCTCCGTCCCCCGGTCCGCGACCTATTCCGCGACGTTTAACTCGCGAGTTGTCGCGTTGACGACGAGCGATGAGACGGAAAATTGTTTTTCTCTCGCACGATTATACGTGACATTGATTGTCTGGAATGTATAAGGCTGGTTACCTGCGCGCGCAATTTGCATCTGTTCGTATGCCAGGAGCTCAACTGGGTAGACGCTGGCTTATTTCAACCGGGCGAACGTTGCGCGAAGCCGCGAATAACAATGCTCGCAGATACCAACTTTAGATAACGTTTCTTTAAATATATCCCGTGCGTGCGTATGGCGCGCGCAGCGATATACAACCGCACGGATATACGAGATGGACGACATGGAGTTGATTTAACGACACTTGTTGCTCGCACAAAGTTGGATAATAATTTCAGGTCGCTTTCCGGTGTTTCGGGCAACGGGTTGAAGCGACGTCCAAACGTGTGTTTGTACGTATATCTTTTTCCATCCGCGTCATCATTTCTTTCACGTTTTGCCTAGTTCGAGTACAGCTAGCACGCGAGACTTTGCCCGTTGTTATGATCGCTACGTTTTATTGCTTTGCGATACACTTCGACCACCCTGCTTCCCAATTTTTCTTTTTAAGAAATATTAAATCGTTTCCGAATATCTCGTATTTACGAGTGTTAACGAGCAGATGGATTAGGTATCTCATATAAGGAGTAAACTTTATATAAGATTTTTTTTACAAAGAGACGGTTTTACAATGTCGACGTTTTTTTATCCTACTGCAATTGTCTGATTTTATTCGGTTTCAGGAAAACTAGATGTTAGCATAAATATGTTAGCACGCGTCTATTTGAGCATGCTGCATAATAACTATATTTCATAACAAGCGATCATGGCTGTAATAATAGCTGACTTCGACACGCGATCAAGTAGCATTGCAAGGATAAGTACAGAGTTGGCTCAAAGAGTAACAATTCTCTCAATTTTTTTCTTTCAACACCCGTCCCTCGTTCAACAAATATTCTTCAATTAAAAAACAATTTATGAACTGTCCAGTTATAATTTGTTTAAATTATACTTACGCGAATTCAATGCGAGATCGTTGTATCCTGGGGATTGATTAAAGCTCGCTATATACGAACTTTTGCACGGTGCTCGCACGGTGGTTTTTGTTATCTCGACTGAACGTCGACAAGTCGCAAATTATTTTGATGGAGCCGCGATCACCGCGATCGTTTGATCAAGCGATAGCGTGCGTCTTTGTCGAAGGTCAGGTTCCATCTCTGTCTGCGAACAAGTAAATACGTTAGAAGATGTATTATACATACCGGCGAACACATACGTAAACAGTACAAAGTTAAGCCGAAACTATTATGTTGAAGGCCAGGATTGTTCTAACGCCTTAATTTAATATGACGAAGGCACAGTATAAGTAGATACAGTATGTTTACTCAGGCCAAAACCCGTGAAATGGTTTGTACACTCAACAATATGGCGGTCAATAAGATGGAGAAGGAGAAAGATCGTAGGTCTGTCCTTCTCCGCGAGCGATGGAGAAGGACAGACATACGATTTCCACACTCAACATCATGGCGGACCATTTCACTTCAGATCAAAGGTGGCCGACACGGAGTGGAACTACTGTATCTATACTTATACTGTGACGAAGGTCTCGGGAAAATCCCGGGAAAATCTCGGGGAAAAAAGCTACTCAAATAATTTTAGAATTCAAATAAATATTCTCGATTAATGTATATATTTCTCTCTGAACGTGCGTAACAAATATATACAGTCATGACGTCCATCACGCGCGGAGTTATTAACGACAAAATTTTTTACTCGCGGTATATATATAGATATCCGCGAAATAAATCACCAGGTGTGATTTAGATTTTTCCGATATTTGAAAATTACCAACCGCCGAGTATGCCATTTTAATCGCGCTTCCGCTTTAAAAAGTAACGTCCGCACAATGGTAGCGGTTTCTGCATGCGCGGTTGCGAAAATATTGCATAAATACGGTAACGCGCGAGTGTATAGTCAATCTTGAAATCCCTCTATGCGTTTGTGTATGTTACATTCAGAATACTACTGGCTATGACACAAATATGACATTACGAAAATCATGGAACGACTTGGCGCAAATTACATTTGATAAAAGCGAAAAACAGGAAAATCTCGTCATTAACGTAAATGCAATCTATTTTTCATTCAAATCACTTGTGATTTCTCTTTTGCGCGCAAAGTGTCGGCTGCACTCGTTTGCCTCTTCTTCCCTTCGTTTATTTCCGTTTCATTTCTTCAGTTCTCTGTATAAACGCAACAAGCGAAAATGATCTGAATACGGATTCCAATCAGATGACTAAATTACGTCGGATCTGTACGGATAAAGTTTGCGTAAAAGTCGCGAAGGCATGCTTGAAGCTTAATAACTGTTTGCGCCTCGCGATAAATCAGTTTGCGCCGGGTAAGGAGAGAAAAATGATGAAAAACGAGCGGCACGAGGCGAACGAGAGAGAGTTCGCTTTGATGCCACTGCGCTTCAGGTCCGCTTTAATCTCGAGCCGATCCCTCGGATCACGCGTGGGTACCTCCGTGCTAAACATCCCCTCGCGAGTTGCAATTTGTAAGGTATCGCACACCTCGCCTCCGTTCTCCCTCTAACCATCTACTGCTTTCTCTCTCTCTCTTTCTCTCTCGCTCTCTCTTTCGTTATCACGGTTCCGTTGATCCGGTTAACCTCCGTCGCCCCTAAGTAAGATAATATTCACGGCCAATTACCTAAAACGCACTCCTTATGGCACCGCCCGTGCGCCCGCGGGAGTTATTGGCAGCCTGCCACTACTGTGCCGATCGACTATCCGGTGCGAAACGACCTTGTTATTAACGTTCAAGTAAGCTTTACTAGATCCAATAACCCTGACTTCGCTCTCTCTGCTGCTTCATCAGAGCCGTAAGTCGATCAGTACTTGTCCTATATATATTTATTCCTTATTGAATACATTTTTTTTGTACATCAGGAGAAACGGTTCGTGCAGATTGGCTTTCATGGAAATAATTCTCTTCGTCAACTTCCTGTGCTCGGGTGGGGGGGGGGGGAAAATTAACGGCCAATAACGTACCGATACGCTCGCGAAAAGCAAAACAGCAACGACAGCGCGAGATCGCTTTACTTCTATCTGGGCTTATCGGTTCGCGGGCTACTTTTCATCGGCGTTTTACTGGCGAAAAAATCGCGGCGCCGAGATAATAAGCTCGCGATTACCACCGGCGTCGATCCAACGCAATTTCTCTACTGACAGCGAGACGAGAGGATGACGGGCGCGCCGTCGCCGATCGGAAGATCTAACGGATCCATTAATCCATCTCGAGCGAGCGGGTTAACGAACTGCGAATCTCGCACTTGTTATCCCGAGTGACTTAAACGATCGCGTACCCTCTCCGCGAAACCGTAACCGCGATAATTACTGCGAACGTGGGTGAGCGAGAGCTCGCGCCCTTCTCTTACTTCTTGGAGGACCGAAAGAATAAGTACGTCGTGCGTTTTGTTTCCGACGCTTTTCGTTATCGTGTCAGTGCAATTTCGACAGTGGCGTGTCTCACAAATTAATATACACAAATGTTGATTGGAGAATGTATTAATAAATTGCAAGAGATATAATTCTCTCATCAAAATTAACAAGAATTTTGAAAAATGGTACTAACTACTGCAAAAGCTAAAAAATTAACAAGAATTTTGAACGTATATTACCACCACTAATACTACTGCTACTACCTTTTGTAGTATTATCTTATAATATATATAGAGATTGCAGTATATTTAGAGATATACTACAATCACTTGTTTTTAAAGATTTTTTTCCCTGAAACTATGCTTTTTACCCCCTTTCTTATCTGACTCAGGTAAATCATTTTCTTTTTAGTGACTCACACAATCAGGTAGATTTTCTTCTCATGTTTTTCTAGATTTTTTGATAGATAAAGCATTACGGTATATATTTTCGAAATTTTTGTAAAAGCTGAAATATATATGTTCCGTGGAATGATGAAAAAGATAAAAAAATTCCAACAGTATAACTAAAAAAAGAAACGGTTCATCAGACATATAGGGCCTCTTTTCGCTCGTCGTTACGCATTTATGGTACCAGCAGGCGACAGTTATGGCAACGAACGGCCGTCATTGAGAATGCAGTCGGACCTTCCAATTTGTTAATTGGCACAATAACGTACGCGCATCGTATATTCTGACGAACCGCCGCTGCCGTCGCACACATCCTCTCTTCTTATTTCCATCTCTCTCCTTCGCTCTTACATTCGTATTCGCGCTCGCATGATTAAGACTCGTAATCACTCGTAATCACACAGTCGTTCGTTAAGCGGCGAACTTACAGATTACTCGAACCAAACTTTTTTTTCTAATTTCACGCTCATCTCCCCGATCGATTTATAAGCGCCAAAAATGCGCGCTATAATTATTCGCCGAGGTGGGTCTCGATAAAATTTGAGAAATCTCGCACCAGGCGAACGTTTTATATACGTTATTCGTGCCTGTCAGCACTTAAGATGGAAGTAACACCTGCAATCATGCTGCAAAAGAAACATCTGAAATCTTAGAAATTTATTAACGTGTCGTTTACTCATATCGAGCACGCGATTGAATTGATCATTAATCACGGGATAAAAAATATAGTCAGTTTCAGTCATTGAATTTGTGAGAAGACACAGAGTCGCTTCCGAGTTTGCGCGATAAAGATATTATCCCAATATATTTTTTATGAATATCTGATGCGCATAAAGAAAGTAATTTTTGTCCTGAGATATTCGTGAGCGTTCACGCGTTAAAGGAGAGGGTAGCCGCGAGGAAAAAAAAATGGTAAAAAGACGGCGAGGGGTTGCGTTCACGCACGGAGACGGCAGTTACAAACTGGTCGGACTAGCCTCCGGGTCAGTTTATCGCAAACAAATGGGTTACGCTTGTTCGACGCCGTATTTCACCGGAATTTATTGTTTATTATTCCGCCGGCTTGTGGATGATATAGAGCCGTGTTTGCTCGTAGTAGCGTTAATGTCGTTAATAGCACCACCGGTCCGAATCGAACCGCCAACCACCGGGAGCTGACAAACCCTAAAACAAGTTCCTCATTTCTTCCTCCCGTTTTTCTTCGAGCCGTTTTCGCGTAAGAAAATTTAATTCTCTTTTTTTTTTCTTCTCTTTCCTTTAGCCTTTATAATCAATTGGATCTTTGATTTAAGTTGAGGAAAGCAAAAAAGAAGATTTATACATTGTTACATTGTTATGTATTGTTACTGAAAGGTGGCACAAGACTGTGTAAGATCGTCTTCTGTATTATTTATATTTGTAGGAAATTTATTTAAATTGCTCAATCTAACGCGTAAAAGATCAGGTTTAAGAGCACGGATTGCGCGAGCGCTGCGGCGCGGCGTCGAGTCTTTAATCTGCACCGTTTCGTCGGCGTGCACGCGCCGCGCGCTGTCGCGACCCGCACGAAGCTCGTATCACGCCGATCGCTTAAACCGTCGTGGACCTGACGCTGATGCGTTCTTAATGCGGACAAATTCGTCGCGGGTAAACACTCGGAGTCGGTCTGCCTCACGAGATGCGGGAGATTGTCAGCGCTTGTTACATATACACGCAATTTTCACTCCCCGTATACGCTTTTCCATCGTGCCATTTCATTTCGACTCGAGCGTCAGAATCCGTCTCCGCGGCCGTGACGGATAAATGTTTTCGCTAACTAGAATTGCCCATTGCAGAACTGTCACGCGGAACGTATGTACGCACGCCGCAGTAAAGATGCCATTGTTTTACGAGCAATTTGGGAGTAATACAAACAAGTACGCTGCAGTTTCCCGGCATTAGAACGGTTCGCTTGTCATTTCCTTGCACGCGACGCCGATTTACTTTCGTCTTGAAGTTGTTCGAAAAGTCGAGGCACGTATGCAATATGGCACACACGAGGAAAATACATCTCCCTCATAAAACGCTTGATTTTCTGTATTCCATGGTATTTCCCGAAACTGATTACTCGTTTCCTCGTTTGTATAGCCACTCTCGTACGAACCGGAGATTTTGCTCGGATAATTTTAGGGCAGATTTGCTTGCGTTACGGGTCAGTAATTCAGCAGGTGCAAACAGCTCCTCGTAATCGAGTTAATATTTATAGGTATTTATTCACCTTCACGTCCTTCGGTATGCGTCCTGCGCAAACGTGAATTACGCCAGGGTGGACGTTAATTTATGCGTACCGGGGAGCGTTGTCGGAAGAGCAGCGTCAGAAGTTCATAAATATTTCGTATTTACGAAACGTTGACCTGAAATTAATTTAACAGCGCTAAATTGTCCTTATACCCTCGCGCATTAGATTCACTTGTGCTTTTTCCTGCAATTACTTAAGCGGATGGCCCATATATCTAACTCGATTTAGTCCGCGGCTCTTCAAGGACGCGACGCTCCACCCGCGCTCTCCGCTCGGATTCGCAAAGCGATTTCAGCTCTCTCCGACGACGAAAGGTTATATTTCACCTATCTTACGCGCGTTATTCGCGATATAAATTATACGAAATATGATTTATGCACCGCGACGCGCGGCGCGGCGCGGCGCTCCGCTCGGAAATAGATAGTAAACTGCGCGCCGCCGCCGGCGAGTTATCGGCGATGCACGCGATCATTAACGAGCGATATCGAGAGGATTTATTGCGCGCTTTGTTACACACTACAAACTTGCATCTACCTGTAGACGATCTTGCGAATTTCTGCTGGATTATGTGTGACATCTTTAAAATTCTGCTTCCTATACATTTTGCATAAGCTAGACATCGCCATTTATCCAATCGATCTTTGAAACCAACCTTCCGGCGTAGCTGAGACAATTTTATTGTTCTTTACTTAATTAGTCGTTGGGGATTGGATTAAGACGGTAGACTGACAAAACCTATATCCGTGAAATCAGAAATCCATGAAACTTACTAGAAAACAAAATCTTGTCTCGGAACCTTTTAAAAATTCTTATGAGGTTCATGCTCTGTCTAGACTAGAGGATGATATCCTACTTGTGGCTTATCCTAGTGAGTAGTACATTTTGTTTTACGCACGATGTGCATAATGCATCATTTATCCTTATTGTTCACCGAATGTTAAAGATGGGTAAATGATGCATCGTGCGAAACGGAATGCATTCTAAGATGAGCCATAAATTAGGATCATCCTCTGGTCTAGACAGGGCACCAGGGCCCCAGCGCCATTGTTTTTTGTTTCTTCTTAATTGTGCTTATCTCGAACATTCAGATAAGTCCTCTTTGATGGAACAGTTATTGGTAAAGACAAGACTTGCTCCGCCCTGTCAGAATAGGCTATCTCTCGTCCCCCTTTTGTCCCAGTTCTTTCCCCCGTCGCTGCACATTAGTGCACTAATAAAAGCACTTAACAATTATTTTCCGGCCGGTGATTTTTCAGCCGGTCGCGGCGGCTGCTGATAACGACTCGTGCCGGCTGATAACCTAGGGCAACCGCGCGTGCGATGGCGTACACGCCTGCTGAGTTATCGTTCTGCGGGCCGTCGCATCGTGAACGAAAACAAGAAGCGAAGCTCCCGGGCGACGGCGATGCATTTACGACGGCCGGCGTCTCTTAATGCACGATTCGCATGCGGCCATGTCGGCGTCGGCGTCGGCGTCGGCGTCGGGGTCGGCGACGAATCGGCCGCCGGCTAATTTAACGCGATCGTAATCGGTCGTGATTTGTCTTAATTTTCGGTACGACTGCGGATCCGGGATTCCGTCTCACCTCTCGCCTCGCCGGTCCCCTTATCGGTCCGCCCGCCAGCGTCGTCTGCGAAAGTCGTTATAATGCTGTCACGCGTCGAGTTATCGCGCGCGGAGCCCTACTCGAGCTGAAGAAGCGGGGGGGATCGTGACGGTGATTAGAATTTCGGATTGCGCACCGACGCGCGACGCCGGTGATCGCTAGTATCGCGATTCGACGCGTTGCCGCGATACGCTTGTGCTCAATTTGTTGCCGTCTTTCGTCACAGACGGCAATACGCCGTTTTGTAACGAGAATCAATCATGATAATTAAAACGAGCAAGCAGCTGAAGATCATCGCTCTTACGTACAACGTAATGCAATTATATCACGGTTAACCACGCGACGTGTTTGCGATTGCAATTTCAACGTTTATATGTGCCATAAGCTTCTTAAAGGAGCGGCTATTACTGAAATATTTCAGCACACACACACACACACACACACACACACACACACACACACACACACACACACACACACACACACACACACACACACACACACACACACACACACACACACACACATACACGCGCGCACACGCAGTTTCAATAAATGCCACGGATTAAAAATGACTGCGGCGACAAGTATCCGCGCGTTTAACGGTCATCGCTCCGCGAATCTGACAATGTGCGATTTTCATCGCCGCGCCGATTAGCGAATGGCCGGCTAATCTCATCGTCAAGAGCCTCGCAGGTGATTTGTCATTCCGATTCACGGTGGACGCGTTGTTTTCGCGCGGTGTCGGCGATCGCCAGTGCTCATTCGAGAGTCAAAAGAAAAACGAGAGAAGAGGCTCGAAAAGAATGATACCGCGATGCGTGGCAAGGGGAAAGGAGACTGGGAGAGAGAGAGAGAGAGGCACGGGGGAAATGTGGTCGGAACTAAGAGAAAGAGGAAGAGAGGATGGGGCAGTGCGGCGAACGCGCGACGTAATATCGTTATCGACGCGCGTATAGGTGTTAACGTGCGAGGCGGATCACAACTCGCGGGCGTGTGCACGCGCTCTGTCTGGATCGAACGAAGAGTGTCATCGCATTTAATTAAAATGTCACACGCGCGTGATAAATGTCGCGTGCGAGCCGCGTGAAAGAAGCCGTCGCGTCGTGTCGTCGCCGTCGTCGTCGTCGTCGTCGCTGCCGCCCGCCGCCGCGTTCGCGTTTTCCTCTCGCGAATGCAGAGAGAAAATAACAAATGAAATTTGCTATCTTCGTGACATACCAGGCGGCTGAGAGGAATTAAAAAGTAAAAAAAGAAATAGGGAACACACCGGTGAGACGAGGAGGACCGATGTTCGAAGGAGAGTCGAGATTAGCGCGCGCGCGCGCGCGCGCACGCTGGTATATATTCATCTCGTCTGGACTTTTCGGCCGTTAATTACACGTAAGAGCGTAATTTTTCAATATAACCGAGACCTTAATCCTTCGACGACGTGCCGTGTAATCGCTTAGTGGCTCGTTCCGCGACGCCAAACGTCGTGGACCCACTTTCTGGCTTTGTTCGTATGCTCAAGCGTATCGGTGCATGTCACAGACGTCAAGAGACACCCGGCTTTTTGGCAACGGTCACTCGATTAATTTGTAATGGATACCGCGATTCGAAAGTTCACCGTTGCGCAACATTGAAACGGTCATTCTTATATGATTGATCGCGATGATTAAACTAATAAACTTAGAGACCCTATAATAAGAGACTGGCCATAAGACAGCCAGTTTTGATTGGTCCGCCAATTTTGTCAAAAGCAAGAGAAACAGAAAGAAAAAGAGAAAGAGAGAACGAGAGATATATAACAGAGAAAGAGAAAGATGTGAATGTATATATCCTTCTCTCTCGCAGGATTTTAACAAAACTGGCCTTATGGCCAGTCTCTTTATTATATATATAGGGTCTCTAATTAAACTACCTTCGCCGTTTGACCCTTTTGTTAGTTAGTCGCGTTTTAAGTTGCGTAACGTAATTAGTGATAGCATAATTAGAGATAATGATGGCGCTATTAAATAATAATTACATGGTCTTTGAGATTTGATTTCCAATAACAAATAATCGGTTTCTCTTTACCTAAATGTTTTTGCTTTATTCGGCACTTTTTTTTCTTTATTTATATATATGTATTGCAGATAAATTGGATGGCGTTATTTACGAGTTTAATACGCAACTAATTAAGGGATAAGAAAATGTATTAATTTCGATCAACATCGACAATCAATCGACATGATCAATCGCTTTGATATTTGAACAAACGTACTTTAAGCATCGCGAAATGTCCTTTGAGCGTCGAAGTCCGTCTTGACACACGACGGAATCGTGATGTAATTGCGCGTCGCAACCGCGTCAATCATTGCAGTTTTTTTAAGTCGCGTCGATCTGGTAAAAAATCCCCCCGAGCTCCGTAAAAATATGCGATTGCGTCCGAAGTTGCATATTTATCGCGCGAGTCGCGCCGCCGCGGAGATCCTTACGCAATTTTCCATTCTCCTCTTCGGACGAGTGCTAGGTCCGATTTCACGCGGCGATGCTCGTCATCGACACGCAATTTATTTTATATAAACGCAAGGTATGTTCGCGTCAGTTTAAAAATTGTACGAATTAATAGGATGGAAACGAATGTAAGACAAAGTAGAGATTCTCACTAGAGAAATGTGACATTTTAATTTATTTAGAAGGCATTATATCGTATTATACATTGTACGATACCAATGAACCTACATAGTTCTATATACATGCAAATTATATAATTGTATAGTAATTATACGTATAATTTGCATGTGTACCGTTGCAATGGAACATGTGTGAAATTCAAAACATAGATATAGTATTATGTAAATAAAATTAGGAATGCACGACGTAAACCTTATTTTTACGACGTCGTAAAGAAGATTACGACGTAATTGCGTCTCATCCGAGATAAAATTAGGAATTTAATTTTTATGGATAGGTATAAGGATATAACGCCGGGTATTACATGTTATATCTATCTCGCAACCTCGCTAAGCCCTACCATTAATCAGTACGTCCGAATTATCGGATATCGATGATCATTCGCGCGCACCCTCCGCCTGCTTTTCTCGGCCGGCGAGGGAGACGAGATAGAAAGAAGCTACGGAACGCGTCGCGCGATTCCGTTCTGGAATTCGATGATCCCGCGGAATGCCCGCGTCTGCCATAGACACGTAATTCGCGCTATCACGATGTTCTCCGTATATACATCCGTACGTATCGATGGCTCCTCTCTCGTGTGACCGTGCCTCGCATGCGCTCCGTTCTAACATAATTCACGTACACACAAGCCGCCGCCGCCGATGTTGCCTGATGAATGACTTTGCAATTATATTCTCATCAGCTCTCTCGCCTCGCTTCGAGTCTCACCGTTAACCTGAGCCGTTTGTGGGGACGTCGTGCGTGTGTCGTTTGTGCATGTGTCCGCACCGCGCTGCGCCGCTCTCGGAGAAACCGACGCAGCTCCGTGCGCTCGTATTTATGCGGGGCATGGGGGGAGGTTTAGATACCCGACCTGTCTGCCTTTCGACCATATTCCGACCAGGTGTGACAGCGACGAGTCATTTTTGTCGCGGGCTCTCCGGCGATGGTAATTAGCACGGTATTGTCAGCATAGAAACCGCGCGTTGCGTTTTCCGCGCGCGAGCGCGATGAATGAAATTTCAACGTCGCTATATACGCGGATTTGAATCCGCTCGCTGTACTCCATAGGTACGCGGACACCCGATCCGCGATCGGAATGCAGAGCTTCGCGATAGCAGAAAATTGTAATCTTATCCGGCCGTCTATAGATGACGAACTATACAAATCGCATCCTTTACTAATCGATGCGAATTAAAAGGTAAAGAATTTGCTGCTTGTATAGACGCTTATAAAAATGGACGAACATGCGTTTTCTCTTCTTTCTGGAATAAAAAAAAACGATCAAAGATTGTGTTCATATGTAGGTAGATATAATTATTTGACACTTTCTTTCTAGATTAAGTTTAATCATGTTAGAGTAAATAACACGTAAATTTCTATTGCGAATTGTGTACTTTATCTCAAGACAAAAAGTCGAGTATCGGTTTTACATCAATTTTGACGGATCAAATAGTTTTTACAGGAATAATTTTAGATGGTTGAGGAACCGGCCATCAGCGGATGAGAATCGAGCAAGCAGAGTGTCAACGCTAAGATAATATAATTAATTCTCTCGATAGTGAATGCCGTCGCTTTGATATCTCGGCGCTTCTCTCATTTCGTTTATTTCGCGGGAGTCCTGCTTATCACGAGCGTGATCGGCAACTAAAACTCAAGAAAAAGAAAATAGTTTTGCCGCGAGTGCGCCTTTAAACGGCCACACTTTGTATAGAGTGTCACGCGTGTCACCGCACGCGGCGATAATTAATGAGGCGATCGCGCGGCTCGAATCTTAATTATTTATCGCTGCACCGTTGAATAATTACGGCCAACTGTGCGCCGGTTCGTGATGTATCGCGCGGATAAGCAATGACGTTGTGAGTGACAAATCGTGCGTTTTTTTTCGTGCCCTTTCTCCTTTCTTTTTCTCTGTCTCTTTCTTTTTCTCTCTCTCTCTCTCTCTCTCTCTCTTTCCTCCCCTCACGCCTCCCTCCGCCCATGTCCCTTTCTTTTTCCGCTTTGCTTTGCTTCTCGCGTTGCGGTCGTAATAGGTCACGCGAAAGAATATTCGAAACGCGCGCGTGGGATTTTGAAAGGAGACTGAAAGTACGCGCGGCACGAGCAGGCGAGGAAAGAAAAAAAAACCTGTCGAGAGATATTCGTAAAAACGATTTGTGAACGTCTATCGTACGCTGTCAACTATTTTGCAAGACCGCGATTTTTCTCGCGACACTCCAAGTCGCGACCTCGGATGATTTTGCGAAGCTGCTCACCGAACTGGACATTGCCAGTACGAAAATACGGCGCGTCTTATCTGCCCAGGCAAGTGTTAAATATTTACGTGCGATAAGAGGCAAGTTAGCACAAATGGCACATGTGTGGTTCTGCCGCGGTTCTGCCTGGAAATTAAGACATTACGCTCGAGGCTACATAATTACTCGTGACAGTCTAGTATTTTTTCTGGCGCAGAGCAAATTTCCGCTCGCAAATAATCGTCCGGGACGATAAATTAGGACCGCCACTTGGCGCCAAATATTAAACCGCGGTTCGAAAGACAATTGGGTCGTCGAAATATTCGTCAGTGCGAATGTGCGAGTCAGGATATTCATCGCGATACGCATCATAATTCTATATCTTTTAGCTGCAGGAAAACCGTGATTTTGATAATCGCCGTGATATTATATCTCATAATACAGAGTTGCAAATTGTATCTGCGTATTACATTATTATATGCGGCTCTCTGTCGCGGCAATTATGGCTACGAGGACAAGAGAAACGACGAGGCATGACCGTCGTCGTATGAAAAAAGAGGGAATCGAACGAGAAAAGGCGAGGGTTCTCATCGAGATCCCCGTCTCGTGGTACTAATTACTTAAACTCGCAATTAAACGCACCCTCGCGGCGCGAGAGAAAGAAATCGCGGATGCGTGGATTCGCACCTCCCGCTTGACTCGTCTCCTTCACGCGCGCACGCAATGAGATCTCCTTTCTTTTTCGCGCGTTTAATTAAGACCGCGACCAAGCGTGTACGCGAACGAAGGTATGAATAGCTAGATGAGGAATTATTGCATTCTTCGGGATTTGGGGCTCGTTCTTTACTTTTAAATCTTTTATCAATTTTTCTTTCCCTTTGTAAGAAATTTACAAAACCTTTCATCAAATTCTTTATTGGGGTATATAATGCGTTAGTGAATTTTTTTCCCGAATGAATTTCTGTCAAGTAAATGCTGGAGATACGCGCCAATGGATGGCCTCCGCGTTATCACTATGCCTCTCTCGTACACCGAATCAAAGCGCACGCGCGTTCGTATCTGACGCATATATTAAATGCGATGTATACGCGACGAGCGCGTGGTCATGCACGCATGCGTTCGACGTGGCTGGATCCATGCAATCAGGATTCGCACTCGGGGGCGATGGATGGGAGAGAAAAATGGCTTTCGCCAATTCACAATCTCTTTACATTCTGTTTTCACAAAAATCGAAGGAATTATGCTTAAAAGGACAAGATGTACGACTTTAATAAGGGTCTTGATTCGTCTTTCCATTTTATTGAATAATTTGCGAGTTCTACATTTACGCTTCAATTTTTTTGTCGAAAATTTATTTGATATCTTACTTGCAGAAAATTGTTTAAGTAATAAAATGTAATTTTTAATTTTTATATGTGCTGAAGCTGCTACCCGTTTTAAGGAAATATTAAACGACGCAACTTTTTTTCAAATTGTTAACGAATCTTTCCAACTTCATTTTCGTAAGTGCATGTAAGAGGATTGTCGTTATAATTTTAACCGTAGCCACGAGTAAGATAAAATTAAATATAATATTCACCTCATCTCAGCGGAAGTTATCGATTCCGTGCCGTCAGGTTACAAATGGCTCGAATAAATCGCGTTTTCTCTCGAAGAAATCGCTCTAGTGGCCTTGCCGGAATTAAAGTTGGTCGGAAAAATGCGTATTACCGCGAAACTTTACTTACTTCGAACTTCAACCGCCAATATTTCCAATTGGTTCTCCCTCACGTCGTCGTATATTTCGCAAACATAAAGTTACATCGTTCTGTATACAAGGTATTAAGTGAACTTTTCTCCCCGCGAAACTTATTCCCACAAATTTCAATGAGACGCACTTCCATTAGTCCGATTTCGCGACGTCCATAACTCACAATTCTCATACATTTGTATACTTTTGCGGCAAATTAATTAAATTGCGGGAAATCTCATTTACGCGGAATTGATAACTGATAATACTTGTGTTATTCGTGGCCGAGGGAGCTTGACGCCGTTTCCGCTTTGAAAGGATTACGGGCCACATATGGCGGAAGGTGTAAATCTAGCGTCCGTTCGCTAACCTAATTCATCGTCAAAGCGGAGGCATACACCACCGAACCAAAGATAGGGCTAGCCGCTAGATTATTAATTCGGAATTTCAGTTATGACGATCCCTTGGAAGGAATTGGGCTTGGAAGCAATCGAGGCTTGGAAGGAATATCTGCTCTGCTAGATAATTTTCGATCCCTTTGATTATTATCGATCCCATTAGGAGAGAAATAAGGTAAGATAAAAGTGAGTTTTTAGATTACTTCTAAGGGGCCTATCCTGTAAACGTTAACGATATCGTTACGTGCTTTATGCGCAGAATTTTTGTATATATTTTTGATATATTATACCTACGCACAAGCACGACAATGTCGTTATCCGTTTACAGAATAGGCCCCTAAGTTGAAGACCAGCACTTTTTAGAATACTATTTTTTAGATTATACTTTAAAATTTTTTGAACACGATAAATATATTCTCCCCACATACTCCGGTGTGGCCGGCTCCCGGAGATGCGCGAGGCATTTCTGCTCCTCTTTCTGCGGGAAAAATATATTTAGAAAAATATAAATAGTCAGAAGTTAAATATAATTAGAAAAATAATAAATAAAATAAGCGAAGTGAATTTTTGTTGATAAAAGATAGTCTATATAGGAAAAAAAGATTGTGTCACACGAGCTATTCGAAACGGTTTTAAGACTTTCAGCATTATGGAATAATTATTTACTCATTGTTATTAATTATAGCTATAAAATCTCTATAATATTATGATATGATGTATGATAGTATTATTTACATATTATTGTTAGATATTAAAGTTAGATATTTTAAAGATATTATTAAAGTATTATATTATAGATATTAATATCTCCAACATTTTTTCTCCAGTAATATATCATCTCTTCAATTGAGTGTGAATCTTAATGTATTTTATCTGCGACTACTGTTTTGCTCGTCTCATCTCACGACCACGATTATTAGCATTATTACGAATCACAGTTGTCAACGACACAGCCGGATGCGTTTGCTTTATTAGACTGTTCACTTGCGTTATATATTAGAAATCCGGGAGAGGCAATTTGCACGTTTGTAGCAAACGGGCTGCACGTCTGTAAAAACGAGATTCTGGCCATTTTATTGTCCGCTATTCACCGTGGCACAAAGCGAGGCGCGATATCAAAGTGGTAGCTATCGCCCCCGGTGGTACATTTTTGTGTTATCCCTCCCCCTGCAACTCCCGTACATTCCTTAACAAACAGTCCCTTTGGCAATGGCTTGCAAACGTCATCGACGAGACCGTACGAGCATCACGTGGTGTAAGTGCGCGAAAACACACAAGGGTAATTATGTGTGTATTCTAACGGAATCCAGCCGCTCTCTCTTTCTGACAATACCGTTCTTGTTTATCGCGGTTTTCGTTGCTCGGCAATTGCCTGTAGCGAGTTTGCTCGACGTAACCCTTTTTTTCAATGAATTTCAGATCCTGATCCTTTACTTTTTTTTTCGAATAAAGCATTTTTATTTGAATCGTCGATTTGCAGATTGGCGGCCTAACTCGCCAACATTTTCAGCTTCGTTCAGTTTTTTAAAGCGTTACATTTTTGGGAACAGTGCGATTTATAATGACAAATGCATTGTGCGATGAAATCCGATTAAATGTTCTCCAGTTACTTCACGATTTTCGAGCGGAAATTCCGAAGCTTAATTTTATCCGACTAACTTGACCCCTGTACCGCGCTTTAACTGCAGATCGCGTTTCAGCTCGGAATTAATCTCATTGTGCGAACTTGATTGCTGGTAATACAAATATATGTATTACACGAGATGCGTATCAACTAATGACAGCGTAGTACGCGCGAAGGAAAACTGTGCAAAGTGTGACGCAACAAATTGATGAAACTTTCACCGATTTTTATGGAAAGCATCAATAAACGGCGACAATGAATGGCGTTATATATTTTACTTCGAGAATCAATTTTTGTTTTCATTGCGTCTTACTTTTTTCTTTCGCGAAATGCGTCTTGGAAAGAGGTTGAATTTTCCAAATTTCTCCACGCGAGTAGATGGCTCGAGGTATGTTTCTTTTTCTTTCGTTTTTTTTTTCGTCACTCGCGATTCTTGGCGAATGCGAGGAGACGGTTCGGCGGCCACAAATCATCGTCGTAGAAATCTAATTTACGGGCGCATGCGGCTTAGGGTGTCTATGCCCGCGGGTCCAGCTAAACGTGGGAAGTTGAAAAATGCGAATGCCCATTAAAGATTCGGTGACGGCCTTCGTGGTCCTCCGCCGTGCCGAGTCATCGGTTACCGGTTCCACCGGGGCACAACCCACCGGCACTAATTTACTGGTCGGCTTACTACGATTAGCTAGATTCTTTGTCACCTATATCGAGCCAGGTGTCTCACAACCACTTATATCGGTCTTCTTTGAAACGCGAACGCGATCAGAGATATATATGTATGTCTTGTTCGGAAATGTTGCGTGGCAATGAAACACACCACTGGATATGAGAAAACTGCAGTGTCACTTTTCACCCCAAGCTGCTCAATAATTCCGTCTCCTCCTTTTTATTTTCTGGGTAGCGACTTTCGCGACTTCTTTCTGATAATATCTCGGAAGATAACAATAGGGGTTAATACGCGTGTGATATCTGCGGATGACTGGGGATACTGTATAGAGACTACTCTCGAAAACCGGCGTCCCGGGAGAATGGTGAATAATTTATGAACGCAAACCGGAAAACGAGAAAGCGAGGATCGGGCGTGCTAAATCGGTCCACTTTTCACGCCGTCTCTGCCTGCGGGTGAGCAGTCGTGGAAACTCTCTCTGGAAAATTGCGGGCCTGAAAAATTATACGACGGAGACAACGGTGTTCTCGAGATTCGAGACCTTCACGTATATATCGCGGACGTATACTCGGGCGGGCTGCGAACGAAGCGAATAGGAACGAGACGTGGAATTTTGGAGACCTGGTTATCCTAATATGACACGTCTGGACGTGACCAGCAGCCTCCCGTTGAGAACGGAATATATTCCTTATACCTGATGTCCTCGAAGCGCAGGCCGGTTGCTACTTTCAGGGCCGCATCCGAATTCTTGCGTGTCGTTCTTGTGTTCCTTATACACTTGATATCAATCTACGGTCATATATTAGCTATATCAGCTGACTATTTGTTGGCGCGGAAAGCACAGTTTGTTGAGAAAGCGCTTTTTTAGCACGTCCTCTTTCAAAGAAACTGTTTTCGTTTTGAAATCTCTTCCTAACGAGGTATAATCCTTTCATCCTCAGCGCCTCTTGTGCCAAGAGCTTATGTTAAAAATGACATAATATTGATGATCAATGTCGAGATATCATGCCATTCAGAGCCGAAAATAACTTTGCTAGCTCATTATAGAAATACTAAATTATCGGTGGTAAAATGCTTATATATTTTGTACACGTCGCCTTTTCTGCGTCCCCAGTTTTGCAAGTTGCCTTCAATTTCGACCAACGGGGACTAACGTCTGTCTGGGATAAAGCGAATCCTTGAAGACGTGAACATAGTGCGAGCGTAATGATACGTACCGAGAGAGTAATAACCGCTCCGTTGGACAGGTAAAGGCTCGTAATAACAGTATTGACACGTTTGACAAGAAAATTGATCCGGCAATTTATTCGCGTAATGATGTTGCAAAAAAAATCAATTTGCCGCGTTTGAAAAAAATCTACGGCCAATCTACTTTAATAAGAATTGACATAACGAGAATCTTGTGTTGTCCACAAATATAATCTCTTAATTTTATTACACGCTTCTAATTTGAGATCTAAACAACTTTAAAATCACGACAAATTATGCATCTTGCTTAGTTAATTCGAGACTTCCGAATCGAGAGGGATGAGATATCTTTCATCCACCGCGGCTAGCGATAAAGAGAAAACTAGTAAAGCAGACGGCGGAATTACTCGAAAAGTCGCCGGCCACCGAACGCAAACGCGCATAATGCGTGATAATGTATTCGAATGGCGTCATAATATTGCCGGCCGGTTCGCGCTCGGGTGGCCCGATATTATTTTTGAAAATCTCGCGCAAACGACGCGCATTCCAGGGTGGGGCAGCCCCAGCATTAAATCATCCCGCTCTCGCCGCAGCCACCAGTGGTTGACCAGCGCGGCGGCCACTGCCGTTGCTGACCGCCGCGCCGCGCCGCACTGGTGCATACGGCAGTGGGTGTCTCGGTGCCTGGTAGTTACCACCATCGTCGTAACCCACCTCACGCCGTAATCTCCGATGATCGTGAACTCGGTTTATTGCGAGCGTGCTCTGCAGCGTTGCTAATAAATTCTTTTTCGGTCGGCAATCTATTCGTATACTCTGCGGTCTCGTTCTCCGTTCGCTTTCCACCATCGTCCCGCTTCATCTTTCTCGCGTTTGCCTCATTTGCCGTAATTCTGATTGGACAGCACTGACTTTCACCTAATTTGCCGTCACATATGAGCGATGAGGATCAAATTGGTAAATCCCAACTCTTTATTGAAATTAACATCGCAATTTTATTCGAAACGAAGATTGGTTGTGTACGCTATGTTTTACCGCATTTTAGAGGTAATTATGTTATCTCGTTGTACAATGATATACGAAAATTTTAATCGCATTCGGGAATGGCTTCTGTGTGCGGCTGTAAATTCAATCGAAAACTAACTAACGCGTCCACGCTAGATTATTGAAGCCATGTTAAAAATGCGTTAAACTGCGTTAAATTGTGGCGAACAAATATTATATTGGACATGTTGTAAGCCGACAGCGGATTTCATGATAAATGAATCAATTCGGCATAAGCTAGAACAATCATGAAAATGCACTACGACAAAAAAGTTGGACATTTAAATACTTTCGGCAAACATTTTCGGTACGAGAGAAATATTGCTGCTATTCCCGTAACCGGCTCAAATATTGATTTGAAATTGCAACGCGATACCGAGGCGAGGGCGTATACGTATGGAGTCGCGATCACGCTGCAGCCCTCGTTGCGATTCGCGTGGAAAGAGCGAGTCGAGTATCACGTCCGTCTGGGCCTTTATGGGGGGTCGTCTCTCGCGCCCGAGAGACGAGACCGACAAACCGAACGACCGTTCGTTCTACCAACGAGAGCAAACACTTCGGACTCGGAGAAGGCACTTCCGACCAAACACGTATTAGAGTAAAAGAGAGCGAGCGAGAGAGAGAGAGAGAGAGAGAGAGAGAAGATGAGAGATATATATATCCACACATATATACGTGTGCATATATGCATGTATGCAATCTGGAGAACGAGGGAGATTCGTTCGTGTTTGATGGACGAACATATCGTCCTGGCACGAAAGAAACACGTGGCGCGTCCATGGCATCGTCCACTCCTAGCGTATCCCTAATTAGGCTCGGTACACGCTTCGAGTGCTCTCTTTCTCTCTCGACTACCTCGTCTCGCGGAGTAAAAGCGCGCGCACGCGCGCTCATCTATGTGCGGAACTTTCCGTACACGTCTGGCACACGTGGGTGGCGATTACTCGAGTACTTTTTGAGGGCACTCGAGAGTTAGTAGTTGGATCCGAATTGGCGCGAGGATCGTTCACCTACGGGCATGGAGATTGTTTTTAATTACTGGGAAAGAATCGTTATCTGCAATCGCATCTTTTTAATGAAGAAATTAATGAAGAACATTTGAGTCTATTTTTTAAATGAATTATGTAACTATTAGGTAATTACACAATTTTTTTATTGTTTGTGTCAAAGATAGAAATTGCTAAGCAGTTTATACAGCGTATCAAAAAATGGATTGTAAAATTTTTAATTTATACGCGATTGGATATAATGATACGGTATTTTTACGAATAATTAGTTTTGGGGTGCGACAGTTTAATTACGCGCAAATATTTTTTTATTTTGCCTCGTTGTTGCAGCCGAGAATTTATTTTCGTCGGAACAGACGGCGCGTGATGGTTTATAACCATCGCGCGATGTTTTACAGGTGGATTGACGCGAAAAGAATTCCGACGGATATTTGACACACGTGCCGGGGATTTGAATTTGTAATTCGACGCTTTTGTCGATCCCGTGAAAATTGAATGCGCCCGTTAATGGCACCCAAATTCGTACCGGTGTCACGTATTTGACGGTATGACGGCAAATACTTATACAATAAGGCGCGCGAATCGGATTCGCGTTAATGCGCGTGTGCATGTCGCCTCTCTTACCTGGGAAAGGAGAGTCCCGTTGCATAGAAATAACTTGCACGACCCGCGGTGGAATCTTTTTTACGCTACCTGTCTTTCTTACAAGAGTGCTCGACCGTGAAATAAATATGATAATGACCAAACGTAATTTATTTCCTTTTCAATAAAAATCGTGACATTAAGATTGACACGTTTAACGGAAACGCGTGCGAAACTTTCATATGCGTGATTTGACAATTGCGTTTACTTGTACTTCCATTTACTCACATCTTTCGAGAAGGAAAGCGTGAAAGTGCATTGAAAGTGAAAAGCGATTGATTAAATATAAAATTATCGCAATTATCAAATCTTCCCGTTTTGAATTTCGTGAGTCTTCTTGGCGTTCCGACACTTGAAAACGTTCACTTATCACTTGGCTGCTCATTACGGTCTAATTGTAAGAGGTGAAAGTTCAATGTAAATTCATTTACGTTTCGAATTGTGGCCTGAATCGTTTTGTTCAAGTGATCTTGAGCCATCGCGTGTGTATTAATTGATGACAGCAACCCTCGTCGCAACCGGCGCGCTTAGCGGCGCCCACGATGCGTGCGTGCTTTATGCGTGCGTCGTTGTGCAGTCACCGAGGCAGGCAACGCTGACGATGATCTTTTATAGATGCGTCTTCAATTTATACCTCCATCCAGAGACTAATTAAACGGCGGCACTTGTTACCCGTCACGCTCGCTTTACGAGCGATGTTTCGACATTTATTAACTTTCTCCTGTAGTTTATGATTTTCAAGGTTCTCCACGTAAAGTTCTGCGTGCCGGATGATAAATCGCTATATTACTCGCGTGGCGTCATTTGATATAAAATTAGCATTGAGAAAAAAAGTTCGTTATAATTACTCTTATTGTTAGTTAAATGCGGCGTATGGCATCACACTCTTGTGCGTAAAATTGTATAACACGAGGAGAATTCTGGTAGAATGCTGCAAGAACGACGCCGGGTGCGCGCATCGGCAGCGGCCGCTGTTTACCTTCGATTTATGACGGCGCATAATTAGCCAGGCCAAAAGTGAAACCTCTGTTTACGGTGCTGGCCAAGCGAATCCTCCGGCAGATCGAAACGACAGCTTCGAGAGCTACCGGGGACTATTTGAGAAAAAATTGACACCGTCGGCTGTGCGGATGTGCCAGCGCGCGATAGTGCCAGGCGAGTTCTCTCCTTTCGCTAGCGCGCGGATTCATGAATAATTTATCGCGGCAGTAAACGCGAGACAAGTTGTCGCGCTGCGCAACCTTCTAACTTTAATTCTCGAATTCGCGCGTACCGTTTGAACGTGTGTAATTTCGCGTCAAGGCGGAAACGAAATTTTTCACCGACGTAATGCGCGGGGCCGATATTGACGAGGGAGGGGGGGAAAGGGGGAAGGGTTAGGAGCGAGAAGGGGGCAGGGAAGGGGGACCGACGTGTGACGGTTGGTTTTTCAATTTCGGCGAAATTTCACCGTGAATTTACCGACATGATGGACGTTTAATCGAGCGCGCTTCAACGAGTATCCGCAAAATAAACATCGTTCCGCGCCGATGATTATTTCGCGATGTGTCCCGTTATACCAACAAAAAAAAGGAGAGAAAAATAGAGGAATTAACGCGGCGCGCGCGTTCCCGATGTCGAGAGTCCGGGGGATTTGTGGATTCTTGTTGCCCTACGCCCGACCGCCGCCGGTCACGTGGCAAATTAGGGAGCTTATCTATAAACATCGTCCTCCCATTCCGTCGGAGAGATCGGCGGATCCTCGACAATCTCCTCGGCTTTTGATCCGGCAATTATAAGCTCTTTGTTTTTGCCACATAATTTGGGTACGGCGTGACGGCTCTTTCTTTTACCTGAGCCCGTGGAAGATCAACGCCAGTTAAACGTGCCTCGGTCCGAAAAAGCATTAATTCTAGATGAATTTAATTATGCAGCTCTAATTAATTGACTCGTCAGTATGTCTTATTAACGTCTTTCCGCCTCTCGCCGGTGCCTCGTGCCCGCTTGCGCCGTTCGGGGGGAAACAGTGACATTTAATAGGACGCGCGCAGAGTTACATAATGTCCCGGCAACATGATATCATAAGGTTTCGACGATATGGGAGCTAATGGTTCGCCATTACGGAACGTATAAGATTTCCCGTCCTCGACAGATGAATTTTTGGATTACACGGATGGCTACATTTCCACGTCGCGACCTCGAGAGAGATACATAATGCGTTCCTTTAAATCTCCGCGCTATACGTGCCGATGATCCTCCACTGGATTCTCTTTTGGTAGACGAACGTGTCAAATCATTTTTGTGATAAATCTTTTCGTGCGCGGTATTCTTTCGTCGGCGGATCGATTCCACGGTTCATCGATGACTCAGGGCGTTTTGCGTCGTCGAGATGTGTTAACTGGCCAGTCACGATGCACATGTTCAGCCAGGGAAACGTATAGCGTGTTTCCCGTGGTTGATGTGCGGCACCCGGTATGCACGCGCACACGGTAAAAGGACGAGAAGCGTCAAGTGTCGTGCGCGAGGTTATTGACATTATTGACCAAATATTGGCCCGCCTCGTGAGAAATGTCGGTTTCCTTTTATCGCTGTTGCCCGGATCGTCGTTGAGGCAGTGACGACAATTATCGAGTTTACCACGCGGATAGGTTCAGAATAGTACACAAATTGATACAAAATATATATATCTTCGATTGTTTATTTATTATAATCATTGTTTGCTAGAAGAAAAATCGGAGTTTTTTTATTTCAATATTACAGCAACTTTCGATGTGTCAATGTGTGCGTTAATTTTCATAGCTCGTGCGCGTGAAAGGTGAAAGACGAGCACTAACCCGATGTAGAGAGAAGGCCGGAGAGGCGATCAATGAAGATTCCCGAAGAGGCATCCGTCGTCCCACGCATTCAGTGTGTCATACCGGAGACACGGTGGGTGCTCATCACGAGACCCCGGTGTCACGAGGAGGGAGGAGAGGCATCGTCGGTCACCGTGACCGTATCAGAATCCGTGACACGCCGACACCGTCGGGGTGTCGCGTGTACGTAACGCACCCCGCTCTGCACGCACGTGCACAATCGCTTCGCAGAACCGCGCATCAGCCCGCAGATGCTCGCGTCGTGAGTGCCGGGATCTCCGACGGGATTGTGTAACATATTCCAAAATACACCGAAATGTCGCGTTATAATTGACGCAAAGTAGAGAAGGGATTATTTACAGGCAATGCCTTAAACTTGCTGCAATTTAGATATTTAAATTACTTCTCGCTTTTTTTTTTTTTTTTTTTTTTTTTTCACTTTCATGTGTAGGACTGCCGCGCATACGTGTACGTGAAATTAACGCGAACGCCACGGTTTCCTCTTCGCGCTAGGTACCCGTTGTGTAATTGGAACTCATCGTGTTTTCGCAGGAAACGGAATAGGCGTATGCGGTTACGTTGGTTTCCGAGCTGCACCTAACTCGAGAGGCGTGTAGAGACCTATACACAGGTCGCATAGCTGTAGCGTGATATTTTTTAAACGGTTGTAAAGCGTCAGTGTCGAACTAGCTTTGTTTTTTACTTCTTTAACTCTCGTCAACCTACCTGAGGTATTTTTTTACCCCCATGTATCTAAAAATAGCGATTTTCTTCTGTTTTATCGAAGATTGTGTGATTCCGAGGTTATTTTCGTAGTAATATTTATAGTTTTTGTTACTTTTGATTTCAATATAAAGTGAGTAATTATAAGGTGGGTCAGAAACGACCCTACCTTATGTAATTACCTAGGTGGGTTATATGAAATAGAGCATCAGATGGGCGGCAAGAGTTAAATCGCGCGGTAAACTAAATATTAAGTGTATTTCATTAAATATACTTTCCAGTAGACATCATAAAATATATTTTTATATAAATATATTAAAAGAATTTTTCTCCTAAGAATACCTAAAGAAGGGAAACACTTCGGGACTAACGATGTTAATGGCGAGCGAGGAGAGAGAGAGAGAGAGTGTGTGTGTGTGTGTGTGTGTGTGTATGTGTGTCCTTCGTAAAACATCGTTGCAGAAACGCGGGCCGCGCGAGTGTTAGTAGGAGGAACCGGTGTAGGCGAGCAACGTCGCACCTCACGCTGTTTCTCTCCCCCGGGAAATTTCAATGCGGCAAATCTCGGCGGTGAGACGGAATAAACTGGAGCGTGCATAACTCGGTTGCCTTTGCCACCGGCTGCTGCTTTCTGCCGCTATAAATTCATAAACTACAAGTTCGCCGCGACGGCGACGGCGGCGGCGGGTCCCTTCGTCCTCGGAGCGCCGCCTCGGCGCTGTTCCATCGCCACCCACACGCCTTACCCCCTCAAGAGGGAGGTTGAAGACGGCGAAGGGGACTGGGATGGCAAGGACGAGGGTGGGAGGGGGAGAAACTGTTGGAAAGTTTCCCCGGTTACCTCCCGTGGTAGCCTCCGCCCACGTACCTTCCAGAACCGCGCCGCCGGCGGGCGAGAGAAACTCGAGTCGGTGCCTCGATAAATTTGCGAGTAGTTAGTTACAGCAAGAAACTCCCTCGGCGGTGGTTTTGACACACGGACACGTGCGGCCGTGTACGCGCGAGCGAGCGCCAGAACCATCGCCTCCACCGCCGTCGTCATCGTCGTCTTCGTCGTCGTCGCCGTCGCTGTTGCCATCGCCGTGCGCGCGCTTGGGTATTAAATTCACCTTGGAGTACGAAGGAGAACATCGGCTTTCCGATCGGAACTCGCTCACTCGCACGGAACTCTGAGAGCTCGACGCGATTGTCGCCGGAGCCGCTCGCGCTCGCGGCGGTTTGTTTTCTAACGAGCTTCCTCGCGGCTGCGATCGATCGCGTAAGTTTCGCAAGTCGCGAACAATTACGCCGCGGCTAGGTCGAGGCGGTAGAGATACTTCGTATGCGCCTTACGTCTTTCAATATGCAGTTGCCAATTCTTTTCGCGAGCGCGTCTGTAACTCTTACTCGCAACTCGCAACTCCAATCGTTTCTCAGGGAATAAATGCAGATGTTTTAAAATTTTGACGAAAGTTGGTTCTCATACATCTGTATTAAACGCATCTTTCTTCTACAAACAGTCGCTAAATTATATTACCATTAGCCTTTTGTAAATGAAAAAAAAAAAAAGATTTGATATACAAATAATCAGCTCATATAATTTGTCTCTCATCTAAATTTCTGTTGATGACTTTTTATTTAAGCGTTCGCGAAGTAAAATAGCCGGTTATACCATACTCGCGTCGTTTCTTATGCACCAAGTCGCCGGTGGCTTTTTTAAACGGTGAGCGTAATCCAACGCTAAAAGTTCGCGCTCCAATGAGTGCGCCTTCTTGTAAGACGATTCGTATCGCCGGCAACTTCTGGCATCGTCCTGTTACGGGTTTTCGGTCAATTTGTGCTCGGTGTCGAGCATCGCCGGTGACGTCCGCGGTATCACGTCCGGTAATTCGATATGCGCGGTAGAAAGTTCGTGTTTTTCCGCGGGAGTAAGCGGCCAGTGTGAGTAAGTGCGCGCGATCAGCATTCCTTTCTCGTACGGAATTACGCGAGGAAGGTGATGCGCGTGAGGCGAAAGTCAACGCGTGACACGTGGCGCGACGAATTAATTATGCGATCGCGCGCGTAACCGTTGTCGTCGCGCATTTATGGAAGAACGCCTGGATTCGAAGAAAGAAGGGACACGATCGTACCGCGCACGTGTCGAGGGACAATTCTCCATTCTCCTCAATCTGAACATACAAAGAAGAGAAACCAGTATTTTAACAAACGTGTGTTAACCATATGTTTAATGGATATTGACCAACATTGTGATGAAATCAGGTAACAGATATTTAACAATCTTCATCTTTTGCCACGTACAAAAAATATGAAAAAAATTTTAAATTTAAGAATTTGTAGATTGAATTTGATTTTTTTGTGTTCGAATATTTTTAAGGATTTCATATTTTCTAGTCTGTACTCTGCAGAAAACTAAAAATATGAACTAAAATTGTGCGGGAAATATAACTCAGATTAGAATGATCTTTTGAACAGTCAGGTTTTTTTGTCATCTGGTTTTTCTTTTCTTACAAATATTCACCCGTTTTCTTAGAGTCTGTCTTAAGCCACAACGAGTCTTAATTAGCGTGCCCAGGTGTAAAGCACACGCGGCACACGTGTTGTTAACAGGCTTGAACACGTTTCTGCTATGGTTTCATCATAATTCGCTCACGGTCCTCCCGAAAGTCTTGACAAAGATTTCAAAATGGTTCAAAATTAATATATTATTAATACTTTCTTAACCGTTGATTTAGGCATATGCAACGTTAACTGCAAAGTATATAGTGTAATTATAGACCGCATGTTTTCTTGCGAGACAGAGAAAGGGCCGGAGACAGAGGCTGATGCTTTTTATTTTTTTTTTATCGCAGCTTCGTACTTTCACGAGACTTGCGTTGATTTTAACGTACTCGATATTTTACTCTGAAATAACGTCCGAGTCCGCGCAGTGTCGGATTGCTCGCAATATCTTTGATGGCCGCTCCCGCGTCCGTATCCACGAAATCTTTTCGCGGCTGCCCGACCGTTTTGCGCCCCGTCGAACGCAAACGTGGATCGACATGGTCGCGGCTACCGGATTTCACCCCTGGCTACACACTCTTTTCGAGTCCACGATACTTCTTCCCTCCCCCTTCGTCTTGCCTCTCAAGCGGTCCTGGCTGCCATTCGATCCGGTCCACGATAGTTCGGGAGAAGGCGCAACTCAGCTGGAATATCTTCGTGTTCGGGATACGAGTGAGCGGAGCAAAAAAAAAAGAGGAAAAAGAAAAACGAAGAACACGAAACAGAGAGAGAGAGAGAGAGAGAGAGAGAGAGAGAGAGAGAGAGAGAGAGAGAGAGAACACGAGAGATGCACTGGAATGATTTCTCCTCTATTCCTAGTTGATGAGATCTTATAATTAATAAATAGCGAGATAATAATTTGTAATAGTGATTTAATTAGATTTTTAAGAAGCAGTTAGCTTTAATTTTGAGATAAATAATTTAGATTTAATTTTTTCAATCACGATTAATTATCTCTAAAACTTAAAAGCGAACTTGATTATTATATCACACCGAATCGAATTTTATTACTGCTATTTTCGTAGTAAAATTTTTATCAATATGTATCAATTCAAAAACAATGCACTTTAACGACATCCACTGAAATTGGCTATTCCTCTCTTTTTTTTTTCAAGTTGCTCATATCGTTTGCCGCATAGAATGTTGTGTCAGGATTTCGTGTTCCTATCCGAATACACGAAAATCGATTACGGAGTGTTACCTCAACGATCTCTTGTTCCCCCTCTCGTCCTCGACATTCCACTCAGAAAGAGAGAGACAGAGCGAGAGGTGGGAGAGGGAGAGAGAGAAAGAGAGAGAGGACAAACCTTCCGGAAGACGTCGGTGGTCGCGCGCAGAGGGGTCGTTTATATAGCCTAGATTTGATTTAAATCTCAGATTATTGTGCCAGACACGAGGCTCAGGATCAGAGACTGGCATTTTGTGATTTCCATACAGGAAGCTCTGTAACGAGAAACCACCTCTCTCTGCGTCCCTCCCTCTCTTTCTTTCTCTATTGCTATTTGCTCTCTTCTCTTCGTACCGTTCTTTCTTCTGCGTTCTCTTCTTCTCGCTTGGAATCGAGCGAACAGTCGGGCTCTCGCTTGATACTGGTGTGTGATTACCGATTTCTTGTTATCTGGTATGGAGTTGGTATCTTCAGAGACGATACAGACGCATTACCACCACGTCTCTTAGCTCGTAGAAAGCCATATATAAGCTGACATTTGCCGATCAGTTAAGGCGAATCGATAAGATAAATCATTGGTATAAAATAATGCCAATGTCGAAAGTATGTTTATCAAGAGCCTTACGGATAAACGTTATATAGATAACGAAGTAAAAGCTGGAAGGATTTTCATCTGATTATTTTAACGATTTTTGAGTATTTCGACCAATAATAATTTGTTATCGTTGACTAAATATATCTTACTAATTTACGTGAACCAATAAAAGCATCTTACTAAAATATAAAAAAAGAAAATACAGAGAGTGAAGTTAAAAGAGACGGACAAACCGTGCGGCAAAGACAAAGAGGAAAAATCAGAAGAATCTGTCTAACCATCCTGTCGGTCCTAGAACCTAGCTTGGACCAGGTGTGCTCGTTGAGAAAACACGAGGGGGAGGGTGATCAGGCTCCGCTCAGGGGTGGACTACAGGCTCCTGGGCCGCTATGCGAACGAATGGATCATTGAGGGAGGGCGGGGCAGGGGGAGGGGGGGGGACCGGTAACGAAGGTAGAGAGACGGCGGCTACCTGAGAGGTCCTTCGCTCAGGACCTCTCCGGCGGCCCTTCTCCGGGCTTTTTGGGCGCCCAACTGTCTGTGCCGGTTATACTGCTTTCGGTACGCGTCGGCGGCGGCGCGGCGGCACCGATTTTCTACTTCAGGATTCTCGGAGAGTGAATTCGAGCGTATCCGGCAAACGCCGACGGCTCTCTCCGATGGCATGCCCGAGAAATAATTTCAGATCTTTCATCATTTGTTGCTTTCCATTTTCTTTTTTAAACAGCATTTTAAGCGATATGTTTGCACAGTATTATATACTGTGGATACTATAATCGTTTGTGGACTCGTGACACGAACGAGACTGTAGACGAAAATATCGGTTCCATTGAATAAATATGTGATTTATTACAGCCAATATTTGTACTTTAGACTCTAATATTAGACGATAATGATTATTTCTACTTAGATTGATACTGTATTATAAATATTAAGCAAGTATTTATTTGGATTCGTATTTTATTCTAGAAAAAATATATAATAATGTTCATTATAAGATGTTAGGTTAAATAGCTGCTCTATCATGAAATGTAAACCAAAGTAAAACTTCATACCTGACAGTCAATTTATGAGATTATTTGGTACAGTCAGTATTTGAAAACTAAGACCATCTTGACAGACTAACGGAGTCAGATGTAAAAAACTTCATCGTTGTTTTTGGATATTTTTATTTTCGTTATTTTAGCTCGATGTTTGCTTGACGGCACACTTGATGGTGTTTAGATCTTCATATATCTAACGTTGATCAAATATTGAATCTATTAATAGAGCTCTTATTAGAAACGATTTCTACGATTACGCTTGAGTAAATACACTATTATAATATGATATACGTGAGTGGTTACACCGTCTTGCAGCTTTTAAAAGGAGTTACTAAGTTATTTTATGAAAGAAAATATGAATATTTTCTGAAATCCACAAACACACCAACAATTAAGCCGTTAAGCTTTCTGCCTGAAAGTTTGTTGCACAATCATTGTCGTCTACGAAGACTTTATTATTCTAATCGCTCACACGTGACAGAATTACATCCACGTACGCACGCTCGAATATTGAATATGTTAATAAATTCGCTTATCAGTTTGCGCTATCCGTGATTAGAACTTATTATAAATAATGGGAACCAGTGCAGGGGGGGGGGCCGACTATGAATGTAATACGACCTCGTGATGTAATCGTGTAAGGCGGACGAGTCGCGCGTGGGTGATCGGTCGCGGGCTACTGCGCATTGTAAGTTACATTTAACATACACACATGTAATATATATGTATAATTACGCACGTGCGCACGGGTAAAAGGACGCCAAGGTGTCGGCAAACACGAGCGAGTACAGATAACCTCGGGGTAAACGTGTAAACTCGGCTACCAGTGTTACGAAACCAAGCAAGGTCTGGGAATCTCCTATGTTTTCCGTGTTAATATTTGAACAGCTCCGTCTCGTAGCCAACCGACCGACGCGACGCAAACGCGACGATTTGGAAAAAAACAACAGGATGAGAGAAGGAAAAGAAAGAAAGAAAGAAAAGAAAAACACGTGCGATTTTTTCTGCATGTTTGTACCGTTTGGAGAGACGTTGCATCCATAATGCAACGTAAATACGAAATCGACGCGACGGGGTGTCCAAACATACTGGCGCGGCGCCGTTTTTCTAAGCACAGGTATAGCCGAACGCGTCTTGATGTCTGTCTATTTCTCGTCGTCGTATCAATGATGCTAAAAGTTTTCTCAAAAGGAAAGCCGACATTAAAGCCGCAAAAATGCGACGGAGACACGATATTAATGATTGGAACCGAATATAAGCCTTTTAAACCGAGGATAAGCCTAAAACTGCGGAATCCCATTAAAAGGTTTCACTTAAACACTGACTTTCTTCAGGTAGATCCTTAAGCCTCGTGGGACAGTTCTTTAGAAAAACTATCGCACAAAAAAGAGCAGCAGGCATTCTTTAACATTTTATTAGTCTTCTAAATGGAAATTTTTCTCGGAAACAAGGAAGAAAGTAGTAAGTCGAATGTATTTTTTTCCTGTGGCTGTCGCCTAATAACTCAACAAAAAAAAAAGACTTTTTTGAACACCAAAACATGACTAGTCATTTCCTGTAATTTTTTGGACGCTGAATACAATATTGTTTAATTATATTAATCAAACTTAAGGATTTTTCAGGTCGCTGAATACTAATCTGATATCAAAGTTGATAAATTCAAGGTGACGGAGTCAATATGGCGGGTATCAAAAGTAAAAAAATTCGAATTCCTTTTAAGAGTCGAAAGTCCTAACAACATACTTAATTTTTATTGCAATAAAACTTCTCCAACACGTCACATATCGTAGATGTAATATGCAAAAATACACTAAAATAGTCCTTTTTGAAATTTCTTAAAATTGTGTTGTGATAGAGAACACTTTAGTAAACGGGATCGTATTCAGCATCCAAAAAAACTACGGGAAACGATTATTCTCATTCTTATGCACTTTTTTTTACAGCGTAATCGAAATTTTCTTTTTCGAGAGAGACGTCAGGTAGAAATCTCTAGCACGATATACATGTAACAATTTCGTGAAGTTCGGAATCCGGTCAAGCGCCAGTATAGCAAATCGGCAAAATCCTCCCAAAAAAAGAAGGGAAAGAAACACGTTTAATTCTATGCATTCCAATCTTTTTTGGGATACGCTTTCGAGTTTTTAGTCGCGTTTTGTAAAAAGCAACAGCAGTGCGAACTGCTCGCGCGCGACTCGCATGAATATTCATCTCCGGTGTGGAAATTCGTCACGAAATTTCCACGTCACGCCGTTAAAGCGCCTCGCTTGTATCCGCGAGTATATTTCCTGCTCTGACTATCTCTCTCTTTCTCTCTCCCTCCCTCCCTTTCTTCCACCTCCCCCTCTTCCTTCTCTCTTTCTCTATCACGTCGGGTGTCCCGAAAGGTATTCTGAGTTGCTTTCCGCCGCGCCCACCCCCGTAGGGATTATTTCCTATTAATATGCATTATGGCAAGCATGCCACAAAGCAACGAGAGAGCCAGCCTGGCACTGTGATGTAAATAAACTTAGGCTCCCGGATCTTCCTCCTTGCCTTGGACACGCTTCTTTTGTAATTTTGTCCCGCGCAGCTTTGTCTCTTCGAGGTAATACTTGCCTTGCTACACCAACTGTCCGGTAAACATTTTTCATTTTCCTTAATTCGGTCGTTTGGCGCTACCCTGCGTAATTTAAGAGAGACAAAACAATGACACAATTCTGCAATAGCTCGCGAAAAAAAAGGGTTTCTCTGCTTATTTTTATTTCTCTGCAAAGAGACAAAAAAATGAAATGCTCGGAACGTTACGGAATTATTTTTTTCAACCGGAAGATTTATCTTTTATTCATTATGACTTGATAATATGATAATTCTATAAATAGGTCATCCATACGCCCGTGCAGTGGAGCAAGTATGGGATGACTCAATAACCCTTGCCCTTGACGTAACTTCTTATGAGTAACCTGTCGGTTTCATAACGGGGAATGTGAAGGAAGACGCATTTTTCGCGCGACAGGCTGTGACCCGGGTATTCTTGAACGGGCGCCATCCTGAGCATTTATAAACAAATTTGAGAATCGTATATCACGGTCATTGTCCCTAGCCCTCGTGCTGACGAAGATCGTCGTATAAGAGAGCCCGTGTACGGTGAATGACAAAAGAGAGCGAAAGAGAAAGAGACACGCGGAGAGGGAAAGAAAAGGAGAGACGGTAGAACGCTTGTGTCGATGAGCCCTTTTGAATCGATCGGCATTTGAATAAATTCACCTGCACGCCCTTCGAAAGGAACTGTGTGTCAAGGAACTAGCGCGGAGAAAAAAAAGGATTATATCGAGAAATATTTTTTTTTCTATTGAAAAGTCGCGCTGTTTTCATAATTATGATATTCGCTTATTTAACTGCTTGGTTATTTAATGATTTAATTAATTATGACGCTGCTCGGGAGGCTTAGGCTTTAAAATACAACGCTGTTTTCTCGTTACGCGTTCAACGTCTTTGGTATATTTTTATTTACGTTTGCTCCATTGAAAGAGCGATGTACAGTCATACTTAGCCTGGGGCGTGAAATGCGGCCCGATTGATCTGCTGTTCCGCATTTATGTTGCATCGAGTACAGAAGTGTCGTTTATCGTATCGGTCGAAATATAATCGCATATTTTATCCCTATTCGTTTTTCAGCGTCGAGCGGCGTCGGAATCTTCGCAGGACGAAATACGTAACTGAAATCTCAGCATCCAGACCCCTGCGCACCTCTCCCTGCACTCCTCTCTCTCTCTCTCTCTCTCTCTCTCTCTCTCTCTCTCTCTCTCTCTCTCTCTCTCTCTCTCTCTCTCTCTCTCTCTCTCTCTCTCTCTCTCTCTCTCTCTCTCTCTCTCTCTCTCTCTCTCTCTCTCTCTCTCTCCCCCCCTCTTTCTCGTGCGCGCGCGCGACAACCGTGAACGGCCCCACAACGACTCGCCGCTCTGCGCTCGTTTTCCCTCCCCTTTTCATCCCCTGTCGGCGTCGGAGGGTCTGTAGCCGCAGCTGCCGCACAGCTCTCGGCCAGGTGTGCACTCTCGCAATGTTGCCGCTAGGGTAAATTTCCCCCCCGGCCCCTGCTCGCTGTCCCCCCCTCGCCTTTCCGTATACCGCAGCTCTTCTCTTCGTACGGTTAGTTTTCGCCGTCGCCATCGAACCGTCCTCAATTCGGACGAAACCGATGCCAGGATTTCGCATACCTCGGAAAATATTTGCCGCCACGCACAAAAGACGACCCACGCGCTGCCGCTGCTCGTTCGACACGCAAATATCATCTCTAATAATATTCTTAGGTTTGCTTTTTAATCCAATAGATAGTTTTTGAGTGCGCTTTGGAAAAACAGCGTCTGACCATAACATTTATTTACTTTTCCTTGTCATACATGTTTATATTTGTCAACGACCTAATTCTTTATTTCAGATCGCAAAGATTATTGGTTTCAACAAATATATCAATTTCTAATACAGCTGATTTCGTTATAAAATTTTTGAACAACTACAGTTTTACCAATATTGGAAGTTGATACTGCAAATAGATATTATCTCTCGTAGGTTTGATGAAACATTTGGTGTCACTAATAATAAGTAGTGTTGTAAAGCACAATCTCGAACGAGACAGTGGTATTTTGCCGAGAAACGTTATTATTATTTCTCGTACATGATAATCTATCGTTAACACGTACAGACGACTCTCTCTTCTTCCCAATTAAGATTTATCGATGACTGATTGATATCAATAAATGCTAATAATAGCAAATATCAGCCAATAACAGCAAATAATTTACCACTGTACTGTAATAGAAGTAAAAACCATTTTACATAAATCTGAAAAATTCACATCTGTATATTGTCAATGCAATTGTTACATCACCCTCTTTATCTCGACTCCTTATCTCGCATTTATTCCGCAATTTGTACGCGAAATTTGCGCGTTCGAACGAGCTCGGTCGGTCGATCGACGCGCGTGGACGCGAGTTTTGGTGCGACGCAGCGTGATGAAATGTATTTTTATTACAGGACGCATACACAGTCGACAGATAGGAAATTGCGGAAACCAGCGACCGACGATGTCTCGATAAGAGCGGCGTCGGGCTACGCTCTCATTGCCTCAATTTCCACTTCCACTTCCACTTCCACTTCCGGCCGCGATCGCTTTTTCCCATCGGCCGAGCCTAAAAAACCAGCGTCACGAACCCGCGCGAACCCGTGTGCGTCACGCTCGCTCGGCATTGTCGAGTGAAAAAGTGGCGCAATAAAAATGGCTAGTGCGTAAAGCCGCCAAATGTACGCGCGAATATTTTTTTTTCCTCAAAAGCGTCCTCGCGAGCATTTTGAAACCCATCGCGGCATGAAAGACTTATCGTAACAGGTTGCGATCGTATCTAAACGCTATAATCGTATCTTTGCGTCGAGACAGGCAAAAATGGACTCATATTGCAGCATAGATAAATCAAAAATCGTGCGACTGAAAAGCACAAATAATACTTCCTTTTTTTACTTTACTTAAATATGACTGTCGAATGAAAATAGCTTGTTCTCTCTTACCACTGAACGCCTTTGACTTTAATTAATTCGTGCGGCGCAGGAGATAAGATCCCAGTAAATTCAATTTCGTGTTGTCGCACTGCCGGAAATACCATCGAAAGCGAGTGCGACCTATTGCTATTGCGGAACGGGGCAAGCGGGAGAGAAGTAGGATCCATGGATCCATGGATCCGAGGCGTCACGACGCTCGGCTGAGCGTGTATCCCACCTGAATACCGGAAGCCAGGGGTTCCCCGTGACGATGAGGAGGGAGAGAGGGGGAGAGAGAGAGAGAGAGAGAGAGAGAGAGAGAGAGAGAGAGAGAGAGAGCGGGAGATAGAGCTAGCCTACCGGAACACCGGAACCGGAAGGGTGCGGAACCTACGCGCTGATTTCATCCGCTGATGAGACCGTAGCGGCTCGTTGACTTTACCAATGTTGTTATTAGATAGTCTGCGTTCGCGCGTCAAAACGCGCTGTTCTTAGGACATGAGCATTACATTTCGGACAATGCGGGATAATTTAAAATACGTTCCATTAAAACGTTGCGAATAAATTTAAAAATTCTGAAACTTGAAAGCACATTGAATGAGCAATACATATATTTTACGTGCAAATATTATGCTTAGCAATTTGTGAAGAGTAAAATGCGGTGAGACTTATGTCAGAAAAAATGCGAGCGTTCTGTACTTAATTTATTTTGAACATTGATATGCTCATTATGAGCTACATTTACAAGACACTATTTTATATCGTGATTTTTTATTTATCTAAACACTTATATTTGAGTGTCATATCGCTTACAAATGATCCGCCAGGTGAAGGTGGTCCGATCTGCGGACAAATCCAGAGGCACGCGAGCTTATTTTGACACACAGGCGTCTCTTTCAGCTGCGTCGACCGAGCCGAGCCTCGCGGATCGCACGTCAAAAGATTACTTTGTGCCGTCCGCGAACGATGACTAATGAGCCGGGGTGGTTTAAACAAAACGTCGGCGTATCGGCGCGGCCCCGAACGAAATTGCTCGGCAACCTACCGCGTTGCGGCCGGTGCGCCTAAACAAGAGGCCGCCATTAGGGCCAAATGATTCGAGGCAGCTAGCCACTCGTGATTAAAAGGGCGATTTGTTAAACGGATACCGACGCCTGGCATCGCGGCGACGTGAGTTGGCCAGATTTTAACCCTATCTTTTCTGATGCGTTCACGAAATAGCTCGCGTTTTGGGCCTTCTCTTTCCCCTTCCTTTCCTTTTTATTGTTCAACGCGTGGCGAACTTGGCGAGCGCGCGATAACTCAGATATTTCATTTCGGCGACGGCGCGTTCCGCGAAATTCACCTCGCAATGTGCTCGGTGGCAGTTTTGTGTACAGGCTTGTATAAGTGGCTACGCTGATTGCGACGATCCCGTTATTTCCGTTAACACAGCTCCTTGTTGGGATACGCCATTGCGAGCTGATGAAGGGAATAATGTTTCGCGAATTGTAATTAAATTTGAAACACTCACCGAGACTCGCACCCACCAAAGGTAATTCTTATTCTGTTTTATTTAAAAATTTAAAATATATAAAACTGTTTTGCGTTTTGAAAATTATTATACAAAGTTAAATTCAACGATTATAATGTTATAGCGAAATTCGATATCTATATATATATTTGAAAGTTGTCAGGACCGTCTCTTCTGTCAACGTGTTAACGAGGGGGTTACGCATGCCATTACAGTTACAATCGTCATAAATATTTAAATAATATTCGTTCACCCTGATTTATGCGTAACACCGCCCGGTTGCCGGCGACGAGAAATCGCGTCGGATTTCCCCATCGTGTCAGCATGGGAATTTCGACGAGGGCAGGTGGAGCATAATTAAAGTCGCGCGCGCACGGCGTTCCCTTTTTATGGGAAATCCGTGGACGAAGCACCTGCCAAAACGGCCGATCGTGTGGGACGGCACGACGTGGACGACGAGATTTCGCTTTGGCATTTAATAACGCCGAGGTTATGGGAACCCGGTCACACGGGTGGAACAACCACTCCCCTTAAGTACAGTGATTATGCCACGGGGGACACGGTATTTGCGCAATGCATCGCGGGTCTTATGTCGACCGAGATCGCCGATATGTATCGGGCGATTATCGATCCATCTCCAATGAAATCACGATTGCAAGTTTGTTTGATAAATCGCATTGTAGCGTTAAACGATTGCACTTGCCATCATGTAATGTTAATGTTAAAATAAATGGTAGTAACAACCGTAGTAATTTTTATCACGATTTTCCTCACTCGTCGAGAATTAAATGAGATCAGAAGATTGAAAAGTCGTTAATCTTGGTGCGCACGCATTTGTCAGTATTTACAAACGACATTTTGCGACGCAAAAATTTCCTGTCCAAGGGTAGGTTTCTCTTGGTCGAAAATAGCGAATATCCAATCTCCGTAAAGCTCCGTATAGCTTTGATTGATGATATTCGTGCCAGGAGAGAGCGAATTGAACTCGTCAACCAAGGGGGGTGGTAGTTTCGGGGGTGAAATTGTCTTGTCACTTTGACAAATGGTTAAGTGGAGCGACACTTAAAACTGTCTGCAGTTCCGATTTCTTAAATATTTTTTTTCTCTATTTTCTCGACCACCTACTGTGTATCTTTTTTAAATGTCTGCAAATGATCTTGCAAAATTCGTTGTTTCGGTATGTCAAAAGATTGCATTTTTCTCAAAATTACTTCGGATAGATATTGATTGTTTTTCCCCTGTACTTTTTATATTTGATTTATGTATATTTGTTTGTATATATATATATATATATATATATATATTTAAACTGTTAATGTTTAATATTTAATAATTGTTTATAGTATATTTATATTGTGTGTATTTATAATATTCTTCTATATTTAATACCGAATATATGTATATCTTATCGTTATACTTTCGGTGAAATCGAATGCTTGTATAAGTCACACTCCGTGGTCATGCCCAAAGATAGATCGAAAGCTACATCTATATTAATTCGAATTCTTGCCGCTGAGTTACGCTCTACTTGACAAAGGAATGTGCAATCGTCATTCGGTACAATCTGCCATCGTGGCAATCTCTGCGCACAGACTCAAAGTGCTTCGCTGCGGCTTTGCCGATTATGGATAAAACGATTTTAATTAGAGTTTATCGGAATTATCAAAATAAAAGTATATATATCTGTAGTTACACGATTTGCTCGCGAGCAGGCGAATTAATCAAAATGCAAGAAATATAAGAAATATCGCTCGCATCATAAAATTTCCATACGATGAAGAATTGCATATCGACACCCGTTGATTCAGATCATCTCGAAATCTCGGCAACGCGATCCAATTGTCGTGTAAATTTCGTGTTCGCATCAAGCTACCGCGGCAATTCTCTCGGATTACGAGAGCCGAGAGTGTTGTCTCCGCGTTGCGTTACAAATTTCTACGAATGCAAGTGCATCACAGTGCTCAGCGCCTTTTCGCATTCCGTAGCGCAATGTAATACGCGCGAAACGCCCAGCCTCAACATTATTCACCGTCCAATTTGTATATCGTTGCCAATAATCGCTAACGACAGCTCGATTACACAGTGAGAGATCTCCCGGTGGCGATTCATCTACTTGACACACGCTTTTATCGCGTATCGACAATTTTTACGGCGATGACTTTTCCGCGCGCGGCTTTTCATAGTGAAAAACATAGAAAGTGAAAAAACAGACCGCTTCTATTTGCGGCAGAATAAAGAAACACGATTTCTCTCTTTGTCCCGCGTTTTGCCGCGTTCCCCAGCAGCTTGCTCGAGCTCACCTTTCGCTCCCGTTCTTCCGATTCTCCGGCAAACAACATATTCGCTGAGGGCGAATCTGCTTGTCCCGGCGACATATTGCGCCGACCAAAAATCACATTCCTACCGACCCCTACCGAATTATAGCGTCGGCGGTATTCACCATGGTGAATTCACATTCCCACACACACACACACACACGCGCGCGCGCGCGCGAGCGTATGGGGGGTGCGGCGACGGGGACTCACGCAACCGACACGCATGAATGCCTAATGCCTGCGGACAGTGATTTCCACCCTCGACGAGAAAGCGCGCCTCCTACCTCGTTCCCGCTTTCGATCCGCGCTTGCCCCGTCCACCCTTTCTGTGGGCAGATGGGGTTCTCACGACCCCACCCCGCTCTCACCTATAGCCCACGATGTCGCACGTAATCGGTCGCACGATAATGCCCGCTGTCACAACACGCAAACACACGCCCGTGTTCCGATTAAGAAATCAAAAGATTAGCCGTGACTTTGGGATAAACGTTCCGTTTCATTAGAGATATTATTCGACGGCTGCACGATGTAATATGCGTGCGGCAGATTCCAGTAGCTCCTTTGTGTAACTTATTATACGTTTCTGACCGTGACAAGAGGCTTCGTAAAACGCGCCTATATAACGCGATTATGACAATAAGTACCCGCTAGTCCATTTGATATAGCGCCGTAAGTTCTTAAATCACATTATATGTCGCGGCAACAAAACTCCGAGAGATACCGGTTGACTGTAATGAAGATTTAATATTCATCGTTTCGTCCTATTTAATGTTAACTCATATATATTATACATTTCTATTCATTTTCGACAATAATTACGTTTCATTAGTCTACAAAAATCTGATATTTTCTGTCAGCAGCACCAGTGATAACTCGATAAAGCCGATACGAAAGCGTTCGCGTCGAAAAGAGCGCCCAATAAATTCCGCTAACGGATAATGTATCATGAATGCCGCGGAGTCACGACGGTATAATATGTAGATGTAGAAAGAGAGAGGCGAAGTATGTATGTGCGTGTGTGCGCGCCCGCGCGCGCGCGCGCGTGTGTTTCGTTATTACACGCGCGATAGGCGTATTGCAAATAAACGTATCGACACATACGTCGTGCTCCACACTCCGCCGCACAACACGGGTCTACACCTTGTCACCATCGACGCCGCCCTGCGCGTTCGTTACGCGCGTATATTATTCATCCCGCGTGTCGACTACGTTGAGACGATAATGGCCGGTTGTCGCTCGTCTATCTTTACTGACGTCACTGTTAACAGGTTGGGCGAAAATACGTCCCGCCGACTGTCGACAACCTCATCGTCGTCGTCGTCGTCGCGCTCGTTAACTGCTTCTTCTGCGAGAGGATATTTGTGCGAAATGCGAAATAGCCGGAAGCGACCCGCGCGTCGCGTCGTTAATTAGAAATGTTAATAAAATTAATTCCTCTATTATAGCGATATATATATATATTTTTTTTTGTTGCACAAATAATAGAACTGGATATTAATGAGTTTTATGTTTTCTCTGTCTTTCAGGTCAGATAGCGATCGTAAAATGTTGAACCCGGAAACCGGCTGCTACTCCGAATCCGTACGAGCATGGTGAGTACAATTTAATTTTTCTGATCGATCCGACCTCGCGACAGCGAGATTATGTCACCTTTTAATATGTATTTTTATCTATTTTACCGCGTATATCTATTTTTGATCGCGAGGTTAACAAAAATACACACCGGGTTTTTTGCCGAAAACGAAGTTAACCGTTGCACGTTGACGCGCGGGCGATCTCCCCGCGGAGATTTTTAACTGTTTTAACCGGTGCGGCGTTAAACAGCGGGCACATTTCCGAAACAATGGGCATGAATTTTTGTATAATTCGCCACCATTCACACTCAATTTTGCCGAAAAATCTATCACCGCGAGGTTTTCCTCGCGCGCGTGCATTTTTTTCTTCTCTCCCCTCATTCTTTTTCTCTCTTTCTCTCCCTTTCCTCCTCCCTCCGTCCCCGCTGCACTCGTAAAAGGTAATTTGCCGCGACCGCTGATGTATTTATAACAAAACGAATTAAACTCGGCGCGCGCTGCGCGAGCAGGTAACAAAACGCGGCCGGCCGACAAAACCCCGGGAATAAAATACGCAAATATTTGCGTGTTTAATTTGAATCTCGCTTTGGGGGTCGAGCACACGGCGCGGCGGTGGCGCAACGGGAGGGTTAATAATGAAATGTCGCATTGTCGTCAGAGGGGGTTGAACTTCCTCCCTCTCTGGCTCTCTTTCCTTCTCTCTCGTTCCCTGGGATGATTTTGTTGCGCGCAGCATATTGTCGTCACGTGTTGTCGCCGTAGTACCTGGCGTAGGACCGCGAAGGGCCGCCGCTCTCTCTTTCTACCGTCTTCCTTTTTTTCCCCCCATCTCACCCACCCGTAACGCCATTCTCTCGCCTTTGCGTTAATTTATGACGGGCTCTACAAACTCACCACCGGATCGCGCGCGGGTAATCCGGCGGTGCCACGACCTGCACATCGTACGCGAGACACTGCGAAAAGTGCCGCGTGCTTAACCCTTCTCTGCGAGCTGAATTCATTCTTTCTGAGGGGCACAAGTGTGTTTAAGTCGTCGAGAATGCCGCCACCCTCGAGAACGACGCGTGACGAATGCTTTTTGTGTGTGCGTGGGGGATGAGGCATAGCTTACCGCTCTCTCGAAATGAAACGAGGTGGCTCAATTTTCGGGTGATATTCGATGGCGCACTTGACTTTCCCTTTGCAACATCATTGTCGACACACGATTCTGATTTAAGACATGCTTTTCGCGAATTCAATTTAATTGAAGCGGTAATTATCATCAACCTTCTCGCGCATAAAACAGAGGCTGTCAACGCGGAGAGAGATATTGATATCCCGTCCCCTTCCGTGTACTTGGTACTTTCGGTCAGGAGCGATTTATCTGCAATTGTAGTGGTTTTTCTCAGGACATTAGGGACGCGATCACGGACTGGCGGAGGATTGTATACGGGGGAGGGACCCTGGACGGTACCTTAATGCGATTAAGGTCGTTATCAGATGTCGCTTCCACTTCTTGCGCGATGACGTCGACGGTGCTCGTTTGTCATCGCACCGACGTCGTCACGGGGGTTGCATGATTTACTTCCGCCTTTCCCCTTTTCGCGCCCTCCCGTTTCCCGCCGTCGATTTCTTCGTCACGATTCGAGCGTGCGACGTGCGTCCGCGTGAAGATGAATGTATTTCCGTGACACAGACACACGGACGCACATATAGACGCGCGCGAGACAATCTCCGGCAATTAATTCAAGCGTCGCGCATCTTGTCAGCCATCATTGATTCGCATGATAAATCATTCAAGTTGTTTATACCGTAATTAACGACAAAATTGTTTACACATAATTTGAATGAAAAAGTAATTTATACTTTGTTCGCTCTAACTTTACTTTGGTAACCATGTGTAATTTATAATGCGTCTGAACTGGACCGTCTGCAAAGAACGGCGGGTTTTAAAATCAATTGCTTGAAGAATAATGTGCCTCCCATTTGAGGCTTGCTCAACTCGCGTGTCCGTTCGTCGTCGAGAACGTTCCGTGAGCGAGCGGGTTAAATGTACTTCGAATTAGTTTACGACTGACACCAGCGGATTCGTGAAGCAAAACGGGAAATAATGACAGCGCCTAGAGAATAAATTCTCAAATCGTAGTGCACGCCGGAGAGCTCGCGTGTCGCACGCAGGTCTCAGCCGTATACGCGTCAGGGAGAACATCCGAAGATTCGTTAAAGCCAGCCGTTAACGCCTTTCGCCACGACCCGGGATGGCCTAAGGCCGATTTAGTGTCGTATTAGCGGCGAAAGCGAGGAAAAATGGTCGGTCAGAACGACGAGGAAACGCAGCCTGTCGTATTGAAAAAAAAAAGGAAAAGAAAAAATATGGCGAAGAGTTGGAGGGAACTTCGTCGAACACAGGAAGGGAAAAAAGTAAGAATACTCCTCGCGGAAAAGATAGACTCCGTGGTCATTGAAGGCGAGGGTGTGGCCAGGAGATAGGGATGATTAGAAGCTACACCCTTCCCTCCCGTGAAGAGGGCACGAGCAGCTCCGGGGGCGCAGCCGGAAAATTCATGGAGTTACTTAGCAGTCTTCGTGCAGTCGCCCATTTATTTTAGGGGCGAAGGCACGAAGGAAGTCGTTACGTCGTCGTCGAGAGGTCGCCCCCGGGGTGGAGACGGTAATCCTAATTAATAATTAATTACGCCGGGAGAGACCGTCTCTCTCTCTCTCGCCCTACTCGACCGAAGAGTAATGCTCGATCGGATTCTTCCTGTCGGCAGCGCGATTTGGCGATACGGTTCACCGGCTATTTCCGTAGATTTATGGCCATCGGGCTGCGCCGTAAATCTGATTAACGTCTTACATTAGCCGCATTTTCCCTTTGTTAGGGAAAGCATCAGAGCGTTAAAGTCCGCTAATTAATACAATATTATTCTCCCATCGCGCGCTTAATGATCGCGATATGTATCTCGTATGATTTTCAACGTGCACTTGCGATAGAACCGTTAATTATCCATTTGTTGTTGTGCGATTTATTTTCCTCGCGATACATACCTACATGCCCCCTTTCCTTTTAACACGATATTTATTTCCTTAATATGGAAATGATACTTATTACATCATGAGTTATATCGTACGTACGAATCTACACTCATATCTACGATGTTCAGCATAGAATTGAAACGAAACGTCTCGATATATATACTCGTTTGTCAAATTCTCAAGAACGCATTTTTTTGCTTTATCGCGCGCTAATATTTGGAATGTGAGTTGTCCCTCGCAAGAACGTCACGTATGTATCTCTCGCTATGCGGAAGCGATCATCGGCAGTAAATTCTCCCGTGAATGGGACGCCACATAACATTGGACGTTCGGTGGCGACCGAAATAAATAACCATCCGGAGCTTCCTGCAGTCCAGAAGTACGGTGCTTTTCCCCGTCGTCCACGAAAAAGTCAATGCCGGACTGTCGGAAAAGTCGAACCAAGTTTTACGAGGGCCGGTCGAAGAAAGAGGGAGGGATATATATGCGTGAGAGAGAACGAGGAGAGAAAAATCGAAGAAAAAAGAGTCCGGGACTCGTTTCGGCCGGACGCTAGAAAGAGAGATCTCCCGTATATACACGCCTAAAAGTTGTCTATATGTGTTACATACTCGTGTCTGGAGATCCCAGAAACACCCTCAGTTTGTCAAAAGGCGACCCTTCGGTGCCACTTACAAGCAGCAAATTTGTCTCAGATAAGCAAAACAAACATAGCGGTTGACCGCGTCGCCATTACTATCGCCATTGCCTTCGTCTTTCTTCGTACATCTTGTTTTACATCTTCTTTTTCCCTTGATCGAAAGAAACTATAGGTTTTCTTTTATTGGACATTAATTTGCGAAACATGCAAATTTAACTATATAGAGTATAAATTGTGGTTCATCGGAACGTTACTATAGTTTGGAGAAATCAAAAGTTTAATATACTTATCTTTTAGTATTCTGTGTAATTAATATGATTATTTATATTCTTTTCGAGGAAAGTCACGAAATATCAAGAGGAATCAATTAAATTGAAATTAAAAAGAAGATATATGATAAATAAATCGTGTTCTTTAAGAAAAGTGAGCTTCAAATTCTGGAACGCATCCTCGTTATTGCTGATCATAATTTCTCGGACACCCTGTATAAAGGGCCGCAGCTATTAATGGTGCATCCTGTCCATGGTCACCGAGTTATGAATCGATTCCGCGAATGCCGTGTTTCGGCTACTTTCTCGCATTTCGACCGCACTAGGGATTTGCATATATTAGAGTTTATCCTTCTGAGAACGTTCGTCTTTTCGGGATGCACGCGCATTTACGAATGCTCGCTCTGAATTTTGAACAGAATTTTCGTGGCAACCTCATTATGGTTATTTGTGCTCGTTTAAACACTGCCCGCGGCATGCCGAATTGTTGCAAAAAATTCACCTTTTTTCTCCTGCGCTGACACACATTGTAACAGAGTGCTGACCAATTTTAACGGACGTTACCTGAAAACTACACTAAATAGGAATTAAACCGGGAAACGAGGCCTCGCAAAAAATCCAGCTCTCGGCTTGGTTAAGGGTTCGCTTTCTTTATCTAGCTTGACACGCGATGATAGTTTTCCTGATCGTCCGAAATAATACGTGAATGCTAGGAAGAAGAAAACTTATAATGCAAAATCATTGGATCTCATTATAAAGATGAGTTTGATGCGCGATAGATATCTTTGTCGGGAAGCGACAGGTTAAATCCAGATGTCACATCGAAGACTCTCTTTTAACACTTTAATAGACGCGTTAACTCTCTAATGGATACCTGTGGACATCGCCTCGTCTTCTTATCGATCCCTTCATCAGCGGTGCCCACATCGTTCGCGCGGACCCTACTTTTCTTTAGTGCCGCGCCGTCACGCGAAAGAAAAGAGGATACAAATAACTGAAATCCGCCGTTAGCTAATTAAACCGTCATACCGAGCTTACAGGATGATATTTCGATTTTTATTAGTATCATCGCCGTGCGACATTTACGTCGCGAAAGGGTGCAGTTCTGTGAGAGATCCCCCTTGTACTCGACACCCAATGAGATTTTAATGCGCTTCCCGAAGAGGTGCATGTTAGACCGATGATGGACGCGAGCGCGTGATCGAGAAAGGATTACGACGTTCAGCATGACTATGTTGAGAGAAAGAAGAGCGGGAGAGAGACGGAGAAAGAGAGAGAGGGCTAACTGCGTATCCGCATTCGTCTCGGTGGGGTGCTTCGTCGGGGCTTTTGCGTTCCTGCGCAGGCATCCTTAGGGCAGCTGTGCAAAAAAGAGGGATTTCGGGCTCCAGCTGCGTTGCTCTATGAGGGTTACTTGTCGTCGATGGCACCGAAAGGATCCAGGGATCGTATACTTTCGTGTGGAATGTTCGTTGATCGAAACTACCGTTCGATTCTTTCTTCAACATGCGCTCTGGCTTTGCGAGTGGATCGCGCAAATGAAAAGGGTCCAACACCTCCGATGTGTCGATCAACTTTTTTCACAGAAGTATTTAATCCGCCAATGTTTATGTTCGCGCTAGTGCACAGAATACATCGGTTGACATCTCTCGCTGCAATAACTATAATAAAAATATACAAATGTTTTCAAATAAAACATTTATTTATTTATATATTAGTTATAGAAGCCGCAGGCATTTTGCGTTTAGAATATGAAGTTGAGTCATTAAAGATAGATCGCGAATTATATAAATTGTGTAAATTGATTTGCCTGCGCCCCCAGCGAAGGGTATTTTTGGGTCACGATTCTCCCGGTCCCATGGGCCTCGTTGTACCAGACAACGCGCAAAAAATGATCCGGAATGATCTCGATCGAGAGACGATGTTCGGCGACGGGGCGGATGGCGTTGGGGGATTTCGGCGAGAGAGTCTCCTCCTCGCGCGCCTACTCGCTACGGCACAATACGTATATTTGCGAGAACGGTCCTCGGGGGAGGGGCGGAGGGGATTGTCGTGGGGTAAACATCGTGTAACCACCGGGGGGAAACACAGGGGTGAGCGCACGTTCCCGTGCTTGCATACGATTCCATAAATATTTTATTGGCTCGTCATTCGACTTTATTGCGCCGCACGATCGAATGACACGCCGGATTAGGCGGCAGTTATTCTCTCGGTGCACGCGAGAAGCGCGAATCATACTGATTTATCGCTTTCGACTTCTGGCCGGCGCTGATGAGTAGGTGTAAATGTATTTTTTAAATGTTATAATCAATATTTTTTGTGTGTTCCTATATTTGTTAGAAATTGTAGTATAACTGTTCCGTGTATTTAACTACAATTCAATCTAATTGAAGTAAAATTATTTCTTTGAATATTTCGTGCTTGCACATGACAGGTATATAATAAATTGTAAGTACTATATGGTAGACATTAACTGAAGAAAAATCTCGCGTAACTAATTTCCCAAGATTTTGCCGAAAACTCTTAGCACGAAGGTAAAAAAAGCGGCCCTTTGACATCTCCGTAGTTTGTCACTTTAAACGTGCTCAAGGTTTCAGCAAATTTTTCTAAAAACACGCACTGTCGGAAATATCAAAGTGATTCCAAAGTGAACCGTATCGTCCTAATTTTCCGAGACGTTGCTCGCCCTACGCGGCAATCGCGTTCCCGCAAGGGAATATATTTTTCACGACGCAACGACCCGTGGAAAAGAAGCGAACGGCCCGGCCGCGCGGGCTCGTCTCGCTCGCACGTATACCAGCGTTACGATGTCTCGTTCCCGCGCTTAATTAAGCCGAGCCACTTAGTACCGGTGAATGCTCTTTGATTGGCAGACGAGGTGCCTGACGATAACCGAAGCTGACAGGCCAGGTACGTTGCGCCTATCCGCGCCTATGGCCTCGCGCGAGCGAGTCGGCCACTCAGTCAACATCAGGCGAATGCTGAGTTATGTCGAGGGTCCGAGTTCTTTTAAACTCGCCAATAAATCGGGCCCCAGTCTCCGCATCGCCACGACCGACGTGGCTCCTTCGTCTCCTCGTTCTCGCTATCCTTCCTTCGTTCGCATCCCCGTCGTACTTCTCCCTCTTCCTTCACCTTCGCCGCGGACGCGAACAGCTCCCTCCCGGTAGTCGTCGTAGTCCTTTTATTTTTTACCACCGCGCGTCATCTCCTCTCGCGCGCCTCCGCGCTTCCTCCTTCGCCTCGTCTTCAGGTAGCGCGAAATTCATTGCAGCCTCCTCCTCGGCCTCTCGCGTCTCCTCCTCCTCCTTCTCTTCTTACCTGAGCCTGAGCGTCCGTCCATCCGTCCGGTCGAGCGAGGTGCGAAAATATCGGCTCGTTTGCCCGATGACTCGACGGCTTCTTCTCCGCTCGTTTCTTCCATCTTTTTTCCCCTCTCGAGAGAATTTTTTCTCGCTGCCGCGTCTCCTTTCTTTCTTCGCCGCGCGTGCATCATTCTGCGTCTCTCTCTCTGATTCTGATTCTCTCTCTCTCTCTCTCTCTCTCTCTCTCTCTCTCTCTCTCTCTCTCTCTCTCTCTCTCTCTCTCTCTCTCTCTCTCTCTCTCTCTCTCTCTTTTTCTCTCTCTCTTTCTCTCTCTCTTTCTCTTTCTTCCCTTTTTCCTTTTAGTCGGTCGGATGGTCGATATTATTTCTGCAGCGGCATTCCATCGGATCGATCCTTCGCGTATCATCGGTGCCATGCCGGACAACAGGAAGAAACTTACACGACAACGGATAGCGACGATGAGAGTCGAGATACGACTCGATCGCGATTATGTTGTTAGCCTCACGAATTTTAGGCAGGATGGATCGACGTGTTAAAACATACGTAATACTATTAGGATGCCTTCAATGATTTAATCGTTTGAAAGATATTCGCCAAAGCGACACTAATACTGCGTCGCGTGTATGAGATAACATGCATCGCCGTAATGTGTCGTAATATGACGATGCAGGAAAATTATATGTTACTGATATGCAACATACTATGTTGCAACATATGCAACATAGTATATTAACAATGACCATTGGTAATATACTAATTTGAAAAGATGCTGTTACTTTTATGCACGAAGATGCGGTGAGCTTCAATCGCCAATGCAAAAGTTACTATAAGTAAACGCTGTCAATCGCATTCTGCACATTTACATACGTTTTACACGCGTTCATTAAACGAATCAGATTCTTCACGTCAGTCATTTGTTAGACTCCAATTTCCTAAGCAAGCGTATTTCAACGTCATCTATCGCGATCGGGAATCTCGGTGTGGCGTCGTCACCAATTAATAATTACGACATTGTCGCCTCTCGCTAAACGCTTTAATCAATGTCATCGGGCCAATTTCCGATCGCCGTTGGTTCCCGTCCCATCCCCGTTTTCGTCCTCCGCCGCCTCTCCCCCTTCTCACCACCACCATTACCGCCACCACCTCCTCCTCGTCCTCCTCCTCTCGCGCGCGCCTATCAGGGCGGCTCCTCTGCAGGAAATTACGTGGTACACGATCGAAACGCAAGCGGAAGTCGCAATTTATCAGTTTCCAGGCTGGACGCGCCGCCGGAGATCGCGATTCCGATTTTCCTCCCCGCTCGCGCCTTTCTCGTCATTCACAGCGTGGACCGGCCTTAATGACGTTTGAAAATCGATCGCTTCGATCTCTCGCACACTGTCACTCGTCACTCAGTCACGCTTCGCTAATTGCGAGATATTTATCTCTCAACGTGCCTCTTTTTTTTTTTTATTCTCCAACCCGGCGTCTTCGACAGCCTCTACGCGCGAGGTGTCTGGCCGATTTTATTTGTTGTCGTAATCGTAATCTCCTCGTATCGAGTGATTAAATACGTCGCACGTCGGCCGTGGCTGGAATAAGTCGATCGGCTCGCCGCAGCGTTAATAACGACAACTCGTAACTCGACCGTGACTCATTCGTATCTCGTTGCGCGAGTCGCGATTAAAACAATCGACGTCACGACACTCTAGGAACAATACGATGATTGATCGTTGAGCGAATTAAAATGCTGCACCTAGTAATAAATAATACCGATGAATTGTACGCGAATAGTATTTTCCGCCGACTTTTTCGCACGATCGTCGAATCGTGTGTTCAATCGTCCCGATGTTATATTCGTCCCCGGAGAAGCGATCGGCCGACCGATATCTTTGCACGGTCGCGGAAGATAAAAAAAATATTCTGTGCGCTCCATGCACGCGCATGCATCGAAATATCGCTGGTTCCGCTGGTTTCGAGTACCCGGTGGGTGCTTGAGTACCTGCTCGGCCGCGGTTATGAATACGCGGAGGTCTTTTATACGATTCTCACGCGAGCGTCGCGATTCGGTATATGCTCGGCTCAAGATCTACGATGAAGCTGTATACTGGCGTTCTCTCGAATAAAAAAAAGAAAAAGAAAAAGGAGGAGAAGCCTCGTAATAGACGGTTCAAAAGGGCCGCACCGGAAAATCGTCGATGCTCATCCGTGACGTCGAGGATCGATTTCGGATGGATTTCTACGTCGTTGTTTCAACAAGGAGAAAAACCGGCATGGATCTCGCAACGAGTGCCGATCATTTGTCGGCTAAATGAGCCGACGATGATCCGAGAGCGGTCCACTTAAGATCGCAGCGTCATTCCTCGCGAGGTGTAAAGATATTTCACGGAATTGCACGCTGCTTTAAAAATTCGTTACCGTTCTTATGGTTTTCTTAATTTCATGTGGGATGGGCTATAATTTTCTGAACAGTTTCCTGCGTTTTCTCGCGCGTTAGAAACACCCGCCACATTAAACTATATATCTAGTTTTACCGCAATTTTTGCGATATTATTAACCGTAGAAATGAAATCGAATAATTATTTTCTAGATACTCGTGTTAGAAAGAAATGATTATTTTAAATTAAATGTTAATGTTTTGAAGTTAATTTAGCTTTAGTTATCTCTACTTAGCGCCGACCTTTTTCTCAGAAAAAGAGACCTTTGCGATCTTAGTCCGTTATTTGTCCAGACAAAACTCTTGTCACACATCTTCAGCCTCCTACCTTGCGCCTTTCAAGAATAGTTGAAAAACACCTCCCCCGTTGGTTCAAAAAATAGAAGCACCTGTCTAACATTCTATTCAAGTGACCCACCAAGTAGCCTAAGCTGAATAGATATACGATATAGATCATAGAAAATAAAATATTTACAAAACATCTTAATCTTTGTTTTATGGAACTTACATAAATAGCTATTTGTGGTCTCTTTATAAAAAGTGTTTTTACATGTTGTTTGCTGATAAAATACATATCAGCAAACATGGCTAAAAACGAACACTCTGTAATGAATAGTCATAAAAGTAGATGCACAATTTCGTGCATTTGTATACATAGGTATTTGAGCTCTTATGAGCTCTTGTGTAATTCCGTAATTATTTGCACAATGCTCACCATGTCATCGCGAGATGTTTTCTTTTTCTCCTAAAATATTACGTTATACTTTTTGGAATGAATCATCTGAACCAGCACACACCTGGCGAGTTTAGTCAGCCATCAATCTTAATCATCCGCAACGCGTTGAGAGAAATATGGCCCTCCCAATGCGAGAGACTCTTATATAAGAAGAATAATAATGAGAGGGTCGTATTAATATCTATCCGAGGATAATTACGGACGCGTAGGCATCATCAGCCATATCGTAATTATGATATCAGTATTACAAATAGCGCATGCTCAAAAAAACGGACCCCGATTAAATTTAAAGACTAAGAATCTAGAATACTTTGTACAATTAGAGGTCTGGCAGGGAATTTCACGCGTTTCCCGAAAATCGCTCGGATAAATTCGCGATAACCGACGTATTCTCGGCAATCGCGTCAGGTCAACAGGTTGTTCTTCAGCTGGCCGACTTCCGGCGACTCCTCGCGAAGAGAGGGAAGAACGATTCCGACGCCTCTCAATTGCGAACGATTTAAGACCGCCATTGGCCCCGACCTCAGAGGCAGACCGCAAATGAAAACTTTCTCCATCTTCTTTCGCCAACTTCCGCGAAAGACTTCGCGGTGGAACTGCTTCTTCTTCTTCTTCTTCTTCTTCTCCGCCCTTCGTTTCTGCTCGGTTTCTACTTATTTCCGTATGCGAGTTGTGGTTCGCCGGGCAATCGTGTTTCCCGGAAACCTTCTCTGGCGAAACGTGCCGTGCAATAAATTTTACCGTAGGCTCGCATTTAAGCTGAGCGGGGTCCTGCCTTTTCTGCTACTTAACCGACATCCTATACTATGTACATACGTATATAATGGACGTATACCGGAAGTCAGATTAGAAAGTTGCTGTTGTTACACATTAATAAGAGATTGTGAAAAAGAAGTCGAATAAGATACTATGGATATTAAATTGTTGTGAAAATTCTGTTCTCTTCAGTTAATTTTAAGATTGTATTTTTATCTTAAGTCGTCTTAATTATGCAGCTAGCTATATTTAATTAGATATCTGAATAAGGGAAAATCAAGCTGAACGACAGTCTCATTTTGAGCACATCTTACTAGAGAAATTTGCGAGATTCGAAAAGAATTCTAAAAATGTCGACAACAAGAGGATCGATGGGCCTATATCCTTGCGCGGATGATCGAAAGAAATGAGGTGGAGGAAGAGAAGGAGAAGAAGGGATGGGTGCTCCTCTAATCTGCCGGCAGTGATCAGGACCCGGTATCGATGATGAAGTCTCGAAGCCTTTGAAGTCTGCCGTGCCTCGCGACGGGGGGGATCTCTCGGAGTGCTGATCCTGATCCTCGTGCGGCAGCTCACAGCCATTTTGTCTGTCGGTACCTATCAGTCCCATCTGTCTTAATGCCTGTCAAAATTAAAACTGAGGCTAGAAACATGCCGATGGGAAAATATACTAATGACATGAATTTCGACGTGTCAGCCGTTTATATGCATCTAACTCCTTTCGCAGGTACCTTTTTTCAAGGATTTTTGCACGTTCGGAATCGCAAAGTAACATGAGCATTGCATCCACATAAAAGCTATATATATGATAAAATAAAGGTCTCAATCAATGTCTTTAAGGTTGTATAATGAGATAAATGAGAAGAGGATATTTATCTTAAAGAATTATGTTCGATCAAAAATGTAGTTAGTAAATTTTTGTTATTTAATATGTTGGACGTTTCTGTTCTCGTAATGCCAAAGATAACAAAAATAGGATTTGTTAAAGGAAAAAAACCAATGTGTACAACTTCCTCGAACTGGGAAAAATTATATGTGATTAATTATTTGTGCAACCTGCTGTGTTTTCATATTTTGAGTTATTTTGTGTTAATTGGCAGATTCGGTATCTCACTTCCGGTGTCCTGCGAAGGATTATCCCATTCCTACAAAGAAGCTATGACAGTACATTTTTCGCAAACAAAGCTGCCGACTTGCCAAAGCATTCTCCCCTGATGGTCAATGCCTATTTTATGACTAAGATAGTAAAGTCCAAAAGAAAAAGCAGGTAATGGGATGTCACTCATTTTTCCTTACTAGTTATCCCTTACTCTTTATTTCTCACTTTTCCGCATTTATCTGTTTTACAGATTTTTACAGACTTCCGCCCTTTTCGCAATATATGATAAGCAGAGTAGATTTTTTTAGTCTACAGTGTAGAGACTTTTAGACTATCATTTATCTACTTCTACTCTGTTATCTAAATAATGCACGTGCTTTCTTAGAATCGCCTCATAATTCTTTGCCTTCAACTATTTGAAAGTGCCTGTCACTTTGTGAAATATTTATATCAATAATAAGAAATGTATTAATATATTTTTGAATTAAATAATCTTTTAGGATACAGATAAATTATTTCATTTTACATACAACTTTAAAAACATTATACATAACTGAGACTTTTCTTTTACATAACATCGTCAACGCATATTCATGAAAACAAATATTTCGTTAAAACTTTGTTGAAAATATAGAAAACTAATTTTTTGTTTTCTCATTTCTCTCTCTCTCTCTCTCTCTCTCTCTCTCTCTCTCTCTCTCTCTCTCTCTCTCATAGACTCTTTATTCGAAAATAATTTAGCAAATTTTTAGATCTGTTTGTTTAACGGACTAGAAATCGAAACCTGGTGAGCGTTTTTTTTATTATCTGTGTCTGTTGACTGTTAAAAGTTTGAAAAATGTAGTAGAGTGACAAGAAGTAAAAGCGGTTTAAGTAAGATGATAAATAGATTCTTTTTTTTTTTAATGCTTCCGAAATATCACACAATAGTCACATTTCAGAGCTGTAAAACAATCCTCACACAAAAAAATAATATTGTGTTAATAGCATTAGATCTAATTGGAAATAATCTAACTAATTCAATAATATTAATAAAACAAATACTTATTTTATTAAAACAAGAGCATGATGTACTAAATAAACAAATTTTTTTTTCTAATTAGTCTAATGTTGTTGAACAACATTATTTTTTAAATTTATTTATTTTAAGATTTTCAACAAATTATTTGTAACTAATTTTTCTCCGACGTATAATTATACTTTTATTCTCACTTTTTTTACTACATTCTCATTATTTTATGTTATGCATAAGGTATTTTTTTATATAACGAAAAAATGTTTTTTTTCCCAAGAGGTTCTGCTAATCGATTCCAACATCGAGGCTTTTGTTCGCATTACCCTCGTGCGCAATTTCTGCGAGCGAATTTTTGATCCGGCAACGATCCGGGTATTAGCGCTTTCGTTATCGCGTCGATTTTATTTCAAATACCCGCGTAGAGGTAGGGAAGCGTAGATGCGTTTAGATAAAAATAGCCTCGTAAAAGAGGCCGCTCGACCTGGATCCCGGATGCAGAACAGTTCTCTCGGCGCTTTCTGCGAACCCCAGCAAAGCTGTGCAGCGCATACCCCCGGCCGACAGACACCCGGTGTCGATATCGTATCTGAGCGGAAAACGAAATTTTCGAATGGAAAACGCGAACGGCCGCGATAACGAGTCCGCGTCGAAATTCCGATCGCGTGCGCGTACAATGAGCCAGTAACTCGCTCTCCTATCTCGCTCTTGGTTGAGGGAAACGGGAGGGAGGAAAACGGAGAGAAAGAAAGAGAGAAGGAGAGAGAGAGAGAGGCAGACATAAACTTCTATCCCACCTACACCTCCGCGATCTCTCGTCGCATCCATGCCGACCAATGGCCGAGCACCTGCTTTACGCCGCGCAAGCTTCTCTCCCATGATCCCGCGTTTCCATGGCTCGCCGGGTTTCACCGCGCGAGCAGTTTCGTATCCCTGGAATATGTCGGAATACGTTTTTATTTATTTCCCTTTTTCTTTCGATAGCTCGATTTCATTTCACTCGTGAATCTTCGTTGGAGCACGAAGGCGGGGTTGCACAATCGGGATGAACTAGCTAAACGCAAAATTTAGCGACAAAAGAAAAATTCAATTGGTCTCGGAATTTTGCAGCACAATTTTGTTAAATTCTCTAAAGGTTACTAATAATTCTGCAGACTCCTGACATTATGGGAAATCTAGGAAAAAATATGAACGATGAATGAAAAAATATTTTCTCATAAGTTCGCTGAGACAATTCTAAGCCAACTTTACCAAATATTTTTACGGAGAATTGTCTCTTCAAGATGAGCTCCCAAGATACCAATCTGTGTGATTTCGCGCAGTGTATTATGTGAAACGGACTCGCGGTACGTCAATCGCTGATACGAACCATTCTTGTGTTCGATCGACAAAAAAGCTTGAAAAGCAGATAACACGGTCAACGCTATTAAGATATTAGCAGCGTTAATTTTGCGACAGATAGGTATGTGAGTATTTTTTCGAAGAAACCTAATCTAACGCGAAAGTGAAGAAATCACTTAGGAGAATGTGCAATGTCAAAGCTAGGGGTCTACCACGAAGAAAAAAAAATTACTAAAGTAACAAAAAGCAGATGATTATTCCCACACAAAAAAATGTTGATTTTTGAAGTGACTAAAATAGTGGCCGCCAATAGTTGCGCTGTATGGAGTTGTGTGTCAATTGTATATACGTGTTATCGATTCGAGGAGGTGATATCGCATGAGAATGTGTCCTTTGGTCTTGGATTTTCCCTAAAGCTATTAGCGGCTTAAGTTATTCGACGCTTTTACTATATTACGGGGAGGAATAAGAGGCGGTTTTTTTAGTTTATGTTAGTAATTATACTATTAATCCTACTGTATCTGAGGTACTGATATCCAATCGGCGGTGTTCTTACTGTCGTATTCTAAGAGAAATCAGTCTCTCTTACAATCAGATGTATATAGATACATTATCAGTTCTAAAAGTCACGTTCCTAAAAGCCTGATTATTCGAAAAATTCTTGCAGCATTAATAATAAAGGTTTATTTTTTGCGGAGCAATCTCTTTTCGTTTCTCTTCTTTAAAATATTTATTCTAAATTTGCCGCTTATGTAAAATATTTATTCAAAATTCGTCGTTTACTCGAAAAATGAATATCGTAACGTCAGATACGCGAGAACATTTTTCTCCATAAAATAAAAAAAAGATTAACAAAGGCTGAAGGAGGTAGGGCAACCTCAGCGTGACGGCGTGCGCGTAGCACTTGGGCTCGACGAAGGATCGGCGAAAAATCTCTCGAACGGAAGTTTACGCTGCGGCATATCCGCCGTCGACAATCGACGCGCGATGCAGTTCACGTACGCACTATTTCGCGAATAGCGATACGGGGTACAAGTTACTGGCTACGTTATCGAACCTGCCCTTCCCCTTCGTCCCGTTCGACGTTTTCGATTCTCGCACGGTCGTAACTTCGATAGCGCCATAACAGTGCCGGGGCTGTAAAAATGATATACACGCGCTGTGGGATTCGCCATGGTGATTTCCGCGGTGACACGCTGTGGTTCGGACCGCAGAATTATACGCAGCTCCGAATCTTCGTCGCACGTTGCTTAGAGAGATATCGATTTTGCCCGATAGCGTAATCGAGCACATTTTTTTACACGACAGGTATATTTGTCGCGCGAGGGGATAAAAATATCTGGGGAGGATCATTGGATTAATTGCTCGCTATACGAATAATTCGATTTTGCATTTGATGGTTTGTTAATAGACTAAATTTAGACACTATCATACTGTGTTACCCACGGCCTGCGTTACCCACGAGTCATTGTTGTTTGACAGACAACGCAAAATTCAATTACGCGAGAATATAAACAAGATTGATTTACTAAGATCGGTAAAAAATCGATGAGGCGTTTGCAGAGATAAAGGATTTTTCGAAAGAAATGTTTTCTTTTTAATCACGATCCGCTCCAGTCAAACCTAAATTGCACTGATCGTCGCCTCCCGAGGAATTTCAGCCAAGGCTCCAGACTTGTCACTGATACATTAAATCTCCTTTAAAACAGAGTAAGTTAGTCATTAGTGCTAGACACGTTATCTTAAGCTATCTTAATAGCTTGAACATTAATGACCCAGGTGCTGACGCTCCCATCAGGTGCTCTCAGTCGCCACGCTTAGGACCCGTTGCACCAAAATCGCATAATATTTAACCTCAGCCTAACTCACTCTTCACCTCTTTCTAACTGTCCCCTTAGAAAGAGACGAAGAGTGAGTTAAGCTAATTTTAGTTAAATATTATACGACATTGATGCAACCGGGCCTTAAGTCCCTTGAACAATGCTAGGCAACAGGCAATAGGAACAGGGAATAGAAATCAGAAATCATGTATAAATGTAGAATAAACAGTGACACAGGCAATAGACACAGAGTTTCCGTCACGTTGGAAATTCTGTGCCTATTGCCTGTTGCCAACCAATCATAGTATTTGAATTTTTTAATTGTAATTAACGATTTTTTGGTTATTTCCTGTTCCTATTGCCTGTTGCCTAGCATTGTGCAAGGGGTTTTAGACGCCTTGTTCTCGGTGTTCAGTCGCCACTCGCCAGTCTGCACTATATCAGACGCTCTGCATTAGATGTTTGAACGAGAGAAAAATTTTTTGAATTTGAGCGTCAATTGTCGCCGACGCTCAGCTCCAGAATGTCAACTCTGCCTCATTTATGGCTGATTACCGTCTGTCCTTTGGTCGGATTTCTGATGAGAAAACCTCAACGACACAAACGAGCCCAAGAACAGACAGCGGGAACATTGTCATGTTTCATTGTCACAACATTTTAATGTTTCAAATTAATTAAATAATAAATTATATTTAAAAAATGTTTTAAAAGAATATTAATAAGAGTTGTTACAAAAAGAACATTTCCATAATTTTACCAGAAGCGATTCATAAGATTGGATTATAGAAATTATCTTACCCATCCTATCGCTTCATACTCTCAATTTTATAAATCTTGTTACATAAGTTTTAAATCAAAATCCTGTTAAAGTGAAGCTTTATAGTTTAGAAATCATTGGTTACCTTAACTCTAAATGAATCACATAATATGCTAGCAAAATGTAGTATCTGCGATATATAATTACATATAAGAACATTAAATTATTTTCATTAACTCCATTCAAATTCCGAAGTGGATCGCTTTCGATCGTGTTCCATAAGTGAAGTTCAGTTGACAAACTTTCGTCGTTGTTTTGTATTGCAACCGTGTGTGCTCTAATAGTATCCATCCATAGAAATTCGAGCTGCCTAAAAGCTTGACGGGTTTTTGGAATGCGAGGCAGTGCCAGGGCAACACTTGAAGGGCATATGATATCGTGTCTCAACAATGTGACTTGAGTTTGCCGCGTATCGAAACAACGCAACGTGAGTGCGAGACTCATGACCGTAAACGTGTCCACCAGGTATCACCATACACTATATTGATTTTTTTAATTACAAAAAATTACAGGGTTTAACAGGAAAAAATAGACAATGTAAAATTTTGAGAAAGTGTGTTATTTTTTAGTTGCGCCGTGGAAATTTCCACTGTTTTGACAAAAGTATGTGCGACATGTGCGACAACCCATGTAATTTTTGGGGTACTTTCTCCACGTGTGTCCCCTAGGTATGTCTACGTATGTCTAACAGATGAGCTGAGAACAAAACCTGTTTCTAACAGGTTTGCTTTTAATACATTTACTTTTTCTATTTTGTGTATTTCTATTAACCGTTTGCGGTCGGCTTACTTGACATATTAGGAGAAATATCTAACCCTGTCATAAGTTTTGTTACAAATATATTAAATAAATGTTTCAAAAAAATAGAAAACGTTATCATCTGTAACCAATCAAAGTAACTAATCAAAATTTATTGATATGGGTAGTAATGACAAAAATCCGCTGATTGATAACGTTATTTGGAAGCGTATTAAAGCAAGTGTATTAAAGCAAAAGGTGATCATTTCGAGTAAGACCCCTTTTTTCGTTATTACCTACATAAATAAATTTTGATTAGTTACAGATGATAACGTTTTCTATTTTTTTACATTCACCCAATATATTTGTAACAGAATTTATGATAAAACTAAATATAGGCAACGTTTGACTATAGTTTCCGTTAGTTCTAACAGAGTTAGTTGTAACAGACAAGACTGCATTCACTCAACGTCGAAGCTCAAGTCGAAAACTAATTGCTGATCGTGTCATCAGTTTGCACATCTCACTTAAATCCGTCGAGCCGCCAAGTTTCGAGTTGCGCCACTCGCAAAGTGGACGGCTCGTACGAAACCACCGTCATCGCTAATAACCGCCGTCGCTCGCACACGGCGCGCCGAGCTCCGAGAAATCGTAACTTGGCGTGTTTATCACCGGCGAGCCGTGCGCGACCGGCGGCGTTAGCGCACGAGGAACGACTTCTTGCGTGGGGCGTTAAAATCGTATGGGATTTTTAAACCCCACGGTTCCGCGCGGGGACCACAACAGTGACCCCCTGTCCCGCGGGGGGCGACCGTACCCGCCGTTCCTACGGTCACCTCCACCCACGTCAACGCGCGAACTTCGCAGAAAATGATTCCGTCCGCCGAGCGTGAAACGCTTACATACGCTGCCCGGCTCGTATGGCAACGGTAATTAAAGAACTTACGCGGAACAATCCTTTCTGCATTTTTTCTCCCGCGTCTTTTCCGTCCGCTCTTGGAAGACGTACTGCGTTTCCGGAAATGGTGACCGATTCCATCAACCTTTCTCAACGTAACGCCTGTAAGAAAAAGAAAAAATGTTAGATAAAATAAAAATTCGTTATAATCACGAAATATTTTTGGAGTAATTAAAGTATTCGATATACATATATATAGTAGTCTATATAATCTGAAAATAAATTATTAAAATTTAAAATATTAACGTTATAGATGTAATATACGTACGTAATAAGAGATTTCACGTTTATTGCAGACATAAAACCAGTGTCTTTTTTTTAGGAGGGAAACTCCTTAAAGCACAGTTACGTTTGAAGAAGTTCGCCAAATTGCACAATTATACGGAGGGATCGTCCCTTACCTGCGGTATCTTCAATTTGAATTCGCGGGATACTGTAAATTGTAAGGGCAAAGGGTGGCGATAAAAATCGCAGGAAGAATTCGATGAGATTTGGAGAAAGGGCCAGGGATGGGCGCAAGCGTGCTAAGGCTCTCGCTCTCTCTCTCTCTCTCTTTCTCTCTCTCTCTCTCTCTCTTTTTCCGGCCCCTTCCTTCTGCTTCCTATACCTTCTCCTTATCCTCGTTGTGGAGGGCCAAGAGTTCGCGGTGGGGCCGTTCATCAGAGGCAACTTGTCACGCCGCTGGGCATCGGGCATAAATTCCACTCCGTAATGTGACAGGTCCTCGCTCCTACCCCCGAGAAAACCATCCTATGGCCTTGCGCTACCATCTAACGGGTGTTCGGAAACTTTTCTCACTTATTTCAACCTTGTCTAATTGCTTCGGGGGCAAAAGTATCTCGGTAACGCCAATAAGTATTGCGTTCGAGGTTAGTAATGAAGGAAAACGAAGAGAAAAGCACTGTTTAAGTCCTTCTTATTTTTTTACTCTCTTCTAACGCACAAGAATTCCGCGATCAATTCTGAAAATAAATTATTGTAGATTTGTACTTCTTATTATTGCTCATTTGCTTATTTATTATTAGATTTATCAGCGCTTATTATCACTATTAATTAGATTTACGCTTAAGAATGTAATAACAGTGCAGAAAGATTGTAACAACGAAAATTTTTTTAATTAGTCATTATGTAATTAACGAGATTGCAAAACAAGGTATGAGGATATTGTTATGAAACTGCGAGACAATTACCATAAGCACAGATGTGTTATTAATATACTTATTAATTCGTTATATTATATATATATATAAATATGCATAGCCGTAATGTGGAAAGCTATCGACCTTCAGGAAAGATAAATCGATGAGATCGGTCGACCAGTCACGGCGCTTCTACATTTCCGCCGGAAGTGGATAGCGATCGTTACGATGTTCATCGCGGTGCAACGATGGATACGTGTGTAAACAAGCCTCATCATAAACGACTCCATGACACGTGTCAATGCACGGAAGCGCGCACATCGTGAATTGGTATACAATAAAACTGACAACGGTGGGATCTGCTTTTTGTTGCTGCACGCGGAAAGATGTTGAAGTTTAGATTTATTATAGATTGAAATACCAGAGTTTTCTAGTATTATTTCTCACGAGGCGCAGCCGCTGCGCGTCTTACAATAGGACGGGGTCAAAGTGAAACGTACGGCAGTGTTGACTTAGGCGCGAGAGTCAAATGCTGACTTTGAAACGCGACGGAAGTCGCGGGGCAGATCGAGATATCATCATCGTGTACCTATCCGCGTACACACCGTATATATTTGTGTGCGGCGCAGTCGCGATTTAACACGCTGATAGGCGCGAAGATGACAACGGCTCGCGCGCGCGTTTACGAACGCGTCGCGGGAGGCGTGTATGCGTGCAAAACACGAGCAAGGAATTCGTACACGCGTGCATAGTGCATATACGGGGAGGAGGGGAGCGAAGCTGCAGTATAAGGTCAAGTTGGGCGAGGTACCGGTAGCGCCTGGTACCGGGCGGCAAAAGCGACTTAATGTCCCCATTTGTCCCGTGCGCTCTCCGGAGGCGATTCATCCTCGCCTCCCTTTTGTGCGCCCCCGCGTTCCCGGGGTGTTCCTCCTCCCCCTCGACGGTCTACACAAACGACATCACCGTATCACCTAAAAAAAAAAATCCCCCCTTCCTCTTCCCTTCCCCTAAAACAGTAACTCGGAAGATAATTAACGGACTCGGACTCGCCGCCCGTTCTCTTTTTGTGGTCGCCCCGAATGAATTCATTCGGCGCGACGTTCCGGCTTGTTTTCGCCACGTTTTTTTCGAAGGATCCAAGCAAACAGTCTAAAACTTTGCGATTGAAATCTATAAATCATATTTTACAGTAGCGTCAGGTACAATCGGAGGGACGCGGTAATTCAGAATTTATCGAGAATGAATATAGAACATTTATCCGTCGAATCTCATTGATATGAATCACTGAGTTTCTTTACATAATTTCTTTCGCGTGAGTATCAAAGGTAATCGCTACGTGATCGACAAGATCGATAATCACCGATTGCAACGTCAGACGACGTTATCTTATCTATAGACGTGTGTATACATATAGATATAAATATGTATTAAGTAACGTGACGCCGTGTAGACACGCGAATCGCTCGTCAAAAGGATTAAGTCAGTAATCTGGCGTTAAGTCTCAACGCTCATTAGCCTCCACCGACTTAATCGTGGATTGAGTGCCCGTTAGGCCGATCCGTGAACATTTCCCGCTAACATTTCAGTTAATTCGCTTAGTAACGTCGTTTACTAACGTTCCGCGCTGTTCCGGTCATCGGCTGGCTTTAGTAACTCTATGGTTTATCATCGAAAAAATTCAGGCTACGATCAGCGATAATCCGTTTATTGTAACTGAATTTAATTGCGATCTTGATCTTCCTCTGATAATGTTCAAATATAATTTTGCGTTAACAACGGTATGTGAGTCTTTTTATATTACACATTACTTCGCCTAATTGGTGTATTCCATCCGATTATTCCATCTTCACCATGGCGCGTGTGCCGGTTTTAAAATAGTTGACCAGATACGATAATCCATGCGGCAGCGATATATTATCGCGACCGCGAATCGTTGGGATCCCAAAGCACATATACGTTTGTCACATTCTGTCGTCTTCCTCTTTTATTCTCGACAAGAGAGGGAGAGATAAAGAGAGAGAACCTTCGCGCACGATCGCGCGCAAGGGAGAAGAGTCTCGCGAGGACGACGACGGGCGACGCGATGTAATGGTGAACGGTAAATATTAATCTCAGGCGTTACAATGCGCGCGGGTCGTTCCGTTGTGGCCTCGAACCCGCCGTCACGTCATTCTTCAGCCCGAGCTCCTCATCACTCTCCGGACCGAGCCGTGACCAATCCGGAATAAATATTGGCGATTATTAACTCGCCACGCGGACCGCTGAGGAGGATCCATAGGGGAAGGAAGGGCCAACGTCGTTCCCGAGGTGCAAGACGGCGGGCCACGGACGCGAAGTCCACGGTGTCTTCGTGAGATGCTTGAGACGTTAAGTGGTCCCATTAGCTACGTTCCTAGGTGGACCGTGCGGCACGGCGATGGCATTCCTTTGGTCGGTCCGTCTTCCACCATCTCTCTCTCTCTCTCTCTCTCTCTCTCTTTACCCATTGCCCCCGTGTACATTAATTCTCACGGTACCACGCGTGGCCGCTAATATGGCGGTCCGGAATCTAGATATCCTAGTGTCTTCCTCTGGTAAATGAACAAGATATATATGTTCGTTGCCGGCATATATTCCAGATTAATAATTACGTCAGGATAAAATTGTTTCTATAAATCTTCGTAATCATTAAAAAGATAATAACACACACTTGGGCATTTTTAAATTAAGAACCAATCAACTAATTTCATTACATTAACTATATCCCATCACTCTAATTTATTAAGATAACTTGAAACTAAAAGCACAACTCGTTTATTTCGTTATCTGCCACTTGCAGGTCCATTTTAATAAGAAAGAAAATGCAATAGGAGCGATAAGAGCGAATGATAAATATGTTTCCAATAGCTTTTCACATCCATGAGGTACTATTGTTGACGCGTTTTTTTTTTTTATAAGTGGTATCCCCAATAAACCTAAAATCCACTGATAACTGAAACGACCCTTTAACTAATTGAACAGAATTAAATAATTATTGAAATGGAAAAAATTTAGGTCGACTTTTGAAATCTTTTACAAATGTGAGCAGGAACATCAATCTGTATATTGCACGTAGCAATAGCGCTATCTCCTAGTAGTGTCTCGCGCCAAATGCATGCGTTAACGGCGAGAACTAACCGTGTCTCTTGATAGCGCTAGGCGAAGCCAGCTAAAAATCAGAAAATGTATTTCTTGCCGAGCTCTATCGTACTATATCTGAAGTATCTTAAATATAAAGAACCGAACACCGTCATTCAAATCAACAGTCGAATTCCGTAACAAGAGGGACGAGACATTACGGCGTCAGCCGATTCTCCTCTCTTCGCGATCGACGCGAGATCGAGGATACCCTTTGGATGACCTCGAGGTGGCGGAGAAGAAGATAAGCGGGATCCAGGTGTCTCTCGCGATAGGCCGACAAAAGGCCCGAGAGGGCCACTCGCACATAACAGCGGGCAAAGTCATCGTTGTCCTCTCGTCGGAGGGCGGTTGTGAGAAGGGCTCGTGGGGAAAGAGAACGGTCTAGACTTTTTTTTTTGACGGACGGAAAAAGCGGGAGGAGAAACGAAGAGAAGAGAACAAGATGGAGATGTCACCGTCGCGTCTGGCGGCGAGAGTTAGTGAATTCCGGCGGGGTGAATTCCTTGTTGTCACTTGAGTCATGATAACTTCATCTCTTCGTCCTGTCTACGTGAGTCAGGCATAAAAACGAAGTTTGTGAGATAAACAATTATCTTGATAACTAAAAATATGTTGTTCCACATAGCATATACTAGGTACACACGAGTTAAAGATTTAGATTCATGCGACGTAAATGCACAGAAAGAAAGAAGTGTCAACTCAAGACTTATATATTCGTAAGAATCTATAATCTTGAAATGAGATATAAGTATTGCGTTAAGCGAAGAAAACTTGCTCGAATGAAGTCATTTATATAACTCAACTATGAAAAAAAGTTATTAAAATAAAAAGTTCAAATTCTCTATAACAAGACTACACATTTTATATACGAATATATAAGTCTTGATATTTCTTTTTTTTTCTGTGTGTGTGAGACTAAAAATAGGCGATTGTTGTTGAATCAGGCAACTGAATCAAGTTTGATGTAATCTCTCGATTACGAAGAACAATCGTCAATAAAGGCTGTGATTTGTGGGACAATTTTAATTTGCAGATTATACACTCGTTTTTTCGAACGTGTAGCAAGTATCTTCTCTCTCGCCACGCGTTTCGTCCATCAATCGCGCACGCAAGCTTTACTTTTTGAGCCTCTGAGGAAGATTAAATTTACACATAGTAGCGCCGCAGAACAATACCGACGGTTGTTTGCACGGTGTGGTAAATATTTGAGTGCCATCCCGTCGCGCTCTCACCGTGCCACGCGTTGCCACGCTCGGCCTGGCCGCCTTCTGTTCGAAGCTAGCCAAGGGCTCGAACTTCAGAGTACATACTAATTCTCTTTGCGCGCTCTTGCCGATCGTTGTTTGCTTCTGCCACTTCGTTTTAATTGTTCGCGAATCGCACCATAATGACTATCGAGCGGCCGTGGCCACCGAAAAGAAAGGAATGATACGATCGATATTATTCTCCGATCTCTTCGGATATTTTTTTTTTTTTTTTTTTTTTTCAAGTACTTGTGAAAGACTAATATCGTGGTTTTAGAGAAAAAAAAAGTGTTTTAAAGATGTTTATTAGATAGAAAATATTTTGCTTCGCCAGTAATAACTAATAAAATAGTTGTTTAATTTGACTTTGACTACTTTTATTAAATGTTAATTTTATCAAAGACATTTTATCATTTTGAGGTTTTTGTATAATAGCCACAGTTTTAGGGCGGTTCTACAATCAGTATGTCGGAGTCGGATGTCGGAACGCAGCCGATAATCCAATGAGGAAAATATATAATAGCCACAGTAAAACTTAAAAGCTTACCAATCTCAAAACTGATAAAATATTTTTTATAAGAACTGATAAGATTAACATTCAATATAGGTGGCCAGTTAGGTCGAATTAAACAACTATTTTGTGATGCTTATTAGCTATTCTCGTAAAATTCCATTGTAAAAGTTTACAGGAAAAACGTACGTGTATATAGCAAGTGCCATGAATCCAGTACACGTAAGATTTCTTTACAGTAATTTCTTCGTTTACGAAAAAGCACGCACGTAAAATCGGCGATCGATCGATCATCGGCCTCCGTGATGGTCGGAGTCGCGGAGGTAGGAGGGTCGGAACGGCAGTAAATAAAAATCCCGCGGGTTAATTTTTTTCGAACAATACCATCGATGTGCTCGCGCCCCCCGGTGCGGAGGGTAGCAACCCTTTTTTCATACTGTTCAATCTCTCCCAACTGAACGTAATTCGTGTCGCCATTCAAAACGAAAGCTAATGGTATTGCTTTCCCCCTCATGGGCCTCGCGAAAATTTATCACGATCTTGCCACGAAGGATTTATCTACCGAATGCCAACGGCGAGCAGAAAATCGCAAAATTAACTGCAAAAGTCCGAAATATCTGAAAGCGTCGCGTTCGAAAATTGCAGTTAAAACCTATCGAAGGAAATCGATATTTCTGTGTGCATATGATTATAACGAAAATAATATAATTTTGAATTGTCGTAGTTTCGTTTGTTAATTTTTTTTTTATCTTTAATGATGCTGTACCCGTGTCTGTGCATGTGCGGATACATAACTTGTGACACTTGGGGACAGCGCGAGCGTAAAGACGGTCTGACGATAGGACCTCATTCCCCTCTAGTTCTCGTTATGTCCCTCTCCAGTTTTTCTAGCTGTTTACGCGCACACGTTGTCACTTAATTCTCATTGGTTTCCTCAAGGGTTATCCCTTCTCTTTTTTTCTCGATCTTTCTCATATTTCTACATATATGCCTGCTTATTTGTACGCCCATATTTCAGTTTTTGCTGTTGTGCTCGATCGAATCTCCTTTCTTTGCTAGTCAAACAAATTACGGGATTCCGAATATATACAGATCGATAAATAAAATCCATTTTCTATTGTAGATATATTGAACTTTTTCGCGCTTTCATTACATCACGCATATCGTGGACTATATGAAAAATTGCGAAACACGCTAGTTTCTGAGGTATACCGCGTAATAGCTGAAATCCACCACATGTGATTCTACATTAACGATAGTTCTTAAATCAATCCTCGTCCGTCACATTCTTGCACGCGTGGGCGTGGAATGCCTCGCGCGGCAGCAGGTAACGAACCAAGCTCATTACTCGTCGTCACGTGTCATTCGTGACCTCGTCGTAAATGAAGGGAAACGAGAAGAGGCATCGTCCGGCTCGGCTATATCCTCCTTGGATCGTCTCGTTACGGTCATTCGTCATTTTCACCTCCGCGTGAAACGATAAGCTGTACACACTTTGTTCGATATTGCATTACAAAATTGCATCATTTGAGATTAAAAGCCCTGAATAGCACGACATAAGGCACGAACAAAAAAATTATTTCATCAAAATTAACACTAGATTATGATGACTTAAATTAATGATTAACTAAAATAATTACTGAAGAGCAAGACGTACTAACACGTTCAAGAGAGAAAAGGGAGCTAACGAATTATAATAAAACCATATTCCTCATAACCATCTAATTACCTTGTTAATGACGTGACTCTTAATAGATGCGTAAAACGCGTTCGTCGAGGCGTACAATGCATTATACCTCTATCTCGCCCCGCCTGGTTACGGCTATCCGTCATTTTCACACCTGGGAGTGATAGAAATGCGCGCGTGAGACGCTTTCGAGGAGGAAACGCGGCAATTGTACGTCGCAGGCGGTTGCGACGGCGATAAGCCGCACCGTCGTCGTCGTCGCGTCGCTTCGCTTCGCTTCGCGTCGACTTCTCGCATGTCGCGCTGCATAAAATTAACTCGCGAATTAGTCCCGCGCACACGCAACGCGAGCCTAGACACATCCCCGACACGCACACGCGACGTATACCCGCGCTTAAAGACGCAGTCGATGTCGCGATGTTCACCTTAATGCGCTCGAGGCTTACTTATCGGCGAATAACGCAACAGCGACGTAATAGCGTTGAATTTTATAGCGGAAGAAAATCTTTACCGAGAAAAGTAGATGAGTTATTCATCGATAATTATCGAAGCGGAACAAAAACGTGACAAACTCGTTATTGTGTGCACGGTGTTAACGGCATATAGTCAATTCGACAACCTACGATTATTTAATAATGGCATGTTGAAGAACGATCTATTATTAATCACGATATAATTAAATTGATTAAATCGTTGTTAGTGAGTGTAGTATTAATCTATTACGAGGATATGCAACTTTTGTGTTAAACAAGCTACATTATACGTGCGGACGAAAGAACGATGAGATGTCGAGGATGTCTTTATAGTAGCTAATGTTTTCAAAATTCCAGTATTAGAAATCTATCGTACACGTATATCAGAGGCAATGAATTTTGAAATTGTCCCATTTATCTTAATATATAATATCAGCGTGACTCACTTATATTACAGTCTTCATATCGCATTCCTTAAACCCGCGCGCGATATCGCATCTCCAAGAACTCGGGACCACCTATATAGCAATCTTAAGAATATCACTTAACGACGTGACAATTGAAAAATACATTTTCAGTGCTACATTTATCGGTAAAACTTATCTTTTTGCGTACCATTAGGTAGCGAATGCCCAATTGGACAAAATGCCCAAATACGGATATTCCTTTTTTTAATCAACTTTCTTCCTCCTTTGTCAGTCGCGATTCTATCGGATACGCGACTTCTTTTGGCCGTAGCAGTTAAGTATAGCTCGTTGGTATCAATTTGGCATGTTTCCCGCGATGGAACGGCGGCTAATTCGCCAGAACGGAAACGGTCTTTACCTTAGCCACGGCCGAAAAAGGACCCGACCGATCGCTCTCAGACGCACGTCTTGTGTGTTGCAGGGATTGGAACGCGACGGGCAACGTACGCGTGCAGGAATCCTGGCCGACGTGAACGACTCTCGCCGCGACAATGTCGAACCATTCCACCACCGAAGGATCAGGCTCCTTGATTGTTTCGCGCGCTACGGTGAGTCTTCCTTCAATCTTGAGAAGATTAGATCAAGCGAAAGAGAATCGAGCAAGCCGTGAAACTTACTAGACACTCGAGATTGATTACTTCTGCTGACGCGCGATCCCTACCGGATGTTCCTCAGCGAGGTTCACGCGAGATTTTGGAAATGCGTTCTACGAGAAAATTTGCACTCGATTTGGATTAATAACGTTAATCTACGAATTCGTAATTGACTCGATTTTCTTTCTATGCTTATGTTATAGGCCGGGTCATAATTTTTAGAAGGAGACAGAAAGGCATTCATTTAGTTTTATTTAAATTATTTGTGCAAAGATCTGAAACACAAGAGTTTACTTAAAATTATCACATTTTTTATGAGCAATTTAGAGATCGATGATAAAAGGAACCCGTTTTCTTGCAATTTTGATTTTACTTAATAATTTGCTAACGAACGCGTTAATGTGCAAATTACTTGAATTTTAATGAACTCGGCATAACGATCGGTCATTTAAGCGACGATCTAGGGCATGACAGCATACATTTTTTTTTTATTTGTCCGCTAACGTAGAAAGTCGATTTTCACGTGAGTACTCACGTACAAATGGCAAATCGACTCTGCTAGTCGAACGGTGGTGGTTTGTCCATGAAAGTATCGCAAAATACCAAGGATTGTTTTTTGCGCGTACTTTGCGCGCGCGCGTTGCGCCGACTCGCGATCTCTACGACAAACGCGATCTCTATCGCGGCCGTTTAATCGATCCATCCTATCGATCTTTACAACGAGCCGAGAAAGCTCTCACGCCGTGACCGATCCCGACTCGATTCCTCGCGGCCGGCGGATTAAATCGGGACGCGGATGTTTTGCCCCAGTTTCACTTGACAGGCCGATCTGCACGGCGAGTTTGTTCCGCTCAGGCAAACTAGGCGATTGGCGGCTTCGATAGTCCGCCGATCTTACCATCGATCGGCCGACTCGCTCATCGGATCGCCAAAATCGAACAGTTTGACCCTCGCGCGATCGAGCGAGCCGGTCGCCGCACCTTGTCACCGATCGTTCCGCCGTGGCGGTCGCTTTAATTACAAAAATAAGTCAATGAAGAGGAAAAAAAAATCGTAACCGACGAAAAAATCCTTCGCGCCATCAGTCTTGCCGCGCTCGCAAGAACGAGCCCTTTCGTCGCGCTCAAACGAGTAAACTCTCCTCTCGGGCTTCTGCGCCTCTCTCGAGAATACCGGCCCTCCAACGCTCCCATTTCGACATCGCTCGTACGCACGGCGAGAATGAGTCGTTCTTTGAGCAACGTGCATCGAACAAATTGGATAGGCGGAGCGCGGTAGTACGGGGAAGTACGTGGAACTAACCGATTTCGAGCAGATCCTCCAAGATTTCCTAAGATCGCCCGTGACAGACGACGCCTATGATGATCGTACGTTAATTGATAGTCAACAATGTGCTAACGCGAAAGAGAGCCATTTCATATTTTTGCTCGCTTCTATTTTTGTCACTCGGTTTGAATTGAAAAATAAATTTAATTAGCGTTACACACACAGCGACAGTGTAAAAATAATCACCTTTCGACGACACTTTAGGAAGGTACATACGTTTCGAGATCAATTGGGATATAAAATATTTCAATTCCCGATCGAAATTCGATTCGCTCTCCAATCTCTCAAATCGCTCGCCGTTCTTGCGCGCACATTTGAGGCGCAATGTATCGTGCGGACGATTAAAAATTGAAACGTCAGGTGGACGGCCTCCGATCGATCGGTTCGCGCGAGGTACGTGCCGCTCCGGGACGACGGTTATCCCGAATTTTTTTCAAGAGGGAAAGCTTCCTCCCAGGCGAAGAGGGGAATGCGCCCCGTCATTCCACGGATCTCCCCGGCCCGGGAACCTCGAAATGGAACCCGAAGTCCTCCATCGAGGGTGACAGCTATGAAATCGTTCGTGATTGCTCCTCTCACTTCGCGGCCCCCAACCTCCCGAAGCTCTACCAAGCAGTTATCCGAAGACCCTGTCGATCAGTTCTTCCGCGGGACTTCTTTTCTGTTGAAAAACACGGCGAAAATTATCTCTGCTCAAAATAATCTTAATACAAGTCCCTGAAATAAGATCGTCGAGTGAAATAATAATGGAAATAACTTAACGTAAGAAGTTATTTTGACGAAGCGTAAAACGTTAACCGTCGCTCCGTAGAGTCCGTAGAAAATGTTACATCGAAGTTAAAAAAGTTAAGACCGCTTCGCGATTCAAATAGTAAGGCGATTTGTAAGACTTTTGATAAATATTGTGAACGTCTGTCGCATGCTGAGAGTTTTCGCGGCGGGAATTGTTCCGGGATCACGCCCAAATGGCACGGCTTATTATACGCCGATAATCGATTCGGCGGATCTGCATCGCGGCTCGTTCCGTGTCGGCGATTTTTCTCAGGTGCGCGATAGTGCTGATTCATGGAAACAGGAGAGAGTAAGGGTAAGAAGAGGCAGAGCGCGCCGTGGTAGGAACGCGCGGTCCTCCGGCCGAGATTAACACGTCAAAGACGACGCGCCCTCTCTGTCTCAGCAGTTGCCTTGTAATTCCCTGGTAGATACAGGACTAATGGGTTATTTCAGGTAATTAGCCGCGCGGCATCGCCGTTCCTTCCACCTTCCACGCGAAGGGCCCTCTTTCTCCCTCTCTCTCTCTCTCTCTCTCTCTCTCTCTCTCTCTCTCTCTGCCCTTTCATCCTCACTCGCCCAATTTGCTCGCGTCATAATCTCGCGCACGCAAATACGCGCGCGGAACGTGTCGCCGCTTTTTTCCCTCGATTTTTGTCACTTGATGATGATCGCAGGGTGCTAGGTGGACACATTCTTAATCAGCCAGCCAATACATTCTCGACGATTCACTTTCACATTGTACGGCTAGCCGTTAATTCACGAGAAACGTTGTAGTCGGTGTAGGCGGGGCTACAATAGTCGAGAGGGTAAATTGCAACAGTCATCGCAAAGCTCTGCGCCTTTCACGATTGCAACACGCCGTTACGGAGTTTCGTAGTCAACATTGGAGAAACGGCGGGTGGATAATGGCAAATTCTCTGTAGCAGGCGCAACAGAATTCGTGACTGCGACTAAACCCTCCCTGAATCTAGTTGCATCGCGTGTTATTCCGTGTTTTGACGGAGATTAAGATCGAGGAACGCTAAGACGTGATTTGAAGAAAGCTTATTTCCACGTAAATAAATAAATTCGCAAAATTAAATGAATCAGACTTTACGATTTTTTCTATTCACAATTATTGCGTTATCAATTAATAATAATTTCAGTTTGACCGATTCTGGTAACAAAGAATGACTTAAATTATGGTCGAAGATTAGACTTTTAATCGGAACGATCGATTTTCGTCGAACGTAAAAGGTACGAGTATTGTGGTGCAGATTCCCGATCGATTAATAATATCGAGCAATTAAATGCGATCGCGCGACTGCAAATTCGGTAATTATTGCGCTAATGATGGGTAGCTCGCGACAGCTTCCTTCAAACCGGTGGTGGAAGAAGATACGCTCGCTCGCGCGCACGCAAAAGAGTATCCATCGAAGGCGCGAGGCGAGGTAGATCGTCCAAGAAATCGTGTTTGCCGAGTCACGCTGTGTAACGAACTTCAGCTGGGTGCTAGTTCGAGACGAGGCGAAGCTTCCTTTCTCGAGTCCGAATCGCGGTTAGGCCGTTTCGCCGTAACGCAACGCAGGAGGAAGAAGGTCGTTACGGAGGGAAAGATCAAGGGTCAGTTTCGTTCGAAGCGACATCGGCATGGTTCCCGAACGCGTAGTTTATGTATGGTTAATCCTGAAAATCTGTTTTCCCAAGCCAACATCCTGTGATCCCCGACCATACCTCGCACTTGCCTTTCTTTGCCGGCAAAAGGAAAATCTGTTTGATCCAGAAAATGTCCAAAAGTGAAAAATAATAAGTTTAAGATGATTCGTTCCTCCATTTATAAACGTCTCGAGAGAGCAGCGAGACAGACGACGCGACGCTTTTCTCTTTCGGTTCGTTCTTTCACATAGACCGGGGACTCATTCCCCTTCTGACTTCGTGGACGTTTCGCTAAAATCGGATTGGCATCTCCCGATCGGCTCTTGCTAAGATTCCTCAACGACAGCCGATTAAGGACGATTCGCCGCGAGAATGGGAACGGGCGTCGGCGAAACGTCGGCGCGGCGGGAACGGCTCGGGGTCCGCTTCGTTAATTCCTGATTTTCCTCGGTCCGCATCACTTTTTAATTGACGCCAGAAATTGAACCAGAGAGCGGGCAGAGCGCTCTGGCTGGCCGCGCGTCCGTTCTCGCAGAGTCATCCTCCGCTACCTCCCCGTCGCCCCCCTTCGTCCCCCCTCCGAATCATCCACGCTGGCTCTCCTCGTTCAGGATCGGATTAAGTTGTACGTAATGTGGAAGATTATACTGTCATAAGATTGCTCGCGACGCGCCTCGTTATTATTCGGGATATTTGCTTATTATTACATCAGGCGGGAGCCGCTTTACTAACGCTGCAGGAAACGAAATGGTGGCGATTTTCTTCGCGAAAAGAATTGGACTGCGAGTAGGTGCTATTGATATTCTTTATAAACTTATTTTCTATTAATCATACGTTCTTTTTTCTTTGAAACGCGATAGTTTGTTTAGATCTGTTCTTTTTTTTGTGTAAGTAAAAATTTAAAAAAGTAGTGCGTGAATGTGTATTTCGCAGAGAATAATACGGATTTTATATTCGGAAAGCTCGCCGATTGACTTGCTACTCACTTACTCCGAGCCATTACTCCCGTGTTAAACTGTACCCTTCCTGCTCTTATTATGCATACATATGATAAACTTTCTCGTGCCATATAAAGTCTACTTTCAGCGATTTGCAAATTGTATTTAAACATCATAATGAATGAATTTATATAAAATAGAACGCTATCCACAAAATAGGACGTAATTATATTTCCTCTGTGAAAACAAAAGTCGTTCGAGATTTTTCTTTTCCGTGAAGAAAGAAGCGGACATTCCTAGCATTTTCAAACGAGATAGAGAGTCTTCGGATTCCCGTCCGGTTTCGCTTTTCGAGGAGACTCGAGTCGAAGTCAGCGCGATGTTGCACTCGCACACCGACGGCGCACAGTTTCTATCGGCTCGCCAGGTGTTCCAGTCACGTGTCAGTTTCCGGTTGTCGGTTTCCAGCTCGCCGAGATGCTGCCAATGACACCGATCTTTGTCCCACCCTCGCTCGTCACGCGCCAGCTCGCCTACTTTTTTCCATCCGTCGCGTTTTCCGCTTCTGTCCTCTCCCGCGAGAGCTGCAACTCGCGCGAGCGGGTTGCAGGGGGTGACCCGGACTAGCCCAGGTTTCACCTGCCGTCTCGCGTCTCTCTCCTCGGTGAAACCAACCCAATGTCGCCTCTCCGCCGCGCCGGACCGACACACGCAATGTCGCCGTCGCGTCGCGCCGCGTCGCGTCTCGTCTCGTCGCGTCTCGTCTCGTCTCGTCTCGTTTAGTCTCCACCTCCACCTCCGCCTCCGTCGGCAGTCGTGGCTGTCATCGGCAGGAACTCTCGACTCGCGTAAAAATAATTACACTGAAAGAGAGGATTGGGTACGGATTGCGAATCTTCCATATCTTCGCTCGCGGCTTTCCATCCGTTCGACGGCCATTGTGAGGACGAACGAACGAACAGACGGACGGACGGCTTAATAAGCTCGGCACGCCGGAACAAGCGTCGATAAAAATTTATCCGCCTCGAGTACCTCTCTCAAATCAAGCCACAATCGTGTCTGTTCTGAAATGTCTACGATTTCTCATTTTCAAAATTGGATTTGCCGCTCGTTTCGCCGTATTATAGCAAAAACCAATATCGGCTTCGACTTATCTTATTCAGACAATCAGTACTCGAACGAGAAAGAAAATAAAAATTATTGAATCTATTTTTTCAGATAAATACGTTCAATATTCAATATTGTGCTAAATAAATTATTATTGTGTCGAACGTTAATTACATTCGATCCAAAATATTAAAGGCTCGACTCTGTGAGATTCAATAATTCTTCGTAGTTTGTATAATCAATTGTGCGCGTTTCGCACAAGAAAGGCGCTTTTCACAAAGGAGAGCAGGTCGGATATCGAGATGTCGCGTCAGATAATTATTCATGATTATTAACGGCACGATATACACGTAGCGCATGTGCGCGTGAACGCGAAACACGCGGGTAGAGAAGTAGAAAACTCGTGGGACACGCGGGAAGTTAATAAAAAAGCTCGCGAACGCGCCGTGACAAACGATCATCGATCTGCGAGAACAGTGGCTCGCTATTGCTGATGTATATATGTGTTTTTTATATACATATATAAATTCCCAAAAGACCGGTAGCAAATGCAATCAGTAAGTTTATATTACCACTCCGTCGACGATGCCACCCTCTTCATCAACGTGGCAACTCGTCGACGGCCATTTATACATTCGGTTTTTGTTCGTCATTTACAAAAGCGGCTTGTTATCCTTTTTTTCCCCAACTTTAAACAACTCTCGCCGGCGTAACAAGTGTGCCATTGAATTTTATCGGCGTGATAAATGCATCAGTGTCTTGTGACTGCGACAACTGATGTTATTTTACGACAGTTGATGTGAAATGGAAAGGTGTCATGTGTACATTCAAAAGGAGTGCCTAAATTTGAATTATTTTTTATATCCACAAAATTGCTTTAATCGTTTATTTACCACTCATCATATATATATATATATATATATATATATATATATATATATATACATATATATATATATATATATATATATATGATCTAAAATGCCTGCTATTTCAAACTGCGTCTAACAGTGCCTAATAATGCTACATAGTGTAATAACGACAGATATATATGAGATTAAAAGTGCAAAATTTTCAAGTATCAAATTTTAAAAACAAACATTTTTTATTTAAATTTAGCTTAGTTCAGAGTTGACTCTGCTCATCCTTTAATCATATGAAAGTAGCTATGCATTCTCAGAACTTTTAACGTACAATTATTTTACTTTCTGTGAATTACTTTTTTTCAATTGTATATTCATTGATAATCTTAATTTATATTTGTCGTTATTACAAAATAACAATCTTAGGGAAATGTAACGAACAGATTTTATAGAACGTCCTGTTTGTTTTTCTAGAGCCGGGCCATTACGTGCATCGAGACGCTGCCGCGCGGAGCTGCCCCAGCCCAGAACCAGTTATGAACATATGATTAAGCTCGTTTTAATAAGTTTTTATGTAGACCTTACGCGTAAGGATGTATAATAAAAATAAGTGTTGAATAAACGAGATACGTTGAAACAAATGGCCAGTGATTCCGTTGCGATTAGTATATGTATAGCTGGTGCAAATTAAATCATTTTCCACGATTGCGTCGTAATTCGAAATATGCGATAATTGAAGATTAAAGTTGGATAAGACGTAGAAGTATAACGAAACTCTATGATCGAGCGAGAAGTGCGAAGGATGATGTTCCGAGGTAAGCTAACTATAAAGTTCGCCTCTTAATTTCTCTAATTACAGTCGAGCGAATAGCGCTACGATCTCACCGAGATTCGTGATTATCGAATTACAGAGATAATTGAGATCGTCGTCGGATGCTAAAATAAATTCGCATTCGCGTGTATCGGGGTACTTTTTCGAGGAGATTACAGCTCCTCGATATAGAGATCCGCCATGTTTCGAATAAAGACGAATGGCCGACCGCGTTTAATTTTCTGATGCGAGCGACGAGGGTCGACGTAAGGAAGGGCGGATCTTCTTGGCTCGTCTTCTCTGCCAACGTCGTCACCGTAGAGATGAGAGTATGCCTGCTTCACCGTAAATTCGCGTGTAATTTTAAGATCCGAACGAATATTCTAGTGAAATAGAATACGAATAAAAAATATCAGTTGTTTGAATGAAGATTCATAGCGTACTATTAGTACATTTTTTTACCTACATATTTATTTTTAACATTTTCATGAAAACAGCGAGATAAGTTTTATATATTCGTAATTCAAGTTATGTTTTATAATTTTGTATTGTTACTTATGTTGCTAAAATAGCAATCAAAACGTATATAATATCATATTGATTGCTTTTTGTTTACTAGTTAGGTATTACAAAAATAATTATTTATTTTGTAGTAAAGATTTTTTATTCGACCTAACTGGCTATCTTTATTAATTATAATTATCAAATTGTGACGATTATAATTAAAGATAGCCAGTTAGGTCGAATATAAAAAAATCTTTACGATTAACTATTTACTGGAAGTAAAAGTTTCTGATTTGATTTTATACAATTCTAAAGCAGACTCTGTCGTAGAAATTTAGTCTTCGAAATATTTTTAAAGGTATATTAGGACGTGTTGCGTCGTGAAAATGGCGCTATACATTTCATCTTGCGGTAAAGTCGCATCTTCCGTGTTTTCAGTTTATCGTTCGATAGAAACCGAGTGGGCCACTCGCGATCTTCTCGACAAAGGCGAACACTCGGTATATATAAGAAGGGAAGATATTGGCCCGTCTTTTCCATCTAGTAGTCGTCACCGTGGAGACGACTGGTGAGTCGTGGGTGTTCTCCTGAATTCTCGATCTCGGAGAATCTGTCTCCTACATGGACGGGCGAACCCTCTCCGGAATCTAACCCACCCTTGCCGTTGCGGAGGATCGCAAGGACGAGGGTTGCCGACGAGGTCTCGCCTGATTGGCGGCCGTGGACTATCGACCAACCCGAGACCAGCCCTTTGTTTTAGCCACCACCCTTGGCGATATCGAGGGTATCCAACTTAAAGTCGGGTCATTGAACGTCCATGAGATTTTCGGTCGGCTTGTTCTGTGAAAGAATCCTTAAAAAATGAAAAAATTACGCCACGAGAAAATGTTGTGTAAATATTAAGTAATTTGTTTTTTAAATGTAAATACGGCTGTGAATCATGGTTTTTATATATTTACTTTTAAATGCGAAAAAAATGATATCACAGAGATGATACACCGAGAAATATTACTGATAAATAATAAAATAATAAAAAATAGTATATTAAATAGTATATATTAACGTTATTATATATAGAATAACAAACAATTAAGTGTGCATTTTTATATTTATCGGAAAATTGTCTTTACATGTAAAGATCTGCGACCGAAGAGACGATTGGCGATATCGTATATCCAAAATCGCACGTCGACGTTACAGCAGAAGCGTATCGCGCTTGCATTCTCGCTCGCGGATCGATGATGCAGCACGTGCAACGGCCTTGTAATACACTGCGTTCACCTGTATACCATACGTCCCTGCTGCACCTCGGCTGCTTAGCATAATTAGTGACTGATGATTAACAGGCGTGCATCAGCACCGACTAATGGTTAATTAATTCTCGCGCGCTAATACTGTCTCGCCGTCCGGAGATCGGCCATCTCGCAATTTCTGCTGCTCCAATTTGAAATCGTGCACTCGCCGCACTCCACGTGACTGCTATCTTCTTCGAAGATACCATTTGTCGCGCACTTTGCATAACCCTGATTCTCTGATGCAACAAAACACCGAGAAAAAACAAATAATAAACAAATTTATATTAGTTTATTATTTGATATATACAATGTATATAAATTTGATTAATATTTTCAATATAGATTTCTTGTCTTTAAAGGCTTTCATGTCTTACTCAATCTTTGAGTCTTTTTACTTCTTCGCGTAACAGTTCAATAGCATAGAATATGTTCAAGATTCAGTTTTTCTGCAACGTTCGCATTTTCATAATGACGGTCGGAGCGATGGTATATTTCGTACACGTCACACGACATGATCGGCATAGCGGCTTAATTAACATCGGCATTATTTTAATTGGCTGCGGTTGCATATCGGATATACGTTTCTCAAACTATCTTTGGTGTAGCGTGCGTGCAAAAACTCACACAATCGTGCACGCGCACGCACGTGGAATATTATTGTTAGATCGGTTAAAAAAAAAAAGGGAGAAAACGTAAGAGGAAACACAGGGCGAGGCCGAACGTGGCCGCGCGCGGCTTAACCGTCAATCAGCCCTCTCTCCCTTGCCAAATTACTGTCAAACGCAATTAGAATTGACGTGGAAGGCCGGGGCTAAATCAAAATCGCGAGGTAAACCCCCCTCGATAACGATTTCAATCCCGGAGGCTATGCTCAGTCGCAATTTTCTCCCGCCGCTAATTAATACACCTCGTATCGTACGTCAATTCGACAGTTCCACCTCCTCTCTCTCCCCCTTCTTCCGCGCTGCCCTTCGCCCTCTTCCCTTCTATCCCCGATCCGTTCTGATATACGACGGACCATTGACGAAAAAGAGGAAGCTATATTTTTCAGAGGTATTTCGATGGCAGCGAGCGGGACGCGATTCGATATCCGCGGACATATTAACGGAGATGGACGCAAATTCATTGCGAATCGATAATTGAAAAAGAGTTGCGCAAATTAGCCGCGGCTAATTGCGTGTACGATGATGTTTTTTCCGGAGCGCGCTCGGAGTTAATTTTTACGAATTCTCAACAGGCTCGTGTAAATCCAACGTGCAAAATGTGCTCTGTTATTTTAATGTATAACGCGACTAATAATTAAAAAAAATGTACTAATATTATACAAACGAATGTATACAGATGTAAATTTGCAGCAACGGGAGCAATACTCGTTTTGCTTCCTGCGGTTCTTTTTATTTGTCCCACTTTTCACTCGCGAGTACTCGTCGGGGAAGAAATTGAAGTCTCGCGAAGGTAAATCTCACCGAATCCATGCCAGAATTCTTTTTTTTTCTCGCTCGCCCCCTTTTTCCTCTCTAAAGGAGACGAGGTCCTCTTTAGAGAGAGTAGAATGATATATATTAAAGAAATGCTTTTTGGCAATAAACAATCGGGCAACGAGGGTCGGAGGCAGTTAGGTGGGGCATTAGGGTGAATTATTCTGGCCACCCAGCGTAAAAAGACCGATGAATCACGGGAGTAACGAGGTTCTTGCTCTCCCAATGATGTTGTATCTTGTCCTATGGCCTCTTAAACTCGACCTTACGGCGGTTTCGTCCCTCATCTAAAACCTAACACGCTCGTTCCTGCCTCTCATTCTCTTGATACATAATACGATAATGTGAAATATTGTCCAACTCCATTTTTTTAGCCGACAAGTTATCTTTAGATTTGAAACAAAATAGGAAGCCAAATTATTAAAGATTTAATCCGTCATGTTAGATTTTTCAAAGCGAAGATAAATGCGCGATGGGGTTTGAATGTAAAATTATTAGCTTCATACATATATGCAATTTATGTTACTTATTTTTTTATTTAACGTAATATAATAAAGGAAAATTTTATCTTCGTTTGTAAAAATTAGGATTTCCAGGCATACTAAATGCACCATCATTTCCAACGCGACAGCTGCGAATGCTGCTGCGATCCAGCAGCCGTGCTCTCGTGCGTCTACAAATACGCGCAGAATGCTCGTGTATTCGTGAGCGCTCGTGCATACACACACATGCGCGCGCGCGCGCACGCGCGGGCACGCACACATATTGCCACCAGTACCGTATTACCCGGGGTCGGGACTTTTTCATTACGGTAAGAGCCGATTGCATTTTTTACGTCTCCCAACGACGGGGGTGTCCAATCTGGAGAATCGTGTGGAAGGAGGGCCATCTAATCACGTGTTCCTGGCAATCGTGTCCTGCGTCGATCCTCGCCGCCCCTCCCGCTTCTCGAACGGCCACCCTTTCATCCCCGCGCCGGCGTGTCCTCATCCTTGGACACAATCCTCTTCTAGAGAGAACGAAGAGCCTTTTATTCAATGGCTGTAGGGGCGACTGGGACGCGGCTTCTCTATCTCTCTCATTTTCTCTCTTTCCCTCGCCTTTCTCTTTCTCTCTCCATCTTCACGTGATCTCCTCTTTTCCCTTTTTTTTTTCCTTCTTTTTTTTGCACCACACAGACCGCCCTTTCACTATCCGGGGACGCCTCTTCAATCGGGCTTAGCCGCCCGGCGTAATTAAGCCGCGATTGAAAATTAATCATCGGATCGATTTCGTGCGTCGGCGTCGCTTGCGACTCCTCTCCGCGAAAGGAACGATAAAAAGGAGCTTCCTCCCCCCTTCTCTTCCATCAGCTTCCCAGGATATCGAGACGAACGCTGGAAGCTGGATGAAGGTGAAGGTCCTTTGATCTCGCAGGGCATCTCTTCCCTCTGTCCCTGTCTCCGCGGGACCCGCGCAAGCTCCTTGCGCCAATTATTTCACGCTCACGAGGATCATTATTTTTGCGTTCCGTCAGCGGTGGTTTGCTGTTATTTTTGCGTTCCGTCAGCGGTGGTTTGCTGCCTACCGCCTTCGTCGCGTCTTGTTTCCCCGCGTAAGAGGATTTGCGTGACGATCGTGACCCTGTCGCTCCTGCGCGAATGACAGCGAACTCGACGTGTCAGCGCCGACGTTTTTCGAATATGATCGCAAGAATTCTGCTGTATTCAATGACGAAAGAGAGAATTGCAGCTGCTCTACTTCTCGTGATTCATTTAATTGTTGAATTATCAATAATATGCAGTTTTCCCTTTGTTTCAATTCTTAGCACTCCTTGTAACAAAGTTGATGTTTCCGTGTTTGCCGAATACTATATTTAGCTCCAATTTGTATCCGGTTGTAATGTCTTGACTGGAGATATTTCAATCGGGAAGAGATTTTATCATCGTCCAATTATCTTCTCCGTCATCAATATAACGAGGCCACGGACAGATTTTTCATGCCGCATCATTAACTGTTTTGTCGCATTACTTCGTTATTATCGATTCTCAGCGGAAGTTCAATGTACTAGCATTTACTTGTCCCACATCGTGAGTAATCGGTCGAATTCACCTATCTAGAGGAGAAAATCGAAGCGATGAGATCGGCTGACGACGGAAAGAATTAAAGACTCGTCCTTGTGTCGGCAGTCTTGCAGCTTCCAGTTTCGAGCCGAGCCCGGCGAAGCTCAGACAGTCGAGCGAGCCTCGGTCTCTTCTTTTCTTCCTCATCCTCGCGAAATCCCAATAATCCGCGATGAGACACAGATTGAGTCCATGGACGGTGGAAAAAAGCGCACGGAGAGGAGGAGAAGGAGAAGGTGGAAAAGGAGGGACGGAGAGGAGACGGGATGGGAAAGCGCGGTGCCGGGAGAGGTAGAAAGAAAGCTACGCGGCGGGAGAAGAAAATTGGAATCTTTCTGGAACGGAGGATGATAAAATTGCGGATGGTCAGGTGTTACCGTAATCCGGATTGAGACGAGCTGCGGCCGAGTGGTACATGCACCTCACCGCTATATAACGATATATACGTATGTATTGTACATGTATTTACCTTGGTTTTCTCGCATTGCAGCATCTACTATCTCATTTTGAAATGTCAATGTACTCGACTCGCTTTCAATTATAAAGAAAAGTCGTTACATTTTATCGGAAGTGTTGAACCTATTAAATTTTATGTACATATCATTTTGAAATCTAAAACTACCAAGTTTATTATGTTTACCTAGCTTTTCTGCGGGACGAATAACCGACGATTAACCGTGGCATTAAGAAGATTTGTATAAAAGGAAAGAATTACGGAGTACCAATCCGTTATCGTTATTAATTCAAGAGACTTCATTATTATACGCACCGTCGCGGGTGCGTGCAACTTTAATGGCGTACGCATCGGTAGACGCGTTGCACCGCGGCCTTTGACAAACTCCGTAGGGGAACCGATCCGTGTAGACCGATTTAAAAAACACGACCGACCGCTAACGGCCCGCGATTATTTTAATTCAGCCAGATAGGGCGAGCCCCGAGAGCGGGACTCGTAATTTGTTTCGAGATCGTATCTTCAAAGTGGCTCGTAGTCGGCATGAGGGAGGGAATATTCTCTCTTCGTTGGAAGGATGAGGAATAGAACGTCCTGGGCGTGGGTCGTCCGGGGAAGCCCGCATAGAGATCACCGGCAGAAGGACGAGGGAGGAGCCCTAGGACCGTCTCAATCTGTCCACTCCTAGTAATCACCGGCGAAACGACCCGGATTGGTAGCCATCCCCTTGTCTTCCAGGATCTACTGGATATCCTAACTTCTATTTTTTTTTTACCCTTGCATATAGCAAGTAACAATTTTTTTCGAGATTTGAAAAATACTTAAATTAGCAACATTTAGACGCTTGAAAACTTTTTAATGCTTTAATTTCAAAAAAACTTCTTTTTAAGATTTTAATTCCCTTCAGAATTAAAAAAAAATTTTTTTTTTAAGATTTTAATTCTCTATTAGGTCAATAGATTGACAGTACTGATTAGTACAATTTGTAAAATTCAACAAATTGCACGAAAGAGATTTGCACAAAAAATAAATAAATTAAACTGTGTTATTAATAATAAGTTTTATCAGCTTTAAAATAGTTATATATATATATATATATTTCACGATTTATATATAATTAATAAAAGGCGTTGAAGCAAAACATAACTTGCAATAACTTTACCGAGTTCATGCACATATACATACATCAATCGTATCTAACATACTCAAAAGGCATGATATCTATAAAAACTTACCTTTTCAAAAAAATAGGTACAAAAAAGGCGTCAAGTATACCCCAAATATACACGCCTGTCTATCTACAAAAAATATGATATCAGAAAATGGCACCATGTAGGAATAAATGTTTAAAAAGAAGCTGTTGTATATTTTAATCTTTGAAAAAAAAGCTGGTAATATTTTTAAATTTAATAAAAATTTTAAAAAATATTTAATGCAAAAAAACTTGGCGCTGCTACCATTTTTTAAAAGGGTATGTTTTTATAGATTAAAGTATACAATAACTTCTCTTTCCAAACATTTATTTCTACTCTGTCATTTTCTGACGTACACTTAAGAAACCCATTTTGTTGAATCAACTAAATCTTTGGTTGGATATGAGCAAACAAATTCTTTAGTTAATATAACAAAAAATTTGGTTCACATATTAGCTAAAGAATTTGCTCATATCCAACCAAAGATTTAGTTGATTCAACAAATGGGTTTCTCAGTCACATATCATACTTTTGTAGACAGATAAGCGCGCGATATCTTACAATTAGTAACTTTTTTGTGACTTTATCGGGGTTCGTCACTGCGCTACAAAGTCGTTCTTATATATCTCAAGTAATCTTGAAATTCCTGAAGAGAAATATTTATATATCTGTGTATTCTTATTTTTAGATACAGCAGTCCTATATATGTATAATACGACCTAATACAATCATACGTGAACAGTTTTTCGAGGAAATTTTTTCGCGCGTTTCCTTCGCGACCGCCGCCGCAGCGAGAAGACCGGGAGGTCAGGTCCACCGCGTTCGTTCCCGTATCGTATATCGTACATATCGCGCCGAAGGATCGGTGTAAGCCGGTAGCGCGGCCTGTTCTCTCTACGGCGCGCGGATACAGCGGCCCAGCCGCAGCAGCCGTAGCCACATTCGATGCGCACAATTAATATCGGGCCGTATCTCCGATCTCTCATTATTACCTGGCGTCCACCGATGCGTGTGGGTGTCAGTTATTCCCGTAGGAACCGAACGTTCCGCGCGTGTGTGCGTGCACGCGGCGGTACGGTGGTGTACGCGCGTATTGGTACCGGCTACCGTACACCACGGGACACCAGAGTCGGCCATGCATCACCCTAACGAGCCGAGCATCGCGTGCCGATCTGTATTAAGGATTTATAATCCTCCGGACGCCAGAGAGCTCCTAATGTCCTGGCCGAGCGCGAGAGATATTTGCCTATACGCTCCGCTCGCGCGAGCGATCGCGGCGGATACGAGGGAGGCAGGTCCACCGGCTACTTCTCTCCTCTCTTGGACACATGGAACAGGTGGGCACACCCACGTCGAATTTTTCCCACGTGCGCTTAGATGGTAAATTGCACGTGATTCGGGCGTGAATCGTTAAGCAGAACAATGTTTTAAGCCAGTAATATTGAGATATATATTTTTGAGATATCGCGCGTTGAATTTATTTTAGTAATGCAAAGTTTCAAATGTTAAACAAACTCCATACGGAAAAAAGAAGTAATCTATTAATCAATTTTTCTCAAGATATTAAAAAGTTCTATTAATACCTCTCATTACTTAATATAGCGTTATCTAATACAATCAAAACTTTCTCGTGTACTACCGGTACAAAATCTGATCTTCAAGATACCGTATCGCATATAGACCAACGTTCGAGATACGCGTTCCGATCCTCCCTTCCTTCTGCCGCCTCCGGAAAGCGTGAACGTGCGTAGCTCCCAAAGACACGAGCAGCATTCCGGGGCTAAGCACATATTAATTAGGCAACCTAGCGGCATGCCGGCAGGAAGGCATAACTCCTTTGGGGATGGTTCGAGGCCGTTGCACGACGTCGGTCGTGCCGCGGTTTCCGAGTGTCGTGTTACCGTACCCCATCCCGCGCTCCTGCCTGGCGGGCAGGGGCCGGGGCCCGGGGCTGGGGCCCTTCCTCTCGCCTCCTGTGTGCGCGTCCGTAGGACCCGCGGGTGGCCCCTAGTCCCGACCGTACGCCGTCTGGGATCTAAGGCCCAGTACGTGGGCTCTCGTCGAGGAAGAAACCGAGCACGACGCTACCGCCGCATTAATAACACTGGTAGCCACTCATATGTTAAACGTCCACCCTCTTATGCTCGCCACCGCCACCGCCGCCGTCGCACAGTGGCGGTCACACACGTAGAGAGAGAGAGAGAGAGAGAAAGAGAGAGAGAGAGAGAGGGGGGGGAGGAAATGTGGATGCGACCTACCCACCGTGGCGTACAACTCGACTGCGGTTCTCGCGCTTGCGATGCAGATCAGGCGCGTTTACTCAGCGAGCTCTTCCGGTAGTTGCGTTTACGCTAACGTGAGGAAGGTCGGTCCGAGCGTAGTCACGCAATAAATCAAACGCGCGATCTAAATTTTTGCAGTGAACTTATTTCTCTGAAGATATTTTTAGATCCTTCCACAGATCCCTTCCTTTAGAACCTTTAGGTATCGTTATACATATGTATATCCCTGTCCTTGGAAAGCTTTTTTCGCTTGCGACATTTTATGCTTGCGATATTTAGTTAACATTTGTGACGTTTCTTTGGGCTTTAATCCATTTTTGCTCGATGTTTTCGTATGATTACGCTAAGCCTATAAACATCTCACAAATCTGCTGAAATTTTTCTGTTGCAGGTATCAGTGGCTGGAAAAAGCACATTACGTGACGCTGAGACGTGACTCGGAATCGTGAAGAATATTCTTAAATGAAAATTAGAACGAAACTACATTTATATGCGTTGTTAGAGATCATGAGACTTCCATGTGCTTTTACGAAGCGCATGGATAATTGTTATTATTAGCTACGTATAAGATCGCGCGCATCATGCAATTATCGTTACTCAGCATCGTCAATTATCATTATCGCATCTGTGCAGTAAGTGCAGGCATTTAAATAATTCATGCCGCTCGCTTAAAAGCATTTAAGCGCGCTGTTCTCTTTTTGGTAGATTGGTATGCATAAATAAGAGAAAGTTTCTAGAAATACGAGAATTCAAATAACTCTATGTCCTTCGTCATAAATCACATTTACGTCTCATATATAAACGTTAATTGTATAGTTCTATCAAATTTTACTAATTTGCAAATATTCTTCAACAAAATAAGATATACTTTTGTAAAATGAATGAAAAATATACTTAAGACAAGAATAAGCGATTATATAATATTTAAGTTTTAAGTTTTAAAATAATTATATAAAATATCAGAATAATTTTAATTTTTGCGACGTTTTCTATATAATATTTTATTCCCGAAAGTACCCTCTTTTTTTTGAAAAATTAACAAATAATAGTGGTAAAAAAATGAGAGATATTTGAATAATTGTTCAATTAATCGGTAGCAACGTCGAATTTATAGTCTTCCTTGAAGAAACGGGGGATGCGATACCTCACCGTCTCCTCGGATCCTAGAACATAAATAACGGAAGAAGACGGAACCGCGGTGGGGGTCCTCACGCACCCCAGGAGGAACCCACGAAATCCAGAGTGCTCTATTGTCGATTAATTATCGTGAATGCCTCCGTGAAACTTCAACGTTGATCCCCTATCTCATTGCTGGCGATTTGTCATTGCATTTTCTCGGGGTTTATTTTTGGAATACCTGGCTTGTGGACGAAATATTTTATCCCAAAGTGCCCCATGGCGCGTAGTCCAACTTAACAAAATAGGTTTAACACCGTGTCCCAAAATTAAGAAAATAGGAAGGAATTTTTTTTAGTTACATTGATTTTGCGTTCAAGTAATTTAAAATTACGAATTATGAATTAGGTAAGTTTTTTCGTTATTGTGGAAATATCATGGTGTTTTTCCGAAAAATCGGGTCGCGTATAGGTGATGGCGATATTTAAATTCGATATAGCGATAAGCAAAGGAAGGAGACCACCGCGCGGCAGAATGATATTTATCACACCCCAGTCCGATGACTTTATCATAGAGAGGAGTTTCGAGAATTGCCGGAAGTATCGTCCCAATATATCGATGCCCCCGAGACGCGTTCACCGCTACTGAATGCGGAGCGGAAGTCGGTAAATTTATGTCTGGAATTCGTTTACATGTATATGGGTCTGGTGCGGCCGCCTGCAGTGGCAGGTAAGGCATAGAGAAAGACGGAAGAATGGAGAAAAGAGAAAGAGAAGCGAACGCGCGGTGTGCAAGGCGAAGCCATCTCGCGATGATATGAAACGATTTTCCTCGCAGTCGAGAAGGTACCGTGTTATCAGAAATTGAATATGCCATGAGGAAAAGGGCATAAACATATAGAATCTTATAAAATAATGTAATACCCTTCGCGCCATTCTGCGCCGTTGCGCTATTGAAAAACAGGGCGTTGCGATATCGAATAATTGTGTCATAAAATTTGGTTTAATTATTACATCGGTTAAATATATTCAGATTAAATATATCATAAAAATACATTGTTATTGATGGAATTATGCGCACTATTGCGAACAATAATTCTCAAGATTCATTGACATATTTAATAAAATAAATATTAATACCCAATCTCTAAATTAGCTATATCGGATGGCAAGTATTTTGCAAGCACGTTGCAGTATCAAAGGCTCTTTCTGTGATTCCCAGCATTCAGTATGATAGTCGCCTAATCGCTCAATTGACACCGGACGTCGATAAGAATCTTCCTAGACCGCGAAGATAGCAAGCAAGCAAGCAAGTCTCCGACGTCCATCGTCATTATGGTTCATCAAGGATTCGCGTTCAGCCTCGCCGCGAGGATCGCATTCCCCGCTATCATCGTTCACGCCGATTGATTCGACTTTCCAGCCGCTTTCGAGTCTCGGAATGCGGCGACCACCCCTATGTCGTGGATCGTCGTTCCGCGCGTTAACGCCGTGTAATGCCTCGCGCTTTGATTAAACGACGGAGACCGATAGGAAAACAACGTTCCTATTAACACCGAGTCGTTCATTAACGTTTACGTCCTTGCGCGTGTAAGCGTATCCCCGTGAAACGAGCGGAACAGCGCAGCGGCATGACCCAGCATACGCGCGGAGCCTATCGGCGGAGGTGGCGATAATTGCTTAATTGACGGCGGTCGCCGATAAGCATCGCCGCGTGGCTGCGAGAGATGGTAAGTGTAATATCTTCGTGAATCTCTCGCGCCTAGCGGTATGCTGGTATCTCCCCGAGAGATGGCCGCGGAGAGAGGTGGAAAAGGCGAGAGAAGGAGAGAGAGCGAGAGGACAGCACGGTACCAGAGGTGGGCTACGATGTAAAAAGCGTGTGATGGAAGGAGAGAGAGAGAGAGAGAGAGAGAGAGAGAGAGAGAGAGAGAGAGAGAGAGAGAGAGAAGGAGAGTAGAATCCCGGCGTATCGATGGCCCCGAAGAGACGAGGTGTGTACGTGGTGTCGGCTGACGTGTCTTTTCTCCTGGCGAACAAGGCCTCGTTGTAGAAAGGTGTCGGGGCAGCGAGCAAAGAGTTTCGAGATCCGCTCTCTCTCTCTCTCTCTCTCTCTCTCTCTCTCTCTCTCTCTCTCTCTTTCTCTCTCTCTCTCTATCCCCCGTCCCGTCCGGGGTCCTCCTACTCCTCCGCCATCGCCTCTTCCTCCTCCTCCTCCTCCTCCTCCTTCTCCTCCTCCACCACCACCACCTCACCCCGACGTTCCTCATCCGTCTTTGTCTACCTCTCGCGCGTTGGCGCGAGAAGATATTAGAGATGCGAGATAGCTTTATTAAAGGTGAGAAGAGATGCCAGCGCGGGAGACACCACCGAGTCGGTCGCTTTGATCACACGAATTATCGTGACTCCTCGGACGCGACCCGCTCGTCTCTATATCCGTGTCTCTCTTTCCCTCTTTCTTTCTTTCTCTCTTCCTTCCTCGTCCCCGGGCTCGCTTTCGAGAGTTCGTATGACATCCTCTCGTGAGCGATCGGCACGAGAAAAGTACGTGCCATCGGAGCGAGCGACTCACTTTGTGTTGGATTGCGCCTATACAAATCTCGACGTTGTATATCGTTAGGATTATAATTCCGGAGTGAGCGATTATAAAGCACTTAAGTTCAGAAACGTTTAATTACACTAATACGTCCCTTTCCCAGTCACTGGAATTAAATTTTAGTCATCGAATCGGAATAATATGACAAATGTGCGTTCAAAGAAGCGGTTAAACAGGTTGATTGAAGAAAAACAAAGTAAATTATAATGTAGAGACTATAAGAAAATAAATAACTCTTTCATACACATACTGCTTGCAGCACTCTTGGAAGCACATAATCCTATTCTAATTTTATTGACGTATCTGACAGTCCAAACGTACTCCGGGGGACCTCTGGAAACGATCACTCGTAATGGCGATGACGTGCGTACAATACGTTCGTAGACATAAATACCACAATCCGATCTTCGGACACGCCTCCGATTAAATTAGAAACGCTCCGCGTGGCAAAAAACGATTTAAGGCGTTTAGACGGTCCGACGGACGTCGGTTGAGAACATCGCCGGCCGAATAAGAAAAATCAGAAGAAAATCTTACATCCTTGTAACGCGTGCACCGCACGAGCTAAGGGGATACAAAGGGAAGTAGATTTATAGACTGGGAACACGTACGTAAGATTACAGGTATAACTTATTCCAAGTCTAAGGACCTTTCGGGATGTCGTCAAATAGTACAAGTAAATATGCGAAATGTGTGTGAAAAAAGCGAGGTAAAATTGAAAGTTGAAAACCGAAATGGCTAATCGAGCGCAATCAAAGCCGAGAGAGCAGGACTTCTTCTTTCGCTCGTAACTGTATCGATCTTCTGCGGCCTCGAAACGCGAGGTCCTCGCGAGAATTCCGAGAAGCTGCGTCCGATGCGTCCGGTTCGCCTCGGAGATGACGTCCGAGATATTGAGTCCTTAGGAGGCTCGCCTCCTCTCGATCACGTTGTCTCACTCACGTCCACCTTCTCCGGATCTCCGTCTCGCTCGCGTACATCCGCGGCCCCCGTCCGATCCTTTTCTTCGTCTTCTTCGGGCCGGCGGCGGCGCGGCGATGCCGATCGTTTCGTGGCTCGAATCGTGCCGCCTTGCCTCTCGCGAGATCTGACAGCCGGCACGTCATTACATGATGACTCGGCAATCGTACAACACCCGGAGAGAACGGAAGGGCGGCGACGGGGGATGATCTCGTGGACGGGGGGAGAGGAAGGAGAGAAAAATATAGAAGTGGATATATACCTAACCACACTTGGATGCAGGATTCCGCAATATTTGTCCTCCGTAGCAGCTCGAAGAGACGCTGCCGTCAGCTGGTTTCTGGCTGCGCAAGTGAATTTCGATAAATGAGATTCGACTAGCCTGTAGAAGTTAAAAGATTTGAACGGTGACGAGCTGAAAAATTTTGAAGATGTAATTCGAAACATCAAAATTACAGAAAATGATTTTTAAAAGAGAGAAAGATTAAAAGTGAAACAAGTAATCAAAATTACTATTTGTTGAAAAATTATCTTCATGTTAATTTTCACCTGTTATTTCTCAAAATCTTAGAAAATGGTATTTGTATTATAACGCAGATGAGGGACTTGATGTATTCCCAGACCGTGCGATAAAATCAAAATGGGTCTGATAGTCTGATCGCGCCATCACGACTGTTAAGAAACCAGCAATTTCTGAATTAGAACCAGTCACGGAATGCAGGTATAGTTACAGTTGCGGGTCTCGGGCTACGTTAGGTACGTATAGTCGCAGCTAATAAACGTCCAGATAGCATTTCACAACGTAATCTGTCGTGCTACATGGCTGAACGTAAGGAATCATTATTTAATCCACTCTGAATGGGCTTCAAGAAAACGAGAATCCTACATTAGGGGCGTTTTCACTCTCACGGGATATATTTATTGAAATAATTGTGTTTGTTCTCGAGATAGTCGAACCGTCTACGCAGGATACTGTATTTTGTTATATCGTCGAGTCATCGGCTACCTGGCACGAACTTTGCGAGTAATGATCGCGAGGCGCGAAGTCCGGCGACTTAGGCCAATCAAAACGTTTCGTTAAACGAGCTAATTGGAAAGAAGAAAAGCGAAAGAAGTACCTACTCGGCGTCGAGCTGACTTTTAATCCGACTCAAGCGCGCAAATTTCATATTTGTAAAATATATTAATTTTAAATCCATATATTTTTTAGTAGATTAGAAAACAATCTCTTTTTTAACTCATCTTCAATATTTATATTATTTTGATATCTAAGTCACGAGTTAAATATTTTTAAAATTAACATGAAACGAAGGATTCAGTTTTATTATCCACTTACATTATTTAAAATTGTATTTTCACAAACTTTAATTTGTGATATTTATTATGCTTGTTTTGTGGTATTTATTAATCCGACTTTGAATTGCTTGAAATACGCGTATTTATCTCAAAAGAGTGATATCGATAATGATAAAGAGAGCTCCTTTCGGAGATCATCTTAATTTATGCGTCTCGAGCAATCTGCTCCTCCTTCCGCATTAGCGGCCGTCCATCATTGGATTTTCCTGGCGCTGCGTTTTTATTAGAAAAGTAATCGGGAGTTACTCGCAGAAGTAAATCGATGTTCGAAGTTTGTCCTCCTCCTTTCTCGAGGACAGAGGCGCCAGGAGGTCCCGCCGGCGTGCAAGTTCGCCAACGATAACGAAAAGCGCTGAGACCCGTTAATCGGAGAAATTTGCTAAAAATAAAGAGCGCGCGGCGTCGCGCAACTTTCGAGATAAGACGCGCGTTTCCGTAAATTAATCACCGGCCCGACGTACGCTTTGGCGGACATTAATCGCTGTTCCCCCCTTTTCCCTGCCCTCTTGACGGTACCTCTTTTCATAATTCTCTGCTGGTCCTCTGCGCGCGTCGCACTTATAATTAACGATTTAAGATGCCGCAAATAAAGCGGCAGTGAAGAAAGTGTCCGGATGAATCCATCAAAGTCAACGATTCGATAAAACGAGCGGAATCGCGCGGGAACGCAAATTAGGTACAATTGCGTGTCGCAAAACGGCAACGAGAGAGAAGCGTAAGCATTCTTCACGTGCGAGCCAATCGCTCGAAAATCCCTTCGGGATTCAATTATGAAAAATTTAATTGAGAGAAAAAAAAAAGAACATATATGTATATCAAAGAGACGTAAAAGAAACAAAATGGCGATAGAATCAGGACTGTCAAAGTGAGAGAGGAAGAGAGACAGGGTGAAAGAAAAGAGAGAGAGAGAGAGAGAGAGAGAGAGAAGGAGAGAAGAGAATGGACCAAAAGTTGCTCCGAGAACGCGAGTGCGAAACTGCAAGGAAGATATGGAAGAGGAGGACGAAGAAGGAAGAGGAGAAGGGAGCACATCTACATCTCGGAGGTTCGTATTTTCCCTTTTTCCGCGAGGGCTACTAATTAATTACTGTGATTAATCAGAAAAGTTCGTAATTAGAAAGTTTCTTCGCGAAATTAAAATGGCGGTGAGTGACGGAGTGAGTGGCCTCGTCTAGAACCTTCCTCCGGGCCCCAACATCAGCGGCACAGCATCCGCCGCTTATGTATATAAGCTCACCCCCCCTTCCCGAGTCTTTTTCCGCCCCCGAGGGTGGTTACGCGGCAAGACCGACATCGACTCCAACGAGAGTTCCCGATAAACTCATTAATTAAGGTGGATCGCCTCGCAAGAAGAAAGAGGGCTGAATGTGGAGCATGGCGCGTTGGGAGTACTCGCAAATGGCATTCTCGATTTGCTCTCGGCATTTAGCTGTTCCGCATTTCTTTCTCTTCGACGATACGAGGAACGACCCGCTCGAGACGAGAGAGACTTCAATTGATGCGATTGATCGCGGTTGGCAACTAATTTATTTATCACAGCAGTCGTTAACACTGTACTAACTTGTAAAATCAACTGTAACTAACGAGATAAAAATGACTGATATAAAGTAATATACACGATAAAGTAATAAATACGAAAGTGCTTGCTATGTATAAAACAATTAGGAAAAGTCAAAGAGCCAAATACGAGCCAATAAAGGGTGTTAAAGTTAAATAGCTATAATTTTTTTATTGTCCTAGAGTAGACAATTAAAATAAATTAAAGTATTTTTCAAATTTGTTTTTCTTTCCATCATATGTGTTATAAAATAATAATAACAGGAAATAACGTTAATTCTTAAGTAATAAAATCGTAAAATATAAAATACATTTTCGGTCTGCAACATGCGTATAGCCGAAACGCATATGCGATCGGTGAGAGAACGATTAACGAATGTCGTAGCGCACGAGAATAAAAAGTAGAATTACATGCAGTGTACATTATGCGCCGCACAATACGCGTACTCGCGGTATAATAATAAGACTTTCTCGCCCCGTATCTCATTAAAGATTCGGCGGTTTGCATTTGCCGGACACGCGCATCGATGGAGGCGACCGTTCGCTCTTTATTCGCCTATTTGTTTACTCATGTGTGAAAGGATGGTTAAACAGAAACGCGTTCGGTTCGCGCAACACGCGAGCATCTCCAACTCCAGTCATTGCTTTCGCGCCACCGGAGAAAAAAATTCGGCGGTTAGATGGTCACGCGATTTACAGCCCGTGGCTATCCAGTTGGAATTGTTTAGGGAATCGCGGGTTTCATTTGGAATTTCAAAGCTGCGGCGGCCACCAGCTCGCACAGAGTCTGGCAACTGACTTCAAAACAAAATCTGTACTCGTATGTTGAAGGTGGCTCGTCCGCGATGTTCGTCATGCCAGCATCCGGCAGAATGAATCGATCGATGAAACACGAAAGATAAAGAACGAAAGCGTCTGAACGAAAAAACTAAAAAATTTCAAGGAATTAAGTTTGAAATTCATTTCTTCCATGCGATGAAACTCGTAGCGTTCTAATATGAGAATAACTAGACAAACTTGGTGCAAGTTAATATAAAACGTGGAAACAAATGCCTGAGAGAGATATGATAAAAGCCCAAGCAATTATCGTATTAAAGCGCCAACATCTTTGCTGTAATTATTTTTACGAATTAATCCGTAATTCAACAGACGGAAGAGAGGAAATGCAAATTCAGCTTGTCAGCGAGCAACAGGCCAGTTGGCTACCTCCGATAGCTGCTATCGTTTCGACCAGTCAGGTCTACTTTCTCTTCTCCCTCTTTCCTCCCGAGTCCTTACTCCGGGATTTTCATGACGCATTGTACGCGTGCGCTAAATAACGATGATTATTGATGCGCTAATAGCGACTGCCTAAATATTAGATGATAAATAGAAACATACGATAATTTTATAATTGCTGATTTATAAAGTTGGACGTTTAACTCTTCGGTATTTATTTTTAATTTTGTTTTATATCAAGCTATGTAGGTCATCATGCTTTGAAAATGTTAATATTTCTCCAAAAGAAATTTTGGAGAAATTTGAATTACATATTGATGTCACAAAAATTGTTCTTATCATATATTTTCTCATTTTTGCATTATTTCTTTTTTTATGTCATTAAATTGTATATTAATTACGCGTGATGTTTCTCTCTCCCCCTCTCTCTCTCTATCTATCTCTCTCTCTCTCTTTCTTTTATCAAAAAATAGAAGTATGTATTTGGAAATATTTATTCTTGCAGACTCTTCCATTGTTAGTCGAGCGTATGAAATCGATCTCTCCATTAGCTCCTTCGCCCGATGGAGAAAACAATTGGCACGGCTCCTACCGCAAGGATCATTTTTTAACTTGATCTCTGCGGCAAAGGGGCGGCAATGAAATCACGTCGCACCCTAAAGGGGCACGGTACTACGGGGGTCGCCTCTCTATCCACCCTTCGCCGACACCACCCTTCTGACCGCAGATTGAAATTCTTAAGCTCCTCGGCGGTCGAATCGAGGGTCGGGTCGAGAGATCGCCGAATCGAAATTTCGTTATCACACTGGCGAGACTATTTATCATTTTATAATTCCCGAATATTGCGATTCGTCCTTTCTTGTAAATTCCATTTCAATTCCTTCGTCTAAAAAAAAAAAAGAATTAAATGTTGATCCACAAATAATCATTACTGAAGTTTTAATAATAAATTTAAAAACTAAGAATACTGTGTTCACACGGAGTTCTAAAAATCTTACATCAATGTACACGCCAACGCGCCAACACACACACAATCCGATTCATAATGCCGACACGTAGCAGAAAACATTTCTTTGGATTCGAGTAGCTGATTCACGCAAAATATATGGTCACGTAGCGCAACGAGAAGAGCAGACTCTGAGGGAGAGAAAGAGATGCAACATGCAACTCGGAGGTCGATGCGGTGGACAACCTACGCGCAATATATGTATGTACGAAGTATACGTGGCCGCTCTCCTTTCCTTCCTTCCGCCTTCTTTCTCGTCGCTGGGCCCCATTGTTACTTTTATTCGCGGTATACTGTCGCACGAATGATTTGCGAAGCCGGTGGCGCGTTTTAATTTTGGGATATTGGTAGCGTTAAGCCCGTGAGGACGGATGGTATTTTTTTGTCGTTGTGCGGCTCATGTACAGGGTGTGCAAAATACTCTCTTACTTCTCTCTTCCCAATCTTTAATGTTAATTCCCCGGTGATAGCGTAATAATATTAAACAACATATTATCGCATGTTATCATCGTAATCCTATTTTAAATTATCTGTGCAATACATGTAAACGTCAAATGTGAACAAGTCAAGAAAATATTCTTTTTCCATATTAAGTTATTATAGAAGAGATAATTATATTCTACATATTTTTTATTTTTTTTTGTTTTTACTTTCTCCAATCATTGTCATCGTTCGTAAGTTTTTTATATCATCGTAAGCCGACAAAAATATCAGACACCCTGTGCACAGATTACAGTGGATCGCAGTTCGCGAACATATCTACCCTTCGTGCGATGAGATTTCATTCGGGGCTCGGGCCGAGATCTTTTAATTTGAAGCCAAATTCCTCTCGAGGACGAAACGCGGGGAGCCACCGAAGTGGTCGTATTGCAAGGAGGGTGGCACGTTTGGTGGTTGTTTGCTACCCTCCAACGCCAGCATCACCAGTACTCACTACCACCCCCTCCCATTGCACCCCTGTCCTTATACCCGTCTTCTCCCGTCGTCGGATTCTAAAACACCCCCCTGTTCCGGGCAGCTTTCTCCGCCCATGCAGCTGCTTTCGATCTGGTCCACTTCAGATGTGACCTCGGGGCGAAATCGAAATTATGCTAGGTCTAACGGCGGTCAACTTGTGGGAATAATATTAACGCGAAATAAGTCGACTCGATCGAAGCTTCCGTGGCATCGCCGTCTCGACGCGCATTTTATTCGGCGGCTCCTTGTCGCAAAAAGCAACGTTTCTCCAGCATGCCATATCAGTACATAAGAAAGATACGGAATGTATTTCTGGAAATACTTTCAGGTTACTTATTAAACCACCTCGTTAAATCTGGCGACAAAAGTCCGGGCGAAATTATACGCGCACGTATTCGCGACTCATTAGCGGCTATTACGTCTTACTATTTGCGAATATGAGGTGATATAAATGCCTCGGCGAAACTTTATCACGAATAAGCGCGATCGTCTGCCTAAATAAGTGTCGATAAACGTCGCGGTAAAATGGAAAGTAAAATCATCCCTTTCTACCGCATTCCACGGAGCCCGCTGGCACGAGTTGCGTAAAGAAAAATATGAGAGGGAGTCCTCTCTCACATAGGTAGCCCCGTGGCCTCACACTTTGCGCAGATCGCCTACGACTTCGCACACTTGTGCGCAGGTGCGTCGAGCTGCAGCCCGTAATTTATCGCGAGAAGCGAGAGAGAGAGAGAGAGAGAGAGAGAGAGAGAGAGAGAGAGAGAGAGAGAGAGAGAGAGAGAGAGAGAAGAGGGGAGGGGAAGAAAGAGAGAGATAGCCGAGTGCCTTTAAATATAATAAAGTAATGTATACTTTAGTTCTCAGGGAAGCTCCTCTTATATGTACGAGAGAAAAAAATCTTCGACTGCGAAAACATATTCGTAGATGAGGCAATTATACATACGCAACAAGCACACAACACTGAAACAATATTGAATAAAACGTAATTTATATATCCATTAATTAAAACGCTTCCAGTCTTGTAAAAAATGAGACGAATAAAACAATAAATGGACTAAACACACCAATATGTATATAATCTTACGGAGAGTAAAAGAATTCTTTAGAATATTCAAGGCTTTTTTAAATATCTTTTTATTAGCGGAATCAAATATTTTCTTGTTAATCTTAATGAAATAAATATGGAGTGTAAATTTCTCATAAACGACTGTGAAAGAATTTCTCCAAGGTGAATTCGTCGAGCGAATTTTGTCCGCTCGGTATCGAAGCGCTTTCGCGTAATCAACGAGGTGAAATTTATCGGGCAATATCGTAGAATAATTCACGCCCCATATAGCGCAGCAGCCTCGGACGAAACGAAGAAGGACGGCAGAGTTTCTTAATTATTTTCCTGATTAAACGACCGGTCGGTCACGCCCCATCCAAGATATTTTTAAGTCAAACGAATCGATTGGCAATTTACTTAAAACATTTCGCAAGTTAGTCTGTCTTAAAAGTTCCATCTGCGGCTAACCCCGAAGTTAAACGAATTCGCGCTTACGTTTGCAAAACGTCCTGGAGCACTTCGAGCTGATAGAAACAAGAGTCCGCGCACTACGAGTTTAAATGTATTCCTAAAAATTTTCCTTAGATCGTAAAATATTAATTCTGAAGAATCATATTATGTATTAAAATATCAGCGATCTGAAGAATTAACGATTGGTATATATATCTGGAAACCGTGTTTGCGATAATAAATATCGGAATATTAAACGCATGCATCTGTTATGGTATATCGTGGAGTTTTACACGGATCCCTATTTGTTTAGGCAAATGCAAATTGATCTCTTGCCACATACCCGCTACTTGGAGATTAATCTCACGTAAGGAATCGAATGCAAAGTCTCGATCGCATCGGCAAGTGCAGCGCGCTCATGATGTTTTCGGTATATCCCATACAGCCGGAGTGGCGTATGGTGGGCATTAATTTTCTCCCCGCGCGCTAACCAGAATGCATAAGTAAGAAGCTCGTGGGTCTCGCCCACGCGCCGCCCACCTAAACACATTGAGAAGTCAAACATCGTTCTAACGTTACGGGTGTTAAACCGCGCCGTTAAGTGGTCCGTCAATTGGTACCGGATACCGAAGGGCACTTATCATCTTCCTTCCAAACAGCAAATAGTGTGTTTTCGAGTAGTTCGCCGTGACGCTTCGTTACGCGTCTATGGCAGCGCAGTGATAAGCCAAACAGTGACATTCTGACACCAGACTTCAAACTTCCACGTATATTCCGCGATTTTCTTAGCTCGCTATTTAAAACGCCGAGCTAATAAATTACGATTAATTAAATAAATCTGCAATAAAATATTAATATATTTGTAATTTTAATTTATATTCATTATATTCATTTGACAACCATTTACATAATTTTTAATTGTGCGAGAGTGTTAAAAATAAGGGGAACGCTTTATTATTTACAGTAATTGTCGATTTTGATTTGTTTGTGAATTCCACGAGGGAAAAAACATCGTCGCACGGATCGAGATGCAACATCGATGGAACGGGTACACGGATGCGTTTTATCCTCCGGACAATTATTTGGAATTGATTTGGTGAGCGGTCGGTGAGGGCAATTTCGTAAATCCTAATGGAAATGCAAAGATTAATTAAGAATCCCATTCTATCGTGTCCCCACGTGGGCGTCCGCACGTTTCGTGCAGCTCCATCGTCCCCGGGGAAGATCATCGGCTCGTCATTTTCTCCGTCACTGTCCTCCCTTTCTGCCTCTTTTTCTATCCCACCTTTATCGCGTCGACTCGTTTAGGGCGAGGACATCACGGAGAATCCCTTATATTAGACGAGTCCCATAAACTCGAAGATGATGAGAAATGCGAGATGGTGTTTAAATCAATTGGACGATCCATGGGCTACGACCAGCCGTTAGTAAAAATTCTATAACGTTTTATCCACTTAATTTTAATGAGCTCTCTTGCAATTTTCTGTACGTAACGGACAATTAATTGTCCGCTTTATCTCTCGAAAGATAAGAACGTTGAATTTAAATTTCCCTAAAGCAAAATCCATTGAAAATTTAACGAAGAACAAAATTTTACATTCCTGAAAGAGCTGATTTGCATCAAAAGTGAATTTTTTAGATTTTCGAAAATTGGTAATCACTAATTGAGTCTAAACGAGAAATTAAATGCAATGATTTCGAGACGTCCTGATGCGTGACGATTAATTCACGAGTGACTATTGTGTGTGATCGACAAGTTGGGCCGTGACACTCGAAGTCTTGATGTCGAAGGGTGGTGTCCTAGCGAGATATCGCGATTCGCCACGTAATGAACGGTAACAAGGGGGACGTGACGCGCGCGTGGTGCGCTGGTTACGTGCGTGTGCGTGAACATCGTGCGACACGCGCTCCATGCCGAAGGAAGCCGGAGGGTGGAGGCGGCGCACAATGCGTGTCTCCTGGGAGACGCTTATCTGAAATTACAACGTTACATCCCCGGCAGCCCCCCTGGACCAGCTGCTGGAAATCCGTGCCGCCGCCGCCGTCTCCTCCTATCCGTTTCTGCGAGGCCTCTCTCCGGGACGGAATTGCGCGTAAACTTGCGTGCAAAGGGGAGACACGTCCGCACCCGCGTGAAAAATCATCCGAGTGAATGTGCGGCGGTAATAAATCTGAATACCCAGTCGAAAGGGATGCCAAATGTTTAAGCCAAATTTTAAGATTTAAAGATTTGGATAATTTATCGTTTTGTATGTATTAAAAATTGCGCGTCGCTCTCTTTGATGCATTAGTAAAATATTTGTATACAATAATCTACTAATATTGTAAATATTAGTATACAATAATTGTGTCTGAATAGCATAATGGAAGGACGGAAGAAAAGTTTTGTATTTTTTTCTAAGGGAGGAGAGAAGGAATTATATTACCGACCTTCATTGTCATGTGTATAATTGTACTCGTTCGCGAGATATTTCTTCAGCGGTACAAATTTCCTTACAGGATTCCCTTCGACCGAGACTTTATCGGATTTAAAAGCATCGAGCTCCGCTTCGCTTCGGAAACACTTCGATAGTTCACGTCTCTGTACTTTCGCGAAGTGAACGATCGAAGTCGCGCGTTCGAAGAACGAACGGCGAAGTTATACCTCGCGGAAATTGAATTCGCATTTTTGATGCACCGGACCGCGTCGAAAATGCGCCGTTTCTTGACGTTTCGATACCGTTTTCACAAATTCTCCAGCCGCGACACTTCATCGACTTGTGAAGTGGCACGATCCTCGTAAATTACATTCGCTTCTCGCCTCACGGTCTGCGCGCGAAACTCATTAAACGAACCCCCTGTCTCTCTATATATCTCTCTCTCTTTCTCCCCGCCGTGCAATGTATGCGTATTGAAACTTCCTTCTGAATAGCGGTAGTCACCGCCGTCTTCTTCGAGCCAGGATCCTTTTCGCGCATTTTTCCGCATAATTTGTCACCGGATGCACCGACGCTCAAGCCACGGTGCCCGCCTACTTGTTCCCTTGGCGAATAACGTGGCATAAAAAAAATGGTAGCTCCACCACCTTTCAAAACTGCCACGTTTTAAAAACGTATCTTTCACCATTATGTAATGCATTCTACAGTTATTGATGAAATATATCCTTCAATATATTCTCCGATCGCTTGTCAAAAAGAGAAATTGAAAACTTCGCATATATCAACATGCAATTATCCAGTTAATACTTTGTGTACATTACTTGCAATCCTGATTACAATGCATCAGTCGTTCTTGTATCGATTGGTGACTTTGTCATGAATTTGTTATCCTGCAACCCGATTGGATCCGGACAGCCGCTCTCGCCGTCTTCCATTTCTCCCCGCGAGCGGCGCGAGCGAGCGGTTATTATGCAAATAAGGATGCACCTGATCAAGGAGGGAATCTCCGCATAGCGCAAAATCGGGCCGAACGTCTCGAGCGCAAAGGGGTAAAAGCCGATGAGAGAAAAAAGAGAAAGAGGGAGAGAAGCGCGAGCCGTTCGCTCGTGCGAGGTTATTTATATTCAGACCGATTTCCAATTATCGGGGGTACGAACGAACGAGAATATTCGCGGCGGCACCGACGGAAAGGAGGAACCGGAGAGGATCGTGCGTGATCGGGATTCATCTTTGGGCTTGCATGTCTTGTCGCAGTTTGCTTGTCCCCCGTCTCTCCGTCCCTTTTTCGCGCCTCTGTCGACCGGTAGCATGACTTCTTCCCCGCTCCGTCACGCGGTTTTCCCTCCCTCTACCTCCGCGCTCCTACATGCCGGTTCACGTGGAAACCACGTCCCCCACGAATATTTTACGCAAAAACGTGCATGAAGACGCGCGGACCGTCGTCACGTGTGAAGAGTCCGAGGGCTCACCTCAACGCCCGAGGGCTTTTCGTGTCGTCTGATCTCATACGGTCATCCTCCTTGTCAATTTGACAGTGCCAAGTCCAGCGGGCATATGTAATTTTTACACTCTTTCCTGAAAAGAATCGGAGCCGCAATCCAATCGTTTCAAATTCTCGCCTTATCTCATCTCAGCAAATATCAAGCAACATGTAACTTAGTAACTTACGTGTTATAATTTCTTCACAGCATTTCCTAATTTACTTAACAATGTATTATATTGTATTATATTGAGTACATAGGAAATTATAACTAACATTATAAGTTACATGTTACTTGAGGTTTGCTGGGATGCTAAACTGTGCTATATACCTATACGTACAAATTAAGTTGCTTATCTTATTTTAATATTTAGTTTAATATATATATATTATTGATATCTCATTTTAATACCGAGGGATTGCAGTCTTTTTCTTTTTGACAAGCGTCACACGGGACCAGCACGAACACGAACAAGCGGAGACGAGACAGAAATTTTTCGCCACACGCGAGATATACAGGACCTTCGTGTTGCAACAAATCCCGCCGATTACTATTCCGCTTCAATGGCGATTTCCGCTGGAATAATCTGATTTAATTTACGGAATACCATTCCTGTTTTGACGCTCGTTTCCAAGAACCGGCAACACATTAGAAATATCTTCACTAGAGTCGTATATATCCAATAGGCATCAAAGTCACACGAGTATGATACCCCAAGCGCGTTTACTTTAATTTTTTAAGAATTTAAAATTCGAGAAACCAACTTCCGCGCGAACCGACGCCGTGATACGTTTCCTTCTCTTATCTCTTCTCTCTCTTTGCAGACGTGAACCGCACTTGATTAAGCATAGATACTGAAAGTATACGCAAAGTTTCGAGCGAGCGTTTTGTACCTTATTTCGGTCTATATCTCCGTTTCCAATTGTTTACCACGAGTCACTTCGCAACTTCGTCCAAATTATCGGCAAGGCCGATTAAATGTGTCACTTGCGAGTTTATTGACACGTAACGAGACTCACGGCTCGTGGTTCTCGCCTTTCAGCTTTTCTCGTCAGGTTAAGCAGTTTTCGTATAAATAAAACGCGACTCTTGTAAACATAATGCGCTCGCTTCGTACCTCGGTCACAATGTACGCGATTTCATACATCGATCGTTTGTATGAAAAGACCACGCCGCGGTGTTATTATACTCCCAACCTTTTTTAATAGGAAACTTCACGTCGTGTGCACGGGAGGGGGCAGGATGGTAAAAGGGGTAAACGGTGTTTGCGAGGAAAACGCGCGGTGGAGGGTGATAGGTGGCGGATGGTAGCAAGAAGCAAAGGGGGAAAGAAAATACGGCCGTTGGAGAATGGCGGAGAAAGCAAAGATTCTCTCTCTTTCTCTCTCTCTCTCTCTCTCGATTAATGAGCGTGTTTGTTGTTAATTGCTGCCGCCATTAGGTTGGTATCTCTACCGCGGCTGGTCCGCCACTCTATCCTCTGTCCTTCTCGTGCGCCCCGCTTCTTTCTGTCTTTCCGCTCTCACGGCACTATATACGTGCGCGCATACACACTTATGTACACACACACACACACACATATATATATATATATATATATTATATATATACACGGGAGATGCGGTTCCAAATCTACCCATCCACCGCCAGCCGATCCTTCAGAGACTCCTCGAAAGCAGAGCGTGCATGTTAATGATCGCCCGTCGCGGTCTTTATCTTTTCCACCTCATTTGCGCGTCGGGTGGGCACGGGAACTGCAACGACGGGGGGCAAAAGAGAGCTTACGAAAAAAGAGCAAGGGAAAGAGAAAGAGAAAAAGAGAGAGAGAGAGAGAGAAAGAAACCGCCCTCTAGCTCTCCATAACGATGAGATATTTGCTCTTTCTCTCTGCCGCGAAATACTGCGGATTGCGCGTCTGCGGGTCTGCGCGCGGAGCGACAGAAGAAAACAGGGAGAAAGACGACGAGAGGACGGGATCGGGAAAGAGAAAGAAGCGAGGAAGAGTTGGCGCAGCTTCGGGAATTGGAACAGAGAGATGAGTCTCATCCCCCGCGCGTCTATCCTTCCTCCGCGGCTTCATCCACTTTTTTCCGCTCAACCGCACCAACCGCCCGGCGTTGCGTTGCCGAAAAGCAACTGCGATTCCTATACTGCAAATTTGCGCCAGGTAGGAATGCGCACTCGTTGCGGATATATTTAGAGTTTCCTGGTTTTCAACATTTCCTCGTGCTGTGCGAGGAAGTCACTTGTGCGTTTTTCGTTGCGCGAAAAAAAACTTGATTGACGGATATACCCGAATTATTTAAAATACATCGATCGATCTTTTTGAATATTTATTAAGAAATCTAAAATTTTTAATATGTTTGAGAATTCCAAAACCTTCCCCACTTTTAATGTTCGCTTCTAAAATGAACGCCGCTCGTTATCGTTCTTAAATACAAGAGAGGCACTTCTGGGAGGACACAAAAGTTAAAGTTGGGACATATATTATATGTCGGACACCCTCCGCGAATTATTGTAAAAGCTTATACCGGATTTAATTTATACGAAACTTTATGCGAGATGCGAGAGAGTATATAACTTTTATCAAAGAGACACGGTAGTATCGAGTACATTACTTTTATATTTACAATAAATATCGTGTTGCATGATAAAAATAATGATCTATTCTCGTGCTATTAATCACATCAATTTATATTAACATTTGTATTTTCAAAAATTATCATATTTGGAAGCAATGCCGTAACGATATCTTTTTGTTCTAAATTCTTTCAACTGAATATGCAAGCCCCGTGTATATATTTTACGCCGTTAATGTTTCTCGAGTGTATGTTGTCATCTCGGTACGTCGCGCTGCAACCTCGGTCCAGGAAAAGTCCCCGGCTTGGTATAGGTAGCGCCGGTGGGTTGCTGGCCGTCGGGTAAGTATCAGTAAATAATCGCGTCGGACGTTACATTACCCGGCGGAATTTATGATTCGGGCCCGTCCGGTCACGTTTGCCGGAGGGCTTCTCCTCGTGCCCGAAGACGGTCCGGAAGAGCAAAAAGAGTTTGGCAGGACGCGCGGGACACCGTAGACCAAAACAAGAACGAGAAACAGCGAGGTGGAAGCGATAAAAAGTGAGGCAGTGGAGGGATGTGTCTCATACGAGGAGGCTTTTAAACGCTTCGCGAACCAATTTGCCACGGCGTGTCCACGGCGCGATAAATATTAGGCGAATTCGAGGTAGACCGGCCGTGTGCGCGTCTCAGGGTCGTTCCTCACGATCGCTACGTGTGTCTCTGCGATGTGATAGGCACGAAAATAAACGTTTTGTTAACGACCAGAGTCCAATATATGTGCTACGTAAATTGTTACGTATTATTATTGATTGATTTATGATCTACTGTTCATTATCGATTGTATTAATGATTTGTGTAAAGAAAGTAGAAACATTGAAAAATGGATCTTTGCTTACAAATAAATTACTAATATTATATTTCCTTATAAATAAATAAATTATATTATTCTCGTATTTATAGTATTCTAATATAATCTTATACATTAGCAGAAATAATAATTATTAATTGAAGACAGACTCGAAATGATAAGGATTACAAAAAGAGCGAGCGGGGTGTATATAAAGGGAGAATTAAAGAGCAAAGCAATCGTGAAGAAGAAAAGAGAATGATTCTTGAATGTTTCGCGAACCAATTTGTTACGGCGTGTCTACGAGGTGATAAATACCAGACGGATTCGGATATTAAACGCCGGCTTGTACGAGCGGTGCGTTGATGCGAGAGATGCGCGAGAGAAGTCGTCCCTTAACGAGTATCGCCGTCGCATTTCGAAGGATGGGGAAAGAAGAGAACGAAATCGGAAATCATCGCGAGAGTAGTCGGTGAAACCGGTTGCAACTTCAAATACTTGCCGGTGCTTTTGACCGATTAGGCCGATCGAAATGCCCGCTTTACGTCACGATAAACACGTACTAGATCGTGTACCGTATTATTGTGTCTCGTTGTATTGTGACGTTTATCCGATTTTGTTGATTAAATCCTCTTATAAAACCGCGCGAACCGCTGCGGTTAAATGTCCCAATATTCGAAATGAGAAACTGTACTAACGCGAGAAAGAGTAAAGGATTTCTATATAAGTTCCATAACACGTAATCTTTATTTAAAAAAAAAATATGTATTCAAGATGTTATTGGAGATATGCTTAATCGTGCTTTGTAATTCCGTTTTATCTGATTGTTCTTTATTACTCAGCATTCCATCGTGCAGGAAAGCGAGGCACCGTGCAAGACAGATCGCGCGCACGTAACACACGCGGGATAAAAATAGTCGAGAGCTCGAGAAGGGCTGTCGATAATAAGGCGGTAATGCGCGAATAAAACGCACTCGCGGGTGCCCCTTTGCGGCGAACGGCAAAGCGTTTACGGCACGGATCGGGGTCCGCCGGTCTCCGGGGGATTAATTTAATACCTGAGTAAAATCAATCAGCGGGAATTGATGTTGGCCTGGGCGAGTGGGTGCCCGACGACCTGCAACCGGCCGCCCGACGCGGAGGGAGGTGGGACACGAGGGAGGGAGGCTGGTAGGAGGCTGTATTTGCTTTTGCGACGTGGCGGGGCCCCCGTAATCAGTGTAAATCAGGGGACGCGTAAATCACACCCGGTGCGGTAACAGCCTCTCTAACGGGTGGTGCAGCCCGTATGCGAAAGAATGGACGGCCGTGACGTGGCGCACTTACAGTTTCGATCTTTCGACCCGCGACGTGAGATCGCCTTGATTGTCCGTCGCACTGATCTGGTCCCGTTCAATTGTAAATCTACTCCGGGATAAATTTAGAACAGATAAATAAAGGTTAATTAACTACAGACTCTCGATATTAAAATTACCGAGTAACAAATTCGGCTTTAAGAATTAAACGCGGTTAGTTGTGCATAAATTAACGCTATGTAACATTTAATTAGTAATTTAATACAAATTATAAATCATACGTTTTATCTTTGAGCCATCTTCAACGACACGGTGATAGATAAATTAAATAATTTCAAGCTCTCCGATGAGCGTAAGGTGAGAATTAAAAAATTAAATGTATAAAGAGATGGTGTAATTTTCAAGAGAAAATACCACAAACATTCTGCCAAAACATTCATAGTCCACAATATTCAGATTCAGACTAGAAATGAAAATTAGGACTAACCGACAAAGAGAAATGAAATCTATTCATCAAACCAAGGATTTGATATTGATAAACTGAAGCCTTAAGAAAAACAATGGAAACTCATTGTCAGTAACGTGTCACATTAAGTGTGCGTGCATAACGAATGTGAAAAATGGACAAGGAAAAGGGTCATAAATTAAAATTTAGTACAACGAATGCATTTTCTGTACCCGAATACAATACAAAATAACAACTGCGTGTCGAACACCCCGTATAAAATAATTTTAGAGTACTCGCGAGACATGCCTCTCATCGGCATTCTGTGTGGTCGTCGGCACCGCCTTCATCGAGTACCGACTCTTTTACAAGTGAAAAAAAGGAAAGGCAAAACAGACGGAGAGACTCGCCGATCTTCGGCACCTGTTAATCATATACGCGATTGAATTATTAATATTCGGATAATTATACCGTTCTGGCAACCAGTTCCGGAAAACAAGACTTCACGGGAATGCTGAGGGAATCGACTAAAATTCTCTAAGAAATATCTCTTCGCCATAGCAAACGTGATATTAATCGTCAATATCACGATATTAAGGTTTAAGGATAAAAAGATCACCCTTGATTTGCATATATAAATTACATCTATGAATTTAACAAATAGATGCTTAAAAAATTTTCTCATTTATCACGCTAAACGATTTTAGTTGAAAATATATTAAATCCATTCCATATCTTATTGTTACCGGAATAATACATCTCATTGAATTTACAATGGGGAAGAGGATATTACAATAAACTGCAATAGGGAGGTCTTAATTCGATATTCGAGATAAGCTCCACGTGTAAGTGTCTATTTCTGAGATGCACGTGTAAAGACACGTGACTCACTAGCCACACGCTTGAGCTCGTGGGGAGAGATTCATCGATCGAAAATCCGTAAATCATCGGCAGGAAGAGGCGTTCACGCGCAAACAAATTAATTGAAAAGGCCAGTTTTGCCTCCCCCGCCCGTTCCCCGTTCGACCTCAAGAAGGTTTCGTAGAGTGCAAAGATAATGAGACACGGACAAGGCGTTATTAATGAGCGGAGATTAACCCGATACAAGTCTCGTTGCAAAATTATTGCGTAATTATTTCGTAATAACAGCGTAACGTGTGGTAATATGCAAACGTAAAACATGCCACAGATAGTTTAAGCTAAAGGGTTATTAAATTTTAATTATGAAGAATATACGTGCTTAGAAAGTAGACTTCCCTCTATCCGCTTATTAAAATTTCCATATACGCGAGACGCAACATTTTTTTTTTTTATTAATAATATTGTTTTGATCTGTAAGAAATATAGATCAAAACTTCTCGTCGATTTTCATCATCGATTCTTACATGCCATTATAACGTAAAAATATATATATCGTTCGCATTATCGCGTGGAATCGAGGAGGGATAGCGCTAGGGAAGCTAGATGAAAACGGGCGTTAGAGAAGAACGGGAGAAACGGTAAGACGTGGTGAGCAAAGCCGGAGTGAAGACCTCAGCGGTCGGATGACCTCCGACCTCCGTAGATGCCGACCGCGTATATATAATGCTTCATTGTAATTACAATAAAGGTTATCTCGGGATTTCGAGACTCAGACCATTCAGTCATTCGCGTTATTGAGATGGTAAGCGAGAAGAGAGCGAGAGCCAGCGGACGTGAGACGCGCGAGCGAGAGAGAAGAGTGGACGGGGAAGGAGGGGAAAGAGGCCGGGTTAGCCGGCCACGGGCTCTCTCTCTCTCTCTCTCTCTCTCTCTCTCTCTCTCTCTCTCACACACACACACACACACACACACACACACACACACACACACACACACACACACACACACACACACACACGCCGGGCTTCTCTCGACGAATATATATATCTCTCTTATACCCTAGACAAGCGGTTCAGAAATCATGTGGGCGGTAAGGTATAGGGATATTGAGTATCCGACTGATCTGGAAGCTGAAGAAGACAGACGCATCGATATCGAAGCTCTCTTGGGGGCAGGCGGGAAGGCTACGATCGTGTGGCGAAGAAGGATCTCGATGGGCGGGATGATGCTCCTTTCTTCCGTAGCTCATCAAAAGGGATGAATTTCGCGTTTAGGATAATAATCATTTAGAGGGACCGAAGTATATAAGCTTTCCATTTTCTATGCACATTCATACGGGATTACTAATATTACCGGGATCGCTGTCAACATTATATTCCGATATATATATTATTATATATATATAATAACTAATATCTTTTCAAATAAATTTCCTTCTTTTTTCTTAATTTTATGATTTAATACAATTTGGCAAATAGTTCTTGCACATAATAAATTTTCTCGTCATTTTTATGATTACTCTATGATCTCAGCGGGCTTGTGCTAGATAGGGGACAAATTTCCCTCTCAATCTGCCTATCCCCGAGACGAACGGTTAACCCTCGATGGCTACGAAATTTCGCACGCGAGAGGAGACGAGAGCTTCGCGAATTGGAGCAAAAAGACTCTGGAGCGGATGCAAAACCGAACGCGGCGCGGCGTCAGGCGTACGAATTACCGAAAAATTACACGCCAGTCAATTTTATCGTCGGTAGCGAGGACGAAGAGAGCGGGAAGAAGAACCGGGCGCAAATTTACATCGAAAGATTTAGCCGAGCCCTCCCCCCCCCCGCCCTCTCGATGCGGTCGCAGGCTCACTGCCCCGAATAGCGTGACACTCAAAAAGCGGCGCGCCACCGAAATTATTCCGGACAATCATCATTACATGCAGAGAGGCCGGCGCAATCTTCTACTCAATATCGTCAGCGGGATGCGACGGTTGCAGCGGCCAGAGACGGAAGATCGCTATGAAAAAGAGAAAGACGAGAGTTATACACCGGTTGTGTGAAAATTCTCGTGCCAAGTTCCAAAAGACATGGGAAGCGCGAGATCGTCTAGGTACGATATGCTAATTAACCGAGCAAAGTCGAAATAAATCGAAGAGAGCTCCAGCATAAAGAAAATCCAACAATTTCAAAATATAAAGTTCTACGAAATGCAGTAAAAGCACGATGGTTCTTTCGAAACAACCGCACCAAAAATTAGTTGTAAGAGAAATAAAAAAAAAAACACATTCTAAAAATCAAAAACAATTTCTTTATCTTCTTAAATCAACCCCAAAGCGCTATCCACTATATCAATTAGGAATTTCCTCCATTCCTCCGCATCTCAAATCAATATCCACTATACAAATTTTTCATTTAGATTGTAAACCCTTTTAGAGCATCAACTCGATCTTTTCCACACACTAGCCATTCATATTCCTCCAAAACAGAATATAACCATCTGAAACGTAATCCCATTTGTATTATACTATATCATATCATACTATTATATTGTATCATTTGTATTATGTGTATCTCAATATATATATATATACAATAGTCACAACATAGGTACTCTACAACATCCATATAAAGCGACAAACGCTGGTCTTGGAATAAAGTATTAGAAAAAAAATCGAAGAAAATCGGATATCGAGAGATTAAACGACATATACGTGAGAGTCAATTTTAATCTTAGAAAAGACAACTAAATAAATTGAGGATACATTTTTATGCAATCAATGTTTCACGTGATGTTAAGTAGGTATAAATTCTCGCCTCGAGCTGCTCCAGATTTCAATCGGTTGGCATCTTTTTTGCATCTTTTACGGCGCGAAGCGGATGACGTCAATATTGCGACGCCTCGCAGATTACGCGAAGGACACGCGTGTTGCAGCAGCAGCGGTAGCGACGGATGTTCGTGCCTGTACACGCGTGCATGCGTCAAACGTGTGCAGTATCCCGAAAGGTTGCAGTGGCACATTGGCGCGATATTATCGGGAAGGAGTGGCCGCGCCGGTATATACACCGCCGCGCCGCGCGTATCGCGTTTCATACTCGGCATATCATCTTTATGTATGCGGCCACGGGCCACGCGCGAAGGTCTGCGGTAGGCGACATGTTCGTCGGGCATGACTTATTACCTACAAGCGCCACTGTAAATCTCGTCGTTACTACCTCTACGCTGTCGGCCGTGAGACGTGCGAGCGAGGGCGGCCGGTCCGCGCAGCAACGCTGCGCGGATGCTGCTCTCAGAGACGTCGAGGTTGCGCCTCTCTCATCCCGAGGTAACGGACACGAGATTCATCCGCGTGGAGTATCGCCTCGGAAACTTGTACGGAAATGTCACGTATTCTCATTTTTGCCTAATAAAAAATTGATATATCATAATTCAAAACGCTGCAGTTTTAATCTTGAGATATGCAAGATTTCGTTAAATTGTTAATCGACATTTAATCCAGGAAGGATTATCGAGGAAAGAAGATGCATTGATAGTAAATTAAGTTTTTACACGTAAATGAAGTTTACTTAAATATTCGCTCCTTTTTCTTCACTTAATGTTTGTATTTGTATAAAACTACAATATTTGCAAAACGTATTAATTATCTTCTTAAGAATATCGAAGCAATTGCAACATATATCTTGGAAAAATATATGGGAAAAAGAACGTTATTAAAGGGTGACTTTCCTGCGTTACGGATTTTGGCGAAAGTTTCGTTCAAATTACGTGGAAAATTACAGGTTTAACTTCCGCCGGTAGCGGAAACGATCGGGAGGCGTAACCCGGTTCTCAAGCATCAAACTATAATGATTGACACGTGAAATGCGTGAGTTAAATTGGGGTCGATTCTACGCTTCTGGATGCACATTGTGGTTTTGGGAGCTTGATTGAATTAGAAGGATTCCGCGTACCCAGGACGCGGGGGTGGATTTGAAGTTGACCTGCTACTTACGAAGGGAAACCTTTCATTTCAAAGTGCCTTGAAGAATATCCTCCTTTATGCTTGTTCGAAAAACGATGACATAAGAACGTGCCTGTTTTTTAATCTGATTTCACGTTCGTTTAACTTCGTTGTTCAAATATAACATTTTTCTTGCTACAATACGTCTTCGAAGTTCCTTAAAAAAAGATACTTAAAGTTTAAAGTATCTTACTTGAATAGATTGAATATTTTTCAAATCTGCTCCTATGGGTTATACGACGCGGCGTTATTTCTGCAATTTTATCAGATTAGCGGATAATTTTGTAAATTACTCGTTCTTTGCGTCGGATATCTTTACTTCTGCCTGCGATTTCCCGGGGAAAGAAAAGGAAACGCCTGGGCGCCGCGCGGTCATTTATCGTCGTATTATCTGCGTGTATATGTGCCCGGCGCTTTTTCCTATCTAATGAAGATTTATTACGTTATCTCTTCTCCGACGCTTTTATTTGACGTTGTGCCGGTTAATCTTGCCGGTATCGTTACGCCGCGGTAAAAAGTGAGCTACGGCGAAATCGTGGTTACGCTCCGGACAAAAACATTTTTAAGGCCGGAAGGGAGAGAGTCGGCGGCGGATTGTTCTTCGTTTAAGTTCTCAGGTCGAAGTAGCCGAGCGTCGTTTTATCCATCGTAAAAGCGAGAAATTTAACAACCGCCGCTGTACAAAGCGAAGACACCGAGATAACGCGATAATTGTTTCCCTTTATTGCTGGTAACCGCGCACGTTCGACGTTAAAGTGATGAAAAAAAAGCACATTTCGCTAATTGCTCAAAAGCTCTAACAATCCTCGGCGATCTTCTTATTAACTCTGAGATCTTTATTAGCGTCGCTAATAAGAAACAATCCAAAAAAAAAATAAATCCAATGAGCAAACTGCTCGCAGTATAAAAGAATTATTTATGATTATTATTTATTATTAGTATTATAAAGAGTATCCCTACGTATTGTTTCAATAGACAATTATTTATATTTATTAAAATAATAGAGGAATACAAATCTTGTATTATTACACGCGTGTACTTATATTATATACTTAAGTTTATTTTAATAACGAGAACATACGATGCTTGTGGGCCATCTAGTAACTGGTATTACTACATAATATGCATGCGAAGATCTGTTCAACTATCGCAACAAATCCGATATCATCTATGTCTGCATTAAATTCGTGTTTTGTCAGCAGAGAATCTGCCGATATAATTTGATAATAGATTGTTGGTAGAAACCAAGCACAATCTGTCATTTCGTAAACGTGAAATACATCATTTAGATGGTTACGAAACGGCGGATTTTGCTCAGTTTCTGCGGTTAATCTGCAATTCTATTAGAAGATTCTGTTATATATCTGCTGATATTCTATTGACAAAATGTGCAGCAGACACTTTCAAAATCTGTTCTCGACAGATTTGACTATCCATCAAGAATGTAAGACAAATGTAATTTAAGATAAAATCGAGTGTTCAGACAGGGAGATTTAGTAATAAATTTTATAAATCTGCTATTTTGTCTATACTTTTTTCCGCGTTCCTTAAATCTGCTCGCTTCAATTAGTATCTTTTAACGCTTTTTCTGCACATTTAGTTTTGTGACAAAACAGGCGTAGCAAATGTGTTCAAGATAATCGAATCTATCAAGAAAGTTTGAAAAGTACGTTCAGTTAGACAATAATAAAGTACACAGAGTGGTGTATATATTCGCGCACGCACATTATTTGAGAACTCATGTGTAGTAACACCAGCAATTATTAGATGGCCCGCGAGCAACGTATGTTCTCGTTTTTAAAATACACTTAAATGTGAATATAAGCACACATGTAATAATATAAGATTGGTATCCGATATATTGTTTTAATACATATACATTGCCTATATAAGTACTTGCAGTATAGAATACCCTTATATGTATACTAAAAATAAATCACGTATTTTTTATGGAAATAGTACGGATCTTTATATTAGAGATCTATATCTGACTTCCACTGTAGAGATAGACGTCGCATAGAGCTATGGAGCTCCATTGAATGGACGTCTAACCTTGAATGGACATTTATGTTCCGTGTGGGATACTTTCGCAGTGAAGTCCCAAAACATTTTGTCGATTTATTAAAGAGCCGCTTCTGCGACAACGATGTACACATTAACACCCAGAACCCAGAGGTACGTTTCTAAGGAAGCCGCACGGGAATGAGGGGAGAAGGGCGGGAAGGAAGGCCAGTCGAAAATTAATTCCACCCCAAGCGGGGCAATTTTCTCCGCGCGCATCCGTCCTTCCTGCGGATCCGCATCCGCGGGAATTCGTCCTCTCGTGCGAGAGTCACCGTCCATCAAAATCCACGACGGATGACCGGGGGCCGAGGGCTCCGCAGTCCCGGGTGAGAGAAGAGGAAAACGAAAGAAAAAAAAGCTCGTTGAGAGGGAGAACGCGCGATGGTCGCACAGCAGGTCGCGTGACGGAAGCGTCGCGCGGACACGCACACGCGTATTTTGCATCTTGCACGCTCGTGCATACGTACATACAGTGCTACGGCCGCGGCGGTAAGGGCGGCGGACCGGGCCCCGTTTCATAAAACTGCGAGACTTATAAATATTAGGCGACGCTAGGAAATAAAAAAAATTAGCCGCAGCTCTCAACACGTGCTTTTGCACGCTGGTATGTAAATCAAGCAAGCAATAATTTGCAAGAAATAAAGTACGTTTATGCAGAATGAGGTATGTAAACCAGAAATATTGTTGAGACTAAAACTATATAATTCGAAAAGATTATTATGGCAATAGAGAGAAAAGAAATACCAGTTTTCGCGAAGAAACTGTACGATCTCTTCCTCGAGGATATTTCTGAAGCCAAGTGAAAATATTTTAGTCTTTTATCCTTGTAAATACCTTATTTTATATACAGTATTATTATTTCTATTAATTTTTTGTTTGAGGTAAAATGTTTCGGGGCTCAATATAGCTGATTGTTACATGAGGGTTAATACTGAAAACTAAAAGCATCATAATGGTAATGATAGGGATTAGGACTTCAACCATGAGAGCAAAGATGATATGCAGAGCAAATATGTTGCTTGAGTATTACCAAATAAAGGGTTAATCATAAAGGAATTCATATTAATATTTTCCAATATTATCAAAATTTCTTAATTTGCTTTTTCACACATAATTCTCTGTTCCACCGCCCTTGGTAGGTCGGTGCATCGGATGCGACGATGGACGATTTTGGTAACGGTGGTGGTGGTGGTGATGGTGGTGCAATGCATCGCGCGACCCGGGCATACACACGACAGCATCTGAGGATGTGGCAATTACGGGCTCCTTGCCGCAGACGAACGGACGGGACCGCAGCCACGAAACGCCCCTCACGTTACACATATGTTGCCTGCCGGTCTCTCCTTCCACGTCGGCGATGATCCTCCGGCAGGCGATGTGTCCCTCCAGCCCGCGCGACCTCTCCCTCGAATTAACGTACGTGTACGTGTACGTGTACGAGGCAGCACGGAAGAGCGGCTCCTGTGGGAACCGAGCTGCCCCGCTTTTGTCGTCCTCCGCGGCCGCCGCCGATCCTGGAAGCCGCTTGCTGGATGATCACGAGGGTCACGGCGAACGCCATTTACCTGTCGTCGTGTTCGTCACGAGGTCGTCGTCGAGACGGTTACCGAGACCGAGACCGTGGAAATGACGGTACCAAAGCGTCGGCGCAAATAGCGTTCAACGAACGTGCTGATAAACAGGCAGTTAAGGCCATAGATATGAAAAATCTCAATCTGATGGAATCATGTAAAAAGGCAAGAATCTATGTGTGTGATGCTTGCCTTTCACGTCGAATTTTTATTTGAAACACTTAGCCTGTTTTTATCTAAACCACTTCATCTTTCATTTAGAAATCTATGGAAAAAGTGAAACCGAAGCAAAGGAAACGTGCGGGCTCGCAAAGACCACAACCTCGAGAAATTAATCGATCTCAGATGCAAAATCGTTCTCTGAGCACAGTCGCGTGACGATGTCGGAAAGGTGGTCGAAGGCGCGAGAAAGAAATGGGGGCTCGTTTCGTATGATTCGAGCGTTCGAGGGAGAAAAAGAATAAAAAGGTGACTATGGCGAACGGTTATCACGCAGGAGATAAAAATGTCGCGCATATACTTCATGAAGAACCGGTAAGAAACTCGACCGTTAGCCGAATGTCGCGTAAAATGTGTCGATCGTTCTTGTCACGCGAGTATTCACATTGTGCGTGTTGTTCGCCGCGGTCGTGCGCGCATCGCGCATGAAAATCCGCAAATTTCACCATATAAATATTTCCACTAAAAAATTTCTCCTTTAGAAAATTAATTTAACATCATAGAAATTAGGAAAGATAAACGTTTATAGCGATGATATCGAAATCATCTCTTCGCAAAGAGATGTCTCAGAAAAATTTCTCCAGAGTTAAAAATCGCTGAAAAATATAGCGAACCTTTAGTATATAACTTAGAACATCTCGATACATTTTTTTCAGACAAAATAAAAAAGAAAAATTCTTGATCCGCCGAGCGGATTCTCCATTAGCGGAGGTAACTCTGCACGGTCGTCGCGCCGTTCCACTTTCGTTCAAGTATGCACGCTCGTATTTGCGCTGCGAGGTGATCGCCGGGTAACGGTGACACCCGGTGTCATCACCTGACCCTGCGTACACCGTAGCCGTGAACCTCTCTTTCTTGTACGCCGTCGACAATAGAAATTCGCGATCGTCCCATACGGGTCTGCACGCGATGACCTCGGCACTTCCTGAGGATACTCGCGAGGAGGGAGCTTCTTAACGGGAGCGTCATCCTACTTTCCGGCCACAAATTTCCATCTAACTTTAACGACGTACAATTTGTATTACTGGTGAAATAGGGTACGTGAAGTTTCGTAAGGTGTATCGCCGCAAAACGAGATATAGCGTGCATGTGGATTTCACGGAAAATTGAAATAAAGTTAAGGGAGATTTCCAAAACTCAAGTGCAGTTGCTAATTTACTGCGATTTTCTTTTTTCCATTATCGTTAATTGCTTTGTTAGGCACTAAATGACTGTCGAAGGTCTCTCTTATTTAGCTCTTAATATATCGAACGTTCCGGCACACACATGGTAGACGCATTCCCGTCTAATTCGTTCTACCGAGAATCGTCGTGCGTCTCATTCTCCGACCTTGACGAGAGAGTAAATTCGAGAGACAACAATCCAGCGAGCGCGCGCATGAGTGCAGGAGACCCAAGCATCCCTCCTGCAATTCCGTCCCTCTCCTCCCTCCCGGATCCTAATGTACCCCCGGGGATTACGTTCGCGTGTGTACGCACCCGGCGTGCCAGCGTGATTACAGGACCTGTTCGGGACTTCCCTCGATCTAAATCAATCGCGAGCCAAGCAGAGAGAGAAAGAGAGTGGCCCCCTCGGGCTCTCACCTGTGTACCTCGTCCACTGAACTGACGGAGGTGAATGGGGCGAGGCGATACGTGATCGTCACTATCTATTTCGCCTCTGACATTCTCGCACCGTCTAATTCCAACGATCGTTTCGGTATTGGACTTGACGACAAGTAGATATGACATATCTAAGCAACTAGACTTCGTTGAAGGAGTTGGAGACAGATAGGAGTAGAGAGAGATTTTTTGGACTGCAGGACTCAATTAAGGAGTACCTTTACACTGTTAAATATTAAAAGACAAAATTTAAACCAATACCTTGAATAAAATAACATTTTGTTATTTTTAACTACCACGTGTGTTAAAATTTATTATTTTAACACAAAACAGTATTATTTTAACTCCAATGTTTTAGTTAAATTAACGACATATTGAGTAGAACCAGTGGCAACCTATATAGGAATGGTTAAAAATGACTCAAAATAAATATAATTTGATACTACAAACTTAACAGTGTAACATATTTTTAGCATTGGCTGAGAAATTTGCATAGAGAAAGAATATAAAATTTTTGTATGTCGCAAAGAAAGGGTTGAAGCTTATTATTTCCGTGCGTCAGTATCATACCAGCCTCACAACCAGTCTAATCGCATCATAAGAGACTGTTCGTTGGGATGAAATCGCGCGGCGCATTTATTGAAAATTATTTCTCGCGTGCGAGGTTTCGAGTGAAGGCGAAGAGGAAGGAGAGGAAGCGAACAAAAGGAAAAATCTGACTCATCAGTGTTCTCGAAATTGCGACTGCAGGAGGCGAACGGCCGCGTTTGTTCTGATGGGTTAAAACACCTTTAGAGGGTAATATCTTCACACCCCGGCCATCCGTTGGCGAAGATTGCCACAGCCGGACTTTGCCTCGGGCCCGGAGAGGGGAATTTTTACAGAAAAGTACTTAGAAGGGCATTCTAATTTCAAATTATCGCTCGCGTGCAACCGGAGCGTTAACGAACAGACACTGCAGTTGCGATTGCAATCAATTTTCGCAACGGCTAGCTTTTATTATTCTTGACAAACTTGAAGAGGCTGTAGAGAAGATGTTAAACTGTTTGTATGTACGTAGTTTATCTTAGAAGCACGCCAATCTTCGACACGAGCGAGACAACTTCGAAAAAACAACTGGCTGAAAACGCTGAAACCGCTCAGAAAAAAATCGCGACGATCAATTTTAAGAGCGAGACGCCGCTCGAAAATATTTTATGCTTATTCGATCCAATTACCTATCGAAATTTCATTTCTAATAATAACGATATTTGTACTTTGCCGCACGTTTCACCATAAAGCCATAATGAAAAACGCAGTCCGATGGAACTCGCGAACGTAAATATCCGTCGTTGATTAGCCGAGAATCGCGAACAAAGTACGTAATCATACGCACGACTCGTCGGCGGGATGAAAAGAGCCGAAACGACGGCGGCGGTCAGCGCGAGTGTTTAAAATCGCGGTTCATCCAATTTCATCGCCGACTGTTAATGCAGCGACGACCAGGAAGGGCGGACCAGCGCGGGGCTACGGTCCGCATGCCCCGTGGACCGTATCAAGACAAAAAGATCGTTTCTCGTTACCTTTAGGCACAACGGTGGGACCGGCGGCAGTTTTCGTTCGCGCACATTTTCCGCCTTAATTAACGAGATTTCTGTAACGAGCAGCGGCGGACCCCGGGGTCGCCCGCGCGCGCTCTCGCGTGCATTTCGCTGGTTCCTCGTGATCGTGGTCAGTTCAAAGCGGCCGTTATTACGCTGACTCGTCGTGCGTGAGCGACTTTTCAAGCTCGACGATACTTCCCTTTCTCTCTGTAAGCGGAGTAAAACGGAACGGTCGAGATGTTAATTACGATTACGAACTCGAGATGGGGAACGCGCTCGCCCGCTCGCGAGCCGAGCCGCCGGCGCGGTTTGCGACCCGGCGGACCTAATCGATGGAAATTTTATAGCCCGCCGCTCGTATCATTAATATCGATGATGTAGCTAGTCGCGTCTAATAACTAGTCGCGCCGGTAACTTACGCCGGTGCTGACTCGGGTCTCTGACTCGAGCGTCGCCGTACGTGTCGTGGGCGATTATACCTTTCGTGTTTATGTGCAGCTATAACGTTGAAGTTGAAAATTTATATTAATTACAGGTAAAAAGAAAGAGAGAGAAGGAGAGGATTTATTTAGAATAATGAATGGGAGCCGAATATTTTAGAACTCGGCATTGATTTGGAAGATTGAGAATTTAATTTCGCGAAATAAATTTCTGTCAATTTCTTTTTGTTCCTCTTTTCTATTTCCTTTCTTCTGCGGATCGTTAAGACGTAGAAAACTTGTTGGAATGAATTTCTAGAGAACGTAATTTTACCCTTCTCGAGCCGCGGGATCTATGGGGACTCCGGTGAGAGGCGAGCCTTAGGCGTTTTGTCTCTGAGGAAGGCCATCGGCATATGCAGTTCGCGTGCATCGACGGCGACCATAGGATCTGAGTAACAGGTGCAGATGCGGCGGAGGAAGCCCGATCGTTAGCCCGACAGCCCGCGGTGCATGTGTGCCTATTATGATTTCTTTCGTAATTAGTCTCTCTTTCTCCCTTTCTCTCGTTCCTTTCGCATCCCGTACGTGTATTCGGGCGTACCTAACATTTGTTTCGTTGCATGTTTCGTGGCTCGATCCGTAACATGTGTTATACCGCATCACTCCGTAGCTGTCGATGGCCCTTCGACTCAGCGAGGGGACAACGGCGGTGGTTAACGACGATCTTACGCGTTGTATCATCCATATAACGAATTTAAACGAGAGTATATATCGCTTGAGGATATATATGCACGGAAGAATATTGAGATAAATATGTATCTCGCTAGGAATGTTCGACTCGAGAAATTCGCATAGATAACGCATTAAATTAATTATCATTTCTTTTTAATTATCATTACTTCCTAATTATTATTCTAAGTAATCAATTAATCATTTTGTTATTACGTCTTTTTGATCTTAAATCTCGTAGATTTCTCAGGTCAAAACGTCTCGATTATTTCGATCATCTTATTACTGTCTTAAATTCGACTGATCTTGGGGCCAAGGTTTGCATTTCGATTTAAGGAGACGGTGCTTATCCCCTCGCGAAAATCTGACCGATCAATCGAGGATATGTACGAAATGGGTACTTCGAGATGGACCGGGTAGTCCTTGGTCCTGTCTACCTACGAGCACAAATATACATGTATATACATGGCGCGATACACGTATATACGTGTATATGAAGTCAAATGTACGCGTATACACTGGAGAAAGCGTCTTGGCGAAGGATTTTGCAGAGGGTTGGCTGTTTGCGCCTCTCGACAAATAAGGGGAAGTCGTTATCCCGTGGATGGGAGGAGTAATTAACTGCTTCTACCTCCTTTCTGTCCGCTCCACCTCCCTCCCGTCCTCCCTCAGCATCCTCCCTTTCCAGCTTCGGCTTCTACTCGAAGGAACAGACTTAAGGAGACCCGCTTAGGCTTTCACGGGGTCGTGTCTTCATTATTCACGCTAATCTGCTCTCGCCCCGTGCTGCTGCCACCGCGAACCCTCCTTGGTGCTTCCTTTCTATCTCTCTCTCTCTCTCTCTTTCTCTCTCTCATTTGCCTCTCTCTATTTGTAGTAACTTCGCGGAAATTATATTATATTATTATCGTGTGGCACAACCGTGAAGCAAACGTTGCATGCTACGTGATGATACAGTGTTCGGTATCTTTGAGAATCGAGGAGATGGGATTAAATTTTTAAATCAATATCGCACGAAGTTACCATTACTAGATCTCTCTGTAATTTTAATGTCCACGCGTTAATAAAAATTTATAATTTATATATTTAAATAAATTAATATTATTATAAAATATATATATATATATATATATATATTCTGTCTTGTTCATTATCAGAAAAGAATTTAAAAAACAATAATAAACGAAATATCCTACAATATCCGGGGTTAAAAAAAAAAACGTGCCACTAATTATTCGCTCCCGTTGTAGGCACGCAATAAATCTGTCCGGACATTAATAACCGGTAACCGAAACACGTGTAAGTGCAACCGACATCGCCGTGTATATTTTACGTTCTTACAGGGGACCACCATGGTAAAAGCGCCCCGCGACGATCGCCAAATTATGATGGATTGTTTTCTCTATTAACAGCTTGTGCCGACAGAGGCGAGATGCGAGCACCCCGACCGAGATAATCTTCCACCAATTTCAACTTCCTGATTGATCATGGCGATCCATCGGACGGTTCGTTCAAACGGATCGTCCGGAACGAACGAGTCGGATCACCTACCAATACGAAACCTTTCGTTATCGCGGATTTAAAAAATACATGTCCACACCTCTGAGTTTGTAAAATTAGATTTGTAAAAAGAACTCGCAACTCGAGTTCTTTTTATCACATATAACAGAAAGGCCGAATAAAAAAATAGCAAAATAACGATTATTTACACGGTGTGCACTAGAAATGAGCTTAAATCACCGAATAAACAAATTCAATTTGGTTGGCTTGTTAATAAATAACAATAATTTAAATTCAAGATCAATACGAGGGTACGAATGTATATACGATAAACTGACGGTTTGTCTTTTTCCTTTCAATTGTACTTGCTTTGTATAAGAAAAATCAAAGATACCTTTTTATGCAATAAAACCCTGTCGATTGAGATAAAACTTAATCGATCCAGCCATTATTGAAATCCAGTAATCATACTTCGGCTCAACTAAACGACTTGCATATAAATATCCGGTCTATCTTACCACTGTCGCCTTTACTAAGATTCTCATCAGTAGCTCTGATTGAACCGAACGAAATAATTTTTTGCATAAGATTATTCAATGATCAATCAGATATGAATAATATTCATATACAATAAAAGTATGATTGTATTGTGGTAAAATTTACGTTACATGTCACGTACTATCGAAGCTATTATTAATTGAAAAAATAAATGTATAAAGAAAAACATCATATAAATTGATAATTTTATAGAAGGCTTTATAGAAGAATTTCTCTAAGTATAGAACATCCCGGCTATATTTTTTTCAAATTTTCTAAATATTTCTCAAGTTGTAGATATTCAAAGATTAATTACTTCAATGTTAAGTAATATCATTTAACATTGGAGTTTTTAGTAACTAAAAAATATGAAGACTAATATATTTATAAAATGGCGCAAATTCATAAATCAAACGATAAATGAATATTACAAAATACTATATATTCCTGCTATACAGCACTTTCAGGGAAGTTCTCATCATATAGGCTATATTCTTTTTTACACTTTGTCTCTCTTTATCTCTAATATAGCGACAAACTGCTCATGATATAAATGCACAATTCATGTAGAAACATGTAACAATTTATTTATTTTACTGCGGCAAATTAAGCAAAACGTTCAGACCTGATGGCAAATATGCCACTTGACGGGACTTGGATAAATTATGAGCGATATCTTCCGCAGCTTCGATTCTTCTGAGCTCGACCAAACCATCTCCAGCCTCAGCTAGAGATTTCGCTAGTAAAATCGCGGCCTGAGCATCACCCTCAGCACTAATAATTGCCGCCTTCTTCTGTTGTTCAGCTTTTTCTACCAAGAAACGGGCCTTTTCCGCGTCCTGTTGCGCAACTTGTTTCAATTCTACTGCATGGGTAAACTCTTTACCAAATGTTAAATGTGTCTGAAAGAATTTTAAGAGAAATAATGATAATCTATGCGCGTTGATTGCAAGAATACATCGTATCTTTCTCGTGATAATACAATGCATATGTAATCAATAAATGTAATTGTACTTACAAGAGAAATATCATCCAAAATAAGTCCAAACTGCGAGGCTCTTTCCGTTAACTCTTCGTTGACCGTTTGAGATACAAGTTCTCTTTGCGTAATTAATTCACCAGCGTCAAATTGTGCGACAACAGCTTTCAACACTTCAGTGGTAATAGATGGTAGTACCCTTTCGTCATAGTCAACGCCGAGTATCGTGTATATCTTGGGCAATGAATCAGGTACAGGCCTGAAGAGGATGCGAAGAGTGATATTTACATTCTGCAAATCCTTGCTTGCGGTAATGACAGGAACATTTCTCGGGCGTGAACGGATATCAAAAATAATTGGTTTCTGCACCCAGGGAATGAAGAAGTGTGTCCCTTCTCCTACCACGGTGTTCTTTATACCCGCAAATCTATCAAATATTACTGCCCTATGACCACCGTCAACTGAAAAAAATATTAATATATTAATTTAAGAAAACAATGTAGCTAACTGTCACGTGGAATAGAAGCTATCGCACCATTGTACAGCGCAGAGTTAACGACGCCGCCTGTCAACGCTAAGCCCAGGCCGAGCTGACCTATTCGATTGAAAAACTGTGCTGCCATGATCAAATGTTATGCTACCCTGCAAAACATAAAATATTATTATGTAATATAGGATGATGAAATCTGATGTACTATTGTAGTTAATTCCTAATAATCATGATATCGTCCTAACCTAAAATTTTAAGGAGAAATATATTTGGAAAATGCTTATCTCAGCAAGGGAAAAAGAGAAAGAAATGACAATAACAAATGTATTATAGTGTTCTTAATTATGACTATACTTTGTAATTATGTATTATCTTATATTTGTTAATGAAGCAACAAAGTGGATCTCGACCGGTTAAATTGAACCCTTCTTTTCGCCGATCTAATATCAATATTCAGTGTCTTTATATAATTTGAACGTATAATTAAGCTAAAATTGATAATAATCGTTAGTATTTATAATAAAACAATCGATTCTTACGTAATAAATCGTGACTTTAGGGTTGGAATATTCGATTTTCTTCTCGCGTGGAGCTCTCCCTGATAAAAGGAAAATGGAGACTGTGATAATCTGGAAGCCGAAGCTAGCGCTACGATGGCAATTTAGCGTAACTTCATGCGGAAATTCTTAATAACATCTTCTAGCACTGCCGATAAAGTCTCGCCACTTGGTGCGTGTCCGTGCTATACACATAATTTTCCTGTTGAGAAACAGTATATACTTATATGTAGCATCCTTTTATTGTTATCAAATTGCATAAATTTATCTAGATACATGCTATGTATATTTAACAATCTATTACCTCAATATAAATATTAATTCATCACTCACCGACTCCGATTTCTATACTTATATAGAGGCCCTCCACCACCCCCGCCGATTCCATCAACGGTCCTCTTTTTTTTAAATATAATTTTTTATGTTCTTTTTTGTTTTTTATTTTTTTATACAAATTAGTATATGCTAAAATCTAATATATACATATTAGCAATAAAACAATACAAAATTACATAGTGCAAAACAAAAAATTGTGTACAATTGCATATATATAAGATTTATCTTAATTATTAAATTCGGATTACACAAAAACGTTAGAAATACGTATACTAACACATCGTTAGTATACGTATTTCCACCGTCCATAATTTGTAACAATATAACTTAAAAGCGTATTGATATGATAAATGACATGAGAGATTACATAATTATATTATTTATATACAATTTTGTACAATTGACAATTTTCGCGACAAAATATATCGTTTTGTATATGTATAATTCTTAGCGTTATGTTATTACAGTTTTACATAGATAAATTAATATTTCTTAAAATTATTAAAATAATTAATTTTTGTTCATTGTTGAACTACACCCTCCCGCTTTATCCCTACCTATCTACCCGTATGCTTACTTTTATGATTACTTAAGTTCCTTACAATTATAATATGAAGTTTCTTTTAAATCGAAAATTACACCCCCATGGCCATGTACCTACCTACCCGAACTCTTGTTTATTCGTTTTTTTATACCTATCTGATTTTCATCTAATTTTTATTCGTATTCTACCTACCCGTATCTCTACGTATTATATAATATACCTATAGTTACGACCACGAATACCCGTAATCAGACAAGCGCTCGCTTTTAAATCTGATTTTTAATCGGTTTTAAATCATTTAAAAGGACCATTTAAAAGTTTTATTGAGAGTTTTATTTTCGCGGAATAGAAATTTAATACGAGACGACACACACAAAAGTAATCATTCTACAGCCAAGAAAAGTACTTTACTTCTTTTATTTTACTTTTTTAAAGTAAGTTTTTTTTCAAGAATATTTTCTACTAATAGTTTTTAAATATCTTGACACAAGTCAAGAATATTGTTTTGAGTAAATGTAATTCTTACAATGACTCTATGGTAGATTTGCGGATTAAGTAAATGGTAAGCTAGTATATCCGCAAATCAACCATAAAGTCATTGTAAAAATTACATTTACTCAAAACAATATTCTTGACTTGTGTCAAGATATTTGAAAACTATTAGTAAAAAAATATTCTTGGTTGAAAGAAAACTTACTTAAAAAAAGTAAAATAATATAAGTAAGTGCTTTTCTTGGCTGTAGAATGATTATTTTTCTGTGTGGCATCTTTCCGTCTCTGATTAGGTGTACAATCACACGTATACAAATGACCTTAAAGGCTTATCTTTACCTGTATTTTTTAAACTTTGATTGAAGTGGTACATCAACCTACCTCGATCCTCTTCGTTTTCACTCTTCTGGCCAGAGTATAGACTCATTTTTGTAGCATCTGGCCGTATTTTGGCTTCATATAGCCAGAGATCGGCAACAAGGAGAAATACTCCTGCTGCTACTGCCAATAAGCGTAAGATTTTACGCTTTCATGTGATGCGCGAGACACGAACGCGTCGCGAAGAGGCCACCACATTAATTAAATCAATTACACAGAAAAAGGAAGTGTCAAATCAACACTTATATACTTGTATATATATATATATACGCAAGAATATTTAATCTTGAGAGATGTGAGATTATATTACATTAAATAAAGAAAACTTGCTTGAATGAAGTCATTTATATAGTTAAACGAAATTTTATATACATAGTTTATTTAAGAAAAAACTTTAATTTAAAAACAAATGAATAAAAATTGCTAGACTATTGCTAGACATTCGATAGAATCTACATATAAGGCCCATATGCGTATTTTCATCGATTCGAACGATTCGTTGCTGAATTTCATCTCAAAAGCATGCAGAGATGAGAAATTCAGATGAATGACGTAAGATCCGAAAGGGATAATAAATTTCCCACACAATTAGAATTGATATCATCTTTTTATATTTTGTAAATTATTAAAACTATTTTTAATATATTAATATAATAATAATATATTAATTTAAAACTATTTTTAAGTGAGATATAAAATTAATTGGATGTAAAATAATTATTTAGATTACTAACTAAAAAAAAAATCTTCTATTTTATAGCAATAAATATATATGGGATCTTACGTCATATTATTATTTCAACTGATAAAATCCAATTATCAATTACCTCAACAGACATATTAATTTATCACTCACTGACCCCGATGCGCAACAGCGGAATCACATCTGCCACGTAGCTACGTTGTATCTGTAATATAAAAACATAAAATTTATATTAAAATGGTGTTCAAAAAACCTAATGTTTTGAAACATAATTCCTATGGCATCAAACCTTTTATTTATCATTCAATTATATATTTATTTAAATAATTATTTTCTTAAAACAATCTTTACAATAATGAGCTTTTATATAACTTCAAATTACCACTTTCTTTTTAATTATTATTTCTAAATTATTGTGAAATAAAGCGATTCAAGAATAAAACAGAAAAGAAGTTGCTTTTACACAAATAAATTATACTATTTACCGCAAAGTTGTTCCGCTGGTGCCCGATGCCTCTCCCAGGCCTCCTCCTCCTCTCAGGCTGTCCTCTCGGGTTGTTAGCTCCCTCGATGCTTGCCACAACTCCACCGGCATCACACGTATACGCGGATAACTATAATCGCGCAATATTTAACACGTCACTCCGGAAAACGTTGTAACGACCGAGTTTGTTCGTGGAAAAATCACCCGCAATAACCGCGTTATCTCGACGCGTTCAAAGCCGGACAACTGACTCGATTTGCCCGATTAAGGACTTAGCCCCGCGTGGCCAGTTGAAGTGTTCGACAGAGAGAAGAGAGATCCTCGAAAAGTAGAAAGCGAGCTTTCTACAATGAGAATCATTTCCCCTCGCCACCGACACGTCATGGTAGCACCCTTCCACGCACAGTTAAGTCAAATTATCTGGGCAGTTCTTGTTATGCGATCCCGACACCTTTCCGCCAAGAACCACGCACGAGACAGCCGTCACGTCTGAGAACGTGGAAATTAACGCAATTATATGCTAATTATTAAAAAAGAACGATATTTTACGCATCGACCCCGACGCGCGAATTAACGCCCGATTATTTCCGCGATAACCGCGGTATCTCGACGCGTTCAGAGCCGGACAACTGACTCGATTTGCCCGATTAAGGACTTAGCCCCGCGTGGCCAGTTGAAGTGTTCGACAGAGAGAAGAGAGATCCTCGAAAAGTAGAAAGCGAGCTTTCTACAATGAGAATCATCTCCCCTCGCCACCGACACGTCATGGTAGCACCCTTCCACGCACAGTTAAGTCAAATTATCTGGGCAGTTCTTGTTATGCGATCCCGACACCTTTCCGCCAAGGACCACGCACGAGACAGCCGTCACGTCTGAGAACGTGGAAATTAACGCAATTATATGCTAATTATTAAAAAAGAACGATATTTTACGCGACGATCCCGAAACGCGAATTAACGCCCGATTATTTCCGCGATAACCGCGGTATCTCGACGCGTTCAGAGCCGGACAACTGACTCGATTTGCCCGATTAAGGACTTAGCCCCGCGTGGCCAGTTGAAGTGTTCGACAGAGAGAAGAGAGATCCTCGAAAAGTAGAAAGCGAGCTTTCTACAATGAGAATCATCTCCCCTCGCCACCGACACGTCATGGTAGCACCCTTCCACGCACAGTTAAGTCAAATTATCTGGGCAGTTCTTGTTATGCGATCCCGACACCTTTCCGCCAAGGACCACGCACGAGACAGCCGTCACGTCTGAGAACGTGGAAATTAACGCAATTATATGCTAATTATTAAAAAGAACGATATTTTACGCGACGATCCCGAAACGCGAATTAACGCCCGATTATTTCCGCGATAACCGCGGTATCTCGACGCGTTCAGAGCCGGACAACTGACTCGATTTGCCCGATTAAGGACTTAGCCCCGCGTGGCCAGTTGAAGTGTTCGACAGAGAGAAGAGAGATCCTCGAAAAGTAGAAAGCGAGCTTTCTACAATGAGAATCATCTCCCCTCGCCACCGACACGTCATGGTAGCACCCTTCCACGCACAGTTAAGTCAAATTATCTGGGCAGTTCTTGTTATGCGATCCCGACACCTTTCCGCCAAGGACCACGCACGAGACAGCCGTCACGTCTGAGAACGTGGAAATTAACGCAGTTATATGCTAATTATAAAAAAAAACGATATTTTACGCGACGATCCCGAAACGCGAATTAACGCCCGATTATTTCCGCGATAACCGCGGTATCTCGACGCGTTCAGAGCCGGACAACTGACTCGATTTGCCCGATTAAGGACTTAGCCCCGCGTGGCCAGTTGAAGTGTTCGACAGAGAGAAGAGAGATCCTCGAAAAGTAGAAAGCGAGCTTTCTACAATGAGAATCATCTCCCCTCGCCACCGACACGTCATGGTAGCACCCTTCCACGCACAGTTAAGTCAAATTATCTGGGCAGTTCTTGTTATGCGATCCCGACACCTTTCCGCCAAGGACCACGCACGAGACAGCCGTCACGTCTGAGAACGTGGAAATTAACGCAGTTATATGCTAATTATTAAAAAAGAACGATATTTTACGCGACGATCCCGAAACGCGAATTAACGCCCGATTATTTCCGCGATAACCGCGGTATCTCGACGCGTTCAGAGCCGGACAACTGACTCGATTTGCCCGATTAAGGACTTAGCCCCGCGTGGCCAGTTGAAGTGTTCGACAGAGAGAAGAGAGATCCTCGAAAGTAGAAAGCGAGCTTTCTACAATGAGAATATTCCCCTGCACCGAACAGTCATGTAGACCTTCCCGCACGTTAAGTCAATTTGGAGTCTTGTTCGATCCGAACTTTGCAGACAACTACGTCGAGAATGAAATACGAGTAAGCTAATTATTAAAAGAATATTTCATAGTTAACAATCGCATATAGTATGAGTAAATTCGATTTGCCGAAAGATTAGCGTTAATACAAAGAAAAATCCTGAAAAGTACAGTTTCTACAAAATTAAATCTGTAGATTAATTAGTCAAATTACAGTTCTGATCATCCGACACTTTCGAGCACAAAGTCACGGAATGAATTAACTTTAGCTAAATTTTAAAAAATATTTCCGACATCGAAAGAATAACTCGATTTTTATCAGAAAACGCGGAATTCGAATATTGACGACTTCGAACGAACTCGCGAAAATGAAAGCAACAACCGTTATACATCGCGACGATTATTTAGTTCCCGTGTGTGTAAAACTGTAAAGATAGATACGCTACGTTTAGTCGGTACACGGTTGAATTATGAAATACAAGTACGCAAGAATAGTATCGAAAATTATTAATGATGTATATAAAAATATATGTAATTTCATATGTGGCTAAATTTTAAAAAATGAATTTAGGTAGAAATTCGTTTATTCTTGTTCACATATTTATGGATTATAAATTTAAGTTGTTCAACTATTCCTAAAGAAACAATTTTTTTCAGGAGCTCATATTAGTGCACGAGTACGAGAGTTAATCTTTTCGAGATACCTAAGCCAATATGTAAAAATTAAATATTCTCTCATATCAAATTGATTAATTTTATAACTCGATTTTTTATTCAAAGAAATAGCATGGGCGTTGTCGGCAACTTATGCTGAAATCATTGCTTTCGGAAATCCGAGTTTAATGCATTAATTCTGGTTCTGCAATAGGGATCATTAATTTTTAAAAAGGCGGTAAAAATGACCCATGTACGTACAATGATCGTTACGATTTATCGCCTAGCTATCGCTTCCAAAAACGGAAATAACGTGGTATTCATTAAATATTGCACAACAAAATTCAGCATTTAACAAATATCTAATAACATAGACGCAGAGAAAATTAGCGCAGGTTAGAAAATTATCCTTTAAATGATGTACTACCGTCGAACCAATTTATCAATGTGTATTTAAGTGTAAGCGTATGTTTTCTTATTTATACTTTCAGCCTAACATATTGTAATGGGCTGGAAATATATATAAGTAAAGATAAATAGTTCCATAGATATCACAAAAAATTATGGAAACAGTTAATTCTTGGTTACATTGCTAATATGATGAAGATGTATAAGAAAAATTAAAATCGTATTGAGAACAAAACATTGGCATTTGAAAAATATAAAGTTTTTCTACAGATTTCTTTTTCACAAAAAAACTAATGCAGGATATTCATACATATATGCAAAATAGAAATAAAGAATTGTCTTAGAGATAAGGAATAAGTTATTAAATGAATTAGGCATGTGTTTCCTTTAATCCTTTCTCCAAATATTTGTTCGAGATTAGATATTTTATACATTAGTGCTATCAAGCTACATGTATATATATATATATACATATATATACATATATATATATACATACATATGTATATATATATTTGTGTAGCTTGATTGAACTTATGTACAAAATATTTAATCTCGGACAAATATATTTGGGGAAGGGATTAAAGGAAACACACATGCCGAACTTATTTAATAAATTATTCCCTATCTAAAAACGATTCTTTATTTCTATTTTGCATGTATAAATATCCTGTATTAGTTTTTTTCTCCAAGAAATCTGTAAAAAAGCTTTATATTTTTAAAATGCCATTATTTTGTTCTCAATATGATTTTAATTTTTCTTGTACCTTCTTTACCATTTTAGCAATGTAACCAAGAATTAACTGTTTCTATAATTTTTTCTGATGTCTATGGAACTATTTATCTTTAGTAAGATACAACTCTACATATAGATATAAATATTTCATTTTTGTTGTCTGAATTCTTTTGTCCAGGAAAAAAACTTTACATTCTTTTAAGTTAAAAAACATTTAATATATTATTTTTAATAATATTTAAAATAAGTATAGTTTAATAACTTTAAAAAACGGGTCTTTTTATTTTAATTTTATTAATAAAAATATTAATAGAATTAGATTATCAGAAAAAATTATGGAAACGGTTATTTCTTGATTACATTGCTGAAATGATGAAAAAGATATAAGAAAAATTAAAATCGTATTGACAACAAAATATTAATCAAATATGTCATTAGACTCGTAATAATGTCAACAAATCAATAAACGACGATACGAGTCAGGCGCGGTACGTGGTGCGTAAGTAAAGAATCTATAGTTACAGAAGTAACGAATTACAATGTTTTACGAATTGAATGTTTTAGCTTAAAGGAATATAAAGTTTTTTTCCTAAACAATAGAATTCAGACAAATAAAATAAGGATCCGTTAATTTCTATTTATTGTATTCTTTCTCTGTGTACCTGTGCGAGTATAGCCTCAAGCACATTAGCACACCAAATTAAATAACGCAAAACGAGTCCGAAATGGAATATTTGTCATAATTCTTTATAGCTTTATTTTAAGATAACGGATCTATGAGATTCTATATTTATTTTTAATACAATTATAATAATGCGGAAATATGTATATCTCATACAATTTTCATAGATCCGTTATCTCATTTATAAAATCCTTTTTGTCACTCACCAATCGACAGTAGAGTTGTCAGCCACGTATAATCAGCGCCACGATGATTCTGTAATATACAAACATAAAATTCAAATTAAAATGCTCAAAATATAATTAATAATTCAAAAGATAATTTTTACATACATAAAATATCTTAATTGCTTTTCAATAAATATCTATTAAAATAATTATTTTTTGAAAAGAATTTGCACAAGAATAAATTTTTATAAAATTTTAAATTAATTTTCTTTTAATTATTATTTTTAAATCATTAAAACAAAACGACTAATTTTAGTACAAATAAGCAATAATGCTTACCGCAATGTTACTCCAACAATGCCCGATACCTTTCCTAGGCCTCCTCAGTTTCCTTCCGGGTTCTTTCATCTGAACCCTTTTCTTTACTCACACGCAGCAGAGGAGTTACACACAAAATTGATCTGTAACATACGAAAATATTTAAATAAAAATAATGTCTAAAATAAATATGGATTTCTTGTTATAAGAAAAAGACATATTTTATTTATTAAACAATTAAACATGCAATATACACTATATGTATATACAGTAAGTATATTACATATTTAGTACATTATTTAATAAATAAAATATTTTAGATTATATTTTAAGATTTTTTAAATACACTTAATAAATTATTTATAACATGACTAATATTAACAAATATATATAAAATATTACTTGTTAATATATCAAATATTTCTAAATATTTAAAATTTATAATAGTAAGAGTATATATATTATATCAGGATTCGATTTTTTTTAATCAAATTTTATACAAGTTGATATCTAAAAAATGCATTATCATTAAGATGTTACTCTTTGATTAAAAATGTATTGAAATTACGAATAAAACTAGCGTGTAAAAGTAATTTTTTTATTTTTATTTTAAGCATGTATTTTTTTTACCTCTTCCCCATATATATTCGTCCTAAATTAAATATTTTATAAAGTGGTGTGTATAACCAAGCAAGCAATATATATACATATATATATATATATATATATATATATATGTGTGTGTGTGTGTGTGTGTGTGTGTGTGTGTGTGTGTGTGTGTGTGTGTGTGTGTGTGTGTGTGTGTGTGTGTGTGTGTGTGTGTGTGTGTGTGTGTGTGTGTGTGTGTGTGTGTGTGTGTGTGTGTGTGTGTGTGTGTGTGTGTGTGTGTGCGCGCGCGCGTGTGTGTGTGTGTATACTTACCAATTAAATAAGTTGCGATGCCACTCGTTTCGGAGTCGATCCGTCTCGTATTCGTCGCGTTCTGAAAATAAAAGGAGAACGTAATTAATATGACGAAGGCGCTTCATCGTCTCCTGTTCGGCAATTTCTTGTACCGAAAGCATCGCGGCTTCGCGGCGCGTCCTCGATATTCGCGACATTCGAAAATATGATCGCTTTCGCGATTACCTTCGCGACGCGTCTTCTGCCGAACAAGTACATGTGTGTGTGTATCGTGGAATACGTATTTTCAAGAATCATTAATACCCGAGCGTCGCGTCGAATTTATACTACGCGATGCGATAGATACCACAGTGAATGATACATGCAAGATCAATATGTGTTAAACTTACCAATTAAATGATTCGCGACGCCACTCGTTCCGGAGCCGATCCGTTCCATGTTCGCCGCGTTCTGGAAATGAAAGGAGAGCGTAATATACGTCATCAAAATGGCGGAGCCGCTTCGTTTCCGCGCGGCAACTTCACGCGTCAAAAGCGCCGCGGCGCGGCGTCGCTACGCGTTCCGCACCCAACTTCGCGATCATGACTTTTCCGAACTTTGAGAAATCAAATATTATAATATTTACTAACTCGCTTATTACTACGATTGTTCTTTTGCATTCTGGCGAATAGCGTGTTAATATTATTGGCAAATATCTGCGATATTCGCGGCACGACACTCGAAAATACGATCGTCACTTTCGCGATTGCTCGTGCGACGCGCCTTCGGCCGGACAAGTATCGCGGAATACGTATTTTTAAGAAATATCAATACCCGAGCGCTAAATCTATGTTACGCGATAGATACCGCAGTGAATATAATATGCATGCAAGATTAATATGTGTTCTTACCAATTAAATGAGTCGCGACGTCGCTCGTTCCGGAGCCAATCCGTTCCGTGTCCGCCGCTCTCTGGAAATGAAAGGGAGTACGTCATCAATATAGCGGAGGCGCTTCCCGCGTTTCCCACGCGCCGCGCGGCAACTTCAAAAGCGCCGCGGCGCGGCGTCGTCACTACACGTCCCGTTTTTACTTTCCCGTTGATGCATCTGTCTCATTTTAACAATAAATGTTATATAGCTTGCCTTATGTAGCAGTCATTTTTCGTTTTATGACCCAAGTTAAATATACAAGTTGATATTGTAGGTATATAGAGATGAGCGATTTTGCGATATATCACTGACACCGCGAATTTTTTTCTTAAATTGCAATGTGATATGCAATTCGTTGAAAATGGGTACGAGTGACGTATCAGTTCAATAAAACGGTATCAAGCAGAATGCCGGTGTGGCTCTCAGGTTTCTCTCTGCTTCAAGTGCGAGATAAATTTATAAACATTTAATAATTGCATCACATTACGATAAACGCGTATATCATATTTTTTTCGCGATTGTGATTACTATTTCGCAAATTATATATACAACCGAATTGCTGGTATCTTACAAAACTTCGATATTAACGTCATTTAAATGCCAATTTTAACAACATATTACTCGATAAGATGTTCGGTTTTACAAACAAGATTATCGCTCAAAACGTCTTGAGAGAATAATATCATTATTAATATTAAAATGTAAAAAAAAATAACGCCCCCGGGTGGGCTCGAACCACCAACCTTTCGGTTAACAGCCGAACGCGCTAGCCGATTGCGCCACGGAGGCAAGTTGATTTTGCTTGGTATCGTAAAGTATATAACGTAAAATATAAAAAATTATTTCTTTAGTAGTTAATTAGAGCTATGTAGATATGATCGAGGTAAAAAAGTAGCAATAAAAGGCACCAGTGTATCATTATTATATATTCTTTAATATTTACAATATACGCGCTTTAGTTACTGCGTTTGGCTCTTATTGCCATTTTTTTATTTCGATTTGACTATTTTCAAAAGAGTTTTTATAATTGTATCATGTATATGTATATTAATAATATTTCTAAGTCATGACAATTTTTCTCCTTTAAAAATAAAATACGTGATAGTAATAACTTGATGTTATAACGCTTATGGATTGCAGGTCGAAGAAATAATTAAATTAACACAGATAAACGGAAAATAAAGATTTATTGTGTATTATATTTCTCTTTCTACTCCCACGCTATCGTCGTGCTATATTTTGTTATTGAACAAAAATTGTATTCTATATTATTCGAAATAGTGCTTGGTGCTCTTAATTTTAATAAAAAAAAATATATTTTATATAGATTCAAATTATATTATAAAATTATATATATATATATATATATATATATATATATATAAAGATTCACACAACGGTATAAACTTTGGGAAGTTTCTCTTTATGCGTGCCGTCCATGTGTCCGCACACGCCGGTCACGTGACCTTGCAGAGTGGTGTCCAACATCAGAGTTACGCTGCTGGGGGTCCACATTATCATCACCGGCACTCGTTGAGACTGGACCACGAGATGTTCGTTGTTCTCGGTGAGTCTGCAAGCAAAAGTTGTATTTTAATACAATTAATTTCTCTTGAAATCTATACTCTTCTATTCTTAAATTCTCCTACTCTTAAATTCTATATACTAATCTCTTTTAAATTCTAGAACCCGATCGATTAATCGTTGTACTCACTTAAACGCGTAAGAGTTCGGTTCGTCTTTCGGCACCACGACTCCCTTCTCGTGCTGATTGACTACATTGCCGTCAACGTTAACGACTGCATTAAACTCGCTTGGCATGATCTCCATCTCGTGATCGCCAACGTGCATCTTCACTGCTAGCTTGGTACCTTGCACGGACTTCACAAAAATAGCGTACGTCTGATCGATGTGATCGCCAGATACGAGGACCCATTTATCGGACATCACGAATGGAATCACGCCCTCGTCTAGGGTGATCATGACTTGCGGATAGACGGTGCAGATCTCTGTGAAAAACAGGTATTCAATGAAATTGAACTGTTGCTCGAATTCTTTATGGATAAATAAACAATTTATAAATGAAAAGATATGTCATTTTGAACGCTAAAAATTTCTGAGTATTATAATGTAAAAAAAAAAAAAGAAACTGATTTGAGAGTAACAACTTACTAGCCTGGTCGTGCTTTATTTTGTGCATAACAGCTACGGAGAAACGAGTATTGTCCATGGCAGCGTGCCACAGTGAATGTAGCATCGGTTTGTCTACGACCATGCCTTCGAAGAGATGTTGTTGCAAAGGAACTTGAACGTACTCGTATCCGCTGACCGGAGTGACGACGGTTGCATTGACGTGGCTCAGATCGGAGGAGTACTCGACTACGACCTTCGCGTTACCGCTTTCAACACGATCCACGATGTACCTCACATGTGGCAAATGCCATGCGCGAATATGATCTTCGATCATGGCGATTTGCGATAATACCTGCACAGGCACCTGAAAGAATCACACTTCTCTGCTTATATCTGTGATATTAATATCTCAATCTTCTCAATGTTTGTGCTAGTCTCTATAATATTTACAAGTACATAAAAAAGATATTTCTATATCTAATTATGGAATTAAACAATGGAATGCTTAAAAAAGGCATAAAACAAATTCAAGAGACGTTTGTAAAACTAGAGAACTAATTAAAGGTCGTACTTTTGTGTGTTCTTTATGTATTTTTATATTTTGAAATTATATCAAATTGTTAAAACAAAATTATGTTACGAATAATGTATTTATCTTGTTTTACCTTTTTGTACGTTGCGTTAATGGTGTACTTCTTCATGGTCGTGTATTGTAAAGTCTCACGGACGCAATTCATGGTTTTAGCAACGTGCCCCTGCTTAGTCTGGAACTGCGGATTTTGGATGTCTTTAACGCAAGCACCATGCACGTTATTGTGCGTCATTTGCCTCTTCTGTTCTTCCGTCAACTCGCCTTTGACAGTCATCACGATCATCATATCGTCGCGGACGCACTTATCATCGTCTGTGAATCCTGCTGTGATGACCACCTTGTTGTTGGTCTCCTCTTTAGTGGTATCGACCTTCAAGGGATCTGTCTCGACGACTGGATAGTTCTTCTGAGCTTCTACGCAGATCTAGAAATAGAAGCCAAAAACGCACGTCTCATAATCGATAATACTACTTCAATTTTATTAAACTTATTTATTTGTAATTTGAATCTGTTTTAATTAATTGAGATAATTAAGTTAAGTTAGACGTACCTTCAAATTTTTCTCTCCTGGAGTCTGTCTCATCATTTGAACTTTGACGTTGTTGACTATGTGTCCCCGAGACATGTCAATATTCACGTTCATGTCCCATGAGCGGACGGACTCGTTTGTGGAAGCTGCTTTTGCATCGAGGGTACCGCGTATGTTGATTTTGTTGCTGCTAAAAGCGTGCATCTTTTCATGAATGTGATCGACATCCTCCATATTAACTCTTACGTTCAAATCAACCTGGAAAAGAAGTTAAGGGGATAAGAATGCCAATATCAATTCTGTCTCTCAGATCGAGGTTTTTGACTGCTTACATGTGACGTAGGATAAACAATACTAGGTTCAGCCTTCATGAGAATTCCACAGTTACCCATTTGCGGTGAAATGTAGTCGTTAGTCAGTTTTTGGCGGATGCCCATGAAGTATTGGAGGAGCTTCGAGTTCCTAATGAACAAATCGCAACATAATAATTTTTTTCGAAAAGTTGCATTGACAATATATAAAAAAAAGTTTAACTACAAATTGTGTTCTTTTTTGTAATATAGAAGAAAGACTGTACCACACAACAACAATAAATATCTTAGTAGATTATTGCATTTCTGGTCTATTACTTACCAAGTGTTCTTGTGTTCCACAGAGAGCACACGCTGCCATTCCTCGGCGTTAGTCATGGGGGTGATTTCGTTCTCGCAATCGAAGACCGACATGCTATATTTGAGGCCCATGTCTTTAGAGTCTACGGCGAGATGATGGTTCTTCTTCTCGCCAGTGCTAACGACCGCGTGATGATGGCAGGTAGCACAGCAGGTCTTGAGAACGTCCTGTTCGTCCTCGGTGACGGTCACCAAGTTCTTCGCGTAGAATCGCATTCCGGTGACCGACAGTTTGTTGACCGGCAATCTCGGCATGGTGATCTTGAGACTCTTCGCCTCGTGATTGTAACCGACGCTCATATCTACAGGCAAGGCGACGTCCAAAACGGTAGCGCGGCGAATCGAATGCCAAACATCGACGATCGGATTGTAGATCGACATGACGTATTCACCATGCTTCCAAACCCGAGCATCGACGTTGAGCTTCATGCTCACGGACGGCTTCATGACCTCGTTGCGAATGTTGTCGAACTTCAGCGACCACAGCTGTGGTATCTTGGTACTGAGAACTGCCTGTAGACCCATGTCGGTAGGCACTTGCATCTCATAAAAGGTTTCATATACAATATCCTGGAAATTGCCAACCACTATTTGCTTCAGCTGGTATACTTCGTCGAATATGTTCTTGAAACTATTCTGATCAAAGTGAGTGGCAACGACGACAACACCGTTCAGCGTGATGCAGATGTCAACGTGAATGGATCTCTTCATCGGCATATCCTGCGCGGCGCGAATCAAAAGATTTTGCACATTCTTATTGTTGAGATTTTCCATTGTGGTACCGACTAATTCCTTCTTGACCATCTTTATGACCTCGTCCAAACCGTAGACGCTCCAGTAGATCTGAAGAAAATTTATATAGAACGCATGAATGTAAAATATCGATAAAAATACAAATGTTTTTTTTACTTTTAGAGACTTTTACGAGACATGTCAAAATTTTGTGTATAGTAAAGTTTACGCTCAGTTGACATATTACTCACGCCTATTTTGTCGACGGATTTACGAGCGACCGACGTGTGATGTTCGAAGTATCCGGCGACTGGCATACCGGTCGATTCATCGAGAACCCAGGCGTCATTCCAGGATTCGCCATATTCGTAAATAGAATCGATATAGTCAATGAAATGTTTATACGAGAGCTGAGTGGTGACCGGTCTGATTCTTGTGAAACGTAAGAACTTTCTGGCCATTTCGCGCACTGGCAAGAGGCATGGATCCACGGAATTGGCGAGACCTTTCAGGGTAGTAATGTGATAGTTGTACAGATGGTTGTTCTGCTCGTGTACCATGAACCAGTATATGTTCATGATACGTTGCATGTTCGGCATCTGGCTCATCAAGACATCATAAGCGACAATCCTGACAGACAGCGGTAGAGTGACATCAGCGAGAATAGGCCAGAGTAGATTGTGAGTGTACTCGACTTTATCGGCGACTGCCTTCTTGATGGCCCAGATTGCTTGAACGCGAATATGAAGTGGATTCTCGGATATCATAACTTCACCACGGATGATCGGCTCCAAGAGCTTTTCAATGTTACCCACTTGCACGTTCTTTATCGCCATCAAATACACCACTCTCATCTCGTACGATTGCTCGTCTGAAACATTTGCGTGTGCATTGTTAAAAACGATAAAATTAAATAAAAAATGTAAACTTTAATATATATTTGTACTTAACACCGTATAAGATCCATTTTTGCTGCGTGCTTCTAATGTCTAAATACATTTAAATACAATGCTTACTCTTGACATGATCGAGGAAACGGTGAAGATATCTCTCGAGAAGGGGATTGACGACGTCGCTGTGCTGATGTATGAACGTCTTACGAATCAAAATGGAGAAGCAGAGGATGCTGGCCTTCCTGACATGCGGTGACACGGTGCTACCCAATTTCAACAGATCTTCCATTTCCAGAAGCAATCTCTCGGATGGTACTTTGACATGCATCGGCAATTTCATCAACATCACGACGGCAGTTTCATCGGTCACTTGATGCTTGCGGACAACATTTCGTACGAAGTGGCTGGCAGCGGTCGTGCCCACGGTTGGAATCATTCGCAGGAAGATATTCCTTTAAAAATCACAATTATCGTTTTATTACGTCGCGTCAGACAAAATTATAGCTTAGATTTTTTTCAAAATAATAACAAATTATTTTCCTGGTCCTCTAATACTAATTGATTTCATTGTAACACAAAATAAGGGATGATCATATATTACTCACTTCATCATGACTTCCTTAGGCGTCTTCGAATCCTGAATGGCGTTGTAAACTTGTTCCAGTGAACCTAAATCCATATAACTCATAGTATGCTGTAGCCTGTTGATGGTTTGCCCGTGCTTCCATTCAGGTTCCTTGGCCTCCAAATGATTTTCCTCGAGGTATTCAACAGCTTCGGCCAACATCTTCTTAAGTTTAGGGATGAGCGCGTCCAATTTCACAATATGTCGACCATGAGAGAGATCTTCGGCAGCATGGAGAGCGTAATTTCCCAATGGCTTATTGAAAGTAATGTCGCGAATGATAGGCACGTTTTGAACATTCACGGCCATCACAGGGACTTCCGTCGTTGATACTACGGAATGCAGATCCAAAGTAACGCTGAAATAACAAATAAAATTAGCATGATCGTCGGTGCAATTAGTACAATAGTTATCGTGTAATTACTTGGTCCACAGATAGTGAGCTTCAGATCGGGAATTATAAGGGAAGTAATTGATAGCCGAGTGAGCAACCAGCCGCTCGATGACAATGTCATTGTCCTGTTGGTTGATCTCGAAAACTCTTCTGGCGGAAGTAGTCATGTCATCCTGAAATTCAAAACAAAAATTGATTAATTATAATCTATCTCAGCCGGAATCCAAATAAACGTTTGATAGACGAATAAAGTTCTGAAAACAAAATGATAGAAAATTACCACAGACTCCACGTGACATTTCTCGCACTCGAAATGATCGAAAACACGCTGAACGAAATGGCTGCAGTTCATCAAATCGTGCATTTTCGTGACCACGAAGACATTAGCGTTCTCCGGATTCATCGGGTACTTCGGATGAACATCGTAGGAGACTTGGCAGGTACCGTGGATGGTGTTCTAGTGGTAACAACCAAAGAGAACATTTTGAAACAGAACCGCTTTTGTTGGATGTTCCCATCAGTCGTTACCTACCTCATGGGTGACGAAAGCGTGCGGCTTCATCGGGGCTTGCATCTGGATGTGGCCCAGATCCAATTGCAGCATCGAGGCGATACCTTGTTTGATGTTCCTGGACCAGCCGCTCTCGGCTTCCGGCATTTTAATACCTTGGAGCTGAAATCAATCGTTCAATAGATCGCATGACTCTTCCACGAACGATTTTTATGTCAAAATGTCACGTCAGGAATTCATCGGACATTTACCTTGCCACGTTCATCGTAAACGATCACGAACGGTTCTTGGATTTGCTGTGCGGCTTCTCCGAGTTCGTGAAGAATTTCGATCGGCTCATGATGTACGGCGACCATGCCATTGTACATGCCATGCTTTACGTTGTTTAATTTAATGTGATAAGCATTATTTAAAGTCGGATCACTAGTATCCTTCTTTACGTAAAGTTGTCCGGCGAGAGCAAACTGGGAGACGTAATGCGCTGGCTCAAAAACTCCAGCTTTCACATCGGCATGGTAATTGTAAATCACAGTTTTCTCGGCAGGAAAATGTACTGAAATATTATGAAATTTATATGTATATACCAATATAAAATATTATAAATTAACTTGTCTATCAATTTACATTTATATCTTAATCTCTCTCTCTATTCTGCTTTGTACTATTTATTTGTTAATTGAAGCAAGCGTTTCTGAAGTATAGCGTTACATTAATAAATATTACCTATGATCTGCGATTTTGAGAAAGATATAATAATTTTGCATTTAATAAATAATTTTACATTTAATAATTTAATAAATTAAAGTGTGCATTGAACTATTCTCATTATTACGTATAGAAAAATATTTGCGACTCATGATGTAGCAAATTAATACGTGGAAATAATAAAATTTTTTCGAAGAAATGATCTTAATATTAATAACGTTGTTAAATATTAAGAATACAATTTGTTTATACTAATTTGTTAACAAATGTTTTTTCTAGTATTTTATAAAATAAGAAAAAATAGAGAAAAACTTACCTGGTACCGCACATGCGGCCGTTAGGCACAGCAGCAATACTGAAAACATAATTTATATAATGTATTTTATCTAGTAAAAATACTTAAAATATGTCTGTGTGAAGAGAAGAGACATATATATTTGAATCAATATATTTATTAAGTAACTAAAGTAAAGCTTTCAATATACATCTGAGAAAGCTATACGAAAATGCAAATAACTTCGTCAAGTACTTTTCCGCCAGAATTCATAATCCGCAAAAATCTTTTTTCTTTTTCATCCGAAGCGTTTCTAAAAATGTAAAATTAAAAAGAACAGATTGCTTCGTGACTTGAGAAATATTGAACGAATGACAATACACAAAACAAATATGAAACTGGACAAAACACCTGTGTTAATTTCTCACAATTATGCACATTGCACTTGTCAAAGTTGCGAGAAAAAAAAAAGAAAAGACGAATTCCGTCGAGGCGCAACTCGACTTACCAGTAAGGGTATTCATCATAACGTGACCCCTGATGTAAGACTGGTAGCGTACGCGAGATCCTCTCGCTTTTATAGGGCGCAAAATTCACCAATTGCCGGTAAAAGACAAAAGTGCAGGCGAGCCGATAACCCCGCAATGAAAGGGTGTTACACGTTACGGAGAGAAAGAGACAGAGGATCGTGTCGGTAATCAAGAAGATAACCCTTTCGGGCATCAAGCCCCACTGCAACTGTTCACATTAAAAATGTACGCATGTATATTAAAAATAATTCGCATATCAAAGCGATCGTGATACGTCTCGATACTTTTTCACCCTCAATCTCATCTTCACCGGGAAAAACTTTATTTCTCTCTCTCTCTCTCTCTCTCTCTCTCTCTCTCTCTCTCTCTCTCTCTCTCTCTCTCTCCTCTCTTTCTTTCTCTGTCTGTCTAAATTACACATGCATTTTGCGAGTTTATCTGTGTACTACATATAATCGCACCACCGCTCCCCCGTGATTCTTATTATGGACCGGAAAGAAGAGATTGCCGAATATTTCTGGGACACTGCTGCAGTCCAAGTAGTCGGTATCTTGACGATAATGAGCGACGACAATAAGTCTGTAAATCGAATGAGAAGCATTGGAAAGAATATGATTTTGTAAGAAGTCGATTTTGTGAAGACAGTAAAATGTGTAAATAGCCGGGACAAATGTATTAGAAGAAATATTGGCTGTTCGATAGAAAGATCCTTGCCAAATGATACGAGCAGACAACGCAGAAAATATTTCTGTCTCTATAATTTTAGAATATCACTTATTATTAAAGAACCATTTCATGGCTTTGTATAGCTGAAATTAAATAAATCTATCTACTTATTATTAAAGGAATACATAATGTTGCAATTTTGTGTTAAACTGCTGTCGTTAGTAAAACCAATAAGAAGATTAGATAATGTATTTATTGTGGTAGAGGCCAATAAATAATTTACTCGTTTCCTCACTTATCAGTCATTGAAGTTATAAATTCTGTTTTGTCACTTGCATTTTTCACGTTGCAGCAAAACTATTTATAATAACTCTAAGATGGCTTTTCTTTTTAATACATGTTTCTGTATTAATTATGATAACCATGAATTATAGTCGCGAAGTTAAATAAACAATTTTTCCATTGATCGCATAAATTAAATAATCATCGACAGTTTGATAAGGCAAAGAAATCCAAAAACGATTACGTGTTTACCAGCGTTATTACGTAACAGCAATAACACACCACGACACGCATAAAATAAAATTTATCTATCGGTTCGTTACGTATATATGTATGTTATACTGAGTATCTTCGAACAACGAAATGTCCTTTTATTGACAGATTCTTCGGACTCGATTTTTCCTGAATAAAAATGTCGAAGGAGTTCATTATTTGTTGCATTTTTCCAAAGTCTTTTGCATCATGTATATTTGTAACTGTGTTTCAAATTAAAATTGTCTTGAAGCAAACTTTACCTAACATTAACTGAGCTGAACGAAGAATTAACTGATAAATATAGTATTTATTTGATTTTTCAAAGTTTAATTCGTGAAATATGCTTCTTTTCTAATCCCTTAATTATAACTTGGAAATTATTGATACCTCGATATTTTTCCAAGAAAAAATTGACTTTAAAGAACCTGCCGTTAATAAAGAACATCCGATATATATAGTTTTTAAGATATTATTATTAATTACCTTTATCTATAATTTCACGTTAGATAAATACTTGTTTTTATTAAACAATAATTACATACGTTGAACCAACAGATTATTTCAATTTCAAGCATTATGAAAATAAACCAAATAGCATTTTTTCTTACTAAGTTCAAATATATTTTTAGTTAATCACGTTATTGGTAAATAAAGCAATTAAAAATCAGCGACGTGATCCGTTGTGGTTATTACTGTACATGATTTATTGTTCTAATTATGAGTGCTTGCGCACGAGAGAGGTATCGGTTTACATGATTAATAATATCTACCACTGAACGATTAAAATGGTTTCATATTTCAATTTGTTGCGTCACGTAAGAATTGCAAGGTGGAAGTCGTTGATTAACACATCGCATGATCTATCGAAATTAAAAATTATCAGATTCTCAGTTAGGAGATGTCGCGGTAGCTTCAAAGTTGTCAGCAAGTAGTTCCATATGCTGCCTGGCTATCGCTGTGACCGAAATGCGTTGTTTTCGGCGAGGAATCCTTTGATAAATTTAACGGATATCGAGCGTTAACATTATAGGTCAGCGTAAATTAAAGTGAAGACAAAACAACGCACACTCGCCGCTCTCCAGAATTAAAAAAATTATAATATACGCATTATTAATATCAATTATTTTGATTGTAAAGTAAATTTTTAAAAATTAACTTATCTATATATATATCCTGTTATAGAATTAATTAATGCAAGATTGTAAAAATATTCTCTGATTTTTCAAAAGCGAATTATCGATAAGCGTTCGTAGATAAGGTTCTCAGAGGAGGAAAGATTATAGAAGACTTATAGAAGACAACAAGGATTATGGGAGGAATAGTAATTTTATTACATACCTATTGAAATAAATTAACTCTTCTCATTTTTTATCAAATAATCTTTTAGTTTTTTTATTGCCTTGCTGCGGTGAGAAATCTTGTTCTTTTCTTCCTTCGGCAGCTCCGCGTAGGTCTTATCGTAGCCCAGAGGTTGAAAACAAGGGTCCCAGCCGAAATCCCTGGAACCTCGCGGATTCACAATGGTGCCCTGAGTTCGGCCTTGAAATAGGTGGACCTCCGATCCTTCGCCGGAGCAGTAACCGAACGTGCAAACCGCTTCCGCCGATTTGTCCTCAAATCCGTGGAGCATCTTGTGAAGTCCTTCGGGGCCAAGTTTCTCGAGGAACCACTTGATGTAAGGCCCCGGAAGGCCTTTCAGCGCATTGAAGCAGAGACAGGTATCTTCGATGATCACCGGACCTTTTACTAGGTTCGCCGCAGCCCGACACTTGTCGCGACATATATCGTCTACCTCGCCTTGATACTCGGGCAGATCGATCTTCTTGCTCGTTATCCATCGAGGAAAGTCTTTCCCCAAAATGGCGATAGTCTCCTCCAGTTTCTTCGCGTTGCCCGTTACGAACACTATTGACAGCGACATATTCTGCAAAAGACACGTAGAGCGTCAAGTAGGGCGTGTATTATTTTAACTAAAATGTCTTTGATTAATGTTGAAAAAATCTTTTTCTACTGTAGGAACCCTTCGTCGACTTACGGTTGACATAATATTATATTATCAAATAAAATGAAAGGACAGAGCTCTTAGCGAACGAAGTTGGATGTTTATATGCGTATATTCAGCAATGTAAGAATATAATGAATTATTTTAACGGAAAGACGCAAATTGTTGAGAATTGTTGCATCCAACGAAAAAAACTTAGATTAATCACGCATTATAATTAAGTCGATACATTAATACATATGTACGTGAGAGTCGAAAAGAATGTCCATTGTTCTCACGGTTCTGATCGGAGTGATAGTGTACGAGACACGTGAATATGATATCGTGCACGTAAAACCCGTGCTATGAGAGATTCGATAAAATTAGTTAGTATTTTAAAATAGCTAAGTATTTTAGCTATTTTCCACGATCTCACATTCACGAGTCTCGTACACCATCACTTTATCAGAACCGTGAGAATGGTAAACATCCTTTTCGACTCTAACAAAAAAGGAGTCTCTCAAAACAAGGTCAAATACATATGTAATATATCGGCTTAATTATAATGCGATTAATCTAAGTTTTTTTCGTTGGAATACAACTCTAAACAATTTGCGTCTTTGAGTTAAAATAACTCGTAGTATCCGTACATTTGCACACTCATAATAACCATATTAAAGGTTGAAACGTTTGCTTTTAATATTACAATGTATAATATATCTTAAGCTTTTAATTTTACTAATTTATATATGCATATCTTAAGCACTAACATCCAGCTGTGTTCGCTAGCCCTGTTCTATTTGTTCATAATTAATACAAACGTGTTAATATTTACTTTTACATTTATATTATCAAATTCTGTAAAAAATAGTTCTGAACTACGATTTCTTTGATATAAAATCCAGTAAAAAAGTTATTACAAAATAAAAAATATATAAAGATTTAGAAAAAAATGTGTATATTCTCATTAACAGGATTTCCTCGTTTTGTAATAATTCAGTCTGCTTTATATTGTAAAAAATAAGTCAACTATTTTAACTTCAGTTATTCTTTACAAAATTTGACAAAATATTTTACATTGGATTTCTACTTTTAAATTGTGTATGTATTAAAGATTTAGTTAAATTACTTTAGAATGACATTTTCATACTTTCATTTGTTATAATTTTATAATATGTAGATTATATCTTCACCGTTTATTCTTCTCATTAACAGAATTTCCCCATTTTGTAATAATCAGTGTGCTTTATATTGTAAAAAATTAGTTAATTATTTTAGTTTCAATTTTTTACAATTAGATAAGATAATATTTTACATTGAAATTCTAGTAAATTGGAAACATTAGTAACAAAATTTCTTTAAATTTACTTTAATTACGTTAGAATGAAATTTTTATATTTTGTTTTATATTTTATTATAATTTTATTATAGATTATATGTTCTCAGCATTTATTCTTTCCTCGATTCCGCGCGCTTTTCACATCTTTCAGAGAGAGAGAGAGAGATTGGCAGCTTTCTTTTCTTGTCTAAAACAATACATGTAAACATGTTATGCACTTCGACACGCTGGACTTTTGTCCACGATTTGATCTCAAAACAATGTGAATATGGCGTATTCCAAATAATAAACTATCTCTATTAGATATAGACCTTTGATGCGAAAAAGAAAACTCTTACCTTCTCGATTGAAAATCGTAATACTTTTACGAGCTCGTTGTCGCTCCTAACCAAGAAAACTGCAGCCAGCGCGTGCAACGTTGTTTTCTCGATCAAGCTGGCCAACTTCACTTGGATGAATCGCGAAAGGCACGTTGTCCTCGTTCATCGACTAATGGAAAACTGCTTCATTATTTATAATTGAAAGCAATCAAATATAATATAATATTTTACCTTCCACATCTAGAATCATCTTATGCTATTTCACATTGCAAAAATGCAAAAAAAACACAAGTATCGACGTTTTTTTCCCCTCGTCCGCGTATGGCGCTCCGATGAACTTGACGTAGTTGACGTTACGACATGCCATTCTTGTTACTTGTTACCGACCGCGATCGACGGCGGGCACGGTGGCGTGGCTGCACTGGCTGCAGTAGTGTCAGTAGTGTAGCAGTATATACGTCGTTCGGGTTTCGGGTTTGTCAAAAAATGCCGAGTCAAGAGGTATTGACAACCAAGGTTGTCGTCCACCCGCTGGTGCTGTTGAGCGTGGTGGATCACTTTAATCGCATGGGAAAAATCGGAAATCAAAAAAGAGTGGTCGGCGTACTCCTGGGCTGCTGGAGGGCCAAGGGGATCCTGGACGTGTCGAACAGCTTTGCAGGTTAGGACGGGCTACATGTTACGACGTTTCTCAAAACGTTCGCGTTTGCAGCCATTCTGCTTTTGTCGACGCTCACAAATTCTTAGAGGAATAAGTGTCCTTACCTTCGAAGCTGAGTGCGATATAAAGAGATAAACGCGCTTGTGTTTTTCAGTACCCTTTGACGAGGATGACAAGGATAAAAGTGTATGGTTCCTCGACCATGATTATCTTGAAAATATGTACGGAATGTTCAAGAAAGTCAACGGTAAAGACCTATGACTAGTTTATGCAAATCCTGTAGATTTTACTTGGAGCGAGAATTCTGATTGCGATATCCTATTTGTTGACTCTTAGCTCGCGAGAAGGTAGTAGGCTGGTACCACACTGGGCCTAAGCTACATCAAAATGACGTTGCCATCAACGAACTAATAAGAAGATACTGTCCTAATTCAGTCTTGGTCATTATCGACGCCAAGCCAAAAGATCTCGGACTTCCCACCGAGGCGTATCAAGCAGTTGAAGAAGTGCATGATGTATGTTTACACATATATATGTATGTCTGTTTTGGGGAAAAAAAATGAACACGTAACAAGAATTTTTTATTCACACAGGATGGCTCTCCTACCTCCAAAACTTTTGAGCACATTCCAAGCGAAATTGGAGCTGAAGAAGCGGAAGAAGTTGGAGTAGAGCATTTATTACGAGACATCAAGGACACTACAGTTGGTACTCTCAGTCAAAGAATCACAAATCAACTACTTGGCTTAAAAGGTCTTCACGAACAAATCCGAGAAATTAGAGATTATCTGCTTCAGGTATATATTAATTTCTGAAATTGCTTTGTATTAATATCGCCAGGAGAGAGAATCACTCAAATAAATACTTTTTGCAGGTTGGCAATGGAAAATTACCTATAAATCATCAAATTGTTTATCAGCTACAGGATATCTTTAATTTGTTACCGGATATGACTCAAAGTAGCTTTGTCGATTCGTTATATGTCAAGACAAATGATCAGATGCTGGTTGTATATCTGGCAGCGTTAGTTAGGTCCATAGTAGCGTTGCACAATTTAATTAACAATAAGCTAACCAATCGTGACGCTGAGAAAAAAGAAACGGACGGGAAGAAGGACACGAAGAAGGAAGAAAAGAAGGAAGAGGAGAAGAAAGGGGAGGAAAAGGCGAAAGCTAAGAATCAGTGATCGGAGCATTTCTGAGCTTGCTCAGCTGCGAGATTGAGACTGTTAAAGTTGAGGACAATTAATGACTCTGTGTGTAATAGTCAAGCCTGTTCACTATTTGTACAGAATTATATCCCACTTATAAATAATGACAGTTTAAATATGTATTAGAAACGGTAAATTGATTCCCCAACTGTTCTGGCATAATTCTGTGAATTTTTAATATATTAGGCGCAAGAGAAAAGAAATAAATGATAACTCGACACTTCTGTATTTTGAATGTAATGAATGATGTAGTAAATATATCGAAAAATTTAGAATTAAGACATTTTTTACAGAATATTGTAATTATTACAATATTTTCAGCGTTTTAAGTAACAACCTATTAATATAAACGATAGTATTCTATATGTAACAAGACACAATTATTTATTTTCTCTTGATTTCAATCATTACTCAACTAATAACAATCTATGTATTCTTTTAAATTGCTTCAAGGCGTGTTGCTTAAAATTTAAGTTTCAATTAACATGTGTGATAGATATTGATAATGTATTTTTTAGGAAATACAAGTCATTCTATTAAGAGAAAATATTACATTAATAATAAAAAATGATCTTTTACTTATATACCGTTTTATTAATTTATTATCTCGATATAGAAATGCTTTCCTAAAATATTATACTTTACCAAACAGAATATACAAAAACACAGATATATAATATATGTATGTATGATCTTTGTACATGTACAACTGTATGTTTCATACAGGCGGAATATATATAAATATGTAAATCTCTTTAATCATATACGTTGCATGATTGATTGTATATGTATTATATGATTTGTGACTTAAAACATCCACGTACCACGGCATTTATTAACAAATATTACAATATATTTGATTTCTCGTATGATTCAGCGATTATATATTTAAAAGTCATCTATAGTCCGCTGTAAATTCTAAACTTTTTTTTATATCAGAATGCTGAAGAAAATGAACAAAAGGAGCCATCGATAAGTCTCGATTTTTGCGGCACCACTATAAGCTATGCCCACATAAGGTTCCAAATTCGTATCGTTGTAATGCTGGAAGTACCAATTGAAAGGACTGTTGTCTATCACTTTAGCTTCATCATCGACAACGAACGCCTCGTTCTGGCTTTCAATCGTCGTCTCATCAATGATCTCACTTCGCTGAGCAGCGCCGGCAATCGACTTCTGCTTCTCCCTGGATTGCTCGGCATTGTAGCTGATGTACGGCGAAGCAACTTTAGTTATCGTAGATCTGCCAAGCGGACGTAAATTTACCACGGGTCCTGAAGACGGTACTTGTCCCCCCGGGATCAGAAGCGCGGACAAAGCGGATGCCTCCGTCCCTCGAGAAGTCGTAGTCGTGGTTTCTTTGGGCCGTGGATTCGATGTAGATGACGTTGTGGGTGCTGAAAAGCGCGGAATCGGCTCTGCATCTATTTTTATCACAATATCCGAATTGTCTGCAATAAATAAAATATTTTTGTTAGATGTTTAGTAAACTATGATACAAAATATTTAACTTTAAAACAAATTTTATCGCAGCAGAAATTTAATTGCGAACACATCTCTGAGAATTCTTACGACGAAATGTATACACGTATTAAACATTTTAAAATTAAATTATATTAATGTTATTAAGATATAAACTCTCACCAGGTTTTTCATGAGAGTCAACTGTACTGCTTAAAAGGATCGGATCTTTGTCATATTCAGATATTTCTAAGGCCCAGTCTTTGGATCCGCTTTCATTTGCCGGTATTACTTCCACCGCTGCAGTTACAGTTTCCTTGGTAATTGTAGCTTTTTTCATTTCCGTTATTACTGCTTTTGGTGTGGTCCAAACTATCCTGTTAGCGACTTCCATCTGGGGCTTCTCTATGAATTTAGTATCTTCCGTATTTATTTCTAAACTCTCGCCGTCGTAAATCTCGGTGGACACCGATGTTTCGTGAGCTTCTTGCGATGAATCCTCCTCCACGATTATTGATGCACTATTTTTCACTACATTTGATGTGTTAAGGCTAAGCAGAGAAACAACATTTAAAGATTAGCTAAAATCAAGTATCGATAATAGTATTCAATTTAAGGCAATTTAAAATTTAATTTTTTTTAAATTAAAATTAAATACATAATTGAATACAGTTAAAAAAATTAATGTACATATATATGTACACTTAAAACTAAACCATCTTGAGAATTAATTAAAAAAGAATTTTTTCTTAATTGACTAAAAAATTTGAAAAATATCCTATCCCGTGTGTTGTATGTTAAATTTAAAAAGTTACATAAAAACATTCTTTTTTTACATTTACCTGGTTTTAATGACGTTGGACAAAATCTTGTGAGATTCAAAACCAGTCGATCGAACGAATGTTGACGCAGTAGGTAATTCTTCCCTTTCTCGAAAGCTCGTTCTCGGTTTCCCGGACTTGGAAATAATTTTTTCTACCTTGGTCACGGTACTGTTTCCGCTTTTTCGAGGAGGACGTTCCTCCTGCACCGATGTATTGCTTACATTCAGCGATTTTGAAGTATTCTCATGCTTCGCCTGTTTCTCGTACGTCAATCTAGGATCGGCAATCGGCACGAATCCACTTTGGCCGCGCGGTAGAGGCAGGAAGCCACCCCTGTGAATTTCCGGTTCTGTGGGCGGAAAAGATCTGTAACGTCCTCGGCCGGGTCTATCCGACGATGACTCCTTCCTCTCCGCCTTCCTGCCTGAATTTCCCCACAAATTGAAATTCAAATTCGGCAGCGGTAGGCCGAAGAAAGTGAAACCGGAGCTGCTGGGCGACGGTGGCATCATAGGATTTTTCTTTATTGGTGATGTGGCGTTTTTCTGATGCTTCTGCGTTGACGGCGGCGGATGAATGATCTTCACGGTCTGGGTAGGTGCGCTGATGGTAGACACGCTAGGCAGCAACGTGCTCGTATCGCTTCCATTATCCTGATAATCTACGTACTGGTAGAAGTAATCGGAGTCCTGGGAAACAGAAGGCTTCTGCGTGGAGGAATCTTTTAGATTCATCCACAGTGGTATTGTCTCTGTAATCCCAAATGCTGGCAAAATTCAATATAACTTAATATATAATATAATCTGTTTGTTGAAATTGTTTATAAATTTTAAAATCATAGATATTGTATATATTGTATAAAAATCAAATACCATATATTTTTAAAAATCTTTTTTATATATTTGAATATATTATATATTTGAAATGCAATTGATATCGTTCAATAAATAAAACAGTGTAATAATTTAGCACTGATAAAAAATTAAATCTTGATTTTTTTGAGTCGCTAATTAATTTATTTTACTCGGATTATTCGTGGATTTACCGGATGAAGAAACCGAAGGCGTCGCAACGTTAATCATTTCAGTCTCGCATCCTGGGTGAACCAGTTCCACGTATCTCTCACGCTGGCAGTCCTGTCGCGATAATCTGAGTTCCTTGAAGAGGGAACCATCAGCGCATCTAGGACCCTCCGAGGAAGCCTGCTGTAGCCATCCTCGCAGCCAAAGCATACCGCAAGAACAAGACAGTGGATTTCCTTTCTCAGAAATAAAAAAAATATATAAATTTAAAAAACGTATTGACGAATTATGTAGATATCGAGGCTTTCATTAAAAGAAATTAATGCAAATTAATATTTAATCCTAACGCTATCAAGTATAATTGATTTAAATACGGGTTTTTTAATATAATTATCATTAATTTAATCTATATTCTAAATTACCGTCGATATCCAAGACAGCGATATTCGATCGCAGCCTTTTGAAAGCGTTTTCAGAGACCGCAGTCATCCGGTTGCTTCGCAGGCTCAGTACCCGCAATCTCGGCATATCGTCGAAAGGCGAACCGTGCACGGCGCAAATGCGATTGTTGTCCATCTGCATGCAGAAAGGAAAACGGTCGTAAGGCGGCTATGTAAAGCGGCTCAGCTATCTCCCTAATTAACGATGCAGGTATACGAATAATTGCTCCGCCAGCAGAACGGCCCGTCTCGCACCATGGTTCACGCAGGAGTTTCACTCTCGACGAGAAAGTATTCTTCTTTATTAGCGAAAACTCTCGCACTCTCATTGTGTTATTTTGTTATATTTTGCAAGTTAATTCAGATAAATCTTTTACAAATTGTACCGCAGTTGTTGCAAATTTCTGATGACGACGTAAAAAAAATATTTAAAAAACGTGAAATATACACTAAAGAGATAATAATCTATTCTTTTAAAATCGATCTCATAAAATCTTGAAATTTTCGCTATAATTACCTTCAATTCCACCAGCCACTCCATAGCTGCCAAACTGTCGCTGGAGACTCTGGATAACCGATTGTAACTGAGATCAAGGACCTCCAACGAGCGAAGGCCCTCCAGACCGACGTACTCCAAATCCGGCAGGTGATTGTGACTTAGATTAAGGAAAAGTAAGTGTGGCACGTTAATGAAGGCATTACTGGCAATTTCCTGAATCCGATTCTCCTGAAGTTCCGCGCTCTGTAGCAGTGGTAATTCGGTGAAAGCGCCGCTGGGGATGGACTGTAAAACCATGTACATTATGTTGGATCCTTAATCATTTAGCAGAATATATTTATAAAATTTATTAAATATAAAAATTAGACAATGATACGTAGTATATTTTCGATATATTCTGAAAATTCTTTATGATAACAGATTTAAAACTTTCTACTCGTATTTGACAAAATATATAGTGATGTTTTGTCTAGAGATATTAATCTGACATGAATTATTATTTTACAATTGTGGGTGACCGTGAAACTATTATTACCTGCAATCGATTCCTGCCGAGTCGGACGGCCTGCAACTCCGGTAACGCTCTGATTGCGTTTCTCTCGATCACCCTGAGATCATTGTTTTCGAGATCGATCAGAGACAATCGCGGCAATCCGTCGAACGCACCCTCCCGCAGCTCCCGTATATGGTTTCTAACCAGTTTCAACTCCAACAAGGACGACAGACTGCTTAGCGTTTCCGGAGATAGGATGTTCAGCTTGTTGAAGCTCAAGTCGAGGACTCGTAGAGCCGTTAAGCCGTGCAGCGATCCAGGTAACTCGGTCAAAGTATTGTGCGACGCGTACAATTCACGAAGGTCTCTGTAATTGACATTGATGTTATCGTTTTGGATGCAGAATGCTTAAATAAATCTTTCTCCGAAGTAAAAGCATGAAAGACGTTTAAAGATGTACGAAAAGATAAAATATCCTTCAAACTTCTTTCACGGCATTATTTATAGCGTTTTAAACAAAAATTAAATAATTTATTATATTTAATCGTTTATTAATATTTATCAATTTAAGTTTAATGGCAAATATATACATATAACATGTCTATCTTGAATATTAGTCAATCAAAGAGAAAATTATGATAAAGATGCGTTAGAAAATGCGTTTGAGATTCAGATTTAAATTAAATTAAAGCATATCTTTTAAAGTACATTGAATTTTATCGATGTGATCAAGTTAAACTTGATAGACAAGATTAAATAAAATCGCGTATAAAATCCAGTCAAATTACTGTCAAATTAGTCGACACGCCAGGCCGATGCTACACAACGACGAGAAAAAGATATTAGCGTGTGCACGAAGAACTTTCTAAGGTACCAAGTTAAGAGTGATGCAACCAAGTAACCACGAGTGAAACTACTTTTCTACTATAATACGAGACCGCGAAATAAACATAAAAAAAGAAAAATTACTCCTATTATTATAAACGTGATATACTAAATAAATTTTGATAATTAAAAATTGAAATAAACTAAAAATGATGCATTTTAATATTTTTTATGTGAATTTAACATGATTTCTACGTGATTTTAATATATGTATGTGAGAGCAAGAAGCAAATATCCATATATAATATAAACATCACGTTTAGAAATAAACTGCAAATATATTTTATTATAATAATATCATATATATTATTATTTTAACATTGTATTATTAAAATTGTTAAATTTCTTACCTGGTGTTGGTGAAGGTGGCGTGAGGAATTTGTGCGAGATTATTTCTACTCAAGTCAACTCTTTGCAGTCTCGTATTCTCTTGAAAAATATCAGGTCGCAGAACCTCCACTCGATTGCCCCGAAGATTCACGTCCATCAACGATTTCAAAGGTCGGAAGCTTCGTCCGTGTAACGTGACCAGCCGGTTGCACCTCAAGTCTAGCTGCTCCAATCCCGTGAGTCCGTCGAAAACGCCGTCGTCCAGGAGTCTCAGAGCGTTATAGCCTAGATTCAATTTTCTCAAATTCGGCAAGTCAGCCAGGACGCCAGGCGGGATTCTCTCGATCCCGTTCGAGCTTAAATCCAACGATCGTAGGGCAGGTAGAGCTAGATCCTGAGAGGACACCGTTGGCAACGTGACAATACGGTTCTTGGGCATGTAAAGATGTTCGATGTCCTTCGGTAGACCAGGGACCACTTCCAGCATACGATTCAAACCGACGTCAAGCTCGTATAAGTTCGTTAGGTGTCGAAACGTTAAGGGATGAAGGACGGACAAGGCGTTCCCGGAGATATTGACGTGCTCCAGCACTGGTGTGCCTAGAAAGGACTCGGGTTCGATGAGCCCTATGGCGTTACCGCTAAGATCCAGCCGTCTGAGATTTGGTAGATTAGTGAACAAACGTGGTTCTACGTGACGGAAATAGTTCTCCGAAAGATCCAGACCCTGGAATTAAGTACTGATCGTAACCGGTGCTAGAGAAGTAATACAATATCAACGATATTGCTTCCTCATAGAGGAAGCTTTGTAATGGTGAAAAATTTTTTTTTTCGAGATTTTGATGGAAATAGGTTTAGAATGTTCTAAAATGTCGAAAAATCATATTAGTAAAAAATGTCCGGAAGTATGTATGTATGTGTGTGTGTGTGTGTGTGTGTACGGATTTTTGTACACGCATCTACTTCTACAATTTTTTAGATACCAGTTTGAATTTTTGCACACAAATAGAGTATCATAGAAAGTATGTCCTCCTCAAATTTTATTGAAATCGGTCTACCGGTATAGATTTTATGCAGATTTTCCTTTTTTTGAAAATGTGTTTTACGCTGCCGCTTTCTCAATATTTGAGATAGCGATTTATTTTTAATTTTATTATATTTTCCAGTTTTTTCTACCCCTATTTCATATATAATTCATTAAAATTTTATTGATTAGATCTCGTATTACACACATTTGAAATTTCGAGGAATTCGTACATACATAGAAGCTTTATAAAACTTGATCTGATCAACCAAATTTTAACCAATTATATATGAAATAGGGGTAGAAAAGACTGGAAAATATAATAGAATTAAAAATAAATCGCTATCTCAAATATTTATAATATCGGGCTGATTTTTTTTATCGATAAAGTATCATTTAAGTAAGGTTGGTATTGAATTTGGCGAAATCTGCATATTGTTTTAGTTTTTAAGTGGACAAGTATTTTTAGTATTTTTTAGTGAATGTACATAATTATTTACGCAGTCCCCAAAAGAGTTAAGTGTGAAATCAGAACCTTTGCTAACACAGCTTCCTCTATGAGGAAGCCAAAACAAATAAATACCGATAATTATACCTCGAATAAAATAAAAACTTGCACACTTAGGAACTATGAGGAAGCAATGTGCAAGTTTCTACTTGCACAATTAAAAACTACGAGGAAACAATGTGCAAGTTTCTACTTGTTTAATTTTACTTTTAAGAGAGAATCAAAGCTAAATTCGAAATTAATAAATTATTGAAGAGTAATGAATGATTGCATAAAATTCGTCTGATATTAATATTTAATTAAAAAAAAAAAAAATTTAATTAAAACTAATATTTAAGGAATTTTTTACCTTTAACGCTGGCAAATTCCAAAAGGGAGCCTCCAGCAGATTTGATAAGGAATTGTTTTTCAGTCTGAGCTCCCTGAGCGCCGGCATCGCCGTGAACGTTTCTCTTTGCAAAAACGCCAACCTGTTATGATTTAGATGGAGCCTCTCCAAAGTGGGATGGCCTCTTAGAGCACCGAAGGGTATTTCCTCTAACTGATTGTGACTGGCGTCTAGAAACTTCAGCCTTGGCAGAGCCTCAAGCACCGATCGTATCTCGGCCACGTGACTAAGATCATTATTAATCAGCCATATCTCTTCCAACGCGTTTCCTATCCTTTGCGGAAAGAATTCCGGATGAATGCGATGAATCAGATTGTGATTCAGGTCTATAGACTTAAGAACTGGTACTCCCTGAAAAGCTCCGGCGAATATCTCGGTGATGTGATTGCGCGACAGATAGAGTCGCGACAAAACGCGAAGATCAACGAAGGAGCCTTCGCCCAGGCGATTGATGCGATTTCGATCCAGACGTATCACCGACAGTGACGGGAGATCCATACACGCGCGACCAACCATACCGGCGTCGATTATGGCGTTTCCAACCAATGAGATCTCCTTGAGCTCTGATAGATTGATCATGGCTCGCGGATGAATCCAGTGGATTCCGGAATCGGTGATGTTGATCAGTTCTAGTCGAGGCAGACCTCGAAGAAGCCCGGCCTCCAGTCTGGTCAGTCTCGGACTACCCAACACGTGCAGCTGCTCCAGATTGGGAACGTCCCGAAAGTTCCTCGGGACGAGTTCTAGCAAAGCCGGCGAGTTGATCTGAAGATATCTCAGCTTCGGCAGGCCGGAGAATCTCGGTAGTCGCTTCATCACGCGACTCTGTAGCGTCACCGCCTCGACACCTTGCAGATTTTCTAAACTGTCTACGGGTAGAGACCGCAGATCGGGCTCGACGATGAACAGTTCCAGCAATGAGTCGTGTAGACCTTCCAGCCAGCCAGAGGACACCCTTTCGAGACGATTGTTTCGCAGCATCAAGCGCAGAACTCGTAAAGTCGCGAACACCTTGCCGGGTAAACTGGGCAGGTTGTTGTTCTCCAAGATCAATTCGTCCACCGGTCGGTCCATATAGTGGCTGACTGCCTGCAGACCTTCCAGGACCTTTGGTAACTCGCTGTGGCTACACCTGTGCGAATTTATAGCGTTGAAGATTGTTCATTCATTGAAATTCTCGGGATTACATATCCGGTCATGTAAACTTGCCATATCTGAACTTCCATATTGCGCGTGGAGCATCTGCATGGCAGTATCCTCTCTTGAAGCGGACATCCGTAATCCGGATCTAACTGGGCACCGGCACCGATGGAACGAAGTGCCAGGAGCCAGCCAACTATCAAAAGCCCACCGCCCTCCGACGGCCTGACCATCGCGCATTTGGACCGTAGTCTATGACCGCGAGCACCAGTTCCGCATTTTCTAAAATACGCGTGCATTCGTACGCGAACAGACAAATTTGCAGGAATAAGAAAATCAACAAACATCGGAAAATAGTAAATCTAGCTCTTCAGCTATATGCGTTTTACAAGTTGATAATTAAAATTCATATTCGAAATCTTTCTAAATCGTTAATTTTTTAGATTGAGCAGCACAATACATAAGAATATTCGGATTTTTAAAATCTTTTTTACAGATCCATCGTGAGCTGTGAAGTCGCTCTTACACGCGATTTTGCGCTTACTGTTATCATTTCCTTAACGAGTCGATCTTTTGGCAACTAATTGTATTTAGCAAATTGATGCCAAAAGACTCATTAAGGAAATTATAACAGTAACAAATGTCGCTGTTTCGACATGTCAAAAATTGCGCAGCGTTTCCGCGAATACGAGATGACGAATGCGCGGCTAAGATTAGAAATCTCGTTAGCGAAACAACAACCGATTGGTGGGATTTTAGATGTTAAGAGCCCTTGGGGACGTCACGGTACGCCTCTGTATCCTGAGCACGATGCCACGCACTGTGTACGCGTGTACACACGTCACGGTCGCAGACGACAAAATTGATGTCCCGTACCGTAAGCGAAGTTAAAGACCGCTAGGACAATCATTGTCCGTAATAATTGTCGTCGCGCGACCGCGCTTCTGATGTATAAAGTGATGATCGGCGAGTAAAACTGGAGGGTGAGTCGGATTAGGATTAAAAATTCGCACTTCGGAGAGAAAGTTTAAGAAAATTATTATACTTTGAATACACTGTATTTTAAAGCACCTTTGTGTTCCTCGGATAGCATTATTATTTTGTAAAATTATACAATTGTATATATAATCATACAATTATATATATATATATATATTTGAAATTATGTTAAGAGATAATATTTTTTCTTTTCTGAACATATCAACTGCTTTTGTTTTACTACGTAATATTTTAACAAAATAACATTTTGCATAATTATTATTTTAAAGCGAAAAATAAAATGTAATCAACGCGAACATTAAAATAAAAAGTTTGTGTAAACACTAAGATAAAAAGATAAAGGCGTTTACCACGAGCATCCTGACATGCAGAAAAACGTGGATTTCGTAATGCGACAGCCTTTAAGAAGAAGGAAACAATCGGGCGGCCTGAAAAGCTATTCGCACGTGAATAACGTCGATATAGCGCAATCTATGATAAAACGATTCAAAGTTGCATTGTACGCGTTGCGTTAACGAATAGATCTGTCTTGATGTATCTGTTTCCGCATCTCAAGACGTTTCCGCAGAATTGAAAAAAGTTGAAACATTGATATCAATGATCTCAGATGACAGAATAAAATTAATTGTTGCATAAAATTAATTGCTGCGAAGAAATATAATATACGTTTTTGAGACAATCGAATATTTCGCATTATAAATATCGAAACTGACAGAACAAAATTCGCAGCTAACAAACGTAGGGAAACAAAAGTAGATAATATATATGCTGCAGAAAATAAAAAATAAAAAATGTTATTTCGCTTATTTCTTAACGCTTATTTTTTATTTTCTGCATATATATATAGAGCAACATATAATTATTAACGGTTATATATCTCATTAAAAGATTTCTTCAAGATCTCTCAAGCATTATTATAGCAACGGTAATATTAGTCTTGCCTTAGAGTGCATTATTTTATATATTCTACATTAACATTTTACTATATATATATACAACTTATTTGTATACTTTAACATATATATTAAGTTATTATTAGTATTAATTTTTTATTCTAAGATATTGCTCAATAAAAATGCACTGATAAATGCATGACTGGTTTATCGCGTAACTCGCACAACCAATTGTCTTTCAATTCCGTCATCATAATGCTGAATTTTGATCAAACAACAGCGTTTGTTTGGCCTCGAATAGCTATGGATGCAATTTTAGTGAAAGTGATATCCACTTCCTTGATATTTCGCCGTCAGTGACCTCAAGCGTGCATCTCATTTTTATCGCAAATGCTAATTTCACATCATTATGCAACTATGCATGAGGAAGATTGTATTCTTTATATTATAGGGCATTCTTTTTCGTAGTACACTAACACTAATCAATATCGAGCAGTAGATTTCTCTAGCAACTTGTTTTATAAAATTCAAAAAATTTTTTAAATATCTGATATATTCATGTATCAAAAATTAGTTATTTTCACGGAAGACTTCTTTCATTTTTATATTATCATATTATCAAACTAGTTGAAGAATGCGTTGGATAATGTGAATTTCTACAAAACAAAAATAAGTTTTGGAGCGGTTAACGAAATTGCGATTGCCAGTCTTGCTATTGCGTCATCAAAATTTATTATATTTAAAGAAAATTCTGAATAGTGTCAACCTTTAACTTTTGCCCATAAACTTTCATTTACCTTCAATATCGACAGTGTTCGTCAAATCGGCGTCTTGTTTCCGAAGAATTCTTTATGTTTCTCAGCGAGAACGAAATCCACAAAAAAAAACCAAATTTGCTTTTTGGAAATTATGAATATAATAATTATCTACACTCTATTCTCTTGCATAAAACGAACAATATATCTTTTTTACAAGGGCACACACATACACACACGTTTTATCTTTTTCAACGTCTCCGTGGTCACGAGTATAGCTTTTCGTAATCTCGTTACGTACTAAATGCACTGAAGAAGCTGTTCGCAAAAGCGTGGTGGCCTGCACAAAGTTGAGGGGAGAAGATGACGGTGCCATGGCGTGGGTGATGGCGGGAGGGACGCGAAGAGAATTGCGAAGTGCGTGTCCAGCCACCGTGAAGACACGCTTCCAGGAAATTCTTCCCTTTCCCCACAAATCTCACCGATCGCCGAATGTGTATAATTCGGCAGTTGAAAAAAATCGTCTTTCCTTTCGTTTTCCGCGTTGGACTGGTGAAGCAACCGAGGTTGATTGAGTTCTGATCGAACTCGTTCGAATGGGTACTGGAAAACAGAAAGGACATGTTCAATAATTTAATTTCGAAAATTGAGAATTCTTAATATCATAAAATAAACAATTATTAATTTTATTTGATTTATTCGCGTGTGTCACGTCGATTATACATTAATCCTTCACAATTATTTAAAAATTAGTCATTTTAATGCAATACATATCCATATGCATGTATAGATATGCTATCGTCGGTGGAGCTGATGTAAGGTACACATTATTTATGTGTATACACTAGGAAAACTGGATTTGGTACGCTCAGAATTATGCAGTTAATGACTTACACTCTCTGCATTTACGATCGTGAATAACGTTCAATAATCGATCATGTAATGATGTGAATAAATGATGATTATATCTAAATAACAAATAAAGTTTGAGTAAAATATCATAGTTACCTATAGACCTATACTATTCGCCACAGTGATCCGAAATGTTCGAGATTCTATTTCGAGATCGTTAACTTCCAAGTAACTGTACCTATAGCTATGGAACTTCATCTTCTTTTTATACAGCTTTCTCTTCACCTTTAAAATGCATTCATTAAAATCGGTCATTAATATCCTTTCTTCACCTGTGAAAAATTACGAAGGTTTTATCTCGCGTATCGATATAATGTAAGCAAAAGTTCTTTTGCAACCTTGATATTCATACGGCATCTACGAGCGGCTTATTTATGCTCTCATGTTTTGCTCTCGTCTATGCAGGCCTTTGAGCAATAACCGGTTTAGGATCGTACGAGAAAAAATTGCCTCTGGTCAAGCCTCCATCGATTACTGCAATCAAACGTCATAGATAAATAATTAATTTATGTAACTTCTGAATTTGATCTATTCAATCTTCCGAAAAATATACAAACTCTAGAAAAATTGAAAAATTCTATACAAGTAGAAATTCTCTCTACACTGGTAACGACAAAATTATTTCTACGAAATTTATGTTAAATATTGTTAAAAATTAAATTAATAAAAAATAAGTAATAATATAAACACGATAGCCATGATGAAATAGTCGATAAAATTGACGTGGTATCTATAAAATGTCATTGTGAATAAAATTATGTGATTAAAATGGGTGTAACTTTAATAAAAAACACAATTCTCTGGCTGATGTTGTCAAACGAGTTGTATATATGCATAGTATCGGGAAAGACTGAGAGCCGTTTGAAGTCCTTTTTATGTAATGATTCGTTCACATTAAGCTGAAGTGCGACTATATATCCGCGGTATGTAGTTTTTATTCTCTCCACGAAATCCAGCAGAAGTATCTCTTTCTCACGTTGACTGACAAAGTTTGGCGTTGACGCGAATATCTTGAGAATATTTCTTCTGCGAGACATTTTTGAGAATTTTTAATTGCCGATGAAGATAGCGATCGCGATGGCGCAAACTATTCGAATATTTATTATGAAACAAATCGGAACCTTGTGCAACGGAGAAAACAATCCAGCATATATTACATTTGAGAGGTAAATGGAAATGCAATTTTTGTCTATTTTAAGAAGAATGACAAATGGTTTCTGCAATAAAATTCTTTTGTAATGTGAGTACCCACGCGATCCCATCTAGTGTGAACAAGCCTTTATTAGATATACAGGTAAGACAGTATTTGTGTTCTATGTAACTGGTTTTGAAAATGGACCGTGATATAAGGTAGAATTATTGCTCGAGCGTCCAGTTGTTTATCGACCACCAACAGGAAAGGATTAAATCCTGCTTATAAGCAGAGAATCTCCAGATTCTCTGCTTATAAAGTCATTTGTTTTTGACACAGTGGACACTTTAAAATAGTGCGAACAATTTCACACTTTTTTAAAATATAAATTTTTGTTATGTAGAAATTATTTAATATTAGATAGAAAGATGGCCTTTGCGATGGCCCTCGAGGGTGTTGACGCAATGTGATTTCTGCCCAGCTCTGAATGTCAACGTGAAGAAATTCAAGCAAGTGCGGGTAAACGGCGGGAGTAACTATATGACTCTCATTACAGTAGCCAAATGCCTCGTCATCTAATTAGTGACGCGCATGAATGAATTAACGAGATTCCCACTGTCCCTATCTACTATCTAGCGAAACCACTGCCAAGGGAACGGGCTTGGAAAAATTAGCGGGGAAAAAAAACCCTGTTGAGCTTGACTCTAATCTGGCACCGATAAGAAAGATAAACATCGTGACAACGAGATCTTTTATTTGTTTGAAAATAAAAGAGTGCATCAATTTTGAGAATAATGTTGCACAAAAGTATTATACACTTCTCGTGTCACTTTACGAGAAACGTTCGTAGAAACTTCCACGTAACCATCAATCCTTTTAATAAGATGATCAAGGAAACAGGTAATGCCAAAAAAACTAGTTCCGCCAATACAAGAAATGCAGTTAAACCTCCGCGGATATTAATAACAGGTGAGCAATAAAATAACATCTTAGGAGATAATTAATTAATACTTTTTGTTGAATTTTAATCTATCTAATAAATTATACATAATTCGACAAATGCTAATTCATGCTATTTATGCTATTAATGTGATAAGGATAAAATGCACGCGACTATATTCTTATTTTATTTTGGTATTTATTCTTTGTTATACTTTCACGTCGCATTTGATACGTTGCTAATCCAATTATGCATATTTCTTAAAAGAATTACTTAAAAGAAGAACTTGGGTTTTCAGATTTAAGATCTGATAGATGGATGTTTCATATGTAAATTTAACCACATGTTTTCGCAGCTTAAGATTTTATCAGAAAGTATTATATCCTTTGCGTATAGAAAAATATTACAAGGCTAACGCTACACGTCGATATCCGCGTTTTATCATAAAAGATGCAAGGTGCTTTCTTCATCGAACAAATTCTCATGTGATTTTTGTTCAGGTGGTCTCGGACAATTGGGCACGGAATGCGCGAAATTGCTTCGTCGAAATTATGGTAATGAGAATGTCATACTGTCAGACATTATCAAGCCGTCGGAGGAGAGCTTGGAGAACGGGCCCTTCATCTTCGCCGACATCCTCGACTTCAAGGGTCTGCAGAAGACCGTCGTGGACTACAGAATCGACTGGCTGATCCACTTCAGCGCTCTGCTTAGCGCTGTCGGTGAACAAAACGTCCCGCTAGCCGTCAGAGTCAATATCGAAGGTAGGGAGAGCCGTATGTCATCATGTCATCCGATCAAGATCATGTGTCATATTATTATTAACAGCGTAACGTAATTACTTCCTGTTTTTTCCTTTAATATTTAATAAAACGCAAAACCTCTCGTGCGAGAACGTGCGTTTTCCGCGAACTGCGTCCAAGTGAAATGGAATGCTGTGCCGACGAGTGAATTTGTCATTACGATATTAATTATGGACGCGGTCGTGATCACGAAGGGAAGAAAGTGTCCGGGAGAAAGCGGGCACAAAATAGCAGTCGAAGTAAAATAGATAATATCGCGATTTAGGAAAACATGCCTGAAAGGCAGAACCGAGACCGCTTTAGGAAAAAAACGCAATCAAAGCTACATACAATCTTTTTTAAGACATTCAGAATCTTCGCGAATATCTGTTCGCGTTGCATATAATCATTACTCCATCATATATTTTTTTCGCAATTAACAGGAATGCACAACGTCATCGAGTTAGCAAAGCAGTATAAGCTGAGGATCTTTATACCGTCAACGATCGGCGCGTTCGGTCCCGACTCGCCGAGGAATCCTACCCCGAATGTCACGGTGCAACGACCTCGTACGATCTACGGTGTCAGCAAGGTCCACGCCGAGCTCTTAGGAGAGTATTATCATCATCGTTTCGGCCTCGACTTTCGGTGCCTCCGATTCCCCGGTGTAATCAGCAGCGATCCACCCGGCGGCGGTACCACCGGTGAGGATACATTCCAGCTAGCGGAAAGTTTTAAAAGACATCAAAAAGACGTTTAAGAACGTTCTCTCGTCCTTATATATACTAGAGAAAATCGATTTTCTTTAGATTTTCTTGAAACTGTAAATATACGTTAATTTAGGTGTGCTTTATGCGTGGTATAAATTTCAGTACCTCTTCCGGTATAAAAAATAAAGATACTGAGCCTCAAAGTTTCAACTTTTACTAATAAAAAGCATAAAGCACACCTAAATTAACGTATATTCACAGTTTCAAGAAAATCTAAAGAAAATCGATTTTCTCTAGTATAAAGACGAGAGAACGTCTTTAAAAAACGACATAATTTTTCAGACCGTTTTTTAAGCGTTTTAAACTGTAAAAAACTGTCGTTTGTTTAAAGAAAAGAAAACTGTTAATTTATCGCATCATCGGCGCTTTAAACACGATTGATCATTTGACTTCAAAATTGAAGTTATAGTTAACACGTTGACTGCCACGGTGATTATCTGCGACCGCCGTTTAATTTTTCAGTGACTTCCTCTGTGTTATTATAATCATGCGTCTTATCGACATTTTTGTAAAACATGAATGCCATGTAATATAGAATTTAAAATGACATAAATAGATAACGATATAGAGATATGCAACGATAAGAGAAATGCATTTTTTACATTGCTATCTAGCTATTTATGACATTTATGTCATTCAAAATTTTATATTAGAGATATTTATTTTTTCAACAAATGCTTTCCAACACACTAGAGACGTGTGGATACATTTTGTAAGGTTTTACAAAATATCGAACGTACGTGTACAGTATAATCTGATTTGTTCATCACTAAAGGTAGCATTCGCCACATCTTTTTAAATAATGCATTTATTTCTTTAAGATATCGCTGTTAATGGAATATTATATATGAAAATATATATATATTATGGGAATATATTATATATGGAAATAAGATATTCTTCAACGTTGCGCGTTCAAGTTTTCCGATTCGTAGCAAAAGGTAATCGTATTTAAATGCACGATAGGAGTCATCACATTTTTTGGTCACGTTTTTTTTTTCGAATTATATATATATATATATATATATATATACATTATTAAAAAAAAAAACGTAAAATATTAAAATGAGATATTCTTCAAACAAACGTTGCATGTTTAAGTTTTCCGATTCGTAGCAAGATAATCATATTCATGCTTAAAGAACTCTTAATGTCACGTGTAGAATAGGCTGATAACTGAAAATTGATATCGCTTACCTTCTTTCGCGAAGAACTAGAGCATTAACCGCGATTAAGATAACTGCATAATAGCGGAATGTATCGTTTCTCAAGGACAATATGCTACTGGCAAGTAATGCAGCGAGTCTCGATCCTGGGTCGGTTCTTTTTCTTAATTTCTAAAATGTAAAGTATCAATAAATTGACGTCGATGAAAAACATGTTTTTACAAACAAGTTATATCATAATATTTTTCGCAAAAAATCTTTTATAGAGGCTTGTTAGCATCACCACATTATCGAAATGATTATCGATTTAATTTATAATAATTATATGATTGCGCTATTCCAAATTCAGAGCTTGAGATTTCCATTTCAATACCGATTAACCGACAGTAATCGACGCGCTTAGTTCGCAAAGCGAAAAATGTACACATAAATTCAAAAATATTATTAGACGCAAAGGATTCAATCCAACCGTATATATTAGCTATTAGCACATTTCTATTGTCATCATTTTTTTAACCGTTTATTTCGTTTTTGCACTCCGCATAAATCAGTGTTGATTTTGTCATCGCAAATTAATCTCTCTGGAAAAATCAATTGTAAAGTGCGGCAATGAAAAGAAATATAGGCCTGTTCTGTTTAGCTGAATTTTTTTCACGATTCATCTTTTTTCTTTTTCTCTCCAACGTGAAAAGACCGTGCAAGAGAAGTTCAGCTAAAACGAACAGGCCTATAGATTTTTCCATTTAGCAAAATAGATTGTTAAATTGATGAAGAAATTCCTTCAAGGATAACCGTTTGCAGTTTATCTATCTGCAGATTTCATTTTCTTCATCCTGTTCGAAGATGTATGCTATGTTAAAACGTTTAAGAGATTCGATAACAGTTTTCTGCATTTTTTTACGCTTTCGCAGATTACGCTGTAGCAGTATTTCACGAGGGACTGTTGAACAAAAAATACGAGTGTTACTTGGAGCCTACGACGAGGCTGCCGATGATATACATCGAGGATTGTCTGTCGGCACTCTTTCAGTTTCTGAATACACCTAACGAATTACTGCGTAGACGAGTTTATAACGTCACAGCCATGAGCTTCACACCCGAGGAACTGTTCAGCGAGCTCCTCAAGTATATACCGGACTTGAAAATCACTTACAAGCCAGATAAACGACAGCACATCGGTACGTATGCAATATGTAGGTACTTACTTACATACCATAGACGTATACAATAATTAAAGTAATAGACTCTGAGCATTCCCAATATTCCCATTGGAGATCTTCCGGCAAGATCCGAAGGACAGAAGATATGCTTGCAGGGCTAATTGTGTCCCAAGTCCTAACCTAAATGTTATAGCGTTTTCGACCGGGCCGGGTTTAATCGACCCGAGAGCGATTAATTGCGATTAATGACGTCACTTCGGCAAATCGAGCGATAACATTGGTCGATTTGCCGAAGTGACGTCAATAATCACCCTCGGAGCGATTCAATCCCGGCGTATCCGGCGCGGGCGGCCGCCCGGCCCACTGCCCTGTCGAAAACGCTATTATTTTATTAGAAATCGTCTCTGCAAGTATATATCTTCCGTCCTCCAGATCTTGCCGGAAGCTCTTCAATGGGAATGCTGAGTCTATTATATACGTCTATGGTACATACACTTCACACACAGATATTGTAATCTATTGTAATGCGATTAAAAAAATAATTTGTCATTACGTTGATTTTAGCGGCAAGCTGGCCACAAGTTTTCGACGATAGCGAAGCACGACGGGATTGGGGATGGAAACACAAATATGATCTGCAGAGGTTGGTGGAGTTAATGGTACGAGACGTTAGAACGAATTTTCTACCGAAACATCGATTGAAAGAGGTCAATAGCTACGTATAATTGTGTCGAGTTGTATACACAACTATATAGTTACGGACTTTTTTCAATTGACGTACGCTTTGCGAACTTTCAAGTTATAAAATTCAATGATGGCTCTCAACTGAAGTCCTTCACAATTGTGAAAGAAGTTAATAGTTAATATAATTACGTAAAAGTCAATACGTTTGAAATATTTCCGCGTACAGTATTTCCATAAGTTATATAATGTAATTCAAACAAAGTATAACTGATATCTTAGGAATTTAATCGAAATACGGCGATTTTCTTGTTACGCAAAGAGACTTTTTAAATGTATTATAATTGAATTTCGGAAATTCTTTCGAAAACGAGGAAGAGCATCTTTAAAATTTTAAGTAATACCCCAAAGCAAGATAGTTAATTGATTCTCTGCTAAAAATTAATCAACTTTTATTTAAAATATTTCTTTCTAAAATCATACGATCAAAATTTATGAGCTTAGAGATGTAGAGTTTGTACTTTGTATACATATAAACAGAGTATTTATTAAATTTAAAACCAGTTTGACAATTATTGACAAAAGTATTGATAAATAGAATTAAAAATATATATTTGGAGAAATTTTTCGTAAATTAAATCCAAAAGATATAAATAGTTTTATAATACAAAAAGACAGAACGCTATTTATTAACTCTGATCTACGTCCACATCCATAAATTCTGTAAAATCATCGTCGTTCAGCATTTCCGCGATGTTTACTGGTGTCATTTTACTCTTTTTTGAAGGCGTTTGATAACTCGTTTTTTGATCCTTTCTCAAAGGTGTGCCAGTTGTATCTGTATTTCTCGTAGGTGTAACATATTTATCGTTTCTCTTTGGCGTCCCAGCAAATTCTGTATTTCTAGAAGGTGTAGGATATTTATCGCTTCTCCTTGAAGACAGGCTTCCAGGAGTTCCAACCGTACTTTGAGAAAATTTCTCTTTATTATCCATATCTGCAAATAAAATGTTATAGAATGCGAAAATGTTGAAACGTTTCTTTTCCTAAAAAAAAATTTTTCCTCCTTTCGTACCTTTACCATCATCGTCTTCGGTTAAAATTGCACGACTTTCAGCAAAGTATGCATTTGGATGTAGGAGTGGTTTACTTGCTGGTTTATTGTGCGCAACTTCAAAATACTTGGCACATGCTAAGTGATATTGTCCATCCTTAGCCAAGTCCAATATTTCGGTCATATCTAAAATAAATCAATATAAAATTTAAATGTAAGAGAACATACCCGGATTTTTTTACAACAGTAACAAAATCAATGATCTTACTGGAGGCGAATACACCGCAGCTAGTTAACTTTTGGCAAAGCGAATCGCGATCCATATGTCTGAAAGGACATCCGTGGTACTCTCCGGGCCCGACAGAGCTAGATATAATTTTTTGACAACCGTATGGAGTGTAATTCGTTCGCTTTCCCTCTTTACCGAAATAGTGCCTAATGGAGTACGCATATTTTCTTTCAAATGCAACCCCGTCTGTCTTTTTTGAGAATGCATCTGTCCAAAAACGAAGAGCGTCTTCTAAAGTCACACCTATACCTTTCAGGAATAACCCATACTGCATACGCCCCGAGTTCTTTAAATGGCTGTTGGCGTACAGCGCCTCGTGAAGCGTTCTCATACATAACGGAAATGACGTTTTCGACAACTGAAATTTTAGAATAGATTTCGAATAAGATGAGCTTAAGAAAATGCAATTTCTAGCTAAAATAATAATTGATTTTTACATCATTCAGTTTGTCGATGGGCGTGGCTGTGGTTGACCACACAACGCGTGCCATTCCAGAGAAGGCTGAAGGAAGACCTGTTAAGTATTTGGTCAATCTTTCATCATCAGATATATTATCGAACAGAATTCTCGCACTCTGCAAAATAGAGAAGTTAATTGAATGTAATTTTTAATCTTCTTTTGAAACTGATCAAAATGACGTGTACCTCTAATCCTGTAATTAGATTTTCTTTAAAATAGGAAACAAACACGGAGCTTATATCCACATGAGTGATATACGCCATCCCAGCTTTGAGGTACACTTTACGTCCTCTGACCAAGTCAATGACTTTCTCGAAAGGCACTTTATAAATGTCGGCGATATCAATATTTTTAACTTTCCCGGATGATGAACCGAGCTCCTCTTTCAGCTCAGATTTCTCATCTGGTGAAATCTAAAGAAACATTAATGATCAGATTATAACACATACGTTACATTGTAATATCTCTTAAGTGAATAGTATAATAAAACGTACGGGCATGCAATTCAGGTTGTTGATACTCAATAGGTGCTCAATGCCCTTCTTATCTAACGAGCTAAATCTTAATTTGAAGAATTCCACTTCCTGATTGACAAACCACTTGGTTTGCTCGACGTCGTGGCAATACACCAGTCTCAAAATAAAATGCGATATGTGATCTTTTCTCCTGGTCTGCGAATGCTCCTCCGACTGCGGATTGGATCCATCGGCATACAGCAGATTCGCATAGTACTTCAGTCCGTCGGATTTTAGAGAATCGCAAAAGGCTTTTTTGCGTTCCTCGAGCGTTTTCAGATCGCCTCTGCAATTCGTCGTCTCCACCAACCGTAACGCTGGCAACAAAATTGATCGTGTACATCAACAATCTGGGTAATTTTTTTTTTAATCGGGGGTGCCAGTTTTTTGACACAAATCTCCTCACACCTTCCTCTTTGTCTTTATGTTCAAATCACTTTATTAATCTTTCTAATGAATTTGTACAGAGACAAAGAGGGTCCTGGAAGGTTACCTTTCAACCTATCGAATCCCAGTTCCTGAAACTCCTCCAGCGACATTTCACCGACCGGGGGCACATCGTACATCTGTATGTCGTGAGGATAATCGTTACTGAGGCCACTCACGTCCGCGACGGCCGTGTAACGCCGGCGTGCCTTGTATTCCATCCTCCCAATCTACGATGATCTACTTCTGGCTGCACAGTGTAGCTGAAGGCTGAAGGTAAACAATGTAAACATTAAATGCGCGCACGTGGAGAACGCTGCGCGTTACGTAGCGTTTGTTATCTCCCGATCTTCGCGATACATCGGCTACGCGTTACGAACACCGGGAAATGCAAGAGAGCAAAATAATTCCATGAGTGATGAAGATGAAAATCACTCTTGCATTCTTGCATGCACATTTACGCCATGACACTGATGCTTTCCCGCCCTTTTTCTCCGCCACGTGACACGTGGTCGCCCACGTGACTCGAGAATCTGTCATTTAAATAGAATATTCAAAAGACAATCAATCAATAATCAGTCATTTGGATATTTCTTCCTGAATCTTTTCATTCTTGAGAGATTAGTGATTTGTACTTATTGGGATTTGTTTTTAATATTCTTTTATCGACAGTGCAAATAGTGAGCCTTGTGTAGCAGACGCTAGATGTTGCCTCACAACTCGTTATCCGTCGCTATTCAACCTTTTTTCTTTCCGTTTTTCATTTCCACGTACAATGATACGCTTTTTCATAATCATCTTTTGTTGATCATGCTAAAAAAGCTACGCATAAATAATGTTCATTATATATGACGATACGTTTATTGCATGTCTAAAGCCCCTTGCACAATAGGCGCGATAGCGATAGCAATATTATAGCGACAGCGACAAAGTTGCTGACAAAGCTACAGCTTTGTCGGCACCTTTGTCGCTGTCGCTATCGCTATCGTTATCGCCTATTGTGCAAGGGGCTTACTGTTTATTTAAGTTTATTATGCATCGATAAATTGTAATAAATACAGAACTGAAGTATGTGTGTTTGTAGTTAAAATTTTCCTCTCAAATTATGATCTTTATTTCGCGTCGGCGTGGTTTTTTAAATAATTTTATAATAAGTATTAATTACAATTTAAAAATTGTTATGTTTTCCATTACATACTTTTCTCGAGCCTCTGTATGCCGAATTGAACACAGGAAACGCTTATTTAAGAAAGAACTTTTTATTTTCTCAAACGCAAATGAAGTGTTCGGCAAACATTGTTAGGATGTCGTTATACGATAAACAACAGTGACAAGAAGTAGTATAACGAAATGTTTTTAGACATTATATTAATGCTATTGAGCCTTTCCTTTTTTGCAATTTTGGGAGAAATGGAGCATTTTATTGTATAATAATATCTTTACTATATAAAACAATCGATTCTACTCTACTTTCTTTCTCTTCTCGAAATGCAGAGATGCGTCAATTAAGAGATTTAGTCTCCGTTGCTTCGCGTTTTTTTATGACTCTTTAAAATCATAAATGGAAAGTTCGAAATATAGCACGGCTAAGATGGACAGATCCAAAAACACACGCATGTCTTGCTTTATTTTGACGTGCTCCATCCGCCAACGAGTCTGCGCGCTGCAGGAGATTTCTGTTTGGCTTTTCCTGGCAGCGACGGATACACCTATTCCCGTCAGTCACGTGGTGAGCTTTCGCGGGTAAGGATCGCGTTCCTTTGTCGGCCTTTTTTTTCTCGGTGATGTAAAAAAAAACTAACACCTAGAGAGAAAGAGAGAGAAAGGGAGAGAAGAAGCATTTGGATTCGTCACGATTCAAGGTGCATTTTCAAGATCGTCGCCAAAGGCCAAAGGTAATTGTTCCTGTCGAAATCTCGATCGAAATTGTCATATTAAAAATGCGGATGAAAAATTTTACTTATTTAAGTATATATTTACGATATTCAATTGGCAACGAGGAAGGAGTTGTCAAAATCGAAATTTTGTCATTCGAATTTCTTCTGTCAATCATCATCGAGTTAATCTGTGACATAAAGAGTAAATTCGATTGTAAGATAACTCTTCACACTTGACATAAGTGCATGCATTATTAATTTGAAAGGCGAGAACATACCGCGAAAGTAGAGATATACGGTCGATATCGTGCAACATAGAGTTTACATTTGGAATCTACCGCAGTCTCAATGCTCAGGGAACGCATTCTCAATGTTCAATGATACTTCGTTACTGTAATAAATAATGCAATATGCATCGATGCTCACCTGACGACGGTGACATATTCTACCTCGTGCGACTTCTTGCGGATCGACGTAGAAAATCTACAGGAGAAAGCAGGGTTGTGTCGACTTGTCGCTATACTCTTTACTTCTATTAACATATACTGTTTTCGACCTGGAATGCTCGTTGAACGTTGAACGTTTGTATTCTCCGAGTTTTCCATTCTATTCGCAGAAAATTTGGTTTTATATATGGAATTTCACGCACGTTTAAACACTGTTAAATATCAAAGAATGAAATTTAAACCAATACCTTGAGTTAAACAACATTTTGTTCTTTTTAATAACTACCATGTGCTTCGAAATTTATTATTTTAACTCTATTGGTTTAGTTAAATTAACAATGTTTAAATTAAATTAATGACATATTCAGTAGGAGCAATGGCGATCTATAAGAATGGTTAAAAACTACTCAAATTATATTCAATTTGTATAATTTTTAACCATATACCTACTTTAATTTTTTGCATTATATACAATTATAATTTTGAGTGACGTAATTTCTTTCTTGTGATTGCATAAATGTATAATGCAAGAAATTAAAGTAGATTATATCTTATCTATTACATATTTTATTTTCCAAGTCTAATCTCTTAATTAGACGCAGTTGGAATTTTAAGAACAACCGTGTGTAACCTTTAGCGAGAAATTTTCGTAATGTTGTGCTCAATCAGAAACTAGATAAAGGCGTTCGCGTGTCAGGCAAAAATTAATATCATATAATAACTTAGTGCATACATTTCGCAAATCTATTCGAAGACGGGAGATTGGGCTTCACTTACGAGTTTCCGAACGCACTCCCAGGGGGTTGATAGATGATTTTCATATTTCCGGAAGTAGAGCGCTATTTACTTCTCTTAGAAGCGTAAAGGAGAATATCTGAGCTCACGGTCTCTCGGGACGGCGGTGCATGGTTTATCTCGAAAGATGAAATTTTAAAGAGTCGGAAACCTCTTGTAATGAAGTAGATTAGCTAACTGTTATGCTTGAAACTTGAAACAACGACTTTGTTTCGCCAAATCTTAATCTCTTTAAAAAAATCTTTAAAGAAGTTTCTTGGGCGCTTAACGTTTTCCAATTGTAATGCAAATTTACACACGATCGTATTTTAATATTTGTTTTAACGTACATTAAAAAGTATAAATATTCATAGCTCGCTACATTTTTGCATATTATATAAATTATTAATGAAATCATGATGCGTAATGTCGATTTATGGCGCACGGTTCAATCCTTTCATCAAAATTGTTAATTGATTGAATTTAATTGAGTGGAAAATTTGCGGTAATAAACTGCGGCATAGAAGTTTGTAAAACATTTAAATGTACCGATGTCACGCAGGCGTTGTCAAATAGATTAATCGGCAAGTTTTCGTTCACGCGCAACCACAATTCGCGTGATGCATAGTACATTGATATGGCTCATTATTTTTTATAACATACGGTTAATATCTAACATACGATACTGCAGAACAATATGTAGTTACAAAATGCAATCTTTAACGAAGCAATTGTGGTTTTTCAATTTCTACGTTGGCGGGATATTTGCGGACTGAGGAAGAAAAGTAAGCAAATGTTCCCGGTCGGTGTAATCTCGGCGATATTACCACAATAAAACCTCTCTTTTCTATCGAAACACAAAATCGTTTTTTTTTTACACGGGCTAGATAACATCGGCTCGAATTCAATGCGAGCGAAATAAAGAATTAAGCAAATAAAAACTTCTCCTTTGTGCGTTCACCCTGTGTTTCTCTGGGGTTCCGTCATGCGATGTGTTTATTGCGACTACTCCATCAAAGGGTAAATTTCCGCGCGACTTTCCCTCTTTTATTTATGTACCCAAAACTCTTTGAGTTCCTCAATTCGTATATTCATAAGTGCTCTTCTATTAGAATATAAAATTAGTAAAATTACTCTCTCAAACCAACAGATTGAAAAATAGTTTTCATTACAGATAATATTATATAATTAGTTAAGTTATATAGGAAAGTGTACGTTAAACATTTATCGTAACATCTAAGTTCCTAGTAAAGATATTGAAGGAAATCACTGTTTAAACAATTTCACATTTTAAATATTCTACAAACACGGTAGCTAATTCTCAAGTTTAGGTATCATTAAAGTTAGATTAGTTTCAACTTTAGGCAAATAATTCAGTCCAGCATAAACCGCAGACGTGTGCGAGATATTTTGGTGCATCATCGGGAAACTTGATGACGCAATGTGGGTGGACAGGATATTTGATGCGCGCGGATCCTTTGTAGTGATCCTCGATTGAGATTAACGAACCTGACCGGTGAAACCCTATAAGGGTCTTGTGACCCATCGATTGGCCCGGAATTTCCCCACGCGAACATGTGAAAGGATAAATCTCTCGGGGAACGTGGGCTACAAAGAGAGAAATACATAATAATATTAAAAAAATCTAAATAAAAGAATTTTTGTTCTGCTACAACACAGTGTTTTTTGAGATTACAAATATGTAATAGTATATGTATAGATATATGTGCTTCTATACTATACGGAGGCTTAGAGGGCGAAAGAAAAATAAAGCTAATATTTCGTGTAATCGCGGCATTAGGTAAGTTTTTCCCCTCGCCTCTTTCGCGCGATCGTTCATGGGTGAAATGTAGCTACATTTCACGGTATCCGCTTCACTTTGATACCGAAGTCCCTTTGTGGGATCTGAGTCGTTGTTAATAACTGTAAAGCGCGCGGCGTTCTATAGGGAATTTGCCAGGTTGAAACTTCGCGATGCTCGCTCGCGGAAACTTCACCGGTCGCTAGGCGAAGAGATATTGAACTCTGTGTCTCATAAAAAATGGACTCCAACCGCATGCAATTTCGCGGAACAGACACAGCGCCAGCCACTTTCGATCAGCCGTCGAGAGAGACAATGTTATGAGCCCGGCTACTATGACCAATGACGTAGAAACGTTCGATTTTTCCGGGGAAATAAGGGCGTTTCAGGCAAGGGTTGAGACCGGTCATACTTCAGTGAAGGTTTCGATGCAGCAAACTTGACTATAATATCATCGACATAATCGTATATCGATATAAACGCAAATGTTGAAATAAAATGTACGTTTATACCTTTGTTGCACCGAGAATTGAAAATGATGAGAATTTCTTTCAATGGATTCGTATCACAACTAATTTTACCTTCATAATTATCGATCGTCATAATTATTATTCTACAGCTGCAATAGAGATTCGAGTCATAATTTTCTCAAGCTGCATCTTGATATCGTCAGAAATTAATTTCTTCTCAGTTTTTATCGGCGATCACGCCGGTGAAATTGTTCGGAAATTAAATTGCATTTAAGAGCAGGTAGTTTATGCCGAGAAAGAAATCTTGGTGAACGGAAGGTTTTTAAAGCGGTCGTGAATTGAATATTACCTGGGTTTCAACTTTACTATATACTTTATTTTTGTTATTTCCGTTTATTTTAATTTATATAAGAATTACAACGCGCATACAAATTGAAGTAAGTTCTTATAAAGTTTTCAGCTTATAAATATTTTTGGGCGACAATTTTTTAACCAGGTCTACCTCTGAAAAATCTATCTATAAACGTATCATACATACTTTAATAATATGAATAGATTTAATAACACATATTAAAAACATATTAAAAATATATAAAAATCTATATTCGGTTTGTCATTGATCGCTATATAGCCGCAGAGAATATTACTAACTGCAATAAAAAAATCATTACAAAATTCGCACGTGTCAAATTAAATTTTTATAAATATTTGATTTATTACATCGATGACACTTTATTATTCTTTCGATGCCGACTTGGGCCAATCGATCAGTCATCGATTGCTTTGAAATAATAAATGTCGCAACGGATTGTTTACGCGGATATGCAGCACGTCTATGATCGAACGTCTATGCATGCTGTCCTACCTTTATATACATACTAGCTTGTACTTGTTCAAGGGATCAAGTTTATTTCACGCCGGAATTCAGCAAATCTCCGTGAGATAGCGTGGAAGCAATTCGATCGGTTATGCGGACATTAATCTCATTTATTTTCTCGAATCTTTTCTGATGGCAACGTTTATATATAAAATGGAGAGGAATGAATGCGCGCGTTACCTTCATAGTGGATAAAAATGAACGACATTTCCCCATCGTATTGCACCTCGCTTTTTCGATCAAACGAGAATTCTACGAGAAAATATTATCGCTGGATTCGCGTGTAACTCAAAAATACAACTTTTCCACCTTTCTTCCCGCGTGACAGATATAACGAGCTTTAAAGAATTATTGGCGTTTGGATTTGCGTCTTCCGAACTACGGCAGACAGCTGCTCGATGAAGGCCAAGTTTGTTTTCACAAATTCTAAAGAAACCGCGTATTTCACGTCGCTTCAGATTCGGTAATGGCATTCCCAAGCAAAAAGATGGAAGGCACAAGTAAAGTGGAAACCACTAAAAATGCCTTTTCCCGTAACGTAAAGTTTGTTAGTGTCTCTGAAGATAACTACATTGGTTCGGCTAGTGCAACGTCGTGATAATTATGAGCGAAATTTTCCAATCTAAAATTAAATACTCAAGTCTCTTAGTCCATCCTTTAGTGATATTATTCCTTAATAAAGGAGAATATAATACCAAAAACTTAGGCGCAAGAAATTTCTAATAAAAAATATTGTCTCTAAATATAAATCATTATAATATTGTGATTGGTTTTTATTTGATATTAATTGTGAGTAAATTTCTTATATCATTACTTTTAAAAAAATACAATTCACGATTTTCATTACAGATTATCTTATGAAATGTACGACAGTTTGTGGCAAAAGATTTACGCTGTAAAAAAACTTTGACGCAGCTTTACGCAAATGGATAAGATGGAACGTTACTTTGATAAGCGAAGTTTTCAGAATAGCTAGCGGCTCTACTATAATAACAAAAAGCAGAAGAAGAGAGGCAAAAGAGAATCGTGAATGGATTTACGTTGCTCGCGTTGCTACTTAAATTCACTGTCGACGAGTCTAAATGGTTTTAATGTTTACGTTACAACAGAATCATACCATTTTAATTTCGTCTGTTTTTCAGCCTCATAACCTTTTCCCCTATGAGAGGGATTATTATTAGTCCTTGTTGCTTGGCCTAGTAACGTATAGAGATACATATTACAGTCAACGTGTTCAATCTCGCGTTTCAAACCTGCATTATGCCTTCACCGTGAAATACAAGGATAAAAATAGACTTTCTGATGCAATTGCTAATGCAAATACTAATGCTTGTGCTAGTTTAAGACTCTCGTTACGATAAAATAAAAGCCAGCTAAAATTTGAAATCTATTCGTTCTTTTTTTGTAACTCAGCGATTCAGTGCTATAATTAATGCCTCGATTCATATCTTCTCGCAATTAATTACTCACGCGGATCATTCGTAATTATATACCCGCTCCATTTTGAGAGCGAGATCGCACGTAAATGCAAAATCACAAATTCAATCATCACAAGATCCAGTCAAGTCCGGTATATCTTCTTCCGATCAAATCGAATTATCTTAATTTTCGTTATCTCCGGGTATATAGGTTAACTGCAAGACCCCGCGCGTAAGTTCCACATCGACGGTAGATTTCATGGCATCGATTCTTCTTTCCCCTTCCCTCTCTCCGGCACGTTCGCATCGGCTCTGATTGAAATGATTTAATTACGAACACACACGCGTAGGAAGAATTCTATTAATTATTGCCTTAATCTGTGAATGCCGATTTAATAACAGATATTATTTAGCGCGATAAAAGGTTCTCTTTTTCCAAGAAAATCCTTTTCCGTCGTATCATTAAGAGTGAATCTTCGTCCTTGTAAGGGTGAATGCAGTCTGGCCCAGTAGGGACCAAAAAAATAATGCAAAGTACTCCAAGGCGTAATTCGTTTCCATCAATTACTGTCTACCGTGACTTTTCCGTCTACTTTGCCTGTCCGTCACCAATAAAAAAGTCACCAGTCTTAAACACAATGTAATTCTTCCCCTAGTACCCGTAACTTTTTACGCTTCGCTGGTGATGTTAGATATCCATTAATCGTTCGCTATATTGCACATTTACCGAAGTCGTATAGAGTTTCGCTCCCTGATATGATACTCTCAATATAGATTGGATCGATTTTTAAATAAAAACTATTTTTATTTATAGCCATAAATGCCATTGTCTATAAAAAAAAAGGTCTTCGTAATACATGCGATTGTGTAAAAAGGATTCACGATACATAAAGATTTTCCTTTTGATCAATAAAGGTTCAATATATTGAGTGTGTCGATCGTCTCTCGCGCCGCGAAATTGATCCAGCCGATTAATTATGCAGAAATGCTAACACGAATGGACAATTGAAAGATTTGCATCTAGGCGAGTTCCGCAATTTCCTCGCAGCTTCGGCAGTATCGATCTCTTGAATGTGCTGTTGACGATACCCCTCAGATTGTTCGATAAAGTAGACTCATAGTCGAGTTTCCTCAGTATTTTCGTTAGCTTTTGACGAGGGCAGCCAATTTGGTAACCCCGCGTGATTTTGGCACAAACAGAGGATGCATATGGCTCACAGATACGATAGACATATAGGACTGTAAAAGAAAGCAAAAACATTCTGCAATCAAACTATTACACAGGAAATGTCAGTAAAACGTGAGGCTCGTCTCGGCGCACATAGGATCGCAAGTTTGAAAAGGCGAGAATAGAATTTGATGCAAATATTGATGTTTCCTTCAAGGCGACGGAATTTCAATAGCCATTTTCATGAAAACGCCGAGAGGCCATATATACATTAGTGAGTTAATGTAATAGAAGAAATAACTGTATTTTAAATCTTCTTCGTTATAGTTTCCCTTATTTCGGCGTTACATATATTTCTCAGTAAAAGCATGAGACTTTATCAGTATTATCACATTATATTGTCCCTTTCAATATTGTCACAATAATGTGTTGTCGACATTTGTTTTCCTCCGTTAAATCGCATTTTCTTTACAAACAAGTACATCTTGAAAACTTCCTCTATACATTCTGATTCACAATAATGCGTGCGCAGTCAAGAAATACGTGTCTCACAAAGTAGATATAGAAAAAGAAAAAATTATCTCTCGTAACGACGTAAATGTCTTCGGTGATATTTTCTCGGTAAATCGAATTGGAGTAGTCCGAGAACTCCGAGATAAAATCGTTCTCGCGCGAAAACGTGTTTACGAGATATGAGAGGTGACGCGAAGAGACACTTCCATGGAAAGAATTGCGATCTCAAACTCTCGCGAGTTTTCCGTTGACCAGCCGAATAGGATAGAGGAAGAATTATATGTGCGTATCATAAACGCCGTTTCATCCAAACGCTTTTCGCGAATCTTTTCCTTTGCTTCGCGGCCACTCGGGGCAGTCATTTCCTGAAATGGCTTCTTTCTTGAAATTGAAAAGAAGAACGTTGTTTCTTCGGACCGCTCGCTATCTCCTCCCGTTCTATATCCGTAAACAAACCGATGCAATGAAAGATATAACGGTAACGTAATCGTAATACGGTTCAACGCGGATTTTCCTCGCGATATCTATCCGAGGGAATATGAAGGTCCGTATCGCGTTTCTCGGAAGAATATGAATATACTTGCATTACATTTGCATTTGAAATATTTCGTGCGTAAAAATAAAGTATTAATTAAATTCGATAAATTTCACTAGAGTTTTGTTCGGCGTGACATTCCGGATAGAATGTCAGACGTGAAAATAGCGCTTTCCCTCGAGTTTAAATCAGTAATTACTTACTCGATATGGCGCCGGAAATAAAATCGGAAGCTTTAAGACGAATAAGGCTATAATAACGTTTTTAGCAGTATCTAAATAAAAAAATCATCCATTGTTTTCAATCATAAGATATGTTCCGCCTCTGCCTTTGATATTACTATAAAGAATGAGAGCACATATTACGATTAAATAATGTTATCGTTGCACGTGGATTTTATATAACGTTGAATATCACACACATTTTCGTATTACATACGATGTGTTAGATTTATAATTATAGATGGATTTGCAGAGTCTCGGAAGGAAATCTTTTGTGAACAACGTGATGAATAAGTACCGTTGAAATAGCGCATGCTTACATAGATATTTGAGAAAGTGCAATCGCGTGTATCGCTTTTGAAGCTTTCCTTCTTGTTGAATAGCATTTTCACAAACAATATATGTGCTCTTAAAAATTACATATCTTCGATATATTTTTTATATTCTATTTTTGTTTACTACGTAGTCTTTCATTTTATATATTTCTATTGTGAAGGGGCAAAGTTTACAAAAGAACTACACTGATACATGAATGCTATTCACTAAATTATTACTACAAAAACAGATGATCGTAGAACATGTTATGCAGTGCGCTTCGTTGTGCTTGAAATAACAACTTTAGTATCATATTACATCACTGTTGGAAAACTCGGAGTAATTCCGTTTTGCCCGACATTCGTGAAACTGCAGCTTTATAGTTTTGTATGTAAGTATACAAATCTCTTTCAATGCTATTTAACTGGAATAACTGTTGTGTGTTTAATTACAACATGAATGCGAGGAAACGCTCTTTTGACGTCAATCATCTCGTATTCATCTTACATTTGCAATAAGCATGCAAAACCAAAACAGAAATTATTAGAGATACAAAACGCTGAGATCAGAAGAAAATGATTTAGAATAAAATTAAGCTCTATTTTAGCTTAAAAAAAAATCTAGATTTTTACATTTCTTAAAATTTCAGAATACCTAATCGCAATTTCTTTTTTCGATTTTTATTGATTTACGGTGAATCGATTTGCTTGAAAATTACATTATTATTTCCGTACACTGCGAAGTTGTAAGAGTTCCTGGATGGCTGTATGTTTCCCATGGGGCGGAACAGTGTTCGTACTTTACCGCAAGAGGCATTCATCGTGCCTGTGACTGAAGCAAGCTGTGTGCTGGCAAACTTTGTGCTAAACTCTGGAATGTGTACCGCACCCTATTAGACCGATATTTGTCCCTGCTTCCTTGCCCGCTTATCGCACAGGCTTTGCTGAGAGCTTTAATTTATTCTCACAAATCCCTACATTAAAGCATTTCGAAGATTGTTAGATATTATCCATTGCTAAACCTGAATGAAGCTATATAACGAATAACAGAATACAATTTAATTAATCTGAGTGGTGTGCGACGGTTGAGATTATGAAATTGCGAAGTGAATAAATATAGAAGAGTGTCAAATATTATTTTTAATTTACTTTTACTTATAAAATAAGAAAATAAAAATGTATTTTTTAAAGTCTGAAAAATATAATTTAAGAGCTATTTAAGCTTTTCACTCCGAGAAGCGATAACCCTTATTATTTTTTCTTTAACGGGGTCAACTATAGCGGATTTTCGAATAGAAGGAAATTAACAATAACGTTATAATAACAACAAAACGTCGTAGTTCTTTTCATTATTTAACGAGGCTATACGTCCTTTCCTTGAAAAGCCGTTTTTATGAAAAGGACGCTCCTGCCGATTAATGTAATGTTTTATTGCACACGTTCCATTGCAGTAGCTGAGGCTCGCAATGTGTAGAATCTCTTCAGCTCTAGTGATTGTTGTTGCATTGTGCTTTTTTCATGATGCGCAAGAAAACGTCTGAGAGATAAAAGTTGCAATTTCCCAAGATTGTCCTGACGAAGTGTTTGAAAAATTGTTATAAATGTAGAAAAGCGATGCTCATCTAGAAAAGGAGAAAGCTTCGGTGTATGTGGGTCAACTATTTTTTAATCATCATATTAAAATATACGATAATAGTTCCATAGACAATATTCATTAACTAATATGTTATCATATTACTGTATAAATTTTAATATATTAATACATTAAATTAATATATTTTATATTTTGATATATATTTTTTATTTATACTTTAATATGTTAAAATATCTATTTTTATTATAACTACTGTGTCGCTTATATTTGTATGGAACTATTGTACGCGTGGCGATTTCTATTTCTGTAAGATAACACAAATGGACGTAAAGGACAAGCCTCATGAAATGTTTCCGGTCTTTTATGACAGACCTTATGGACCAGAAATCGCAAGAAGCTTTTAATGTAGCAATCTTCAGCTTCGGCTACCATTCCTTAAGATCTAAATTTTCTCGACAATTTGCATTCCCTCTCGTTTAATATCAATAAAAAGAGATTATTGTTTTACATTTACAAAGGTTTATTTCTCATAAAACAGAACAGACATTCCAGAAGCATTCTTCTAATTCTGCAAGATTTCTACATTCTCACGTTTTACCTTTTGCGCTTTTTAAAGTATTCCAATGTACAGTGCTCTTTGTACTGATAAAGGCTATAACAGTAACGAAACGAGAATCTCGAGATAGTTATCTAAAGGTAGCTCATTTGTACACGTATACTTTTTAAAAAGTTTGAAGTAATAATACTTACTATCGAAACAGATAAAAGCTGATGTAATTTATAATCAGATATTATAATAATTTTTATGCAGACAATAAAATAATATAATAGCATTTATTTTATGCGCATATGTATTAATTAATCAACATATTAATTAGAAAAGAACAGCTTTGTTTCGAAAAAGTAAAATAAAATAAATCATCTTTGCGAATATTCCTCTTTAGGAGTCAACGTTGGTTGTTGGTTATTATATGTTATATAACCAACTCACGTCATGTCGGCCGACTTTACATAATGGAATCGAAGCGGTTCCAGCACACAATAAATTTATCCAATAACGCCGGTTATTTTCAATCAATAGAAGTAACTGTCGAGTAGGTAAATGAAAATTACATCATAATTGCGACCTAGAAATAATAACATTACGTTAACAAGAATAAAATAGCGTGTGCGGAATTTTACGCGTATAGTATACCATAAAGGTATAATTATATGTATACGTGATCTCCCAAGTTTCTTTTTATTGCGCATGTATACTTTATCACTCCAAGGTCGTAGGTTTTTTGCGAAGAAGATAAAAAGGCACCGTCACTACTTTGAGGCTCTATTAAATCTCGCGCTTCGTTTAAGCGTTGCGATTATCTTTCCTTCCGTCGCCGCCGCTGCCGCTGTCGTCTTATACGGGAGAATAAACCACGAAAAGAGAGAGAGAGAGAGAGAGAGAGAGAGAGGGGGGGGGAGGGAATCTCGGACGCGTAATTATACTCGCGTGCTTTTCACGCACACCCCGGCATTTGTCGACATAACTTTTTCACCCCTTGTCCATTGTCGTTCATTGGGCTTCTAGCAGTACCCTCTCTGAAATATGAGACTTTGGGATTTGTCGAAAATTCTTTCCCTTGGCAAGCAAGTGCCGTTGTTGCGGAGTCTTCGTGTAAAATTGCACCACAAAGTTGAGTAAATCCTTCGGCTTTAACAATATAAATTCTTTGACAATGTGTTCTTCGGCTCTTGCCACAACTTTTATTAAATATCCTGCTTCAATATTTCGTATGACTTTAATCATCATCGGAATACATTGTAATTTGTTATTAGTCTTTTAATTCTTTTTATTATCTAATTATGTACCTTCCATTTTATTTTTATAATATTATATTTTAATTGCTGAAGAAGACTAATTGTAAGTAAAGTCGAAACGTACAATGCTTTTCATCTTATTTTTGTAAAGTTTGTGTTTTGCTTTAAACTGACATCTTATTATGCTCGTTATTGGTCGTTGACTTTTCTTTCAAGTTTTGCTTTTTAGATCGGGCGTTTAACTTCTTTTTAATTCTTTGGCTTTATTGACAAGCTTATTTTAGCGATCGTAATGTGTTTTAATCTTCGCCATACGACCGCTCGCAAGTCCTTCTTCTACTTTTAATTCCTTTAATATAAACGTATCACAGTACTTGAGCATATTATTTATGGAGCTGCAGTAGCGGTCGATAGATTCGCTTTTTTATTATTAAAAGCGTACGCTTGAAAAATATTCTCAAAGCTTACGCGTGACCAGTGCGATAATTTCAGGTTCGTTGAAAGTGGCAAGCGTATGCGATCGATAATCATTTAATCGGCGCGTTAATTAGAGTTTAACGAGCTTACGAATGCGTGATTTGTGCTGGAGGAAGATAAATACGGGCGGGCGAAATTTAAGCGGATTTTAAAATCGCTTTACCGCGGACGCACGGTCGAAAGATTTAGCGTATGGCGCTAAAGCTAAACGAAAAGGCCAAAACTGTACACATTTGATAAGCGCGATAGGCGAAAGTGCAAACGAATGTCGCCGTTGCGCTGTCACGACGAAGCCCTTTTCCGCTCGCGATGAAAACGCGAAGCAGAGATACGTAATCGATATATCAAACGTAGCCGAGGGTGGTCTTTGAATAATGCATGAGGGCGAGTGATGTGCGCGAGGTGGAGAGGCACATTTTCAGCGCCACTGGCGTTCTCCTTTTTTTCTGCATTCCAGCAAGATGCACGCTGTTCTGTTTCTCATTTTTTGCTTACAAACGCAATGCGATATTTTTTATGTAAATCCATTCAAATAGTAGATATACGTAGGACAGAGAGAATCTTTCATTACAGCGCGCCTTTAATTCTCTAGAAACGAGTGTTTCTCGAAGGCATCTGGAGTGCCTAATAAAGAAGTTATTCTAGAGTTAAGATAGTCTATAGTTTGATTTATAATTCGCGCGTCAGATTTTAGGATAGAATTTTAAATGTACTCTAATGCACATTTTAAATATGTGCGTATTTTTTATTCTTCAAATGTTTTTTATATTACACGGCACCGTAAAATTACAAAAGATATCTATTCTGAATTCTGACATAAATAAATTGTCTTGGGTTTTAAAATCAAATTGAAGTAGATTTATATAGTTCAATTTTAATTACTATGTTTTTCCATTAACAAGTCTGCATTTTAATTTAAAGGCCGTCACAACAGAGAATATCTCATTGTGGAGGGAAGCGATCGACCCAAAAAAAGACATCGGCATGTTACGGCGAGCAAACGTCGCGATGCCGATGCAAACGGTACGTTCACGTATATTTACACACGAAAGGAAAGGGACGGCGAAAAACGATAAAAATTTAATCTAAAAGTTTTAATTATATATTTATAACTAATATTTATTTATTACGCGCCCCGATGTTTAACGAGGTGAGCTAAAACTTTTTGGACATTCGTTTACAGTTAACGTGACAAAGATTGAGGTGATGCTCGAGGAAGCACCAGACAGCATCACCGTCGGTTCCATGTCATCTGAATTGGAAGCCACCACCGAACTTAATTCAACCTTTCCCCACGGTGAGTCTAATATAACTTTATTTAATATAATCCAATTGGAATTGTAACTCTTGTATATTTCTGGTCATGCCATGTTTCACGATATTTCTTTGTCCAGCCTTGTTAAGATATAAAGATGTCCTTTTTAGCCCTGCCTTTTTTTCCCTCAAAGGACGTAATGAGAATTAATGGTAGTCTCCGAAGTCTTCTTAATTCTTCTTCTTTCATGTTATTTGTAACTGGGAAAATACGCTTTTTTACTTCTCGTTTCACTTCTCAAAAAATACAAGAAGTTGTATTTGTTACATAATTCTCTCTTAATATACTTGATGAAGTCTTGACACGAGTTTTTATCTTATCGTTATACCCCGTTATACCCCGAAGAACAGAAAGGAAACATGATTGAAAAAAGACATGACCAAAAGTTTGATGGGATCTCTGAAACATTGATCATGAATGATATTTCAATTTGGAAGATTCCCAAGAGAGTGGTCAGGGATCCTTCATATATCGTCCGTATTTTTGTCATGAATTTTTGACACGACTCTCCTCGGTTTCGCTGTGACAAACGAAAAGAATGTTTACCTTTCGCACGTCGATTTTATTTTACTTTCATCAACCAACGGAAAGTTATTCAGAGAGGATCATTTCATATCTCACAAAATCTCCATGAAATCTACACGATCGCGACGGAATAAATGGTTCCACGGTCGGTGAGTGGAATGCATTATGCTGTTAATTGAGTAAATAATTGATTATCGCAACGTGCGAAACGCGGAAATTTTCCGATATCTGAGTTTTCGCTAATCCGATACCGTTTAGGCACGTTTCACGGCTGCTAACCATTTTAGTTTTATGCAAAGCTATAAACGGGTAGGTTTATACTTCATGACATTCTACAGATTTTAAGAATGATTGTTGGTGACGGAAGATCGGTCGCGTAATTTTTCTTCAGAGATGAAAACGTGAAAAGTGAAAATTTATATTAATTTGGCGTACTTGATGAAATTCGCGATAAACCACTTGCGATACAATCTAATATGCTACGAGGAAAAAGGAGTATTCCAAAATTCTGTAATGTGTTACGTTTTTGCAGTTACTTTAATTAAATTTTAATTTTTTAACTCTGCAAATTTAAAAATGCATGATAACTCTTGTCGCTGGAAGACAAAGAAAGGAGATTTAAAGCAGATATAAATTATGTATATAATAGACTGTCGTCGCGAACTACGTATATTTTCTACGTACATACAGCACGGATGCCAGCAACGAGTAGGCAAGCATTGTATAATGGAATCTGTCTACTCTAGTTCTAGTTCTTTTTTTCCTTCTGATTTTCTATACGATAGCCCGCGAGGTGAAGTTCTCTCTTCAGACACCGCGTTCGATCCGCGTAGGACGGCGGGATATCAATTTATCAGTTCGATCGTTTGCCATGCGAACGTGCTATGATACATCGTTAGACGGCATTGTAGGACCGCACAACAAAGGTTTTACGTGTGACTGAACATCGAATTGTATCCCTGAGCGATATTTCCTGAGTCTATATTTTCTCGCTTGCAGCTAGCCGAACACGTTCGCGTAGTTAACTCATAGATCAAAGGATGCACACGAGAAAATTAGGTCACATTATCGCGATGGTTGGTTTAACTTTAATCTCAGTACTAATCTATATTAATAGTACCCACGCTGTGTATTCTTTCAACATTAATCTTCCAACACAAACTTATAACTTCCTTCGTTGCTTAGTCCATAGTTTTTACACACTCTAGCGTAAGAAACGAGAGCGGATTTAATCGGGGATTGCAGGCACAGGCGTGGTAGTGGTGCGAGCGGAGGAGGCCCTGATCGTCATTCTTGTCCTGGTCCTGTGGGTGGCTGCCATCGCTCTGTTTTTCAATCGATGGGGCAAGATCCGCATGCTCGAACCGTATCAGCCGAAATTTCAGCAACAGCACAGACAAAGCTGCACCACCATAATCGATCCAAACCCCCTTCAGGTAAGTGCGTTCGTGCCGCGCGCTCGCTCTCATCTCCGAGTGAACTCTCTTATTCCGCATGGGTAGTTGTACAGAATGTCTGTACACAGTTGTTGGAACACGTCAAATTGCATCGTCGGATTAGCATAATGCACATTATCCGCACAAATGTGTGACGTAAACAGCTCTGTATGTCAGACTATGTTCTACATATGACGCCGAAACGATTATGTATCTGCATGTATATATGTATCTAGAGATGTTAATCATTAAGTCTTGCGACTAATGGATAATCAGATAAAAGTAAATTAACGGTTTTCATTTATTTGAGAGGCATTGATTGCACACATTGCTCGATAAAGTTTGCAAGGTAATTAACGCGGAATTGAATTTGCTCTATAGCAAGGAATTTTAGGATTATTATTACGGTTGATTTGATATTTTCCCTTAAATTTCATGAATTTAATATAATTTTGTGTAACGTATATCGTCATCATTGTGTATTTAATTAAATTAAATAATTCGCGAAGTTTCTTCGTGGCGCGTAGATTAATGCATTTTGCGGAACACAAATATCGCAGTTATACTTGTATATAGCGAAGTGAAAATTAAATTTTCCGATATATACATCATGTAGCGACGTCGAGATTCTGATTATTTTCCATTTAATTACCAAAATAACGGCGAGCGTTACGGCACACGGCTGGAGGGCAAACTCGGTATGTTAAACCGCCGTTAAAGGAGATTTGCAAACTCGTGAGACCGGCGTAGGTAACTACAGTAAAACAATCCAAGATACTGAGTCGGCTAAACGCTATGTAAATGTCCTAATACTTTATTGTTCAATTAAAGAAAGGGTAAATGTCAAGGTCCTAATAACGTTTGCTTTGAAAGAAATACCGTAAACTTTAGAAGAAATACTGTAAATTTAATTTAACCACAAAATACTTTATCTCTTTCTCAATGAAATTTACAGCCTAGTAAATACACGCGTATACAATGTGTCGTATATTATGGCATAGCAAGCAATAAGTTGAACGTGAACGCTACCGGCGCGAGCTCACGCGAAAAATAATGTATTTTCCATACGCCACGCGGGTCACGTAGGCGTAAACCTTCTTGCTTCTACACGGATTTTACGTATAGGTTCATAAATTAATCACTCGTATCTTTCACCGGATCCTTATGGTAATTCAGCTTCAGCTTCAAATCGCGTGCCATTCTTAGAAATCGAACCGGTCTGGAGTACCACAGATCGTGTAAATTCTGCGTCGCATAAAAGAATATCAATTACAAGAAGCTTAAAAAGAAGAATTTAAAAAGAAATTGGGATTAATTTTAAAATATCATCTTTTACTCCTCGATTAAGTTAACTTTCTCTTAGAAAAGTGTTAAATAAATTTCTGCGCAAAGACACTCGATCGGCGGCTCTGAATCGAGGGATCGAATGCATATCTAGTAAGTCAAACATATCCAATAAGTTAAACCGTTGATATCTTCATATTCGTTCCATATTCGAAATGCGCGCTTCGGGAGTTCCTAAATCTTGTAGCGCCCATTAAACTGCCAAACGCATTTATGTAACGGCTTATTTATGATTTATAGATAAATGCAAAATAAACGAGAGGATTTATACTGCTGCATGTTTGTTATAAATTGGACCCTCGAATAGTACCATGCCAGAGCGGGCGCTTCTCAACGCGGTCGGACGCGGATAACATATGTTCCGTAACCGGCCCCGTTCCAGACAGATCATATATACTTCACGATTTCGTTATAATATATTTAAAGGGAAAATACGCGCGAACATGAGGCAATTTATCATTTATTATGTCATAAAATGCCCTGGGACTGCTTGATCCTCGCAGGTCGTTTAGCTTAATGGATATCCACGTTTAGCAGGCAATACATAAGTTCCAGACCGAACCGCCTTGATTTCTGAACCTGGTTCTTTCCGAAGCAAAAACATATCAGCGATTTTATCCGATAAAATATAATTGCTTTATCCGCAATGAAAATGCATAAATAAAACCTAAATTAAAGCGAGAGAATTCACCGCGCGGATACATCTTTCATTTATATTAGAATTAACGTTGTAATTCCATAGAGAGAGATTTTACATAACGAATATAGATGTGATGAATTTGCGTGCCAATTTTTTTTTCCACGATATCGTTGCATTGACGCGTTTTATTATTCATGCGGTACGGCTTAGAAAAAAATTGGTTCGAGCGAACAACGCACTGCGTCTGGAATCGACCTTTTATCGGTTTTAGGATGCCCCGAATATTTCACGATGTCGGTCGCATATATTGGCACCGGATTTACCGGTACAAAGGAATACAAATCACGACGCAAATGGGAAATATCCGAAATGGGTGCTCAACAACGGAGTTCACAGAAGCCCGATCATTTCGTCGCATATCGGCTGAGGTTTTTACGAACTCGCTATTCGTTATTTTATTCCGTGTAAAATTTTGCCTTCCGATATATTCCGATTGATATTTTATTTTTCTATCGCGTCAATTTATCGCGCTGACGAATAAAAGCGGTAAAATAATCCTGGGTTTTGTATAAACATGATATAAAAGGTATATTAAATGTTTTTGTTGTAACAGAAGATTTTTGCTTCTGCACGTACAGACAGGGGGATGCATGTGCATGGGATGGACGTTACACGGGCATACGTTCCGCGTCCATGAGCTTCGAGCAATTACTTTTAGATAGGAATCACCGTTTGCCAATATGTATTTCTGCGTCCATGGCTAATTCAATCGCGGAAATGTTCGATTGCATTGCCGTTTACCACGTCAGAAACATGCCGACCTCGATTTTATCGAATCGGACAAATCGCGTATCTTAAAATTGTGGACCAACGGTCTGCGATGACGATATTCGAAAGAAGCTGGCTCAAGACTATATTTTTTTGCTGAGTTTGAAAAAAAGTATATAAAATTCACGCGCGCAACATTATTAAGCTACCAAGACCCAGTCCGGACCACACATGACATTTTTCTGTCTATAAATGATACTATATTTTTAATTTGTGGATATACACAGTTGAATCAAAATATTAATTTAGGGTAAACTCGGATAAGATGGCTATAGAGGAAAGATAAAGAGCGAAAGATATGTAAGGATATAAATTAACTTGTATCTTTGACGTCATGCAAGGAAAAGTGATATTAACAACGTTGCTCATTGGTGACGCGCAGCGAGTCGCAGAGAGTTCTTTAATGAAACTAAATGAAAACTTTTCTCAGAATACTTGGGTTTTTATTTAATTATCTCGACTCGCAAACCATTATTCCGAATGTCCTTGATTAGTGAGACTTCGTGTCAACGTAATTACAAGAGGTACACTCGAATTGTCGAATGTCGGATCGTCGGATTTCAAGACCAGTCTCCGAAGTCTCGTTTACTACGGGATTCGGATACCAGTTCGAAGTGTGTCCCGCGAGGATCTTCCAAATATTCGATTCAACATCCTGAGAGGAGAATCGATCGTTCATTTGCAATATCGGCTGCGAATGGATTTACTATTGTTCTCTAAATTGTTCGAGTGAGTATTTGGTGAGCTTCCAGAGGATTACAATCTATGGTTTAGAGGCTCTAGAGCTTCTAGAGGAAAGTTCGTGTCGTGTACACATAGTCTGGCATATTAACACCACTGCTGACTGCCTATCATGCATATTCCGCTCTGTGCAAACGAATATCTTCCCACTGATCAAGTAGATTCCAGAATATATCCATACTTAAACCTATGAGTCTTGGATCTACATATTTGCGCGTTTATATATTCATAAATCTTCGAATTATCGCAAAGTATAATTTACGAACAAAAACGGAGAACTTGAATCGCCAGTGAATAATTAACAATTAGCAAAGGTATTATGATCGACCCAACTGGCAAATTTTTTGTTCACAAAACGCTATACGTTTCGACCGCAGATTTCGGTCCTTTTCAAGCGTATAGAAACAATTCACAAATATTATATGTAAGTTGTTTCTATACGCTTGAAAAGGACAAATCTGCGGTCGAAACGTAGCGTTTTGTGAACAATAAAATTTGCCAGTTGGGTCGATCATAATACCTTTGCTAATTGTATAATTTACGTTTCCACCTGATTCGTAAAGTCGCAAAAATACATTGTATTTATACAGTAAATTAATATGTTACTGATTGATACGTATCTTAAAGTTTTTGGATCTTAACATTAAACAATATTTCGTTATACCGAGGTCTCCAATATGTATAAGATGCGCTGATTATGCTAATGTTTGCGAATAGCGGCGTGATATTACATGCAATATTCAGGATAGTATAATAAAGCGGTATGCCGAACTGTACATCTGCGCACGAAACCTGCAATTTGTCATTCCGAGTACGCGAGTGGTGCGCTGCGTGGAGTTACATCGTTCCATCAAAGCTTTAATTAAAGCACTGTCGTGCTGTATATTACACGCACTTTCGTTTGGGAGATATTATCCCATCTTGTTCCCGACGTATGTATTACGTGTTCCCAGATCCGTAATCCGATGCAGCCGCGTTAAGCGATCTCGCTGTCTCGCGCAACTTTCATGATTGATGAGGAAGCTGCGGGGAATAAGCCATCGAAGGGAGCTTGCAACGACTTTCGATCATACGAACGAATTAATTTTTCGTTGAAATATTTTTCCGTACAATACTGCTAAAGAAGACAATGAAATATATATTGTTAATATACAAAATAAACAGAGCGCATAATACGACATTTTATTTAATCGTGTTATATTGCGATAAATGTCATGTAATAATTATTCCATAATTATTATCAGCGGCATTCTGTTTGCTTGTACATCGACTCTATAAATAGCAATAATCGAAAATCAGGCGCAACGTTAATAATTTAACCGACGAACGGCCTGTCCGAGTCGGATAAATTGTGGAAGATATTTAGCGAATCTCGATGTGTTCTCTGGGCTTTTCATCTCGATCGGACATCCCGTACATGCCCGAACGTCGAACATTTTCCGATAATTAGGATCGTGGGAATTTATATACCTAACATCTCCAGTCGTATAATTCAGGAGCTGAGTAATTATTTCCGCAATCTCTCTCTCTCTCTCTCTTTCTTATTTTGCTAAAGATAAAAACGGTTACAGATTACAGATATAAATCGTAGAAGAAAAATTGTAGCTTTTCCGTTTTTCCGCTTAAAAAATTGCGAGATAAAAAACTCCGCCGTCTCGCTATATCTCCGTCGTTTAGCCGCGCTATGATATTTTATTGGCATATTTGATTCTGCTTGTCTAAAATATATGCTCTGCATTACTCTCACGGCGGAGGATCACGAAGGACCGTAAATTGAATAGAGCATAGGCGGAGTACGCGTCTCCGTTCGCTTTTGCATAATATATGTAAATGCAGCATTATCCTTGCCCTTTCAGCGAAACTCGCGACACCCGTAATCTCGGGAGATGCAGCACCCGCCGCGTCTTATAAAATCCAACGCGATAGCGACTTACGCCCGGCATCCGTGATAACGTATATATACCCGCGGCCCGCAATGAAAATCGCGCGAACGCGAGCAAGCGCAAGCGTGTGCGTGTGTGTCGCATACCAGAGTTCTCCATTGCAGCTTTTCAGCCGCATAGTTTAGCGAGCTACCGGTATATGGCGCGGCATTATAAACCCAAAACTCTTTTAAGATGTCCTATTTACGTTCCACGAGGAAATCTTGTAACGCAATCTCTTCCCCCTGGTTATAATAGAATTCAACGGAATGACGTTATAACCCAATTTTGGCCTTGCACGAAGAAACTTTGATCGCGTTGGGAAACTTCATTTATGGAGGGACAATATTATCCCGGCTGACCGCGAGGCTTTTATAAAACAAAATTCTCTCGTTATCACAACAATATTGTCACGGCCATTAAACCGTCATCGCGTCTACTAGAAAATCATGTCAACGTGTCCGACATATACACGAGCCCGTATATCAGGTCACGTCCGCCCAACACATCTCCATCAGAGAAACAACGCAGTCACACGTAGCCCGTTATATATCCCCGGTCTAAATGTTTCTATGAGAGCGCCATCATAGCTTCCCTATCATTTATTGGCTACAGATATATGTGCAGGTCATTCGAGAGAAACGTGTTCCAGGTCGTCATTTATTGGCTACAGACATTCGTGTACATATCATTCGAGAGGATCGTGTTCCACCCCAAAAAAATCACCAATTTTTAGCATGTCGCTTAAAAGAAATGGATTTATTCGTAACAATGGATCTGACTCATTCAGTGTACACACAATTTCGAGTTGCGTACTTATGGCACTTACAATTAATCGTATACGATGTCGCTTAATCGTAAATACTGCGTTTGATTGTCGAGGATATTTATCACCGCATCATTATCAGTGATTAACAGCGATATCATATTCAACGACTATCATGTTTCGGCATTATAGCCGCGTATATATATTTTTAGTCGTATCGCACATAAAATTGATAAAAAGATTTCAGCTTTATGTTCGCGTTGCACATTTGTCAGACTGCCGTTTTAAATATAACTCGCCGCTGATTTATATCAGCGTCGTAAACCGTGTCCCGAGATTGCGCGGCGCCAAACAGATCCGTCAGGATTTGCCGGGACTTTTCCTCTTGTGTTCGCAGCCCCGGAGCTACTCGAAGTTCAACATCCACTGCATGGAGCATCCGGTGAGCTGCGTGACGGCCGCCGCCGGGCCGGCTGCCAGGCTGCGCCAGAACAGCGTGTTCGTGGGCTCGAGCACGTCGCTGCTGCCGGCCAGCCAAGAGACGCCCAGGCGAACCAAGAGCGCGTTCGATCTGCAGTCGCTGGTGCACGCGGAGGGCGCCGGGTCGCAGAACGATGAGGAGCGCGACGGTGACACGCTGAGGACTCTCAGGTCCATCGGCGAGTCGTCGCGGCTGCTGCAGCAACGGGAGCGCCGGCCCAGTATCTATCAGTTCGACCGTATGGACGTCCTGGCGAGGCCGACGCTGCAGCGGGAGCGCGGCATGAGTATCTGTCACTTCGACAGGACGGACGTCCTGGCCAGGCCGCTGCAGAGGGACCGCGGCATGAGTATCTGTCACTTCGACAGGACGGACGTCCTGGCCAGGCCGCTGCAGAGGGACCGCGGCATGAGCATCTGCCACTTCGACCGGATGGACGTCCTGGCGAGACCGTCGTTGCAGCGCGACCGCGGCATGAGTATCTCCCCCTTCGACCGGACGGACGTCCTGGCGAGACCGGCGTTGCAGCGCGATCGCGGCATGAGTATCTGTCACTTCGACAGAATGGACGTGCTGGCGAGGCCCACGTTTCCGCCCGGCAAGTCCCTGCTGCGGGAGAGACGCGTCAGCGTGTGCAACTTCCTGGAGAGGGACGAGGAGTCGCCGGGCAGCAGGAGTTCTCTGCAAACGGACAGGCGGTTGAGCGTCAGTAACGTCGACAGAATCGAGACTCTCGGAAAATCGTCGTCGCGCCGAGACCTACGCGCCAGCGCCAATAACGTGGACACCCGGCAGGACGTAACGTTGGTGAAATGCATCACGATCAGAGAGAGAAACAACTCCGTGCATCACATCGATCGTCCATCCTGCAGCAAAACGTCCGACGTCGTGCTCGGATACAAAGCGACGTGCGTTTAATCGGCCGCTTCTTCCGGAGGCTGAAGAGAACGCGCGAAGACGACGACGACGTTGATTTCGTGATCGATGGTCCAGTTGGTCTGCCTTGGACGAAATACGGCTGTGAAATCCTTTCGTAATCGCTTTTGCTTCGATGCCAGCACATCCTTTATCGCTTATATTTCTTGTATTCTTTTATGGATTCTCCTGAAAAAAAAAATCACAGCCCTGAGCACCTTATCGAATGGCCCTTATCGAACCGTCGATTCCGACTGCGAATACTAATCGCTGCATTTCGAACGTTATGCGGTTTCGAAATGACGACTCGCCCTCATCTCTCTCTTTGCGCCATAAACGTCGCTTCGATCTCGCTCGCTCGCTTCGCACACAGATGGAGAACGGTCTAGTTCTCAGTCAGAAAAATATTTCGCACCCATTTCCTGCACATGCGAAATTACGTGCGCGTCGGGTCTTTCCAGGTACTCTCTAGAAATTAAAGGCGTGTCGCGTGGCCATGCAAACAGGAGGGCGGACGTTGAGGATCGTTTTTCAGTTACTCTTTTTCTTTTGTTATTTTTTCTTCCTCTTTTGCCGCGGGCTAAATGTAATAACGAAATTACCTACCGCGCCCTTGATTCGGTCGGCCTCATGAATGATACATGACGGGCATTTCGACGAATTCGCCCAGGGAAATTACGTTCGTTGAATTTCCCTTCGTTACTCGACGATTCGTTAATGATATATTCGAGAGTTTCGCTAGCCGAACAATGAAACCGTAGAACGCAACTGATATATTGCGAACACAGTCGCGTCAGTAAACCGAATAAATACGGCGGGAGAGCCGCGATTGCGAGCATTGGTAAATGGTTTCATTGATGCGTTTATTCTGGCGGCCCGGAATTTTTAATTAACATGCTTGATCGCGGGGCGATCGAGGTCTGACGAGCGGGCGGCATATAATCAGTCCTTACGGAAAAGGAATCGATCGACCAACTGCATTCACTCCTATCCAATTTTGGTCTTTCTCTCTATCTCTCTCTCTTTCTGTCTTTTACTAACATAGCCATAATTATAGACAGAGACTTTTTCTCCTCTTTCTCCTTTTCCTCTCGGACTGCGATCCGTTGTAGGGAGCGAATCGTAGAAATGAGGTCTCGCGTAGCATCTCTTCTTCTTGTAGACGTACGGGCTCTCGCAAATTGTCTGCACACACAAGGCAGCGTAAATCATTTAATTAAACGCAACGGCACGTTCATCAAGCGCGTTCGATCGTTCGATCTGTAGAACCTGTCAACGCCATCAGCATAAGGAAAAGAACGGCACATGCTCTCAGGGATTATTATTTAAAATCTTCACTCGTGAAAAACAGTCTCTGTCGCTCTAATATAGTCCATCGAATACGCATTTATTTTTTGCATTTCAATTAAACGTTACAGAGCCTATTAATTTAGCTAATGTTGAACGGATTGATATCGAATGTATCGGTCGGATCGTTAATTGAGCTTTGTGGTCGACCAATGTACGAAACACGATACGTATAGTAAGCGCAAAAACGACCGTACGTTTACATTTAACGATCGTAACGGTCATTAAAATTTCATTATCGCATAATGGGTTTGATTGCGCTTCTAGTTTTGGCGAGCACGTCATAATTCTACGCGATTAATGCTGTCGTAAAGTACAAAAGCGTTCAAAGCATATACTATTCTAAAGTCACAGACAGAAACTATAATAATATTCGCCGTCATATCCACGAATATATCCGTAACGATATAATGAAATAATCACCTATTTTGAATAATTAATAGATTTACATGGTACATTATACATACATATACGGGAACTAAATGTCAGATATTTTCGGAGAGCCTACATATTTTTATCTGTTGGGATAAGACAAGCAGTTACTATTCAGATTATTCTTAGTACCTAGTTCCTTCGACATTGGAAGGTGATGTGATGTGGTGATGTATGAAGCGCGACTTACTGGGTCCGGTGCTAGAGAGCTCTTAGCGAGATTCGTAGATTGTACACGTGTTTGTAGAGCACGAAATTCAAGAGATGATCTCATTGAGCTGTCGGTACATTATCGGCTTTTAATTTGAAAGTTTACGCTATATCTTTACAGCGTATATAATTAAAAGCAAGAACTGAAAAACAGAGATGTTAACTGGATAACTCTCAATGCGAACATCTCTCAATTTATTAAAGACCCCTGTCTGCTGTTTGATGCTTTAATTAAATGTGCAACGAAAGTCAGCGTGCAAAAAGCGAGAAATCAACACAGTTTTAATCCTATGCAGCGGAAAGTGGCCTTCAATAAAACAAGATATTTTACCGTGAAATTTTCTCGCGCGCGTTTTTCCCTTCTGACTTAATTGTATTACTATATGTAATTAAAGCGCTCGGCTCAATAATACATATTAATCTACGCAAAAAACGTACCTCGTCTACAGTAGTCAATACATTATTGTTCCAAACTATCATGACTGTTAAATAACATAAACCTAACATGTGATCTTCTTTCTTTCATGTAAAATAAAATTCTATTTCTCGCGATCAGAATCCCTGTTATCTCTATTATGGAAATTGTAAACTTTATAGAAGTATTAAATGCAGTTATAGCTCGTGATCCCTCAGATCAAAATTCATTAACAAGGGGACCTTCTCTTAATTAGCCGAGAATATCGTAGAGTAATTATATATATACGTATGTAGACACATTCAGACCAAATGTAAGCTTTAAATTTTAAGACTATAAAATATTAAGTAATAGTAAAGACTATTACGCGTTAACTTTCATGGACTCAAACGTTCGTACTTTCGACGATTCAGACTGTTTCAATCAAAAAAATTCTAGAATTTTAAAAAGTACGCGTATTTTTTCATGGATGTCCGATAAATATTTGTGACACGGCATTTATGTATGTACACCTCTCTTTTTTTTGCATAAGAACGAAGCGTTGAAAATAACGCGTTGCATATATTTTGTTGTGTGTGAATACTCGTTCAATCCCATATTTATTTAAAAAATATATAGAAATTGCCAAATGATTTATAGTAATGAAAGTATTGTTGAGAAAAGTGTATTTACTCCGGAAAATTCTTGCAGTTTTTTGTAAATCTTTACGAAAACATCGGAACATTTTTATAACAGATTTTTTGTTATATTTATTTTTGCGAAGAATTTGAAGTGTTTGAAGAGAAGTACAATATCAAAGAACTATATATGAGTAAGAATAATAATGTTAGACTTATGGGATATGATTTAAAAATTTTAAAAGTATGATGTATGGTTAAAAAAATTGGATCACTATAAACAATTTGCGAAGTGGACAAATTGTTTAGATAAGGAGCGTTTATTAAACGAGTTAATGCTAATAAATTGTATACCTTATTATAACATATATATTTAATTATTTATATTTTAAGGAGTTTGTTATTTATATAATTATATAAAACTCCGATTAATCAACTGACGTTAACCGACTTTGATTTCTTAATAATTTATCATTGTGTGCGTTGGTTCGAGTAATTTTTTTAGTCGTTATAACCATGTGTAGAAGATAATTTTGTGAACATGTTAGCGAATGACTTTTTTACAATAAATATTATTTGAAATGATATTTGAATAAATGCTTTTATTTATATAGAGAATGTTTATTTAATAAAAGCTCATAAAAGTTTCTCGTGTGTCGTTATTATGACGATATTTGAACGTCAATCGCCCTAGTAAATTAATTCCATATGTTATCCTATCTCTATTGTTGTTTTTAAGAGGAACGAAACGACACACCAGAAAAATGAGCCCGTTCTTTCGCGAACTCGAGAGAAGATTGCCCAACACATGCGCTACCGCGGCTACGACAAAGTGCAATAGCGGCGAGCGAAATGCACGGGGCTTCGCGAAATCAGTGGCTCTTTCGCTAACCGGAAATTTTCGTAAAAGCCTTCTATTTCAGAGTATCCTGAGCCGTATTGCACTTTTTATTGTACGATGATTATCGCACGTGATGAGACTCGTTATCCTTGAACCTCTCCATTTTTAAAGGGACACGTCCCAAGTAAGTATCTTCCGCTCCAGGAGCCTTCTCATCCAACTCCTTAAAATTTAAAATTCAAGAACTCAGGGATATTCTTGCTTCCACTACATTTTACAGTTCCACTCGTATTTAATAGGTTTTATAGTTTTCTGTAATTTATTTAGTTTTTATAATTTATATATTTTTATCAAGTAACTGCAGGCTATTTATTTCAAACTGTTATTTCTTTGTTATTTGTCTCCTTTCATATTTTAATCTATATATAATGCAAGTTGTTTGTCATCTCTCTGTCAGCTGTTTCTCCATAATATACTTACCATGATATTTTCGTATTGATCGGACGTCAACGCATTGGATTACCTTTATAATCACGCTAAACTGCTTGAGCGCGAAGGAAACAAGCATCTCAAACTGTTTAATATGATCAATATTATCGATTATATATATATTTCTTGTTTAGTATGACAAATTAAAGATATGAAAAAACACCGATGTTCTATGCGTAGTTTAGAGATATAGTTTAGATATATATATATATATATATATATATATATATAAGTATATACAAATATAGGCTGTAAGAGTATTGACTATTAAAACCGGACTTCTCTCTCTTAAACATAAGGTTGTCAGGAGTGCGAGGGGATATTTCTCCTGGAGGGGTAGGAAATTGAGAGAAGCCAAGAGCGTCGTATAGTGTCCTTTTATGAATAAATATATTTCACACAAAGGACTGTTAACAGTCGAAACACACTTGGACGCAATCAAGTGATCGATCGCGAAAAACGAGCATCAGATACCAATATGCTTTGATCGAATAAAAGTCTCGGAATAAAAGTCTCGGAAAGTCCATTGTATTACGAGCGTGGAAAATCGAACGAACAGCGACACGGACCACAGACTACCGTTACGTAGAATTTGATCAAAGCATTGGTATTTGCTCGTCTTTCGCGAACCGATCACTTGATTGCGTCCAAGTGTGTTTCGGGTGTTAACAGTCCTTTGCAATATATTTATACAGAAAAGAAATATATTTATTCGTGAAAGGACACTATATAACGCTCTTGGCTTCTCTTAATTTCCTACCCTTCCAGGAATATCCCCAACACTCTCCATTAGATCGTCTTACTGATAAGAAGTCTATATCGTTTTAATGTTAAGAAACGTCTCGACTGCTTCATTCTTAAGTGGGTATTCTGGTTTGAAAGGTCGTATTTTGTAGGGAAAAGGAATTTTTTGTAGGGCAACGAAAAAAGCGAATAACGTTAAACTTTTATATGTTCTTTTATATCGATATATATATATCGGTCATATATATGTTTATGCAAACATTAAAATTATATAAATATTAAAGATGCATTTATTACATTTTGCCAAGTTTTGTTTCATTTATTTATTTTTTACTGTTAGTACTTAGTTTTATCTGTTACATCATAAAGATTCATATATTTCTGTTTTTATTACTACTATATCTAAAGTTTTCTCATTATAATAATGACGCATACATTTCTAGAGTCACTTTTTCTGAAAATCTCATTTATTTATCTCAGGAAATTTTATAAATATTTCACATTCCGCGTTTAGCAAGATGACGCAGGCTGATAATAACCGCCGTGTGGTTATTATTAGTTAACATTTTCGCAGAAATTCCTTCTTATCGAACGAGCGCTTAAAAATTTATAATTTAAGTAATAGCTGACAAAATCTTTGCATATTTAAAAAGTGCAGTAGCTTCCATTCCCTATTTTGTCTCATATTCTAAAATTGCTTAATTAAATTTTTGTATAAATTATTTTTATTTGTCTGAAAAATATTATTAATAAAAAATTATATCCCGTTTTCACGGAAGAAGCATTATTTTGTATATAGCATTATTAATTTTTTGGCAGTCACTGTGTGAAGCTATTTTAGATTTTTAACGAATGGGTCAATCATGGGACTTCCATGTGCCTCAAATCGCACGTGACTCAGGAAGGATCGAGGGATCGCGTGGGCTTAACATCCTGAGCCAGCATTGGCACGTTCCACTTAAGATTGTTGCTTTTGCTCATCGGACTTGGACGAACCTGAAACTAGGGCAACTATTTCGCCATCGTGGTTTGCCTCTCCAGTCAGAGGGAGTGAGGGAATAAAACGAAGTACCTAGGCGAAGGCAGGTGAACTCGGAAGATTTTGAGATGAGGGGCTCATGGAGAAATGCGGCAACAGTCCGCTGGCAGCTATCAAAAGTTTCATGGAAACATTTGCGACCAAGACACAAAACTGCGACTGCAAAGAAGGTGTCCGAGAAGATTCCACTTCCTGGAAGGTAAGTCAGCGTTTTTGCTAAACGTGGTGCATTTTATTAACTTTGAAAACTTTCGACAGAACTAGTAGAAAGAACAGAAACTAGAAAATACGTAAACTTCTCAGTTTTTTCTTAGTTGTATTACGATTGATTGCTGTCAGCATATAAAATAAAAATATCTATTTCTAATATTATTTCATAGCTGTTTTAGTATAGATGCAGCATAATTAAAATTTGGAAAATTATTTTTTTTCTTGGAATTATTATTCTTTCATTTCCAAGGATCTTTTGACCCCCAATTATTTTTATAATACGCAAGTGCAGATATCAAGTTTTTGCTGTTACAACAGATAATATGCAGTTATGTAATATCTTGTGTAGCAGCTACTCGTGATTTACATGTAAAATAAATTTTATTCATATACCTCTACATGCAATCTTGTAATTTGAATAATTCGATGCAGTCAAAGGACAATGAAACTGAAATAAGCATAACGAGAGGCTCGTAAAATTTGTGTCGCCGTAAATAAATGTTACACCGTAAAATGGGCTCCGTTTATTAATCCGAAGTCCTCCGGGCTGTATTACGCAATTAGACGAGTTAGCGGGGATGGCAGAGGTATACAATTCTAAGGCTCTGTTTTTGACAATGAAATAGATATGATTTATGAAGGTCGAGCATTACGACGACGCGGACGCGGCGGTGACAGTGACGATGAAGTGCCCTCCTTTTAAAGATTATTGAGGATGATTCGATTCAAGGACACGACGTTCCACCTTGACATCATTTCACATCCGATAGTACGAGGGTTAAATATATTGCTTCCGATATGTTATGTGTAATATCGTGAGATATTTCACAGACCGACAAAACCATACAATTGTTTGCTATATTTGTCTCAGTTTTATCTTTTATATTTCTCTGAGATTCTTTAAAATTTATTCTTCAAATGCATCTTCCGTACTTTCGCCGAATTTCCGGTCAGGTATCGCTTGCAACCCAGACTGTTGCATTTTTCTATTTTTCGCGTCTTCCGGCACATTGGTGTACGTCTTTTGGTGAATTCCCACGTTTATTTTCACAGTCGCGAGACACCGGACATGTTCGGCCGAAAAACAGGAGGATGCCTGCCTCCGGAGGAGCTGAACGATATAAGGTGAACCGTGCGGAACAATGCTGACGAAAGGATTTCCACGAAAAAGAGAAAAAGACTGAGAAAAAACGGAGAAACACCTAACTCAAAGCCGGTGTTCTCAACGACGTCTTCGGGGATCCGTTTTGCTCTTTCTTACGATCGACGGTCTGTAAAAAGCCGACGGGATATCACGAAGATATGTGGCCGGTGGTTTTGCACACCGAGGGCATATCCCCGGGGTATACGATGTACGAAATATAACTACCCTCGGTAGGGTTTGCGACCTGAGGAGTCGCATATAGAACGTAAAAGTCCGTGATTAAATCCGCATGACATTTAAGACAGATGGAATAAGGAAAGCTGTGTGTGTGTGTGTGTGTGTGTGTGTGTAGCGTACTTACTTTCAACTTTTAAATATTAAAATCCATTATCCAAGTCAACGACTCTGTAAATGGTGCTTACGGTCTTCCGTGAGCGTTTGATCTCGGTATGCAAAATCTTTCCTAACGTTTCTAAAGAATTACCGGAAACGTGGCGTTCGCGGACTTTTCTTCATGTCAAATGTTCTGCTACAAACCCTAAATTTGTGTAATTGTGGTAAAATTTCTTATACCACTCCCATAGTGTGTAACGTGTGCAAGTACTTTTGACGTCATTCGGTGGTTGGTTTCCGCGGTACTCTAGCTTTAAGTGGAGCACTCTAACTATTTAAAGAAAGTGGCGTTGAAGCGAGATAGAAATTGGATGTAAAAATGTTGATTGGATGCGTAACATATATATATATATATATGAAATAATGGTTATATCTTACGATAACCATAAGAATTGATCATTATAAATCTAATCAATTTAATTTCTTCGTCCTTACAATAGCAGTATATAGTCAAAGCAGATTATAATCTCTGGTCTAAAGTCATCTACAACTTAATTAAGGAGTCTCTGCTGGAAGCCAGTGGGAGTGCCTGACGAAATCCGGACGCTAACGAGCTAACGTAACGACGTGACGATTAACTGAATTGCCGCACAGCGGAGCATAAATAATTAAGTAAATGACATATGTAAGTTTCGAATTCATCAGACTTATATTTGGACAATAATGACAAAATTCTTAGTATCATTTAGGTTTTTCTTTATAATGATCAATTCGTATGATTATCGAAAGATATAACCATTATTTCACTTCCATTCCATCGTTTCGCAGGCACGACTAAAGCTGCGATTAATATTTTATGATTATATAACATGGTTTTCTACAAGCATATCGTTTATATATTCCATCGACCGCTGTTCAATACGTTTATCGAAGAAGGCACGAGAATTTCTTTTGAAGCAGCAAAGGTGCTTTGATAGCCGTTCACATTCCGATGCGTTAAAAGTTATACGACCCGTGAAGTTTTCACTCGTTGCGTTCGCCGGATGACAATACTTTTTCTTCGCGAGTCGGAGGTAAAGGGAACGATCGAGAGCGCGGATGAACAGAATTATGCCACAATTTCTGAGTCGTGCGAAGACGAGATCCATCTTCCAAGGCTTGTTGGCACCTTTTATATCTTGTTAAAAGTTTATGGCCGAGATTGCGGAATATACCGCCATACTGCTGACACGTACTGCACGTGATATACGCCCCTCGGATTTATGGTCGCGTAATGGTTTTTTTTTTTTTTTTTTTTTAGAAAAAGCAGAAAATGACGTTGTACACTGACGAATATAACGTGCATTGTGCCGAAAAACATTTTAAAAGTCAACTCCTGTATATAAGTTTATCGCAAAACTAATAGAACGTATAAATTTCCATTGTGCTAAAAAACATTTTTCATGCAAGTTGTAAATTAGCTTTAGTTGATCGTTTACTTGGAGTAAAAGTCTTTTATTAAAAAAAAGGAAATTATTAAAACAAGCTTTAGAAAAAACCAAATCTCTTTTAGCTGACTTGAATAATTAGGCGGGGAGAGAGCGATGCGAAGAAATCGAGTTCTAAAGTTTACTCGACTTTTGTAAGTATTAGTGAAAGTCCCATCTCTCTTCTCCTCTCAACTGTGACGTTAAAGATAATCTTATTTCAGATAAAAAATAAATTTACGTCGAAAATAATTAGTCATTCGATAATAAATTTACGTATTTCCTATTTATACGTATAATAGCAATATATAATAACCGTTCTTAATTGTACAGAAGCACGTTGCTGCAAAATGTCAAAGTTTAAAATTCGCGGGAGAGAGTGCGTTAATTAATTTAAATGGATTAAATATTTTAACGTTTGCAACCCGATAATAATCGTTTTATCCGATCTACTTACTCATCTCGCTATAGCTTATTTTCAGCGTAAATGAATACTATTTGCCGATCGACTGACAACAGATACGTTCCCATGTAGCTTTTAACGGTATATTCGTTAAACGTTCGATCGCTCATGTTACTAATGCGCTGTGAGATCGAGTTAATGGGTTAACCGTGATTCACAGTCTCACCCGTCGGTCTGCCAACAGTGCTAGCTCTATTTTATACAACACTTTGATTACAAAATGTAATGCGAGATACAGAATCTGATATTAATTAAAAGAAGAATTTACAATAATATTATTGAACATACAATATCGCAAAATAATCGACAAGTTTTTCGCAATATTATTACTTTTATAAACTTTGAAATTCTGCATTTCCAACTTTTAAAACGTAATTTTAATGCTGTAAAAAAGATAAAAGTTTGTATTTATGCAAGTGAGAAATTATTCAAAGCTGCTCTTTGGAATACAGGAGCTTTCAGATTTTGTGCAACACGACATATAATTTTATTTTAATCGAACTAAAATTAATTATATCCTCATTTATTCTCTGACACGCATTTGCGTAATCACAGATCCTCCCTTCGACAAAGGGTAGCATTATAAGTGGTTTTGAAGGTCGTAGGTAAAAAGGCAGTCGATAAAAGAAGAGAAAATGGACCTTCGGAGTTGCGTAATACGAGAGGGGAAAAGAGATACCGTCGACTCACGGTCGGCGACATCTAATCTGGCGAAAACAAAGGGACAAGTACGCAGAATCCGAACGGCACAGAGAGGTTTCGTCGTCAATGATGCACGAAGCTCGTAATTTATCTCTAGTTACGGGAATTTGTTGAATGAACTTCCGACAAAATGTAACTGTTTCGTCTCCGACGACGACGAAAAGGAGAAATACGATTTAATGGGAATTAATTTGTCTTTTAATTACAAATTCTATCGTAGCCTTAAAGTAGTAGTGTTAAACTTCAGCAGTACTCGCGCCGTTGCAACATGCACACTGAGAATGCATTTTGCTCGACGAGGATCGGACGTTGACCGCAAAAATTTCACACTGCTGCGCTTTATAGAAAGAGATAGACAGAGTTTGGCAAATAATTTTCCTGCAGTTATACCCGACGAGTTACATTGTCCATCACCGGGACGTGTTTTCTCGTTACCATTTCCGGCGGCGGTTTAATTCCGGATAAAGAAAGCCAGAATCGGGAACTTTCGGATTACCGCCGGGATCACACTCTCTCGTTGCGCTCATTGTTCGGTACGTGGAAAATCTCTCCGTTTTCTCGTGTCAGCGAAGTTAAGTCTGGCGTTTTGCAACGTCATCAAATACGAAACGATGGATAATAACAGAAATCGCGATCCTTACAGGGTGTTATCGTTAGGGGTTACGTTAGGGGGATATTCAGAATTATAACTTTGCTGACTTTTACGGCTCGACATTTATAGAATAAAATCTTTTTCCTCGAAAAAAGATGAAGCCAAACAAGTGCCTAACAATAAAAGGGACTAAATAAAGGTTTCGATAAGGATGCAATGTAATCAATTGATTTTATCGATCATTCAATAATTGCTTCTTTTACTTTATTCGTTTAACGTACTCTTCTTTTTTGCATTTTTTTTTAATTCTTCCCCTCCCATCTCTTTGTCCCTTTTCTTCTCGTACATTTACGACACACGAATCCCAATTTAATTGCATTTGAAAGTTTTAGTAACTTTCACTAGATTAAGGATTGATGTTTTACGTGCTATATGTAGTATAATTTTGTTTTCTTGATTAAACAGTGTTAAGCTAGTCTCAGAAGTTATTTGTAAACAACATGTTATCATTGGGACAGAAAAAGCGTAAAAATCGCAATTTTTTCAGTTTCATCCCTCTATTTTGACATAAGCGACCCTTAATTACGTTTACATTGGCCATCAAAGCTCCAATAAGGTCTCCCCTTGTCTAAACCCGGGCAGTTAATACGCTTTTGCTTGGCTAGCTCTCAAAATAATCAGCAGGGAAACGTGTAAAGGACTAATAAGGATTCGTGGACCTAAAAGTTCCGTGAACCTTTATTGACGCAAGTTCGATCCTACATTCAGTAACTTTAACCACGAGAACGTTCAAAGCGGCATAATTTCTCTCGTTACCCGCGTCTAACAATAAGCCGACAAACCGAGAATATATTATACCCCGTTGACGTAGTTACGCGTCTTATCATACATGCCGGTTCCATTTGCGTGCACGATGCGCGTATGACGAGCGAACACGCAGATGCGACGCAACCTGCGGCTCGAGTGGCAATCGAATTTTCCAGCGGCTTCTACCCCTCCTTTGAAGACTGTATTTAGAGATTCTATTTGCGGATTAGAGCTATGAGCGGAGCACCAAGGCGCGATCTCCCTCAACTCGGGCGGACGCTACATCATATATAACTCGATTTATCCGTTAGCCAGTTCATCAATTCGAGATTTATCGCCTTTGTGTGGAGCATCTGTCTTTTTACGATGAGTATCCGGCGCCATATGAGAGAGTGCTATTCTTCCCTCACGTCGTACAATAATTCCAGCCCTCTCCCGGACTTAAGGTCCACTTTTCGACTAAGGCCTAATCGGCTTTCACAGTTTTAGAAACGACCCGACCATCAATCCTAGAAATATTACGTAATGACGCGCGAGTATAATTTTTCATCTTCGAAAACACTCTCGAGGGCGAACGCGTCAAGTCTTTCCCGCCCACTGCTCCGCTTTCCTCGAAGTGCCGTCTTCGCTAAGTACACCCGGGAAGAAGTGTTTACCCACTCCATCAGTGCCCCTCCTGCACTTATGCTTCTTTCCTTTTTCTTTTTTTCGTTTGAGGACCATTTTGGTGTCTATGACGCGAGTGGGGAACGCGAGCCGCGCTTCTACTCCTATTTCCAATCACGTAAGAACCCCGGGAAATGGTTCATCCCGGATCGCAATTCCCCGTCGGAATTTGGAACAGGTTACGAGCACGTATCTGCTCTCGATTACCTTCCCTTCACCTGCCCTCGTGAACCCGTGTATCGCGTTTTCGAGCTCGCTTCGCCACGGACGCCACGCGCTGGTCTCCTCCATCCTCGATCCGCGCGCGCTATTGTTCGCTAAGTGCTTAAGAACGGTTGCAGCTGTCGCCTCCCGACGACGGCGACGACCACAGACGTTGCGGACCTTTCGCGGAGATCGACGATGTCGCGGTAGAGCGTGTCCGAGCCGAGCCCCTTTTTTTCGGCAACGGGGATGTCTCCGCGAATGTCAGTTCCATTTATCAGTGGTCCCCTCGGTTGATCTCGTGTCACGCTCGACTCCAGATATTTCTTACGCATTGTCAGCCCGTAGTGATGGATGGCGATGTCTCGTGCGGGTCTCGCTCTTGGAGTCGATCATTATACGTTTTATGGAGCAGCACGTTCCCCCAGATCGCCCCCGATAGGGATGCACCTTATCTGTCGAGACTATACTGACGCTTTATGTGGGCGATTCGCGCGAACAAATGGCCGACGGTGGCGTTATGGATTTATAGCGGCGTGCTGTTTATGACGATTTCTTCTATGGCGTTTCAGTATAGGCGACATAGTTTATGGAGCGTGCAGCTTGCGCCCCGTGATATCGGACGACAATCTGTCTGCCGTTCGCGAGGGTCAGCGATCGATTGGGTATCGAATTCCCCTGGGACCGCGTTTAACTCGCTTTTGCCGTGATTTACGCATTGCGAGTCTCGATGCGGGAAGACTGCCGGATGATTTGATATTCCGCGAACGATATGATTGCGGACTAACCCCGGGTAACCCGTCGTTGGCTCCATGCCATACACGTCCTGGGAAACAAAACGACGGCGACGGCACGTGGAACCCAACGGAAGCGGCCAGTTGGAATGCGGTGCGGTGAACGTGATATGATATAACGTGGATTTGCATGTTATCACATTCGCTCGTAATGCTTGTGTGATCGAGAAAAGAGTTAGGCATTGTCACACATCCGCTCTCGAGATAATCTTCGACGGAAAAATTAAAACACTTTTATTACATAATTCAAACCCAAGCTATCGATTGGGTCTACTTAGAACTTGATCGGTTGAGCGGTTATTGAGATCTAATAACATCGAGTGCCCGCAACTCGTCGCGTCGCGTAAAAGAGTCACGGTATACGGTATCGCTTCGCGTATACTTGGCACGAGACACTGTCGTGTCTCAATTGATATCTCGCATTGAATAACATGATTAGCTGCACCAGATAAGCGAGTCGATGATAACGCTCATTGATAATGTGCACTTTAAATAAATCCAATTAGGATCGTGTACGAATTGATAAGAATGTGAGATAGGAAAGATAACGTTAAATAACGCAAATGTTTATTCAACTGCAGATTGCTGAAAATGCTTTCTACCGGATGTGCAAATTTAATTATTAATTAATCAATTTATTATCGTCAATTATTATTTTATAATTTTATAATAATGTATAATGTTAATAAATTATTACCATTTTTATATATTAATAATTAATTGAGTGTATATAAATCACGCGGTTATATTTCGTGATTTAATATCATTTAATTATCTAACGGAGAAAATGTAATTTTATCTTTAATATTCATACGTAAAGCTGCAAAAAGGTAGAGCTAAGCGATTTAATTTTCATCCGCATTTTTCATACGAAGAACATTGTCTGTTATTTTTCTAATTAAATCTTGTACGAGTGTGCGAGTGCAAGATATTATAGATCTTTGCGTTAAGACACTAATGCAGATGCATTTATTCATAGTTTATGCAAATGTATGACAAATGCGAATATAATACCGCGCTCGCGAATACGCGATGTATATTGTGGAAAACACTGGCGCAGAGGAGAGAAATTGTAGAAGTTTAGATAGTATAGGCAAGTTTGGGATTAATTTCTCTGACAGCAGTTTGCCTGCACTGCAATTATATATAGGTTGTTGCTGTACATATATATATATATATATATACATATATTTTTTTTTTTCTTTTATCTACGGATTTTTTACAAGTTCATTTTTTCTATCGTTATTTTTTTAATATCTTTCATTGCTGAGAGAGAGAGAGAGAGAGAGAGAGAGAGAGAGAGAGAGAGAGAGAGAGAGAGAGAAAGAGAGAGATACACGCTAAATTTTATATTTTGCTCGTGACAGATTTATGATAAATATAGCTACAAGGAAGGAAATCCAATAAATTTGTAAACATATTTTTCGCTGTCATAGCAGGATCTTCACAAATGTTGCACTCACGGATGTTACGTGATGTAAATTGATCGAGGTAGGAAAACGCGTGTCACGCTTAGTAATAGATGCTCGTTACCGACTAGCCATTTAAACTTGTTTCGTAATCCAATGATAAATACTGACAGAAAGAAATAAATTTTGGTCTTTTTATGCAAGGTCAGCATCAGCGAAGAGAATTTATTTCTTCTTGATCAGCACACTAGTATTTATTTTTTCTTATGCATTAAATTACATTAAATATCATTGTTATTCAACTTTAAAGCGAATATATATTGTCGAATTAAATCTCGAAATATACATAAATAATGTACAAGAAAATAATAAAAGTCTTGTCCCTACGATTTCAGTTTTAAATACATTATATTTTTAAATTTACTGGGGCGTAAATTTTTTGACTTTTTGGTTTTTTACTCAGAATTTTATTTGATAAAAGTGAACAGTTAAAGCTGTATATCGCACGTAATCTGGGATATGTCGGAGCGAGTGAGTTAAAATGAATGAAAGGATTAGACAAAAAAAAAACGAATCGCAAGAAGCAGAAATTTCTCTTGGCAAGATGATTCTGACGAGAAACCGCTGCCGACCTTGCGCTAGTTCGGTTGTAAGATATATAGGAGCAGGATCCGCAGAATGGTACACGTCGCTTTCTGCTATCTAATATCTAATCTAAGCTCTTAAGCTCCAACAGTTACGAATGACGATCGGCTTGCCCTGAAAAACCGTATGTAAATACGTATACGAATCTCACACACGTCACACAGTCTCGAGCAATGCGTGAATGCAATGTGCAATTCGTTGATGCATGCAGATGTGGTGCTATATTTGCGAAAGGACAGAAAAAAGATTAGTGTCATTGGTAAAATATATTTAAAAAAATTGAATGTACAAACTAATTATTTGTATTTTTGGTGCATAAATTAGTAAATAAAACAGATTGAAAGACACACGCGCGCTAATTCTATGTTAAATAAAAAATAGCGAAGCGTTAACAGCTCACGCACGGTCAATCGCCTCGATAATTTAAAGTAACTCGAAGGTAAGAATCAAACGCGTTTGATCATGACGTGCACATCTGGGAGCTCCGATGAAATCGTAATTGTTATCGCTGCTTCATTTTCGTCTGCACCAGTGAACGGCATGTAGACGCGACCCTGGACCACTTTGTAGTCTATAAATCTAGGAAGAACACTCTCGGTGGGCACTCCGCGAATCGACGACTGTGCATGATGTATACAAACGGGCCGGCCCGGCCACATACGTATGCGCATATCGAGGCAGTCTCAATCTAATCCGCCAGGTCGAGTCGTTAGCCTTGCCGACGAGTTGTCTGAATATCGGGTCAAGGTTACCAGACATTAATGGGCAAACGTTCGGCACCACGCTGGCTGATTCTTGATGGCGCGATGAAGATGACACTTCGTTCGAATGAGCGTCGCGACGTGTCGGCCCTTCTCTGTCAGCTGCAGTTGCAATTGAAGGTATAGTGGCCACTCGAGACTCCGCTTATAGATTCAAATTGTCGAGCGTCTATCGGAACTGCAAATGTCCAATGACAGATGCGAAACTGTTTTGCATAGTAATATATTGCGTATCGCGAGTGAGAGATAGCCGACACGAAATGCGTTTTAAATATTTTAAACACGCGATAAAACGTACATACATAATTTCTCGTTTTAATAATTTAAATGGTTCCGTACAAAGAACATTTGTCACAAAGAACATAATTTCAATACAATATCGTACAAATATGGGAATAATTAGCGTTATGGTTATTATAGGCAATAACGTCATTCACACTATACATACTATACTATGTACACAATCGGTTAACCTGGATTCGTAATCTCTCTTTGTACAATAAACGCAAACAAAATGGAAACACTCTGTGCAATTAGCGATGAACTCATTATGCGGGTACGCTTCTACGAGATAATTACAATTCCACGCATGTAAAACATAAATAAATACAATAAAGTTAAAAAGCAAGATTTTCCGCCTTAATTTCGTAAATTCATAGATTACAGTTTATGTTTGATCGTATGATTAATCGAATTATTATATATGATTAATCGTAATTACTGCATCGATAGACTCGGTTATTTAACTTTGATTTCCTAAGGCTAACCTTTTTAGATCACCGCATCGACTAAAACATGAATCGAACAAGAAAGCTTAATTAACTAGTCGGCATTCTCCACTATTGGAACGTCCTCGCAAAGCAATTTATCTTGCCCTTTAGATATAAGTTCCATATTGATCGTATAAACTGATGGGCCAGAAATAATGATAGATTTCACTTTCCTCCGTCTTACTACTCTGCAAAACTTTTTGCAACCAATTTTTCATAAAATTGAGATCTCTAAAATTGAGTTCAGATATTTCTTAAAATTCCTGATTTTCTGAAAAATTGTAGATTTAATACAATCGATAATTACTATAACCACTCTTGTTTGCTTCAACACAATCTTATTGAGAGACAGTGAGAACTTGGGCAATTTCTCAAATAGTTTCACTGCCAGTGGTTGCAATTAGGGCTGATTGTCACAGCGAGGAGGACAGGTAACCCGATTAATTTCCGAATAGCCGGCGGTCCATAATTACGAGGGGTGGATCCATAGAACCACCCTCTTGTATATCCGGCATAGATGCAGGAAATACCCAGTGTCCGTATTTAGCCGGCATCGCGTGGCTCCGATCTTGGTGTGGACCTTAAATACCTTTCATAACATTGTATGAGATTAATTAATCTGACATTAATTAAACTGTCTTTTCTTGTACAGGGACAAGATAACCCCTAAAGTATGTGACAAGCTAATTTAACATAAATGACATGAATTGTAATAACGTAAATTAATTCAAATAATCGATCTCGGTACCGAAAGCTCGTTGAAGCAGCGTTAGTTGTGAAAAATGCACGTAAACACTTGCATCAATCTTTGTTATTTTTCACGGAATTGTGACATTGTTTTTAATATACGTCTTAATTGTACTTTCCACGAAGTATCCATCGACTTATCAATTGTGTCAATTACGAGAGTGACGTTCTTATAGATATCACTTTGAAGATAGATAATGGCAATCATACGTTCAACTATACGTTAAAACAGGGAATAACGAAAACGCTTTATATAAGCTTGCTTGTAAGTGTAATAATATAAAATATTTCATATAAAAAATTAAATAATTATAGAATAAAAATTGTGCGCGTTTCTAAAACTCGAATAAAATATTATAGATTATGCAGGTGGCACCGTCAAAGCAAAATAAACTTGTTAAATAATCTGTCGTATTATTGCAAGTACATAATAACATATGTTATATGTATTATAATAAATGGGAATATTTATGATGATATATAAAATATCACAAGAATTGATTCGGAGGATTATGAGAAGGAATTTTGTTTCCTGTGTACTAAAGGAGAAGATTTTAAAAAAATATTAAAGAATATTTTTTAAATAAAAATATTAAAGATTTTGCAAAAGTATTTTTAGTAAGTAAAATTTTTTAGTGTCATTCACACAATGTTCATATAAAACCTGAAAAAGTTTGTTACACCAGTAAAAAGTTTATATGCTGCGTCTATATATTTTTTACATAAATCATTAAGCTGATTACTTAAAGACCGGCTTCGTATGTAGTATTCGTGATATCATAAAGTCTGACCGATAAGTTAACTTTATAATCGCACGGTTTATCCCACGAAGTCACGCTGATAAGCATGGCATGTAAGCGTGTTATTTAATATATCTTGTTTTCGTCATACACTATAGCAGATAAATAATTTCATAATCTAATAAAATTTTAAAATTTCAATATACCTATTTAAATAGAATGTGAATTGAAAACCTGAAGACTTTGCTAAAAATATTAAATTGTATAAGAACGCGAAGATGAAATATTATACCGTCTCTTTCTTATATCGAATTAAAGTTTCATAGAATAATATCAATAAAAAACAGCTCGATCGTCTGAATGCTCTCACGTGTCTTGGAAATAATGAAGTTACATCAAAGTATTTGTTATCTTTACGCACGCATCGTGCTCCACTTGAAGCGCTTCCGCTCGAATCAGCTTCCACTTATTACCTTCATTGAGAAAAGAGATTCCCCGAGCATTTTCCCGCAGAGGTCAGCAAGCCAAGGCCCCCGATGGCGGACTGTGAACACCGGTCGTCGTCGAAAAAGGGGCCTAATCAAAGTGAGCGGCCTATAAGAGCGAGCCTCAAACAGATGTCTGATTCAGTATAGTCGGCGTAAGGCGCGAGCTAGACACGATATTTCTCCGCGCGTCTCAGCCGACGGCTATCTACAATATTACGAGACTCGTACTCGTCTATGTGTACATTTGTTTATCGATATTACGAGCTATTGAGACAAAATTATCAGTTCCTAAAACAGTTTTTAGAGCGATATTCACGTGTCGAATAATTATCCCTAAAGTGCACGAGATAATAAAGGCCACGTAATCGAGGCCGTGACCGTTAGACACACTTCCCGAAGGATTGACGAGCGATCTCGTCACAGTCTATAACGACGGCTAACATTGGTTATTAGTATGCAAATTTAAGGATTGTGAAAGTGCTCATTCAATCCGAAGAGAACGGGAAGCATCAGAATAAAGATCGATGGAGTCAACATCTATAGAAAGATTGCCATAGACTCGAACTTGATCGGATTTGGCCACATTGTCGGAAGAACTTGTATACGTGTTACGTGTCCAGCAGAATCAAAGTTTTATTCCTCGTCAAGAGTTGCAAACAAGAACTCGTAGAACAACACTGCTATTATAACGTGTTAATTTACCAGTATGTAAATGAGATATTTTGCTAAGGCGCTCACACGCGAAGTCAAAAGAGAAATCGAGATTTTCCTCGTCGTTTGTCGGAATGTATTTAACCTAGCTATATATAGGTAGTATTAAGTTGGTAGCATTATCCCCCCTCCCCCACACACACATAAGTGTATAGATCTGATGATAGTTGCTGAAGGTGACGTCGCTTCCATCTTGTTTGATTATTCAAAAGGCTATATTACCTCCGGAAATACACAAACCAAGGCTATATATTAGCTGTAGTTGAAAGTGTAGTTGAAAGTCACAGAGCATTCCCGCGCAGGTTCTGTCTTAACGAATAACCATAATCGATAGCAAGAATATCGCGGTAGCGTGACCGGCGGTATCGCCTTAATTCGGCTTAGTCATCGTGACGGGAGGAATCAATTCGTTTATCCCTCGTTCGTGTCATTCGCGTTTCTTTGTTAAGTCCTCTCGTTACACGCGATACGATAAACGGTGCCGAGATTGCCGCGAGTGAGGATTGCTTCTATCCGGATGTTCCTCAAGTAGCGAGAGGCTGACGGGCCGGGGACGAGGCGAAGTTTCTGCGAAAGTGCTTTACGTCGTGAATTACGATCTGCAGACGGGAGTGCAATGTTCGCCGGGGAGATGAATGAGACTATCCGCGCGTGAAGTCGCGGGCTCCACGTGACTTTCATTCCCAGGCCGGGAGACCAGGGAAAGGAAGTTGAACTAGATCGTAAGTTTTCTCTTCTTTTTTCTATTTTCCCCGATACTCGTTCATTTTATAGTATTGCGTTCAGTTCTGGAATATATTCCTTTTCGTGCAGAAAGCTCCGAGGAAGATATTCATATGCGTATAAAACGTATAGTATTTGAAGAAAAAATTAGCGATTTTCATATTTTCTTGGCTTTTTGAAATCTTTTTATAATATAAAAGAATAAAGTACAAATAAAATCTTGTTTTGCTAAAAATACAACATATTTGCGAAAATTTAAAATTACTACACTGAGAAAAAAATGTCCTGCATTTTAGTAAATAAAGTCACAGTTGTATGCAAACTAATATTTACTAAAACGCAGAAAAATTGTTTCTCAGTGTATATTAAGTGTACAATAAATTAAGCTTCAAGAGAAATTCATGATTCTTATGGATAATTTGTAACCTCATTTGGTACATGTAAAATTTGGATAAATATTCATTCTATGTTAAAGAAGTTATAAACGCGAAACTACAATCGGTTCAAGCTCGGGTTCAAGCGTCATTGAATTTATCGAATAGTTTTAATAACGTAACAATTAAGACAATGTGCGCAATTATTATGTCATATAAAAAAGTTAATGATATACATTAAACGTAAAAAATTAGAATATATCGTAAGTTTATAACGCATTCGAATATGTAAGATGTTGGAGATTTGCGTCAAATAAATACAAGAAAAGTCTATCTTTCTGGTTATAACATTAATATTACATACATTATATATATTCTAGCTAGAAAACTCTTTGAAAGTCGATAACAATATCTTAACGTCTTTTTATGCTTTTCTCTGCAAAGCTGAAAAATGAAAATTGAAAATGTGATCAAACATTATAATAACCATTATAAAAGGTGTGGAAAAAAAGATTTTACATATAGAACATTCGATATAAATCAACTACAAAATATAAACCGAGAAATAGCAAATAACAGCACTGGATAAAACAATATTTTGTCTCTACTGTTTGAAATAATTATTTTTATTATAACTTGTATATCTAAATAACTACAGCAACTAAAAAAATGGAAGTTTCTTTAAAAACATTAGAAGAAGAAACAGACTTTCTTGAAGTTGATATACGTTCTTTTCATATAGTTCTGTTTCAAATTAAGATGCTGCTTCATACATAATCATAAGATATATGTAGCAAATTTTTTATTAGAAAAAAGAATTTTAGCTAGAAAATTATTGCTATTTATCTCAAAACAGGTTTGCATACATACGTAATGATCTCATAAGAACTAAATTTATTATGTTTAGAAGATATTGTTATGCTCTCTGAGAGAGGACAGGATTAAAGTCTCAAGAGTTTCTTGGCTTACATAATGTGGAGCGGAAACTGCAGTAGTGTTGCGGTGCCAAACGTGACCAGAACTTGTTGGTGATAGATGTATAGTGATCGAAACGCCCATCTCGCGACCGGAGGTACTGATTATCGGAGATATTTGAGAACTCCAGCTGTCACATTTCAATTGAATCAATATGGCTCTCGAATCGAGGTAACGTAATTTGAAACAAAATAAAAATTATGTGCTTGTCGAAACGAATTAGAAAATATACTTTTGCACTTTTTAAAATCGTTACAGCGAAGAAGGGCGCGCCATGATGGGCTACAATTCAAAGAGCGAGAGTCCATTAGACGTCGAGTATAATAATAATAACAACAATGCCAAGAATGAAAAGAACATTTTAAATGAGAAGGAAGCAACTGTGCAATATTCATCGAATTCGAAAGGAGTGCTTGCGCAGGTAAAATATATAATTACAATACATTAAAATAGATATATATATATAAAACTGTTTATATTTGAGATAATTTTCTTTAATGTTGCATCATTAAACCGAATCATTAAATCGCAATGCGTATACAGCAGTGGACTTTGTAAAATCCAAAAAAATTTTCAACGTATCGAAAACTACTGCAAAATATTATTGTGCGTAACAAATTCTTTCTTTTGTTTACTACCACTCGCATGTAAACTGGTAACTTTTTCGCAAAAAAAAATTTGCAACGCGGCTGCACTGCATGCGAGATCAACGTAGATATTTTGGATTAACGCCAGAACATTTTTCTGTTTAAAAATAGATAGAAAGGTACCAAACACGGTACACACTACCATTTTTCATCGCCCGTGCTTTCTTCTTATTGCGCGTTTTATCTTTTCGGAGAGAAAATGTAACGTACCTACGTGATGCATCACCTGCAACAATATACCTAAATATTATTTTAAAAAACTGCTAAATATAGAATTATATATATATACTAATATTCCATTAGCAAAACATAAAATTCTAAATTTCAAGAAAATAAAACGCAGTTACATTTACTATATGAAATATAAATTGTGTCTTGTGTGTCAGTGTGTCTGTAATACGGAAATTGCGTTTCGTTGTAACAAGTAAAATCGTTCTCTTTTCTCAGTAAGAGTAAAGACTCTGCTCATACACTTGCTTACATTTTTGTCCGTTTATTTGTTGCTTTTTGCAAGATATACATATCTTGCAAAAAAATATCTCGAGCAGCAAGAATTCTGCTGAAGCGTATTTTACCTTGGACGTCGTACGTGGCGCATAAATATCCCGCAGCAGTTTACGTCAGTGTCTATATGGAACAGCAGAAACGAGACAAATTCCACGTGACATAATAGCGATTTAAGTTTTATAGAGAGAGAGCAGCGAAGCGATTGTAAATCCTGGCTAGTTGTCAACCACAGATTTCTTATCCTCTTTTCGATTAGTTTGGACTTGCTCATGTGCGCGACAGTATATCCTATTTGGGAACTGTTCCAAAGTTCTTTCTCGCGACTTCAGTCTTTCTTTGCAATAGAACTCGGCAAAAGAGCCGAAGAGCATATGTACTTTGTAAACATTAATCTTTCACCGCAATATAAAACTTATACAATCAATCACTTACAATTAATAACTGACATTTTTTCATTTTTAATTATTTCGATTTACAGCTGTATTTAGTGATAATTTACTTTGAATCGTGGTCGTGCCCTTATTCGTTAATTTATTATTGTGTTGAATAAAATATTACAAAATAATAGCGTTGTAACAATTGCGGCAAATACACAATCAAATGACTAACGATTGAATTGTTTATCGATTGAAGTGTTTAGTAACAGGTGCAGTATTATTGGTGGCGACGGGAGGCGGCATACCTATTGGTTACAGCGCCGTTTTGTTGCCGCAATTATCCGAAGAAAATAATAGTACCTTGTATGTAACTCGCGAAACTGGCTCCTGGATAGGTAAGACCGCACGCTTAATAATTCTGTTTTTAATAAAAGGATATGAGTCAGAAAATATTTTAAAAATTCTTACAAAGTATAGGAAATTTTAATTTCAAATTCATAAATTTTTATAAATTTTTACCTTGTTTCTAAAAAGGTTCATACGTTCATATTTTACATTTTGTACATTTTGCAATTTTGATGCGTGAGATTAGAGAGATCTCCTCGCAGACCTTGCGAGTTCAAGAACCAACAAGCAGGTTCAAGGTTGATCCTTATCACGACCCTCGCGCAAATGAAGTGACCGTCGTCGATTATTGTAAACCGCATTCTGTAACTGACCTACATACTGTCTCATTGGATAATTGGATTTGTCTCTTTATCAATGAGTGTCAAGACCAAGTTCGTGTAGGAAGCCGTTTGAAGCCTACATATGTGGGCCTTGAATTAAAAGATCACACAAAAAACGTATGACCCTTCATACGTGTCATTTAAATCGATCTTTTTATAATTCGCAAATGGAGAACAACGGTCGCAGCATAAATTTTAACAGTTTTCTTTATATATTTTCATTTATCTCGCGTGCATATTGCACAAGAGAGCTTCGCAAAATACATTTACCATCCTAAATAGTGTACATGGCGAAAAACAACAGCGTCCGCACAAAATGCTATATCACTACTTTACGGCGTAAAAGTATATTTTATCACGTCATAAAATTTGCGATGCTCAGCGTTATACATTTTAAAGTTTGCAAATGGCGGACGTACGCTACTATAAAAGTCATGCATTTACGCAAAGACACATAAGAATTCGCGATATCGCTTTACGTTCATAAGAACCAATAAAATATCTTCGAAAAACAAAAACAATTTAAATAACCAATTAATTGAAGAATAATGTTTAATAATGAAACTATCTGTCTACATTCTATACATTATCACTTAATGTCGCGCGGAATTTTTAATTATTCTAAAATTGCAGATCGAGATACAGACATAAAATCCTTCTCTTTATTTTAATGTCTCTGTCCACAAGATCATGCATAAGGCGATCGAATGGGACTTAAAGGAGCTATTCTGCAAATATAAATCACGGACGTGTTGAAAATTTGTTGACATGAAATATAATTGCGAGATCAAATTGCGATCCGTGTGCCGTGTAGTGGATGGCTTTCGCACGAATAATTTTGCCATTACAGTTCAAAATTTATTTTGCCATCTATCACGAACGACAGTCGTCCCTGGACAGTTGTATGCATCTTTTATTATGTTCGTTTGATGATCGATGATTCCTAAAAGTCCCAAGAATCATTATTCAGTCATTTGAGGTGACGCCTCAGTATCCACACCACTCGGATATAAGCCGTCGCGTCAACAGATTAAAATATTTCGTCACAGTCGCATGTATTATTAATGTGTCGGTTCCACACGTGTCACGAAACAACATTTCTCGACGTCTGGAAATCGATTTTAATCGAAATTTAGTCATACGATACATTAAAGAAATATAATTGCAGCTTTGTAATAAAAATGATTTAAATCAATGGATTTGTAAATCTATTTTAAACGTTATTTCATACCAAAAGAGGAAAATTATGTGTAATGTAAAAATAATGAAACAAAATTAAAAAAACTCTATAAATATTAATACATTAAATTAATAATAAAATGAATCGTACGATAAATTATACGATAAATTTATTTTATTCGTGCTTCTACATCTACATATTCAGCAACTTTTTTCTCGAGTCGTGAATTCGCAGCTGTTTTGCGTTTTTCTGATTAAACTTGGATAACTGTAAAATTTTGTCTTTCTCTGACAAAGGTATTATGTGTAACGAATCCCTTTAATTTCATTAAAGCGGAAGCAATACGATAAAAAGACAAACTCAATGTACAGCGCGTTACTGTGTGATCTAATTGCATTCCTCATGATTGCATGGAGAATGTCGACAGCTTACAATGATTGAAGAAATGGAATTGCAATTTGCATTAATTAGCTAATGCTACGAGCATTAGCATTCCGCGACGACAATTTCGTTGATGTATCGAATACCGATAAGAGATTAATAACAAGATCATCGATACGATCGCGCTAGTCAAAGTTTTTACTTTATCGAGTAAAAGTTAAAAAATAGTTATCACTTTGGAGGTTTTCCGAGTGTATTATTCTTCTAATTATAAGATGTAAATTTTTACGATGCGGGCTAACTTTTCTCGTTCCCGGCAAGAACTCATATCTATACGCTGATGATCGTCTAAATTCAAGTATGCAGCAATATACTTATAATCTTATCCCCTTAATCGCTGAATAATAGCAAGAGTAATCCGACTCAATAGCTCTTTCCGCGACGTCGATAGAAATTTTCAGTACATTATTTCCTGCACGAGGCATATATACCGTGTAACGTATCGATAATCGCGTACGCGATGATAATAAGCGATTATGATCGTGTCATTGCGAGTTAAATTTTTAACATTTAAAACAGAAGCGTCCTACGCTCAGTCCAATGATAGGGTAGATATATACCTACATGTGATCGTAAATAGACCGTTAATTGTTCTATTACGTCCCGCGATGTATAACGTTTTAACAAAGCTCGTAAGAATTTTACAATCGGCCGCAGCTATGCTGTTAAATGCGTTCATCAACGCATAAATCTGCATTTACGCCGCGCTTAGACTCCGCTTAGACAATTTCATTAACTTTTTATGGCACACAAATTCCTAAACGGATGAGAAAATTGCATTAAATCCCTTATCTCCCTGCCTGTAACGCAGAAGAGTTAAGATTATTAAAGAGGATGTTAGGAGAAAGGATAAGATGGAATAATAATATTTCTTTATAGAAACACGTGGATCTCAATATAATTAAGTATTAAAGCGACGAATTATCTGTTTGCAGCCTCAGTTCACAGTTTGGCCACTCCTATCGGCGCGTTGTTATCAGGACCGCTTCTCGATGCGATTGGGCGACGAGGTTGCCTTCAATTATCGGTGATTCCCCTGTGCATAGGCTGGTTGATCATCGGTTTGTCGAGGAGCGTGACTTCTATTTTAGTAGGAAGAGTCATCTGCGGTTTATCTGTAGGATTCATGGCGGTGCCTGCGCAGGTGCAACCTCTATTTAAATTTTATGACTAATATTTGAATAATATGAAATTTATGGTAAAAGAATTTTCGATTGATTCCGAAGCTGGACGTAAATCAACGCGCGCGTTGCACCTTTTTATACAAAAAATTATATTGAAATTCGAGATTCAATTTGCACACGCTTTTATTTAATTTAGTCATTATTATCGTACATTTTCTATATTAAAATATTACTTGGCACACACGACAAGTTTTTAATAACATTTAACGCATCATTGACATTAATGCAATTATATTTCTGTTGATCGGTTCACTTTATTTCTGATCACGAATGAACTTTTACCATTTGATTCGCTGTGTTTGGCTTTTACTATTTATTTTATCGATCGGTTTTTCAACTTATTTCACTATTTAACTTTTGCTACTAGTGTAGTAACAAAAACTTGCGGTATTGTTAGAGCAATCGCTTTTTCTGTTTTCCACAAATAAACGCATTTAATTTATTAGACAAGTATAATGGAATTAATTAGAAATTCTTTCACTTGAAATTTCGTTCTGTGTTCAAATAATAAATTTAAATATAATTCTTTTACCTTTAATTAAATAATTACATTATTTATTTGTATGTTATTTGTTAAAATTTGATTAATAGAAAAGATAATGATTATTTCAAACTGTATATCGTAGTCTTTAAATTCGTTAGGTATTGGTAGGAGAAACGGCTTATCCAGGACTCCGCGGCTTCCTGGTAGTTGGCTCGTTCGCCTCGTACTGCGCCGGAATCCTGCTAGTTTATGCTCTCGGCGCTTCTTTTAATTGGGACATCGTGGCCTTCTACGCTATTATACTTCCTGCTATGGCCTTTATCGCTCTTTGTTTGATACCCGAGAGTCCCGCCTGGCTCATTAGACGAAAGAAAACAGGCAAGGCCAAGAAAGCTCTTTTGTGGCTCAGAGGTGGCGATGTTCAGCAGGTAGGTACTTAAAATTTTCTCATTTTAGTAATACAAGACAGTTTTATCAAGCTAAATTACGAAGCTAACGTAACAGTGTTTCAAATAATTAAAATAGTTTTAATTAATCAGATGATTACGGAGATAGAGCTCCTGGATGCAAGCATAAAAACCGATCTCGCTAGAAAACCTGTAAATAGCTCGTTTACGCAGAAGATCTCCTCGGCGATATCCACAATTCGCGATCCGGGCGTGTGGAAACCACTGATCATCATCAATGTATTCAACGCGCTTCAATTAAGCAGCGGAACATACATTATCGTCTTTTACGCCGTTGACATGGTGAAAGACATGGGTGAGAAAGAGTTTCATTATCATTCTTTGGCGAAACTTTAATTTCCATCTGCAAACTTTATAGTCAAAAATATCTAAACTATAGATAAGATAACAAAAGAGGCAGAGCGCAGAAATTTTTATCATGCCGTTTCTCGTAGGTGACGGTAACGTGGATAATTATTTGGCGGCTGTGGTGACGGCAGTTATCAGGTTTATTTTCTCCCTCGTCTCTTGTGTTTTGTTACTTAAAATGGGCAGACGTACCTTAGGCATCGTTTCGGCAGTTGGTACGTCTTTGGCCTCGTTGATTCTCGCAGGATATTTGATCGCCAGGAAGGGGGGATCTTCCGTGGACGTGAGTATTATGATCAATTTTACGTTTTTCAATATGTCTAATGTGTTAATAAACTTAACAATCTCAGGTCTACGTGCTGGCAGTATGCTTGTTGGTTTACGTCGGCGCAAACACCGTGGGTCTATTGACGCTTCCTGGGCTGATGACCGGCGAACTGATGCCTCTGAGAGCTCGTGGCATCGGTGGCGGATGCATCTTTTTCACATTTAATCTGCTTCTGTTCTTCATGACCAAATGCTTCCCATGGGTAAAACATCGCATTATAAGATTCAAAAGTTAATTTGTGCAGCACTCCTGTCATAACAAATTTAATTTAAAATATTTTATATATTTCTTAATTTATTAAAATAACTTTTATAATGATAAATATATTAAATATTTTAAAGATAAGTGGCCTAGTTGGCACAGCGGGAATCTTCACTATCTTCGGCATCTTCTCTCTTTTGGAAGGGATTTTCATTTACCTTGCTTTACCAGAAACGAAGGATCGTACGCTTCAGGAGATTGAAGAATACTTCCAAGTAAGAAAATTTAATTAAGAAATGGAACGGGCTTTTATATATTAATGGTGAGCAGTATGATGAATGTATAATTGTGTTTTCACAGCAAAGTAACTTCCTATGGGTAACCAGAACACAGACAAAGAGAAAGGGCACACACATGCCTGCGAAAGCTGAATCGAATTGTTTAATCCCTCTACCATCGGAGTATAAATAAGAACAAAACTTATATATTAAATGGATTTTAATATATAACTGCGATAATAATTAATATTAGACATAATAATTGTACATTTTTTATTATTTCAAGATAATTTTGTAAGAATATCGCATTGTTATGCGGAAATATGTGTGCTGACATATAAGTAAAAACTGTAGAACAATAATATATTTATATATTAGTTATTTGAGAGATTTTATTTATATTTTATAATTGATATTTGAATAAAACAGATTTTTTCTGATAAGAGAATTTTTGATTGATTTTATTGCAAATATTGGATAAATTAAATGCGTTTATTCAGGCAACAAAAAGCGGCAGATCAATATCGAAATAAGTAATGAAAACCTTCAGGCAGGATTTTATTCATTAATCAAGAGACACGACAGTGTCTCGCGTATTATTTTTCTGTGAATTTTTGAAAATAACGTTAAAGCTATAAGTAATTATAAAACAAAATAACGAAAATATTAAATTTATTACGCAAGATTATCGTGAAAAAATAATTTCTATTTTTGTAATAAAAACGGAGATAAATTAGTGATAAATATCGCGTAGGTAATTGTAGTTTACTCATTGTATCGGTAATGGTTTATGTTATTGTACGCTTCGTGTAATTTTTATTTAATTAGATATTTTGTAAACTATGTATATATATATTTAAGCAATTTTTATTATATATATTTTGTATTGTAATATATTTTATTATATTATATTTAATTATATATATACATTGTACATTTTATTATATTATATTTTATAATTTTATATTGTATTTTAGTAAAATATTAAATTATATTTTATATAAAATAATAAATAATTTAAAAATATATAACAGCAGAGAAAAATCGATTGTAATCAGCGGGAGTGGCGAAGAGCTTCTACGTATATTGACTTGTTTTTACCGAATTAAACTTTATTTGAACATTTTTAGATTTATTTTTGCAGATATGGTTTTGGGGACAAAGTTTACCATAATCTATCGTTATTTTTGCATGTGATACTTTGATCACACACGTTGACAGTGGAATAAAACTTTATTATCCTTTCGACTGTCTTTGTCCTTGTATATGTTACATATAGACATATTTATATCTATAATTACAATATTTTTTTATATTTCTTTGACGTATTCATTTTTTCGATATATCTCTTTTCGATATATTATTTATTTCTAACCGAGTCTAAACGTACAGTTGACAGGATTTATTAATTCTTTTTAACATTATATCTCGTAAAAATGAAAATGAAAATGCCTGACAAATTAATAAAACAAGAAAGAAGAACTATAATATTGTAAATTTTACATCTTTACTCTTTATAGTCTCCTTTCCATGAGTTCCTAGAATATATAACTGCGTCATATATTTGGCATAATCTCGATTATTGTGTATCGATCATCGTTTATCATGAATATTGTTTATCTGGGTTAAAAATATGTCCTCAAATTACACTGCATCTAGAATGATCACAAAAATGAATAATTGATTCACATAATATTACAAACTGCTAAAATTTTGCGGTAATGAACTGTGATTATAATATCATTTAAGCGTGAGGGTTGCGGAATTTCTCTCCGGCATATTTCGCGGCTGCGCCAAGCTCCTCCTCGATACGTAAGATTTGATTGTACTTGGCCAATCGTTCCGAGCGGCAGGGCGCGCCCGTCTTAATTTGGCCAGTCGACAGACCAACGACCAAGTCGGCGATAAACGTGTCCTCCGTCTCTCCAGAACGATGAGAGACCATGGTACCCCAGCCGTTACTCTTGGCGAGTTTATGAGCGTTAATAGATTCGGTCACGCTACCGATTTGATTGACTTTCAACAGTAGACAGTTGCAAGCTTTCTTCTCAATAGCCGTCTTAATTCTGTAAAATGACAAGCGTACAATAAACATAGTAGAATTTAGCTTAATTGCTTTACATAAGCAAGTTTAATTAAAAATGGCAATGGTGGATAAAGCTTTTATTTCTCATGTGTTACATTCATTACCTCTCTGGATTCGTGACGGTAAGATCGTCACCGACGATTTGAATGGGAGTAGCCGCGGTCAAAGCTGTCCAAGAATCCCAGCCATCCTGATCGAAGGGATCCTCTATCGATACGATCGGGAATTCTTTGACAAATTCCAAGTACAAGTTCTTCAGCGCTTCTGGCTCCAGATATGTGCTCGGATCAGATTTCTCATTCTTAAAGTCCAAGTCGTACTTCCCATTTTTGTGAAATTCGGAAGCGGCAACGTCCATGCCGATCTTGATCTTTCCGTCGTAACCAGCGGTCTACAAATTCAGAACAAAATTACTAATAGTTATCGTAAAGTAATAAATATATTTTCAGAGTCATAAATCTCTCAGTTTATACCTTAATAGCATTTATGATCAAGTTAAGAGCTTCTTTGTTTTCCAAGATGTTCGGTGCAAAGCCACCCTCGTCACCGACCGCCGTGGCGTCAAGGCCGAACTTCTTCTTGATACCTGCCTTCAAGTGGTGGTAAACTTCACTACCCATTTTCATTGCTTCTGTGAAATTGGATGCGCCAGTAGGCAAGATCATGAATTCTTGCATAGCCAGCTTGTTGCCAGCATGAGAACCACCATTAATAACATTGAATGCCGGTACTGGCAAGACGATATTGTTATTGCCAGCCAACTCAGCAATATATCTGTAATACAAAAATATATATATTTGTCTGTGTGTGTGTGTGTGTTTAGTTATTGTATATTTACGTATTTCTTATTTTTGCAAAAAAATATGTAAAAAGAACAATTTTCTTTAAGACAAGGAAAGATTATCTTGAAGCATAAAAGTATACGCTTTCCAGAATTTTTGGAAGAAAGTATATATTAAATTTTTAAAAAATTTTGCATAAAAGTGTTTTTATTACTTAAATTATTTAAAATTATTTTAAGATTGTGCACATAAAGTTTTGAAAAAATATATAATTTTTTTTAAAGTAAATATAAAAAATAACAACTCGTTGAAAAAAGTAAGTCCATTGTCCATTGTGCATGATAATTTCTTTATAATTTATAAAATAATTTCCTTTATGTGTAAAAATAATCATTTTTGTATCAAATCTATTTACTTGTATAAAGGTAAGCCCTTTTTCTGAGCCCCAGCTTTGCAAACTGCTAAAGAGACACCCAAAATTGCATTTGCTCCAAGTTTGGATTTATTCGGTGTGCCGTCCAGCTTCAGCATGAAGTTATCGATATCCGTTTGCTGTGTAACTTCCAAGTTAGCCTTGAGAATAAAAGCTCATTTGTCAATTGTTCTCACAACTGTCAAATATTACGTATTAAATATTCGGCATTTACATATATCGTACAGAGAACGATACCTTCAATAATTCAGGAGCAATGATGGAGTTTATATTTTCTATAGCTTTAAAAACGGACTTTCCATGATATTTCGATTTATCATTATCCCTCAGTTCTAAGGCTTCATGAACGCCGGTAGACGCACCGGACGGTACCGCTGCGCGGAAGAGTCCAAGCTCGGTGACAAGATCGACCTAGAAGAACGAATAATATTAGAAAAAGAATATTCAATATAAGATATCAGAGACATTTCTCCGAGATTCAATAATTTACCTCTACTGTGGGGTTTCCACGGGAGTCATAGATCTGACGGGCTTTGATGCTTTTAATAGGCATTTTGACGCAACTGCTTGTCGACGTAAAACGGCTTGCTGAGATTAGAGGACTGCAACAAACAGGCGCAAAAAAATCATAAGCAAAGAGTGTCACTTCTTTAAGAATAAAAATCGCCTGACATTTATTTAAAAAAAAAACCTTCTATTTCTCACGTCTGTGTGTTACAAAATAATCGTAATGTTGTAAGTTAATAACGCGCTTTCGCTAAAGAGGTAACTTTTTTTTTAATGTACGATTATCGGACGATTTCTTGAGATATTATGTGACGATTATTCGAAGTTACAAATTGCAACAAAGATGTAATAAATGCAGATAAATTAAATTCGCCATTACAATTAACAATTTTTGGGCAAAGAAAAAAAACTGTCAGACAAAAACGTTGCAGCATTGTGCGACATTTGCTGCACAGGAAATGACAGCAAGTTACCAAGTGTAACTTAGAAAACAATTATATAAAATTGTATCTTGCGGATATTTAAGGATTAACGCTCAATTGACGGTATAAGCGCTAACTATCGATAAATCGCGGCGGATGTCCGACTCATGTCGACCTTGTCAAGGTCATCGCAAAATCCGCTCGATATCTACAAAACCGATATCCAGCGCAAAACGTTCAGTTTTACGTTAAGAACAACGTTACACGTCGAAAGATCTCACTGTTAGCGAAATCATGACTGTTAACGACCTTATTGTGTTAACGAAGTTCCGATACGAGATGATGGAACCGGCACGTAGCACTAACATTTCCTCAAGGCGCGCGAGGAATGTCATGCACTTGGACGAATTTAACAGAAACGCGATTCAGATCCGCGAGTAAAGGCTGCAATTTATTTTGACACATATGCCAGACGTTAGGTCGAATATGCTCATTGCTCACCTAACTTGACACGCGCGACGGTCCGCACGGAACGTTTGACGAGAAATGAGGCTTGACCTAACCGACGACCTTTCAGTCGTGATGCAAGCCGAGAGCTATCGATTGCAAGATGTACGCAAGATGTTAGGTTAATAGAAGGGAAAAATAGGAGTTTATTTCTCCGCGATGGATGCTGAAATAATAATTCAAGGGCTAGATTTCTCTCGTCATTGCTCCTGGAGCACTTGGAAATTACATTTGCATCATCGTATTATGATTTTACAGAAGATTTGTTTCAGTTCCTGAACGTTCTATCATTGAACTTGACATGTTCATGAGCCAATGGTTGAACGGCTTTTGGATAGCGTTTCGAAACCGTTCGGTTGAATCTGCAGGTATGAACCAATCGTGTTCGACTACTGTTGACTACGGTATTCAAATGAATTTGAATAATAGAAACGCAATTCTTTTTCTCATTTATTTCTGTTATCTTTAGATTTCTTTTTCGCACTGTGTTACTTCCTGCATTCAACATGAAGTAAACGTGCACCTAAATGCTGGGAGGAAAAAGAGGACGGTTGCTTCCGGAAAACATCCATTTTGTTTGGAATATTCCATCGTCCATTCCACTATACCTTGGTTGGTAACACTGTACGCCCATCTTTGCCCATCGGTTTGAAGTTTGAAATACAATTTAGCCATACAGTTCGCGTAGGTCAAACGCACTTGTGTGTAAACATTTGCTCGGTAATCCACGAAACGCGGTCCGACTTGTCGGAAATTCCTCTCGAGAAACTCTGCGTAACCAGTGCTGATTGCTGTTTAAGAAATGAAAGAAATGTCGTCATCAGATCTCAAGAAACAATACAAGAAGCCGCCGATCAACTTCGGTAAGACAAAAAAGATTAAAGTCAGCCTTGCTGACGAGCAACGAAAGAGACGCAGGACACGCAGGACGCTTAATTTCGAGGAAAACCGAAAGGAGAGCTCGCCTTGCTCCACGGTGTCGCAGAACGGTGAGTCATCGTGATAACGCAATCGTTGTCTGTCCGCGCGACACGTACGTGTATCTCGAAAATTTATAAATTTTCCAATAACGCGTGTCTCACGTACTTGTTCGACATTTTATTTATTTTCTGTAGGCAGAGCGAATCTAATAATGGCTGTTTTTTATTTTAGATGATACTTCTCGCATGGGTCATGATCTTTTCTCTTTTTCTTTCCAACGTGAAAAGAAAAAGAAGAAAGATGAACCGTGCAAGAAGTTCAGCTAAAAAAAAAAAAAAAACAGGCCTAAAGAGCTTTTTCTGTTGTTTACATACGTTTGGAATTTTACTTCAGCTGCAATACAGAATGCGTGTGAAATCGTGGTACAAGCGATTAACGAGAATAAAGATTGTATTAAGATAAGTCGAAATTATAGAAAAATATTTTTTTTCGTACGAAATAATTTGTTTTTAAAATAAACGATTTTGAAAATTTGTCGAGTACACACGCATTTGACTACGTCTCAATAACGGAACTGTTCGTGTTTATTTTTGTGGACATCGGCAATTTCATGATTTATTTTCTGTTTGTTCGCGCAAAAACGCGCGTTTTAAATGTTTTATACATGTAATGTAAAATAATTTAAAACACATGCATGTATCGATAAAAATTACTCCATTGAATAAACAGTTTTTTCTTCATTCCGCTCAATGTTACAGATGATCCAAAAACAAAATTATTAAAGTGGAGAGTCGAGCGGAAAAGAAAAAAGGAGACGCAGGCATCAAAAAAGAAGCCTCCGTTCATAGTTGGGATTGTTCGGCATCATATTTATTCTCCAGTATCGTCGTCTGATGATAAGTCGACGGTAGGCGCCTCAGTCGCGCCTAAGGAAAAGAAGAAAACAGTTGCTCAAGTGCACACCAATTCCAACATTAAAAAAGGAATTACGAAAGCCACCGAAAAGCGACTGCTAGCTAGAGCAGCAAAAGATGAATTGAAACAAAAATCGCTTGCAACTTCGGTCTTCACAAAAAAATCTTCTGAAACAAAAACCTCTTCAAATGATAAAGTCGAATCTGATCACAATAGACGAGACTCATTTGCTCCATCTAATCATAAATTTAATCCGCCTGCCGGATTGCCTAAGATATTATTTGGAGAAGTAAAAATAGAAGACGGCCTCTCAAATGAAAATAATATTTTCATACGCGATAAATTAATGGAGACCACTGACCAAGAACCGTTTCGTTGCAATTCTAATTCTATAGAAGCGATTACGTTGAAAATGTCGTCAGATGAGCAGGAAACTTCAGATTCCTCGCGAGAAAAGCAAGCAAATTTGATGGTAGAGACAATATCAAATGGCAACAATGTTCATGAGACATTATTAACCGCAATAGAAAAAGAAAATTGTTCAAAAGATCTAACATCTTTTCCGAAATGTCCAAAAAATACTGAAGATAATATCAAAACAAATGAACAGGACAATTCTGATCTTTGCCAGGTTTCAGATCTGACTGATAAGCTTGCAATAAAAGGCGCTATAATGAAGAATCCCGACGTGCCAATGGAGAAGAAATATACTGTCGAATACTTTGAACGCGTGTGGAAGGAAGAAAAACATAGGCTTCAGAAACTTTGCGAGGAATGGACGGAAATTCAATCGCAGGACGGCATAAAGGAAGATATTCGATGTCAAATTAATCAAGCAGTAGGACAAACGACTATGTTAATTAAAGAGAAGTTTAAACAGTTTTATAGATTAATACTAGATTGCGAGAGAAAAGACGGTAACGTGTTGGTAACTTGTACGGACTTGCACGGATTTTGGGACACGATGTACATAGAAGTGAAGGATTGCGATTCGCGATTCGAAAAATTGGAGAAACTTCGTGCTAGATGTTGGCAAGAGGATCAGTCATCTTCTGCGATATCTACTAGATCTAAGGAAAATATAGTTACCAAAAAGAGAAGTGTACCGGTAAGGAAAAGCTCACTGCAATCAATAATTTCATCTGATAAAAAGAAGAAGATGGCAAAAATTCAAGTTAATAAGCAAAAGAGAAGTTTGCAGGAAATAACAAGTGTGAGTAACGATCAATGTATTACGCCTTGCATAACTAATAAAAAAGCTCTAAGTGTTTATAGAAGAAATTCTGATCTATCGCATAAAGAAAGATTTCTAGAAGTATCTAATAATGGTATGTATACATCGACGCCACTTGCCGTCAATAATGTTATGTCAAAAACTTCGAATCAACTTAGCACTCCACTTATAACAATGAAAGTAAGCCAACTGTACAACAAATTCACGATGTTGTTAAACGATACGACGCTGTATATAACTCCTGAACAAACCCCGAAGATGAGTCCAATAGGGAAATCGGAAAGGCTTGTAAGAAGTAAAAGTTTAAGAGCGGAATTGGCGTACGAAACTGATTCAAAAGATCATTTCACCACGATAAAATCAACCGACGAGAAATTGGAGCTCGACCAAAATTCTCAAGTTTCATCAAAGAAGATAAACAAATCTAATGAGCTACATTCAAACGAGCCTATTCACAACGAAGAAAAATCGAATTCTGGAACTAATTCCAGTTCCGCCCGAACAGTGATCGAAAAATCACCAAACAAAAAAAACAGCACTTTTATATTATCTCCGTATAGTACCGATTTACCTAAGACTCCGACAGAAAGCAAAAGTTCCGTTAAAGAATCTTCGTCAAAGAAGAGTTCGAAGATAAGATCATTCGGAAGAAGTGCAAGACATTCGATTGTGAATAAAATTATAAGCTCTTTTGGGGTTCCAGCTACTCTAAACAGTCTAAACCTTCCGTCTACATCTCGCAATGCATCGCTAAAGCATGATGTCAGGAATAGCAGCTCCAAGATGACACCGAGTACAGATCGAGTATCAAAGAAGCGCAATTCGAGTATAAAAGCTATGCATCCAAATTAAAATCGAAATGGTAAGTTTAATTTTATATAACGCTCACCTCTCGTTTTTTACTACTTAATATATATTAAAAATTTATTTTGTTCAGATAACCCCATGCACATCCACACATAAATAAGGAAAATCAATTAATTCTTACGATATCGACGAAGAGTATATAAAGGCTAATGAGAGAATATATATAATAAATACTGATAAAAGAATGTAATTCCAAAAACGTTCTATTTAAGTAAACATTCAAATTATGAGATTTTATAATATTATTATTCATATGTAAACATTTGAATTATGAGATGTTATATTATTATTCATACGTCATATTTTGGAAGTAGCAAAACGTTGTGTATGTTGTGCAGTTGTTTTAAATTAATGTATTAATCCTAGATCCTATTTGTATTAATATTTAAAAAATTAAAAAATTTTATTTAAGAAAGGAACTGTTATATATTTAATATTAAGCCTATTTTATATATATATATATATATATATATATATACCATGTTTATATAATACACTATAAATGTGTTAGGACACTGTCATAGAATATGATTCCGCATCGCTTACAATGTTATATGATGAGTTTTGTATAAATAAAAAAATAACGATATATATATATTAGAAATATCGAGATGAGATTACGTCGCGGAAAAATCCGTCGCGCAGGAGTAAAGGCAATCGTTTATTTAATCTTTTTCCGTGTTTATATATATAGATACAGTTCACACAAATATATACAGACGTACATTTACAACGGTTTGCATTGAAATGTGTGATCGCGCGCTGCGACCAATATACGTAAGCGAACACGTCGTTTCTGTCACGTTCAAGCGAGGCATTGGCCGCGTTGCGCAATAACATTGTATACAAATAAATTAGAAGACCTAAATTAATTTATATAAGTAAATTACTTAGGTACACGAATGTCACGATAGCTAGCGTATTGATTCGCCGTTTCCACCTCGCAAAACGACGACAATACTAGTCCAACAATAAAATATATTATATCGTGTGGTCCTGATCGTTCTCCGATTGACGTAGAATCAAATAGCTCGACGACCGAACACGCGGGTGTCGCATAAATATCAAGAAATGATTGTAATCTACGAATAAATATCACGTTAAATATGTGCATTATCTGCAAAATATCGTCTTTCTTTTCCCTTGCGACCGCGCGAGCGTGATATACGAACACTGGGGAGATTGTAAGTATTAATATAATGATACAACGAGCCGAACGTAACAGTACATTTCGGCAGTGCGCCAAATTACGGTGCACATTCGAGCTTTCTGGCATTTAGAGTAAATCGTCTGACTCGCGACTCGTTTCGTTTATGTTTCCTTTCTATCGGAGCGCGCGTCGCGATGGTCGCATAATTATAATAATATCATAGATACGCAATGAAAAATTATCCGTAATTGTAATCACGTCTGTGGAGCAGTTCTTTTACATAGATTGCAGCTTGAAAAATTTTCCAATTCTTCCTTTTGGTTCAAAAATAACGAACAACGGAATTGTATTCAACTTTATCGTGCCGCTAAATATAATGGAATATAATGGAAGACTGGGTGTCTTCGTGAGGCAATTCTGTTTAATAATCATTATAACTTCGCGGTATCTAACACACTTAGCTTGAGTGAATGTGTTGTTTCAAGCTTATCCGATAAAGTTTCCAGTTAAGTGGCTGTAGGAAACACACACATACGTACACATCGATAGAAAATAACGTAAGAATACAGATAAACGTACGTATTATATGCATACGTACACGAGGGTTATCGAAAAACGCGCAGTTGCCATTACTTTTCAGCCAGCTGATGTCACGTTAAAGTTTCCGAAGTCATTCATTCGTTCATAAAGATCGATTCATAAGCGAAAATATTCTTTAACGATACTCACAATACGATTCTTTCATGCTAGCTTACATATAGGAATGAGTTTACGATCTAAATTATAATTATATCTCGATAGAGGGATGCCGTTCGCAATGATGGCAATAAAAAATTATACCGGCGAATCGTTTGTGTGAGATATTGTCACCGTAGTATACATATCGATTGAACTGAAAAATTCTCATTATTAGTTCGCTTATTTATAATCTTACTTGTGATCATAATTATACTCTTTTATATCTTATTTCCATATCTATGACTATATATATATATATATATATATATATATATATATATATATATATATATATCGGTCGGTAGCTCGATGTGTTTCATAAAATTTGGTCAGACTCTTTTATTTATGTCTCTTAACATCACGATATGCTGCCCAGATTTGTACGATGTATAATTACTTTGTAATTGAGAATAACTCTGAGATAACTAACATCAATGTTTACTCGCTCGTTAGAACTTTAGATATAATCGTATCATAAAGTGCCCGAAACTGTTCGTATTTTGATAGGGTCCGTTATCCAGGTAACGTATTGTCTATTACTGTTATTATGTAACAAGTTTGTATAGTTACTTCGGCTTATTATAACGATAATGATTATCTGGGAATCGTGTCGATTTCCTTACCAAATTAATTGTAAATTCGATCAGGTCACCTCGATAACATTTCTTATGTCAAAACATGAAATATTAGAAGCTCAGAGTCTTAGATTTAGCGATACAGCATCAGCATCTGATACAGCGAGCCACATTTGAAATATGCAAAATCGCATTGATTAACATCTGACTCTGACAAGCGCGTGACATGATATTTCTGCAACTGTTTTCTTTGCCATAAGCTGTTCACTGAATCTTTGAGGATCCACAGTGCAACGAGGGAGAAGTAAAGTATATCTAAAACCATAAGGATGCACATTCTTTTCTCAGGATACTACATCGGTGCACCGTCGCGTCGTGCGCACAGTGGTGTTACTCTCAAACGAACTTATCCGCTCAACGAGCCTTCAATGCGGCGAGAAGCTAAGCTAAATAAGTCCTGGGATTAGTCTTCGAGACTCCCGCCGAGCCGTCTCCCTTGGTGGAGCACGACGACCATGCCTCTTCGGCCAGACTGCCGTATCTCTGCACACCCGGGAACGGGGGCCCGGAACTCTGCGGCGAGTAGTAACCACCTTGCAGCTGCTGATAGTAATTGCCGCCGGACTGCTGCTGCTGCTGCTGCTGCTGGTACTGCTGGTACTGGTCACCGGGCACCAGGACGTTGCCGTAGCCCGAGTACGAGCTGTACTGGGACGAGGAGTACGAGGAGGAGGAGTAACCGCGTTCGCTCAGACTGCGGTAAGGCCCCGAATGATGGGGCCTACCCTCCTGTCAGACCGGGGTGCTGACCGCGGCCGAGCTTATGTACTCGATGTCGCCGATGCTCTTCACCCGTCGATGCCGTTTACCGCCGCCGGTCGACATCGGCCGCGGCGGAAGCTGCGGCGGCGGCGGCGAGTTGCTGCGAACGCTGCTGCTCATGTATTGGCATTGACTGGCGAGACTTCCGGTGTCCGAGGACGATGACGGTGACGCCTTCTCGCTCCTAGGCCGGAGACCGAACGCCCTGCTCAGGGATCCCTGCGCAAAGATATGCTTCGATTAAAAGGACTGTGTGACTTGTAAAGTCTGCTTAGACGGTGAATCTCGACTTTCCGGAGAGATCGAAGCTACGAGCAAACGAGCGACCAGGAGATGCCTACATGTTAATAGATATCAATTTAGATAACATGAAAGAATGAATGACGTTCTAGAGACAATTTTTAAATTGCGTCCGAAAAATTATAAGATCTTTTATCAATATTTCTCACAATTTGAATTTTTGCGTCGAAGGGTTGAATGAAAAGAAACTATGGAGTGTAGAAATTTAGATAGTAGTTTGTCACGAACCTAGTAGGTTCATTCTTCCATACTGGAACAAATACTAATATTTCAGTCTGAGTATTATTGTTTAATCCATTTAACGTGAAACAACTTGCTATTATATTTGTAATGTTCGTGCACGAGTGAAATGACGCTATCTAAATTTCGTTATGACACTCGCAGTAATTTCTAGCGTGAGAAGATCAACGAATATGAGAGACAGAGATTCAGGATTCGCTGGGTAGCAGAGTGATTCTTGCAGAAATGATTAAAAGCAGTAGACGCAGATAGGATGCACGTGCTACGACAAAGAGGAGGGCGCCCGCCGCTTTTATTTCGTCATTTTGCAGCGGCAATCGGCGGGCCCGTCCTGATCGTCACTCACAATAATGATACGGTGTGTCAGCAGGATTGGTGGGAACGTGTTTAGAGGGGACACTACACGGATATAAAGTACATACTGGAATGAATATTAATGGCGCATACCTGTGAGCTCCTCCACGACAACTAGCAAAAGGACGAAATAAAAGGTCGATTAAGAATCCACACGCTGAATTTTCACATTGATATCGTCAGTTTATATTTACACAATTCGATTATGACGGGGCAACCGCGGTGCCCTCTTTGCAGTCATAAATAATGGCCCGCTATAAATACGTTACGTCTGCTACGTAATTCGAGTTGCATAATGCATAATTTTAATCGCTAGTCGCTATAAAGGTGTACCTGAAGACACGGGACACTCTGTTTACATACATGAGGAGAACACGTGTTTGGGGCTAACGTATGTATATTATATATATATATATATATATATATATATATATATATATACTCGTTATATACAGTGTTTACAGTGTGGCATAACGCGTACGTCGGTGTACCTTTGGCGCTGAGAATAGGGTATAATCGCGGGATTAGGGGATGCGCAATTTCGCGGCAGCTGCATTGAGTTGCATACTCGATAAATTCTTGAATATTTTGTTAGTTAATTGCTTCCCTTTCAGATATCCTCGATTTATTTATTGCGTTGCGGAATATAGAAGAACAGTCGTGACCTAATTTCTATGGCAGCGATAGATTAAATTGCGATTTAATTATTGAATCAATTATTAATCTGATAAATTTTCCATCAAAGATTTTGTAAAAAGTATAAAATGTTTCCGAAATGAAATTAAATATACAAACGTTTCCGTAACATCTTTCTTCGCTTTTCAATGTATGAATTAACAAGCTTAGATTTTAAATACTCATTTTTATGACGAAGAATGGACAAACTTAATTGTTCTCTCTTACGTATTATATATCCTTTTCTCAGCGTAGCAGATTGTCTGGCAATCTGATGACTATATAAAGACGAAAACAAGGTGTACAAGTAGATGATTAAATATAAGGAGGAGGTGTTTCCGCGATCTGTACCATTTTTCTATAATTATGGATAATACGGCTGCAAGGCTTAGGCTCGTATACTCCATCAGTCTTTTTCTCTTTTACCTTGCAAACGGTTTTCTGACACTGATTCAATGGATCGGTTGTTCGCACGTTCAAGTGTCTCGCGCTCGACAGACCGGGCACAACGATAATTACTCGATTATTCCAGAGTCTATTGTACAATCAGATCTTTTTGTTCGATTACTCCTTTGCTCGCATTTCAGGGTCTGTGCGATCGAAATCGAGATCCATTAGAAATCATCTGAATCTCAGCGAAGTTCCCTTGCCTCGGGAACAGAGTTGATCAATTAACCGCGTTAATCGAAAATTTTCCGTACTTCTGCCGCTTCGCCGAGACCGAGAATTTTCTTTCTCGAGCGAGGAAGCGTTCATACGAGAAAAAACGCTTCCACGTTCCACGATACCGATACATTTGCCATACTGATGGTTTCCTATTTTACTTTCCTAGGAGAGAATATGGGCACGAGTTTGCGACCGATTGAGACATTTATCTGATTGTCGCGATTAGATATACACATGTACGAAATTAATAATAAATCATTTTAGAGGTTGATCGTAGCACATTAATCGTAATCAATTATTTTGAGAAATTACAAGAATTGATTTTAACAGTGCTAAAAATTGGTCACGATCAATTGCTCACTCATGTGCTCTCGCATAGACATTTTTACAAAATCTCCTGCAAATTCAGGAAAAAATTAATTAAATTAATATTAAAAGATTATCTGGGCGTTGATAATTATATTAAAATTAATCTCCATAGATTGCCAATTATCGGAGACTTTGTAAAAATGTGCTGCAATTGATCGATCCGCGGTGATGCAGCGAATCGATAGGCGTAATAAGGATATGTTCTATGATACAGAACACAATGTATAAAGAACTTTAAAAGAAGAAACAATGGATATATATGTAATAAATACCGAACCTTTTTCAAGTAAAGAAGACTGCAGGTCTGCGACGATCCACAGGATGCAGGGACAATGATTAACGTTAGGTCGAGCTCATAGCTCACAGCGTGAAATACATTGACTCTCGTCGTGTGAAACTTCTAACAGACTGATGTGGACGATTGAAATTTTCTTTCACGTAACGAACTGTGTAATTATAAGTACCATCTTTTCATACAGCAAATTAAAATTATTAACGTTTATGAACAAATACGGTGCACACTGTAATACTTTGGCGCAAAAAATATGATATTGCGATCCTATGTACTTGATAAAAGAACATATTTTTTACTTGACATGCTAAAAAGTAATATGTTGTATAATATTTTTAGTTTTAGCATGAAGTTTCTTTATTGCAAAAAATATTTCATCGTTTCGAAAAATATTTTCTAATAAAGTTGAGGGATTCTAAAGCAATTTCGAAAGCATTATCGTTCACAATTCGGAATGATCATTCGTTTCTTCCTCGACGAGGATCAATTACGATTATTAAGGGGAAATATTTCGTTGTAGAGTGTTATGCGAGCGTCCTTACTAAGCGATGCCATGCAGTCGTGCCAATAATTAATAAAAATAAAGAGCTAATAGTCACAGATGAGATGCATGAAAGTCAGCATAGAAACGGGAGTAAATGACTGCACAATGAACTGCGTTTAAAATGGAATGATGAATCAATCCTGATGAGTTTCTGCATTTTTTAGCGCGTTTGTCTGTGCCGATTATTGATATGATCCGTATTGATTACAATTCACCTAATTAATTATTAGTATGTCGAGGAAATAATACTGTAGAAAATAATATAGATATTTCTTAACAGTTTATAATATATAGCTTGGCATGACAGAACTGAATAATTTTCACATTGCAAGTAAAAGATTAGATTTTATAACGGATGTATACCGTTCCCAAGTTTTCTTTTGAAGACTGAATGAAAGAAAGAAGAAATCTATTTCATTTATATAATCCTAATGGAAAAATATATTAAGATTATCACATAAATATATATCATTTCTCTAAATATCAAATTTTCTACGATACAATGATTATGATAAAAACAAGCATAGGCTTCAAGAAGCAACTCGCCAAGAGATAACTCTCTAAAAGATGTATCTCGTACTATCCTTATCTCTTTCCAGGTCAAATAAAAAAAATTAAGTTACAAAAAAATCAGTTGTTTCATTAATTAAATTATAATTTAATCTAATAGTTATACAATATAAGCAATCTATGTGTTTTTATGAAAGAAAAAATAAGCATAGAACACGCAAGCTCGACTTGTCGAGCTCAGAAGTTTTAGTAAAAGAAGCTACGTTTAAAAATAATTACCTCGGCAACGATTAGATCAAATTAACGATACTCCTCGTGCGAAAGAGTTAAGGGAAGTGCAGAGGCGAGGCGGGGAGCGGCATCGAGTTCCTGGCGCGCTTGTACGCGGACCAGACCCTCGTTGAATCTAAACGGTACGTTACCCTGAGGCTGGATCTGCGTCTGTCGACGGTGCCGGTGTGGTTCGCCGTCATGTGGAGGGCCGACAGCGAGCTCTGGTGATGCTGTAGATGTAGCGCTCTGCTTCCACGACCGAGACTACCGCCCGCGCTCGCGGTGCTCATCGGACGGCCACCCCCGGCGGTGCTGTTCCTCGGGACCATCTCCAGCTGACTTCTACGCACACACGCACACCACCCTTTTCATGCACGCTTTCTTGCGTACATCTTGGCGTCCTTGACCGCCTGATATGCACATACCTCGGACACACACACACGTGTAACACGTGCTACAGCAAACCACTGTCTAAATATGTACCTTTTTTTTTTGCAAAACCTCTAGTCGATCTGTACGCCAAATCTGTTTCAAACGCGAGATACATTTGATAACTGACTATTTAGTTATCAAATGAGTATATAAATTAGATTTTTTAACTCGTGTTTTTTATTTGTGTTCCGTAAATTTTCTTAATTTTGTGACCTGATGGCAGTGGCTCGCTGTAAGTGTCTGACGATAGAACGAGCTCTATCTTATAATGAATATCTAGTTACAACATAAATATACATACACAAGCATTTTGTGCACCACCGATATAGAGTGTATAATGTTTATTGGGCTGCCGATACGCCGAGGATGGTCTTTCCTAGAGTCGGACCAACCGAGACGCATTTCCAGCCACGCTAATCAGTCAACGAGAGTAAACATCGAACAGTCAAAAGATATATGTAAATATCAAAATTGGCAAATCAGAAAAAGATAAAAGGAATCATAATGCAACTGTGGTGTGATTCCTGGTCAGAGAAACATTTAGGGACTCTCATCCATAAACCAGCAAAGGGGGGGGGAATGAAATGATTCATACATATTCTGAATAAGAAGGGATAATCAATAATATGATTCATTTAACAGTCAGAAATGTGTTAAAAGTTTCGCTTGCGGGTTGCTTAAATAATGGAAAGCGCTTTTTCCTTTCGGATAATCTTCCGGAGATACAAAAGGGGGTTGTGCAGGGGCGAGGTGTCTGACCAAGGATTACACCACGATCACTAAGATTAACATGTGCTGTACATAGCGCAGTGCAGTGCAGGCGGCAGCTGTGGGCTACGGCTCAGCTATGACAAACATTACCGGTGGACCCGCGATCGAGTGGACTGCAGACCCAGCGAATCGCGCGCTGCAACTAGTGCCGAGTACTCCGACGAAACTTCGTCGGACAGAGTACTCCGGCACGTTCCACTGGGTGGTAATCGCGTATGTTTGTATATGTACATTTTATATATATATATGTCGATTGTAACTGTATACTGTATTTACGTGTGTGTATGCCCGATATATCCAGGTATGGCATGTGTATTAAGACTATGAGTACCTTTTGCGGCGAGCGCGTCCGACAACGATCGATGGCGATCGAGGACCGTCGTGCGAGCGCGCTTTTGCTCTATCTAAATAGCTCTATAGATATATTAAGGGAGTACACATTTTAATTCAATTTTAATTGCATGATGTGCTTTACTCGATATAGGTAATTTATTGAGGCCATCGGGCCTAATTTTTAGTGCTGCTTGATGTTCACTTAACATCGACGAGAACTTTTACTGCAACTGTAAAAGTTTAAATGAGTCTGGTCGAGTTAAAATCGCGACTAATTATCCGTGTGTTTCACGGAGGTATCATAAAATGCAAATAAAAAATCGTGCACTCCCTTCATATCTCCTTCATTTCCGAGTCGGTTCCCGGAATATTTACAACTTCCTCTCGAGATTCCTTAGCGATACATTAAATTACGTTCTGTCGGTTACGAAAGCTTTTTGCGGAAGTTCACGGATACGTCTCTTATACGATGTAACTAACTTTACTCGTAGAAATTCTGGAAAAGTAACTGCCTATCGATTAACGGTGACTATACAGTAACAATTCTTTTTCTCTTTTCTCCCGAACTAATGTTATTTTTACGATGTGAAACTCGAATATCGATGAAGAAGCGAGGAACGCACTTCATCGAGCGAGATTCGTCGAAATTTGCCGGTTATTCGTCTCCGCGCTAAAGTTTTCCGAAAACGTTTCTCCTACCGAGAAAAATTGGAAAAAGCACTCCCGACTACTTGCCCGCGCGTGAAATATTCCTGTAAATAAATAATTGACTGATGCTTTTTGATGCTCTAGCGAAAAAGTCTCTACTGCCTCGATCAAGACTGAAAATCGCGATCGAGTATACGATCTACTTCGCAATTTGACGATTTTAACTTTGGCCATCGCACGTGGATTGGACGCGGAGTCCGGCGCGACGTGTCGTTCGTTGCTTTACAACTTGCACCTGCCGCTTCCGTTCCGAGAATACGCCGAATTCTGGACGACATACGGCACGAGTCGATCGAGGGATGAGAAATAAAACGAAACCGTACACGATTTCATTCCTCGTTGTGTCACGTTCCTGCCTTGAAAAGGAATCTCCTAAGAGGAATCTCTTTACGCGGCGAACGTAAAAAAAATTCAATTCCGTTTTATTGTCTTTCATGTATCGAGATCATTCGCGTTTAATCAAGGAATTGAGCGTCTTTTTCTTATCTATCTCCTTTCGATCAATGTGTGATATGGTAAAAAGCAGTGAATAATGATCCAAGGAATAAATTTTTTATATTAAAAAACTTTTAACTAAAAACGCTGCCGTAACATCCACTCGATAAGTCCGTTTAATTTATATTAAATGAGTGGTACCTTAGTAACGCTATCTTCTATTCTATAATATAAACTTAAAAGGAATGTTCGTTCTATTGCATGACTCGACAAAAGATGTTTAGAGTGTACGTCTTCTTCGATGTACAAAGGGCAGAGAAAACACGCTTAGCGCGAGTTCGAGTGACTTCGAGAGCGTCTCGAAATTGACGATCAAATTCCCGAGGTGCTCTAAGGAGATTCCTTCGAAGCGAGGAATGTCCGAACGCGGTTTCGTAGATGCCAATTAGTGTTCCGGAGACGTCGTCCCGTCTCTCGATGACGATAAAAACAACGACGACGTCATGCCGATTAATGAGCGTTGTCCATTGTCGCCTCTGGATGACAGTAGACTGAATACCTTGCTGGCAGAACGAGCGCTTCTAATTCGGCGGTGAGGTGTCGTCGAATCATGTGTTTCGCCGGTGGTATGCCCAAGGCGGTGGCCATGGTGTCGCCAGTGAACGACGGCTCCAATACAACCAGAGCACCGTGCACACCTGAGTCTATGAGAAAGAGATTTTATTCTCGTTAAAGATAAATGATATCGATAGTTCATATGCATGTTATCGGGCTTAAAGGTGAAAGGTCGATTTTTCAGCCTGCATATTTTGTGTATTCTTGTTTTTAGAAGAGAAATGTGTTATAAGCTGCAGATACTGCAATAAAATTGGTTAAAAAGATATAAGCAAAAGAAATTTATATATGTATAAAATATTTTTGTTCTTTTAGCAAATTAATATTAAACATTCGCAAACTGTAATCAATTATAATTGTCATATGTAATATATGGCATATATGTATGGCAATAGATGATGTTTGTTAAAATTTTCGATTTAAAAAATACATAATTGATCTCGCCGAAATACAATTCACCTTTCAAGTTTTCTGCGTATTCCGTGAGATCGATATTCCTCGCCCACCGAATGAACCTTTGATTCGTCCAAACCAAAGGATCCGTGTCAACCTGCTCACATTGATGTCTTCTGACAGCGAGAGCCTACCAAAAGCTTGACATTATCTCTTTGATGGTATTATTCAACCGCAATTACATCGTTTGATTAATCCTTATAAAGAACTGATTATAAGCAGCCTTTATCTTCACATGTTCCTGATAAACTTATCGTCGGTAAGATCTTGTAATATCATTTTGGTCGATAGTGCAAATTCACTCACCTGTCGATCATAGTTTAGCATCCGCAGCAGGTGAATACCATGAACGATGCTGGCCTGATGAAACTTTCTCGTGACTCCGAGCAATTTCTCAAGCTCCTTCTTGCTCAGATGGTCCAGCATACGCGCATCCACCATATTGGTGGCGAAACTTTCCGAGTACTGGGCCAGGCCGAGATCCGGCAGCCACTCAGAGCTCACCCAGGTGTGACCGAGCTGAGCGATACAGGGATATCGAACGTGACTTGGATGCCGATGTTCCTCGATAGCCAGACGCAGTTTCTTTCGATGAAGCGGATGAGTTACGCCTAAACCGGCCTCAAGTTCGGCGTCACTTAGTTCCAGTAGAACCTGAAAATAGTACCACAATAATGAAAACTTAACTGATCGAGACAGGTATTTTAATCAGAAACGGTTCTGTGAATTGTTTCTAAGATACAAAAATATAAAAGTCTTTTGCGTGAAGGATAAACCTTTGACATGATTAAGATCGGCCATAGCCTTCGGGCTTATATCAACAGGTTAAACTGGTTTAAAGTTCGCTAATGGAAACAGGTGATAAATCCTTTACCTTGCCCGATTTGACGTTCTCGGCACATCGTGGACCGTATTGCGGCATCCCGAGAGCCACCTCTAACCAGGCTAAAACGGTCGGGGCTCGCCATCGCTCCATGGGCACGGAAGCTGCTTCTCGAAGCAAACGAAGTTTCTCGGCGTAACCCTCCTCGGTGAGCGGCGACCACGATCGATATGGATCAAAGCTGTCTGAGCCCTCGTTGCCGCCACCGCTAGAACTGTTTGCCGTCTTCCGATGTCGCGAACGGGCGAATACTCTGCCAGAAGGAAAACTCGATTCATTCACATTGATGCAATGATATTAAATCGCGGAAAAACACATTTTTTTTATTTTACTTGTGCGTACTGTGTTATAATAATATAGTTAAAAATGATATTATATATAATAAATTGATTTTTCCTTTTCTTTATTTTTATGTAAAGACTCACAATTTTTTAATCATTATAATGTATTAACATATTGATTGTATCCTGTTGAAAATATCAAATTGAATCAATGCGAAGAGGTATAAGAGATATATTTAAGAAATATAGATAATAAATAAATATTTTTGCATAAATTCTAATTAATTCCATAAATATAAAATAATTAGACATGGGAAATTATATAGATTCTTCAGTTGAGAGTAAATCTAAATTTCCGTGTCTCATGTTGTCAGTTCGATGGGATAATGGTGGATTACGGGATCTCTGATGTGCAATATTTTACAGCTAAACAGCCGATGGCATCATCCATCATTTAGAATAAAATCACATTGCGGACGTAAGTCTCACCGGCTGTAATATCCAAGTGAATATAATGGAAAAATCAATATTCTCTTGTATCCGGAAAAAAGATCGTCTTACTTAAGAAGACTGTTATTTTACATAACAGTCTCTTTTACAAGTTTATTTCCACACGGCGCGGAAGTCCGCATCTATTTCTACTCAGCAACCGTTGTCGCAAAGTTGCAATTTCCCTTCTATCGTGTTACGAACTCCTTTTGCTCGTACATTGTTAGGGAGTAAGACTCGCGTAGTAGTCACACACTTCGCCCAAGTAATACTGAGAGTCGTCAGAGTACAAAAATGTCGACAGTGCACCGATGTACTTACGTGCAAGCGCACGAGATTGTAAAATCAATGTGAACAAGTCGCATACATTGTAAAACCATTCACCGTCGTGCGAATGAATTGTTCGCCACACGAGCCGTATGGCTGCACTTCCATCGAGTGTCTCTCGTCATCTCGACTTTCCAGTGCTTTTTATTATGCCGAAGCTATCGTTTGTGGCCGCCCGCGTTGTATTAAACATCACGTATAAATTATTCGTCGCCCACAAAACAATTTAACTCATATTTACGAGTAAAATGTAACGTTGTCCCGGCGATAATTGCCGCTAAATGTTTGCGCGATGGGCTAAATAATCGATACTTCACTCAATTAATGCGTAATTGGTATTACCGCGGGCAACGTGTGGGGGAGAGCAAAAATAATTACATAAGAAATAATTGTCTCTTCGAAACTAAATTTGCGTCGTTTGCATGGCGAGCAATTTGCGGTTCGTGTTGCGCAATAAAATGTTGAGCGTTTCCGTAACGGGAACGAGAGCTCCTTATACCTATTACCTTGAAATGGATCCCCATGTGCCGCCGCGAGTGGCGGACGAGCGCGAATGCGCGGCAGGTGCGACGACAGGTGGTGGCTGCTTGTTCCTCCTCGGCTCGGATTCCAGCGGGCTGGATAGCTGCTCGACCGATCGCGATAGCGAGGAATTGTCCATGGACCTTGAAAATGCGTTCAGCGGCGACAGCGTCGGGCTGCAGTCCTTCGGTGTGGTTGCGGCTGTAAACAGAAGATACGCGTGTCGGTGTACCATCGATTTCCATAACGGAGCGCTCGGGGCACTCTCGAGCACTTGGAACGAGAATAGGAAGACCGAGAGAAATAGTTCGTAGAAATGTAATGAGATATGCGCAGAGGATGTAAGCCCTATGTGTTAAATGGAAAACCGTCGATAAACAATTACGCAACGATTACATGTCGCGCGAATATTATGCTTGCAGGGCATGAAAATATTTTTGTCATGTTAAAACAAACGTATGTAACAAAGAAAGAACGTGAACGATAATTTGTTAGTAATTGGACACAGCAGGATGCGAGTGAAGTCAAATTCGGGTCATCGACAAACAATTAATTACTTATTCATTTGCACGTTTCTTTGAATGTCGCTATTTTTTTTTACACTGCACATGAAAATCGTATTTCACGTGGCTTTTTCATCAAGCGTTATCCAGTCCCGTGGCACAGCGAATGGTAATCGATGCAAGTCACATAAAGAACACACAGCGCGTCGTGCAGCGATCCTGCTCGCGTGCAAAAAGTCCTTCTCGTGGGCATAGCTCGTTCTTGTCATCTCTCTCTGTCAGGTTTGCGGTATGTGCATGCGCATGCATTCAGGCCATGTAGCAGGCAGGACTTATATATCGAGGACATCCTTGGGGACCCTCGGCCTCGGCATCGGTTAGGCTTTCACGCGAGAAAAACGATTTATTCGGTGAGCGCCCTCGATCCCTTTCGGGACCACCATATTAAGACGCACGTTCACACATATGATACGCACATACACACACACACACGCGCGCGCGCATACCAAGAGATAAATGACTACAGGGTGGCCAGAATACGATAGCGATACCGTGCGGTTCGATATTTCCTACCATCGTGATTCTAGAGAGCTTTAGAGATCTGCAAGATAGAAACATCGAAGGATTCTCGGCTATTTTACAAATATTTTAATGTGACTTAATGATCTGAGCGTCAAAGAACTGTGTTATAATTGTCAATCCTGCGTATTTTCGACGTATTCGCGATCGGCCATCGGTCCAGCCACCCTTCGCTGACGAAAGAAAACGGGTATTGGTCGGAGGAAAAGAGAAAGACGCATACACTGAGAAGCAGCAGAGGCGTTTCGGATTATGACGGAACAGGGAGGCGGGATGTAGAGCGCTGAGTGAGACATGGGAAGTGACGACGATCAGTGATTTATGCTCTTGGACACTTACATTGGTATATGTGGGGTGGTGCTACGGAGGATACCACGGAGATGCTGTCCATGTCGAGACCGCTGCCCTCGACCGTAATTGTTGGCGTGCCTGCGCGGAAATATATATAAAGGACCTCAATTTTACAGTAAAGGGAGGGAAGTGCGGGTAGGGTATCGGTGGCAAGCCGGCACGGGCCTCGCGTCTGCACATTGTGCCTGGGGCTGTTAAGAACGAGCTTCCCTCGAGGTCGCCGCTATTGCCGAGCTTGTGTTCTTTATGCCGTGGCATCCTTTCACGACGATGACGGAGATAATGCCCGTCGTTCGCCACCGAAAGTGGAACGCGGAAAGACGTTGCGATGTTGGAAAGTGCAAAGTAACTTGACTTTTTACACGAGATAATGGACGCGGCCATTAGCGAAAATTTCGATCTGGCTAATAGGAAAAGTTTAAATTGATAACTTTACACTCGGAATAATGTTAACTTTTAATAGCTGCGTGACAAATTCGAAAGGATTTATCGTTGGTTTACGTAAGATTATTGTGAGGCTTATTTTATTTTGGTTTCTTCATTAACTATACCGTGCCTGACTTAATTAATAATATTTATAAATCATATCTATAAATCACACAGTTAACAATAATAAAATATGCAAGTATATTATATGTGATTATATCATAAAAATCCTCTTGTTATTCCAAAGCAGTTTCTTTCGTAAAGAAAGCGTTAAAAGGATAGATAGTGAGGCGGGTAATATTCTAGGTAAATGTTTAACTTGATAATGTAACTTGGCAAGAGTTCAGATAATCCCTTGAGTGTTTCCTGCGCATCCCAAAGTGCATCTTTCGCGCTGAAAATCATGCACGCGCATCAAGCCCCAAACTCTCTCCGGTGACCGCGAGCGTTTGCCGGAAACCCAATCGATCAAACCGTTTTGATGCAACGGCACGGCGATTGCGGCTGAATAATACATGAAGGAAGCGTGTGTTCGATTAGACCACCACCACCTACGTTCGATTAACATTCGCGACTGACGGATGCCGTCGGACTATTTTTCAAACTGGTACTTAGCCGGATGTACATACACTGGCAATCCCTTCTGACTGGACGATTAATCTTGGGGCTCGTTGCAACTAAACGCCGGAGTCATTATCTTCTAAGCGGAGACGTCACTCCGATTGTGATTAATAGTAATTCTAGATAAGACGATCTCTTCAAAAATGTTCTTTCGTTGTCATACCGTTAACGACGAATTCTGCTTTAGAATCAGTGTTACCGTTGTGTAAATTCAGGCAATAAATGTTTTAATTCATAGATATTACAAGATGCAGACAAAACCCGCGTACTTAAGATTAAAAATAGAATAAAATAAGATTATGAAAATTGACACTGAGAGACTGATTATGTTGACATGACATTAATTTTCATCTAAATTCAACAATCAAATCCAAATTACACAATTTGATGTACCTAAGAGGCTTTATTTATAGAAACGTGTGAAGAGACACTCGTGAAAAGATTAGCTGAGGCGACTTCATATCACTGTAAAAGAAAAGGGATTTTGCGCGAGACAAAATCCTCTTTACGAGATACATTTTCTTTTTACTTTTTTTCTTCCTGTAAAAACTCTTTCTTCGCTTTTTTCCCCCGTTTTATACTTCTCAGTATAGTTGTGCGGATGTAGTTGCGCGACGCAATAAACAAAAAAAAACGCTAATTGCTATCGAAGTGATTCTCACCGTCTGTCGTGGAGTCCGAGAGATTTCCGCCGACGCTGGTCGCCCCGCCGCTCTCGCGATCGCTGGACCCGCGGACGCCGCTGTCCGCGCTGCAGCTGCCGCGATCGCCGGCCTGGCCGCCGGAGGATCCTCCTGCACCCGGGCCGCCACCTACGTTACCCATGGACATGCCGAGCTCGGTGGTGCCCAAGGGCGGCTGGGAGTTCACGTGGGGGATGATGCCGCAGCCGCCGCCGCCGCCGCCGCTGCTGCTGCCAGCTCCGGGCGTCGCGGCACCGTTCACGCTGCCCCGTGGAAACGACACCAGGGACTCCTGATCGCTCAGGCAGATCCCGCCGCCACCGCCGCGTTCTGAGAGTTGACGTTGCAGCTGGTAACAATCAAGAGGTATACCTTGAGAATGCGGGCCATTATAACGGTCTGCGTCAACAAAAAATCCGAAAATATTGCTGGGCAAGAAAAAAAATTTATATTTTGGCTAGATATTGGAGTACTAAGTAGTTATTTGAATTTATATAAATCTTTTAAGAGAGTTACAAGAAATTAATTTTTCTCTTTATAATTTTTAAATTGTAATCGTATGTGCGAGATTATCGATTTTGACGAGTTTTCTGGAATCCCCTGAGACGAACCCTATATCGATTTTAAACCCGTTAATTTAGATGCGAAATAACGCGCGTTCGATAAGCGGGGCTTACCTCTTTTATGGTCGCGTGTGCGTGCGAGAGGGCGGCTTCTTTGTCGGCCAAACTAGCCGCGAGGCTCAGACTTCGATCGGCCTCATCCCTCGCCGCCCTTAAAAGACTCCAGCGTTCCCTCTCCCTCTCCCGTTCGCGTTCCTCCGAAGGCATGCCGGCTCCTTGCTGCTGAAGACGTCCTAGGGTCGCCTCGTTCTCCCGCATCCGCTGCAATCAACGGTCAAAAGGACCATGTCCGGGCAGTAACTCCGCGCCCAAAACCTTCACCATCTACCGTAGCATGCACGTGATTCGAAAATTGTACGGAGCACAGCGACCAAACGGCAAATTTATCTTCTCTTTTTATTCAGACTTTACTTTTCACGAAAAATGGAAGAGAAATTAGAATGAATAGAGATAAATACAGTTATAACGTGAATTATAAAATGATGATATATTGCAAAAATTATATATTGCGTATATTTTATTTATTTAATTAAATTGCTATGAACCATCGTGTTTGAGAAAACGTAATGTGTGGATGACACAATAGACTTGCAGTTAACCCTTAAATGCCACACCTCTCAAGAATCTCGTAAATAACATGAGGGGTCTAAATGACCCCAGCATGAAAAATGTCTCTTTATTACTCATTGATTTTTTGATCTTTAGTTATAAAAAATTTTTTTCAATGTTGTTCAAGGCTTAGAAAAGAAAATAAAATGCTTATATTGTTAAAATTTCAATTTCAACATAATATAAAAAATTAAGTAAACTGAGTACTGCTAAGTGTACAAACGGGTAGGTCACGCACTCAACTATATCATCAATGGGAGCATGAGCTCCATTTTTGGCAAGAACATTTAAAAATATATCATTGTAAAGAGTCTGGGGTCGCTGGAGGGGGCATTTAAGGGTTAAGATGACGAAACATGATTTTGATACGCACCGCTCGTAAACGTTTTTTCTGTTTGACCGTTACAAACAAGAAATAAACACGCCGGAAACAGATTTATTCTCGTTGTCGAGAAATAATGTTTCAATATTATAATATAACATTGTCAATCAACCCAGTAAAATCAACATTGCAAAATCCGTTTGCGGAATACGGAATAAGTTAATAATTAATTGGAAGCCCGCCGGATTCCGCGAAGGCACGAAGTAATAATCGATATTCGACGAAATAACTTTAGCCGCACCGGTGAGCGATGATTTCGTCGAAACAGTCGACGAACTAATAATGGCCGTGAGAGCAAATAGCCGCTGGGAATCAAATCGAATTCTAGAACAAATATTCAGTTGATATTCACGAAAATGTCAATCGATGCTGGCGAGACTGTTTCGCGCAGCGCGAGTTATCTCGAGAGCGTCGTCCGTATTGGAAAACAGACGAGAAGACCCTCGAGATGCGATTCGGATCTTCAAAATGCGTGACACGGACTTTCATGATTGACATTCTCCATCGATAATTTCATGTCGCGTTACAGGCATAATTAATATTCAGCAAATGCAACATATCGTACAATTAGATAAAATAATTCAGAGTATCAAATAAGCGTAAAACAAATAACAATTTTCAATGATAAAATCAATACTTGTTATAAAATTATTCTTAATATAACGACAGAGTTATATTAATTTTCTATTGCTGATGTTATACTGAAATAAAACTAATAATTCTTGTTGTGCCAAATTTGAAACTCTCAATTTTTCTGCAAGACACTTTTGAGTATGACATATTTCATATATTTAAATTAAAGTAAATATAACGCTCAAGTTTAGTTCCGATAAGACATATCCGCGACTAGGCGAAAGGATAACTTGATCTCTTGCCTGCGAAGAGCGCGATTATATTTTAACGAGCGAATAGACATGACACGTTCACCATCGACTATTAGCCGTCGACGATATCGACTACGGCAAAGTTAATCCACTTATCTCTACCTCGAGCGCAACTCTGTCGTACGTATAACAGGTGTTGCAGCAGGGTATATGGACTAAACTTTGCGGCAATACGGTTATTACGAGCGTTACGGATCATCCGAGCGTCGGTTGTTAGCACGTAGCGTCGTAGTTATATCTTCAAAAACTATTGTGCCCTGGAGTAGACACAACAATCCTCGTTATACAATTGCGACGCTAAAGCTACGACTCCATCACACGTGAGAAGCACTGAAAATCCGATTTTAATGTTTTACTCTCATGTTGATAAAAAAAAATACTGGTTAAATAGAGATTATTACGAAAGCTAAATTACACGCTAATTAATAATTTTAGGAGGTAATAGCGAGCACTTCATAAGATTTATAAGAATTAAGAGAAATTTAAGGGAGTTATTTTTTTATTACTGCCTTATGTGCGTTCATTATGTTCCTTTACTATAATATAAGCGGAATTCATAAACATTTATAAAGTATTCGAGTACCTATATTAAATTCCTCGGAAGCAAACTACTGTATGTAAATGTGCGGATAATGCCTACAATTTCCCGTGGCAGCGCGATGCAAAAGAAAAACCTAAGCAGTTTGGAAGCTTCGGCAAAGGGGAAAGGAAGTAGGGGTAATTCTATCAGCGTTTCATAAGCGCATTGCCGGGCCATGACGTCGGATGATAAACAGGAAGAGCCAAGAAACACGTCAAGGTTCGCAAAATCAAACAATGGCAGGCGAGTTGAAAGAGATAGCGCGCCGCGAAAACGTAGATGTGCGCACACATATCTATCGGCCGGAGCTTCTTTTAAATTGAATGATAGATATCGAGACACCGCAGAACTTGGCGAAAATAAATGCAAACCATTTGTTTAAAAATAAAAATTAAACTTACTCATCTTCGTCATGAAAAAATTTGAGACACAGAAGTTTAATGAAAGTTAATCTTGACAGAGCTAAATTAGAAGAATTTATCACGAGTTATTCTAGAAGTCACTGTGAACTATCAGTTGTAGATATTAGCTTAAAGTGTTTTTCTCCTGCTTATTCACGTGTATGTACAGTCGCAGTATCGTCAAGGAAGAGAAAATTGAAGGCAACGCAAGGTAGAAGAAAATTATAAGACCATGCACCAGGCGTAGTAATACGCCCGCACTTGCCGAGAGATGAAATGGATTATGCAGAAGGAAAAAGAGAACGCGCGAGTGTGGAAAGAAGGAAGAGAGATAAAAGCGAAGAGAAATTGATGGCGCGGTTTATAGACGGAAAACCGCCGTAAAACGCGTGTATTCTTTCGGGGATGATAAAAGCAACGCGACGATGCATGTACCGCTGCTGTCGGTGATACTCAGCCTGATATTTTCATCAGGAACTTTCTTCGGAGTAATGAAGTCATTTCTCAGATAAATGAATAGTGAAATTTCAACTTTCGCGAGATCAAGTGCAACGAATGGAAGATCGTTACTTGGTCTACTGGGTGGTAAAACAAACGCTGTATATGGCGGTTATACTTCTTGGAAATTCGTGCGACTAATAAAAACAATACAGATAATTAATATAAAAACATAACGTTATGAAAAGCAATTTTTAATTTTTATCTATGATATGTGTTCTAGATACGTGGTAAGTTTTTAGTACGTGCATAAATATGTGAAATACGCGTTAACATAATAAAATTTGGTTAAATATTTTATGTAAATTTTCATGTAGCAATTAGATTCGTTCTGCTTGCGCATTAATTTTCTTTGTAATACGTTGTGTTCTCTTCCGCTTAACGCAACGCTGTTAGGTTTCCATTTCGGTGCGTTGTAAAATTATATCTTTTTCATATTCACGCAAAAGAACACTAAGCGTACATTATACAAAAGCGTGGAATCTTATTAATTAATCGCAAATTCTTTTGTCCGCGATACCGTGCACTGCGTAATAACATTTTTATTAAAATACCACCATCACCACGGCTAACATTACGACGATGCTTTTGATCTTCACCCAGCAATTTCGTCCAGAAGAATACTATTAATTATTCTTAGTGCTCTTCACTCGCGAATTACGTTATGTCGCCAACGACAATCAAAAAAGCATTTTCGCGGCGTTGCTGCTGTCATAAATTTACAATTGCATTAATCAGTAATCATTCGTTTCCTGCACTGCTAATCTACTATTTAACGATTTTTCCGACATCTATAAATTCTCAATATATATTTTTAAGGAAATATTTATTTTTACTAATTTCATTTCCAGGAATCATTTTTATTTTCTTAAATTATTATTTCTCGCCAAATTGTAAATTGCAGATGTTACTTATTTTATCTCTCAACTTTGTATTCTAATTTTCGTTTAATTTTCGCAATTAATTTTACCAGAGACGAAGCGAGATTTGGCCGCGATGTTCCTGAATAATCCCGCGTCTGTGTACGCACCGTTTCACGTAGGCCTTTCGCGACACGGAAATACCGCTCTCCGGCCTTTCGAGAATCGAGGCTGAGCCGAGTCTTTGTTCCGGAGTTAATAACAATCGGTAGCGACAAAAGCTCGCCACATTCTCTCTCATTGTCTCGGCACATCGTTACACATTGGCTTAAGACCAAACGGCCCCGTTATACCGGAGAGCAATCTTGATGCGCGATGCGCTCTCGAAGTCGGTCCTTAAGCCTCCTCCAGCGATAATGACTTCACTCACGATTTTCAGTGTCTTATCCCGGGAGAAACTAGCTCGAGGCTATAGATCAATTTGATATGTGATACGAGTATCAGCGTCGAATTTCACAAAATATATATCTCTATCATAATAGGATACTATAAGTTGCCAATAACAATTGCGCTATTAAAAAAAATTTGTCGGAGTTGAAAGATCACGTACCCAATGCAATCTGATGCACCAGCAACCGTGTATATCGTTCACGGAAGTCGTTGTTCATTCAACGGAATTGAAATAACTGCGGCTCAGTCATAATGGTCTCGGCAAAATGAGAAATTCCGGCAAGTTTAATGAAAGCATTTAACAGGCAAAATTGCTGCCATGTATACCGGTCGCTTGCATCCGCGGGCTCAACACTGCACTTCGAGAAACACGGTTGGGCGAGCATCAGAAGTGTCTTTAGATCGCGCATAACTTTTCGTCACGATACACGATAAATCACTTCAACTTTTCTCATAATATTTTTTAAATGTTTTATACGTTTGGCACCGCGGGCGTCTCCGAACAACATTTCCCACGCACTGTTGCGGGTTAATGAAGTTTCAAGAGCGAGCCAATTACTGATTAACTGATGCCCGCAGCGGTACCGATTGCGTATATATAAAAGTTTTTTAACTACGTTCGTACAATGGTGGCTCTGGGAATAGCCGTTGCGCGAACAGTGTCTCTCCCGGGCTTTTTTTTCCTCTCGATATTTCCTCGTCGCTTCATAAAGACGCATTAGAGGCGAAATTAAAACCCGCCGTGGAGCGCGGTTTCGTTAGTCGCTCGTTTCGCGTAGTTCTCAATTTGCATTAGCCGACCGCTTTAGTGAACAGAAAATTTTATTATGCTTTAATATAGTTAAACCTCGCTGTCGGAGCCACAAGTCATATCACATTTTATCGCACATGCAGTTACACTAAAGAGATGGGCGAGATCAAGTACCTCTTTATTTCTTTCGCGGAGATTCCAAATCTTAGCAGCTGAGAGAGTTCAAAGTTAGAAACTATTGACAGTATCGCTAATGGATATTGCCACACGCTAAAAACAACAAAGTTGAGTAAATGCGTCGACACAAAATAATTTCGTAAGATAGATATTTATAAATCCCAACGACACCCTTTCTTCGCGGAATCGTTTATGCTTTTTTATGTCAGCAGCAATTAATACATCGTCCTGGAAGAAAAGTAGCTGCTCCCTTTCGATCGCTATTTCAAGCACTGCCGTGATAATAAAACTTATAGGAGTGGATCGTTCTAAAGTAACTGACTCAGCAATTTAACTAAATGTCTCTTATTTCGTTCATCGCCTGCCCCACATGCTGTTTGACCGACCACTTCGTAATGGATTCACTGTTAGCAAATATACGGATTTCTTTCTCTCGCATTTCTTTCTTTACGCCGGTAATAAAAAAAACGAGGCAAAGAAGGAATTACAGCGGCGTGGTGGCAATTTCGAAAGTTGAACGTTCATAAATATCGAGTGCGGCGGAACGCTTCTCCCGGTTACAACCATCACCTTTCTTAATTCATCGCCGTGGCTCCTATCGAAAATTGATCGTTCTATATGAGACATGCAAACTACGATCGCGGCAACATTAGAGCTATTTCCCGACTGTTTGTTGCTTCTGTTCGTGGAATGTGTCGCGATTAAATTTCCCGAATGACTTCTGTGCGTGTTACGTAATGTGTTTCGCGAACGCGAGTATAAGATGTGAACAAAGCTCAAGCAAAAGTTTTAATTTCATCGTTATGAATTGCGGAAATATTATTTTCATACGGCGCCGATTATTATGAACGATAAAAAACCTATCTTAGGATATTCTTGTCAGAGCTCGAAGGAATTGCGGAATCTTTCCAATATCTTCAGTTCTAATAATTTCATCTTCTCGTATAAATCTTGTCATAACTGTCGCACACAAAAGATATTTTACGTTCCTTAAGAATAGATGTCCCTTTATCAATAGAATTTTTCAAACTAATATATCTCCACGAAATCCGAAGAGATATCATTAATAAAAATTGGCATTTAGATTTCCTATCGGAACGAGACGATTGCTTGATCATCTTTCTCTCGATAAGATGCCGTTTGTTCGCCGTACTTTATCATTTTACAACACTTTTCAAAGCCGCGGATAAAAAAGAAATAAAATGCACGCAAAAAAAATATCGCGAAAGTTTTATCATCCACTGGCTCACCTGTTCGTAATTTCGGATAAAATCGCGAAGTTCACGCTCTTTGTCTTCGAGGGTGCCGTAAAGCGCCTTCATCTGATTGAGAAGATCGAACTTTTCCGCTTTAAGCCGCTTCCGGTCGGCCTTCAACGCCTGGAGTGCCTCCTTCGCGTGCTGCAATTCCATTTCTAGGGCGACAAAGCGCGCCTCTTCTTCCATCGCGGCGTCCTCGGCGCCGACCTCGCCGCGCGCTGCGCCGCTCAGTAACAACCTCCTCAACCTCGCGACCTCGGCCACCAGCCGTTCGTTCTCCAGTCGCAATCTTCTAGCGCTGGCCAGCTCCGCGTGTCCGCCGCCACCGCCGTGGATGTTGGACAGTCTGGACGCTACCACTGGATCGCCGATTCCTGCACCAAAAAAAAATCACTTAAAAATAGAGTGAGTTATTATTTATTTTTAATTAACATAAATTTAGTTCGGATTAAATTTAATTCTGTTATATAAATTCATATATACAAAATACAAATAAATATAAATTTAAATAAATATGACATGTATCTCATATCTTCGCGATTAAGCGTATCAAAATGATTTTGTATTATCTTCTAACATGAGTTATTTACGCGACTTGGCAATATTGTTATTAACTTATGAAGTCACGGCTTATAAAGTCACGGATATTATCACGTTTATATTTTTTATAATGGACGATATATATATATTCGAATAATATAGTACTTTAAAATCTATCGCCTTCTCAGCACAATGCACAATTCGTTATCGAGAATATTGAGACGTGTTTCCACTCAGCAGCTCACATTAAGAAGAAAAGAAAAAGAATCGATCGGTCGTCCATAATTAAATACTGAGTTTATTAACGCACCGAGTGAATTAGCCGGGGATGATGGTCTGCTGCCCGGTGCCGGTCCAGGAGGTTCATTGTCCTCATCGCCTCGCGCATCGCCGTCCACTAGATCCTTATCAGCATCTTTCTGGTCATGGTCGTTCATCTCCTTGCTAGATCGCAAGGAGTCACGGTTAGTCGATATCCGAAGCCGCTCCACGCTGGAACGGTCGCTGCCACCGCGATGCAGGAAGCCGCTCCGGTTCGTCGGTCCCCGATCCGGGCTGGCGCTGCCCGATCGAGAATCCACACTGCCCCCGGATCCACCCAGCCGCGTTTTCTCCAGAGCGGGGGCGAACGGTCGACGAGCTTTCTCGCTCGGGCTTCGGCAGGGCGAGCCATTTCTTCGTTCTAATAACAAAAAATATATGATCAGAACATTTCTTCAAGTTTCTTTTGAATGAGTGAGTAAGTAAGAGAGAACATTTTTTTAATGTCAAGAAAAACTCAAATATATATATATATATATATATATATATATATGTATATAAATAAATTAGTTAAATTAACATTAAAGTAAACATTCGATGTTTTTCATGATAGAGAAAAAAAGGAGTTTCTACTTTTTAAATATATTTATACAATTTTTTTCTTTCAATTTTTTAGAATAAGTGTAGCTGCAGGGAATTTGATCCAGTTAGAATTCAACCAATTAGAATTCATCTTCATCCATTGGAATACATTATTTGACCCAATAATGCTGTATCATAATCATTTGAATCAGCGTCGCTATATTCGGTTCGACCTGTTTTATTCAATTAGCATGGATTTATAGTAGCATAGACATCCCATTTGTTATCAGCACATAATTTAAACCTAGTTAATTAAGTTTAGCGAATTGAACACGATGTAATTTAATTGCATCTATTTAAAAGCCGCATCGTACGCTCTTAAATGATGTAGCACGATTCTCGACAGATACGCTCGCACGTACAAAACTCAAACCGGGAACGATCGCCGAAGACTCGAATGCAGTGACCTAGGACGAGGAGAGGAGTAGAAGCAAACGGAGAACGACTTATATTGGCGCACGGAGAAATCGCTGGAATGAAGCCAGCCTTTATTGGAATGTGCATCCAACTCGACGGATGCAGTGTACTCGATAAGATGGATCCGGTCGGCGATCTCGACGATGAATACCTCTACGCGATGCGCATGATCGATCGATCTGATACGATGGGTACCCCGAGTGCATTCGTCCCGAATTTGCATGCACACATGGGACCACTCACCCTTAAGCGGGTCTGTTGACATCTCTCCTCGACAAGAAGGGGGAGGAGATAGGTAGATGGGTAGATAGGTAGAGAGATACATATGTAGATAGATAGAGCTATCAGAGAGCGGTCGAGAGCATAATATATTCTGATCTTTTGTTAATGGGTCTTTCATGAACCTGTTAACACGTTCTTTGCATATCAAAATATATATTTAGCGCCACATATCTTAAATATTTGAAATTTACTGTTGATAGAAAATGTATATATTTTTAAAAATATTACCTCTGCGATTTACTTGCTAATTGATATCCGTACAACGTTATTCGCTGCAGGAATGCGATGAGCGCGTTAAAAATAATAAAAATCGCGAATAAGTAGAACCTACCATATAAAATGATATATACAGACTCTTGTACTCTGTGGAATAACGACTGCAACATTCGTAGTAAAGAACTCAGCTCTTATGAGTTGCAATAAGTAGTTTAAAGGCGGCAATCCTGGCTTCAAGCCGCGGAGAGAACTATGAATCATGGCCGGCCATAAAAGTAACAGCACATAACTGTGAAATATACAGGATAACTCACCGCAAGGCACACAGGCAAGTTAAGATAAACGTGAAAATGCGAAAAACATTCGCGTCGCGCCATCTTAAAATTTCATTCTCGCGAACTTCTTAAAAAGTCTTATCCGCCGAAGCGCTCGCGCGAAGTCGATAACTTTCTGCCCAGCTTAAGCGCATTTCCGTTGCCGAGTTGTCTTTATGAAAATACTTTCGCAAAATAAACTTTCAACATTCAACCTGTGAAGTTCCCCCGAGATCTTGTTCCTTCTTTCGACGAGAAGAATTTGTACAAGAACATCTTTTTATTTAAAACAAATAACTTCTTACGCTACTAATCGCATTTCAAGCTGATGGTTGCTTGTTTTCAGTAAAGTATTCAAATATTCCAATTTCTAAAGAGGATATATATATATAAAAAAATCAAGATTAATAATAAAGAAAATAACTATATATTAAAAAGATAAGAATTTGTTTCGTATATTTTTATTAATGAAGAAAATAACTAAATATCAAAAAGGTAAGAATTTGTTTTGTCACAAACCTATGGGACTGGATCGCCGATCGATGGGGCTGGTTCTATCCTTCTTGTCCACCGGGCTGGTCCGCTTGTCGATAGGACTGGCGGACTTATCACTGGCCGAGCTTCTCTTCTCGATCGGGCTACTGCCGGCGCTAAGCCGCTTGCCGTCTTCCTGTTGTGCCTGTTGCTGAGCCTCGGCTTCCTGGCCAGGATTCGCGTTGCCGGAAACACCGGTTGCTGTGCCGCCATTGTTGTTGCTGTTAGCGCCGCCATTGCTGGCATTGTTATTATTCAGTACAATCGGCAAGGCGCCACGAACATCGCGTAATTCGCCCCGAAGAGTGGCGCACTCGCCCCTAGCGCGTTCCAGCTCGCCGTCCAGCCGGGCGCCGGTCGCTGCGTTCTCCTCCACCATCACGCGGAATTTTGCCTGTAAAAAAAAATCACAGAAATGATTTTGATATAACAAAAACTAGAAAAAATACGGTAAAGGGTGATCGCGCAAGATTCAATAATTAAAATTGTGAATTTGTAGTTTACTTGCTCGCTGTCTTACCTGTATTTCTAGCATCTAAATATGCTTCGAATCAGATTGTATATATTTATATTTTATAATTATAAATACTGGAGAATATATATATGTATATATAATGGAGGGGTTAAAGCCATAGTGGTGTAAGTCAATTTTTTTGACCACTTTTTTTTCTTCTTTTTTCAACATATCTGTGTAGACTGCATCTATGAACTTAACTCGATAGGTTAAAAAAAGTGACCCACACCACTATGGCTTCAACCCCTCTATATATATACAAAGATTTCTTTAGCTGTATGATTGTTCAAATTTGTCCATTTTCGTGAAACTGTCGATTAGGCTAATACACATTAAAATGAAACAAACAAATAGCGACGAGATAAAAGTTTTAAGCCTGCTTTACGACGGTTGGCTCGCACGAATCTCATTGCGCGTTTGTCATTATGTAGAAGGGGTGCCGAAAGTTCTTTACACGCTACAGTGATATTGATGTCGCTTTTCCGCTAGTCAGAAGTTTCGCGAGCGCGACTTTGCGCGACGTCGCCTTCGGAGTCGCGGCACGAATCACTGAAATTGCGAAACAGAGAAACGCCCGGGACACGTAGAGTCGTATTTCTTTCGCAGCATCGCATTAGAAGTAACCTCAGGGATAAGTAAAATGCTATTTCTCCGGACTACGAAATCAGGAAGATAGACGAAGGCAAGGAGAGAGACACGTTTATAAAATCTCAGTGCTACATTTTTGCAGATTTACTTGCGACATTTCAATTGAGGCGTTATCTATCAAGAAAGTTGGTGTATATAGCGTGTGCGGATTTTAGTGTTACATTTTTATTGTTACATTTTTGTACCTCTTAATGTTTTATTATAACAGCAATCAATAAGACTCCACGGATATCCGTGTAATTCCCAGGAACGCTAATTCACACAAACGACTGCGGAATCCTCCGGTGCGGAATAATAGATGACTCTCCCGTGTACGGACTGACACGTGGTTCCGTACGTTGGGATAGGTCGATGATATAATATGGCTCTCGCGCGATTACGAATGTCGATGATGCACCCAGCGAAACCGCCCGTATAGTAACCGAACCCGGGTCAAGCGTGACTCTTAACCCTAGATCTCGAACGGAGGAGAAGTCGATAGCGTACGCCGCGAGTTGTTAACAACTTGACTCCATCGTCAAGTTCGACAGGAAACTCAGTGTAACTTTAGACGTACCGTATTAACTACAAGATTCGAGTAATTTGAAGTTGAACTCACTTATAAAATATTATTACTATGTTAATTAAAATTTGATATAAATGATATAAATAATATGTGTCGATCAGCAGATATCTCTATAAGCAATGTTCTGGGTGATTAAAAGAGGCATACGAGCAGAAGTTTCATATACGCATCGATAAATCATTCATAACTGTGCATGCAGACATTAAAATTAGTTGTTAATGATGAACGCTTTCCGTCTGCGGAAATGTTACATTAATATGTTATTGATACGTATCAAAACGATTTACTTGCGCGATGCATACCTAATAATTCAAAATCACTATTTCAGTCGGTTTGTAAATATTAATTCGATGACGTAGGAAAATGTAGTAATTATTTAGAAAAGATTATTTAGACATATCGACTGATACGAAAATTAAATAAAAATCGATTTAATATACAATGAAAACAGAATTTTGTAAGTCCATTTTTTTACGAATGCAAGCTGCATCGTGAAAAAAGCGCCCAAGCCTCTCGATCAAAATTGAACGCTTCTCGAATTTAGATAGCTGATCACTACGGTGCACGGTCAAAAGCGCAGATAAAACCCTCCGAAATCTACAGTTTCGAAGCAACCAAAATCAGTGAAGCAAACACCTTTCCAAAGCCGCCCCACGTATGTAAGCGGCTTTCGGTAAGCCGTGCCACTTAATGACGCGTTGTCAAACGCGGAGATTTCTAATTGCCATTAGCGTGTCACAACCAAATTGCAAAGAAAATCCACAAGAATACAAAGAGAATCTTCTAAATAAAAATCTGTAATTTATAAAAAAAAGTCAAATGATACACTTTGTGTAATTCAAATTCGCGCATTAAGTATCAAGGACATTCGAAATATTCGGGTCATTATAAAGTATAGATATCTCTCAAATAACGTTATTCTTATTAATATCTCTTTTTCGACACAAATGAAAATTGCCATACGCTATGTTCTATCTTTAGCTTTTCTATTAATTGAAGAACATCGTGGCTCTATGTAGGTTCAAGATACCTAATAGATCTCGCGAGAGATGCAATCAATTATCGCGATCGTCAAGCTGGTAATCAAGCGTTATCAAGAAAACCTCAGAGACAAAAATACATTGAGGAACTAGAGAAGGCGAAACGAGAGTAGTCGTCCAGGGGATCATCATTGGCCAAGTTCCAACGACACAAAAGGATAACGAGAGAAAGAAGAGGAAGAAGAAGACATCTCGCGGACTTGTTGCATTTCCAGCGGCGTCTCATCCCTTTCCCTTCGGGGCGAACGCTTCGACAACGATCGCATTCACGCCCTTTTCACGGTTGTGAACCATCGAAATCGCGACGATAAATTTCCGCCGAATGGAAACGAACGATGAGAGCGAAAACCACCAGGCGCTTCACTGCTGAAAAGCAATTTCGCCTTTACTATTGCACTCTCTCTCTCTCTTTCTCTCTCCCTCTCTTTTGTAAAATGTACAATCCGCCGCAATGTATACATTTATACCGCTGAATCTTTTCGGTGGATCCGTACAAGCATTTTCAGAAGAAAAATCAATAACGCTAGAAGTGACAATATTGATAGCGTCTTTTCTCTCAACTGTACAATTTTCGATAAGAAATTCGCATATAATAAATATATCATTTCCGCGCGCATTACTCAGCTAAGATTCTTTCTACCAAAGAGTTATTCAATATTTCACGTTATATGTATCCAACTGGAACTCTGTTAAAATGAAGCTTAGTTAATAAATTAGTTACTTACTAACTATCTAAATTAGTTGATTACTAACTAACTTATTCTGATGACTAAATTATTTAACACTCGAAGGAGTAAATTTTCAAATTTTGAAACGTAAATTATTTAATCGACACAATCGATATTACAGTCGAGTTAGTCGGATGTCGGCCGACAGTTTCGGGTTTAGTTAGCCGGTTATCTGATTATTTCGGACTATAACGGGTTCCACAGGATTATTCAACCGGAGTCGACAAACGCCGGTGTAAATGCTAACCGCGCACTATCGCGTCGGTCGTTTGTCGAAAGGCCCCCCGATATTATGTTTCTCCTATATTTCGCGGCGGAATCGTTCAATTGCGGACGCACGAGAAACAATTTCGCGTACAATCGCTGCGAGTGTACCAGCCCGTAACAATTAAATGAACGATCGGGTCATTAGCCGAACAATTTGTCGTTGTCGTACACGAAATTCTCTGCGCGACTCACTCACTGCTGCCTGCTCGCTGTAACGCGCCCGGAGAGTATCGTAATTGAATGGGCAGATCTTTCCGCATCAAATCAGGATTAGATGCCATCGTTGGATGGCCTTGCGGGCTTGTAACTCGGCACTGACAGCATTTTCACGATATTCTTAAAAGTGTGTCGGTCTAAACCGCGTTAAGTTGTTGGAAAGTCGCATAGTGGGTCAGTTTTCGAGGAGGTTATATATACTTTTTATTACTTTAATTAGACTTTTCTAGACAACGTGTAGAAATATTTTACGGAATGTTAAAAATAAAAAGACTTTAACAAATTTGAAGAGTACGAGTAGATAACAATGGCTAATTCTTCGATTTATTTCGTGGGATCTGTAACGTTCCCATCCGAATCGTTAATGATCCGGAATATCAGCGTGTGAAACATATAGGGATCAATAGAACAACGTTTTATTAAAAGGATTCACGAATATATTGGTTTAATGAGTGATTTTTCCCGGCGGAAGCCAATACGCTCTTTCGCACGCGGTGAGAATCAACGAACGAAAGAGCTAGCGAGATGCGCCGAGCAAAAAGTGATAGCTGCTATTACCGCGTGATCGCTGGGAAATAAACGAGGAAAAGAATCTCAGCTTCTCGAGAGTTGCCAGGTCGCTTCTCAATTGGAAAATCCAGCGACCCAGCAAGAATACAAACGATCTGACAACCTTTGAATTATTCCCTCCTGCTGTTACAAAATAATGGATATTCTTCAATGAGTGTGGTTAAATCGAATCTCGATTTCAAATATTGCACATTATAAATGCCGATGGCAGCATTTCAATACAATGATTGATTTAAATGTAACATACTATAAATTGTAAAAGAAAAACCAAGGGTCTGTGCACAATGAAAAATATAAGGAACAAGGATTAGATATTAGCGATTAGAAATAACAAATCAGAAATAAGTCTGGTGTAACATTAATGCACGGCTTCCGATAGGTTAAAAATCTATTGTCTGTGATATTCCCTGTTTCCGTAGCCTGTATATTTTTCATTGCATGTGCATCCAACTTTATTCTTCATTCTTTAGTTCCTAATAATCGCTAATATCTGTCCGTTACTCCGGCATGAATGCCTGACTTTACGCTGAAACGGATTAAAACGAGTTTCAAAAGTGAGTTTATGAGTACGGCAACATGAAATCAGGCTCAGGTGACAACATTAACTTTCCGCATAATCGCATTTTTATTTTATTTATATACCGCACCGGAATATATAACCTGCTCAATATATAATACTTTCGCAAACTTAATCCTAGTAATTTAAGAATTTTGCTCAAATTAGGGGAGATACCGCGTTTGCCGTCTCGCTAATTACGAGCGCGAAACTCAGCTCTCGGCACTTGTCCGGGGGTGTTGACGTATAGCGAGTGCGACGAAGAAAGAAGCGCGAGGTTTTCATTTCATCGTGAAGTAGCGCATGAAATATGCATCGTTCGAAGCATCCGCGATTTTTCACCGGTAAACCCTCCCGCCCGCGCCGATGATGGCTGCTGCTCGCTCTCGGCTTATATGCACATGGCATTTCGTATGCTACGTAAATTTACGATGCATAATGGATACAGGATCGAACTGCGAAATTTTCACGTTCGAATTTAAAAATTCCATCTTAATAATTCCACTAATTTAGTAAGCAATAATCTCTGTTGTTGAAATATTTCCTCGCTACCTCTATCAGATTTCTGGAACTTTAACAATGGCAAAATATCGTCGTTAAAACAATATGAGAATACGATTCTAATATGCTTCGAGAATTGATTAACTTAATTGTCACTGTGAAATTAATTTGGTAACATAGCAAATTAGTTTACAATTTATGTCAGTAACGTTAAAATATTTTATTTTTGTTTTAATATGATCTTTCTATATATGTTTGAAAAAGAGGATATAAATATACAATAAAATTCACAATATCTTTCAAATTGTTTCGCTATTGTTAATGACATTGCATATCGAACGTGTCATCTCCAAATTGGAACAGCATGCAATGCGTGTATAATATCCAGTCAAATGAGACATATGGAGGGGTAAAAATCATATTGGTGTGAGTCAAATTTTTTAAAATATTGACTTACACTACTATGACTTTTACCCCTCCACATAGATGTAGATACTACATATCGCTTGCCCCAAGATTTATCCCATCCATGGAGTAAAAGTTTCTCAAAGATATACTTTTCTCTCTCAGATGTGTGACATGAGGTCGGTTATCACTTTGAAATATCTTCGCAACGTATTTTGCATACGAAACGGCCCTTACATATTCTTCCTTAGTGAAGCAATTTTCGGCTAAAGCCAAAACTTCCGAGTTTTTCGCAATTCCATTTCCCAAAGTCTTTATTGTTCGTTAATTAAAATTTCCAACGTCTTTCGTTTCCTGCAAATTACATTTCTCTTACGAACTATTTGTCGACTTTGCGCGTAACTCGTTTCACGTTTTGAATTTTGCTTTCTTATCAATGAACTTCCGCGATCTTTCTACATTTCGCTCCAAGTTCTTCGTCAGAGCGAGCTCCGTGCCCGAGCACTATAACGAAGAAATGAACTTTTAAAAACAAAACCGAGATAAAACAAAGAAAAGAAAACTGGCCGTAGCCGCCAAGAAATTCCGTGAACAGAGCCGGGTGTCTTTCCGAAGCACGAATGTGGGCTTCGTGGGCAAAAGAATTTCGTTCTCTTTAAAGCTTAAAGCCCTTTCCCCTTCTCTCACTTGAGTTAATTGACATTAAAAATTAAAAGATCGCCGCTGACATTTGGCCTCTCCAATATTTTCGATAAAATATAAGTTAAAGATGGTAAAAGCGTTTATGAAGAAAAGATGATAGCTTTAGCTCCTGATATAGACAGCTGTCAACCGTAGCTTCGCCATGGCGTACATATATGTACTTAAGCATTTTACCCATATCACGCGCGAGCATACGCCATATACTATCCAACTAAGTTAGCCGGGTATTTGTGGCGCGGTCCAGCATATGGGTCCCTCGTTTGAGTGATCGCATCTTCGCTCACCGGCGAGTGCAATGAGACGACAATCGATGAGAGGGTAATACGAAGTGGCCGCTGCTATCGATGTTATTACCAGCAGACCGTTGGCCCGGTTTTTCTGTCCCCCGTCGAGAATCGATGCTTTGTCCGAAAAATGTTCAATTAACGGTTGTCGTGCTGCATCGATGCGCTGAACTTATAAAGCAAGAGGACAAATCGGAGGAGAGAACAATCGCGGTCGCGTTCGCCAAGATCGTAGGAGAACAAAGGATTATTTTTAGTTTTTGTCGTAGGATGAGAATCCTACGACAAAAACTAAAAATAATCAAATAATAAATATAATAGTTATATATAAAGATATAAGTTTTCCGGTCGAGATATAATTGCGATAGTACGTGATAGTAACTCATCAATATTATAATAATTAACGAATAGTCGTTATTTTCATAGTAATATGATTTCATTTTTCTTTATTCAGGATGAGAATCTATCTGAAATCAAGTCTCACTGCTCGAGACATTTCTTCTTGATTACCTGTGCAAATACTTGTCACCAAGATAATATCAAATCCGCGATCAATAAATGCTTTCTTTTTATGCGCGAAATAAATCAAATTTACTTGCATAAGAATGGAATGACAATTTGTACTCTCACCAATACGATTTGGTTTATTTCCCTACGGATTTTCCGCTATTGCAGCTTCCTGACGCCGCATCGGCGAGACGAACCGAGAGACGAACTTTAGCTTATCTCTACCGGGAAATTTATAAGAATACTTCTCAAACATATTTCTAAAAAAAAATACGCTTACGTATAAAAATATTTGGAACAAATAATTTTGTTAATATTTTAATTAGATATGAATTAATATTAAGCACAAGTATAATGTTAGAATATTTATATTCAAAATCTATATCACGTAATATTGTATATTATTTTCTATGTTATATTTCTCCTTATTTATTTTACAGTTGTAATAGTTTATATTTCCAACCATTTTCGTTTCTTTTAAAGCTTTCTTCCGTGCAATCTTTTCACACGAACCATCATCCGAAGGCGCTTCACGATACGGTCGCAGGTGACTTACATTTATACATATATGAGAAATATGGTATGCAAGCGACAAGATGAAGGCTGTCACTCGCAAGGGGTGTCGCGGAATGAATTTATCGTGGAAAAGTAAATGGCAAAGACAAAAGAGAGGCGAGAAAGACGGGTCGCGAGAGGTCGTCGAGTGACCCTTTTTCTCTCGCTCTCCAGAGGTATGCAGATGTCGGAGAAAGAAAAAGAACAACAGAGAAATTAAAGTGGACACGACGGGAGTTGGTACGGCGCAAAGAGATGAAATTTTCAACGGACGAGCGCTCTACTAATGTGATTATTAATTCCATCGATTTTGACGGAAATTTTTGAAAAGCACTATTCAGTTGTTGACGAAAAACGGGAAATTTTCCGTTTTCCGCAAAAATTTTCATAATTTTTGCATCGGCCGTAAATTCACGGAATGGAAAAGAGGAGTTTAATATCATCTAAGTGTCCCCTCACTACTACGTGCTTCAGCGCGTCGAGCGAGAGAAAGAGAGAGAGAGAGAGGCTTTCCCAGCTATAAAGACTCGAGGGAAAGCGAGAGGGAGAGTCTGCGAAAGAATAAAAGTGACATGGAAAAATAAAAAACCTCAGGAGGATTTCCTCGATTTGTCCGAGCAAGACGGCGATATGGCGATAATTATTAAGTCTGTCTTTATTCGAACGAAAGAAGTTTGCATAAAAAAAGTAAAAAGATACACAGTGTGAGAGAACGAAGTATACGTGAAATAAGAGAGCAGGGGAGGATGAGAAAGAAAGAGATGTAAGAGTCAGAGAGATAAGAGTGAAAATAGTGGATAGTGGATGGAATGTCGTAAGAAGACTACGAAATGATGCAGTAGCTGCGCATTACGGGCGGCAGCCGCCACTCGAATTTATGAAATTGCAATTCCGGCCGCCTCGTTGCACCGCGTCGGAGCAATTTGTCTCGCAACGTACGGAGGTAAAAATAATCCAATCCCACCTCTCTTTTTCCCCGAGCTTTTTCCTCGCGTTGCGATGTGGAATCGTCCGTTGTAATTGCCGCGACTCGAGTCACGTATAGCGCGGTATCGATTTTTGCCCCGAGCGGCGATAATCCGCGAATATAACAACGATTTCCATTGTGCGTGGAATATTATTAGCGTGCGTGTTGCGGGTATCAAATTTAATTAAAGAATGTGATACCAAACGTGAGATACAGAGTTATAACAGAGTTATTTCAAGAAATCTTTAAGAAATCAAGAAATTTTTATATATTTTTATTTTCTGCGGAGAACAAGTTTAGAAAGTATATTTCTTAAAAAAAGATCGAAAAAAATTAAATCTTGGGTATATTGAATAAATAAAAATTACTAATGTTTTGATATTTTTGTGTTGAGGAAAATAGCTTTCATGAGTTAGTGATTTTGTACAAGAAAAGAAATGTTAAAAAATAAAAACAAAATAAAATTGGCGATCATCTAAACAGACAGATCTGCTATTTGTTAATGTTGACAATTAGCATCTCATTAGCCTATAAAATACTTAAGATTTTAATATTGTCAGATATGATGACTCTTATAGCATAATAGAGTTGCACACTTAGTTTTCTTCATTATGCAATATGGGTACGCTAGAGAGACAGAAATAATCATAATATATCCGACACATGTAATAATACTTTATTATTAATGAGCTGCCGCAGAACGGAATAAATGTTAAGGGAGATGAATATTAAATCGGCGAGCGACATGAAACATTTATTGGTGCCGTATATTATTTCACGAATCATGGGATTTCATTTCGTCTGGAATTACAATGCAATGCCGAAGGTAAAAGTAAATGTCAATGATGTGAGTGACCATACTGGTAGTATATAATTAAATGATAACGCTCGCGTAAAAGCGAATCGCAACATTAAAACATTAATGATCGACGATTTCTCGCGCGTTTGTTTTTTATTAGATTAAGCGACGGAAGAGTGCATTTCCGAAGAGAGATGCACGAACATGTTAGCCACTTTAAGCGAGAGGACACGCGGCACGTGCTGCTATTTAAATAACGCGTCGCGGGTGTTCCTCTGTCACGCCGTTTCAGGTTTCTAATGTGGACCAAACTTAAAGCATCAAGGCAAACTGGTCTTCGCTCGTGGCTTCTCTCTATGTGGGCTGGACATTGAAGTACATTCCTATCCAAAAATGGAAATTGAATAACGGTACGGAGACCGCGGGAAAAGAATAGCCAACAGTTTAAGATGAGCGAGGTATAATTCTCTAATTTGCTTCTTAATGTGTATTTTTACGCGTATTGCAAAAACGATATTATATATAAAATTAAGAAAAACAATTTCTCTAATATATGTTCTTACTCTCGCGCTGGAAACACGATGCAAGTTTGAATAAATAATCCAAAGAGATCAGAAGAGCTGATGTAACTTTGAAACTTGCACTTTTCGTTACTTGAGCGAAAGTAAAGTTGAGAGCGTCGCAGAAACTGCTCTCATCTGATATACTTTTTTTTGCTAAACATGGAGATATTTTACTAAAAATAAAGGCTAGATGTGCAAGACAAAGAAGCAAGCATTTATGTAGTTTTTGCTGACTTAAGTTCATTATTATAAAGTGATGCACAAAGTTCCATCCATTATTATAATTTAAAAATTATAATTAACGAGAACAAATGCGAAGAGTATCACGCTGTTTTTCTTTCCTTCCTCTTGTAGAAAGAAGTGAACTGCGTAATGTGTGTGTGTGTGTGTGTGTGTGTGTGTGTGTGTGTGTGTGTGTGTGTGTGTGTGTGTGTGTGTGTGTGTGTGTGTGTGTGTGGGTGTGTGTGTGTGTGCGGGTGTGTGTGTGTGTGTGTGTGTGTGTGTCATTTATTGATCCTATAAAAAATGTAATTTTATATTAAAATTAAAAATATTTCAGATATCCGAATTATTTGCTAAAATTAGAAATAAATAACAGATCTACGTAACAATTACTACGTAATTTGTACATCAAAAAATGTAAAAGTTAAGTAGCAGAAATTAAGTTACGTTTATCTGCCTTAGTGAGTTTGAAATTTTATTATATGCAACGCGGAAGAAATACTTTCATTTTAATTGGAGTCGATAATATTGATATCAAAAGTGTTGCTGCAATTAAGATACTTGCCAATTGAATGTCATATCATTTAATTAACAAATAAAATTATAATACCTAGTAATTTAATTTAATCTGGTACTTGCGCCGCCTGAAATCTGCGTTATAAATAGGAAATATTTCGAGACGCGTATAAATATAGCAATCTGCGCCACCTCGTCCTCCGAGTGTAACATAACGTAATAACGTTATGTTGCACTCGCAATCAGTTACACGTAATCACTGCGGGGATAATAAACGGATGCAACAAATTGTGCCGCAGTCAGGGGTTTCGAGGCGATGCCTCATCAGTTACTGCTGCATTGAGTTAACGCGACTAATTACACGTACAACGACGCGTGGGCGCGTCATAAGCTTACATTACACGGTGTTTAAGCGACTTACGTAACTGCTTATGTCTGAAGTTTAAGTCTTATTCGATCGCGTTTCCATCCGAAAACATTCTTGGCGAGAAAGAGAGAGAGAGCTCGTTGTAATAATTATCAAAAAAATTATCTTCACGACTCGTTATCTTTATCTTAGAAAGTCAAGTTCGAAATTGTTATAGCGGTCTTTAGCCTCTTCTACAAGTGTCATAAAATTTGTATAACAACGAAACTCGTGCGTGCAACAATTTTTTACGCAAATGTATAGAATAATTTTCCAAATATGTTGTTACACAATTTCTGTACCACGTTTTATACAAATACATATTATGTACGTTTTAGTAAACGATGCGGCTGAAATATTTTCATGATCTTCCCGCTCTCTGGACCAAGGTGGTTGATGCCGAATTTAAGGACGATTAAGAATCCACTTACGTTTCGCTATTAGCGACGTAACTACATCGTATAAACGACCAGGGTGCGAGATATAGAACGTCCCAGCGTCTTTCGCCGGGACGTTGAGATAATTATAGGCGCGGATGCATAATTCCGCGCGCGCGTTAAGCTTATGTTCATCTGTCACGCTCCGAAAAGGTTCACTGCACTCGGATCTACCGTGGCATCGACTGATACCATCGCGTTCTAACATTAGTTAACGCGAACAGAGATATTTCTGCCTTCACTTATATCTAATAATGACGATCCCGATAATTCACAAGAATTATCTTTATGACAATCTCATTAACGTTTAAAAAATATTGAATTATGTTCATCGTTCATAAAGGTCAAATTATTTGTTAAACTTAGAGCTTAATAAGAATAATAAAATAATTAATTTTTAATATTTTTTAAAGTACGTAAGTCATACATACATATGTTCGAATCTGTCATATTTTTGGAAAATATCTAAATATAAAAATATGTAAATTAATCAATGAATTATTTTCCTACAATTTTCGTATTAGCGAAAATTTTTCGAAATTTATAACCACTAATGAATGGTTTCCATCGCACTGCACGAGATAATACCCATTTGCATATATTGGTTCGACAGCCTGATGGGTTGCTGGACGTGACGCAGGAGCGTAAGAAGTGTTTCTGCGAGCAGGACGCGTGCGTGCCGGAAGCTCACACGTTTTTTTGAGAATCGCGAGCGCAGCTAAATAGCCAATTCACCGCTTTGTCGTGGACGAGGCCCATGCCACAAAGCGCGTTTCAAATGCAAATACAGGACTGCCGGGCGCACAAACCGACCGGCTTAACTGCTCCGTCGCCGGCAGTAAAGTTTGAGCCCAATAAAAAGAGGAAAGGCAATTTCCTACTCGCCCGCGGAGCTCGCGGAAGCGGAATTTCATAAACATGGAGGAAATGTAAACTGGCAGTCATACACGAGCGCGTACGAGGGAAATTATGGTGCCTGACGAAATGCCGAGTTCGCGTGCTTGAACAATTTTTTAGAATAGAAAAGATAAAAAGATCTATACGTATTATAATAAATCTGTGACGAGCTCATGACAATTTTCGATTTGTTTTTTAACTTTTTAAGAATGTTGTAGCTTTTTGTAACCAAAAATAATTACTATATATTGCAAAGTGTAAATTTTTTGGAAATTTATGTCTATGTTATTTGTTAATATTACATTAAATTGGATGAGTTCAAGTATTTCAAACTAATCGTTAGACCTTCCAAATATCAATTATCTCCGAAAATACATAATGTGAAAATTATGACATCATATGCACATTTTGCTGGAGATCAGCACACACGATTTTTCTATCTCAATACCGAAATTGCGACTCAATACCGAATAGATGAAATATTTCGTCTGCTCGGTGGTTTCCTGGCTTTGGCGTTGTCGATTTAACGGAAAAATATTCCATATCGTCCGCATATATCGTGTTTTCACGTAGGGAAAAAATAAACTATTCCAAGATGGACTATTTCGCGCCGCAATAAGTAAGAAAATTCCAATATACTTATGAATTTGCAATTTTTTTCATATGTAATGCAGATTAAACAGTATAATTTATGCAATAATTTATTAATTCAAGTTAAAATTTATAACTTGATAATCAAGACAAATTCCCAGAACAATGAATTTTTCTTGTTCATCGGATGGATTTTTGTAAATAGATGTTAACGCGTTATTAATATTGCAAAATTTCTTTTAGTTGCGTTTTTATAATATAACCAATTTTTAATTATTATTATTATAAAACATTTTTTAATGCGTTCCATAATTTTACGCTTGTTAAAATAGTCGTTGAATAAATTTAATAATAAAGAATACATAAATAGCATATATTGCGTATGAGAAAATAATAAACATCAAACATGCGAATTAAAACGTGCAGTTTAAATATACGAGATACATGAAAATATGGTGCATTCGCGTTTTATAAATATTATTTTGCAGTCAATTCATGATATACGAAGGTCTCTCTTTTCAAAACAATTTTATAATATCGTACCGTGCCAATATTATATGTGAATTAAAAAGACATAATTAAAAATTAATTAGTTGTATGTACGATCATTATTATTACTCTCAAATTTTAATTTTTTTAAACATAACGAAATTCCACGTTCTACGTGGTAAATTGAGAGAAAATGGAAGAAAGAGACTGAGAGACAAATTAATTTTTGTCAATGTAATTTTGGTTCATTTCTGTAGCGAGTCGAAATTAAAGAAATGCAAATTACTATCAATGTCATTTGAAACTTTCAACGTTTCCATAACACCACAATTAGATTATATTAATTAATATATTAATTTTAAAATATGCCAACTTTTTATATATTGCAAATTATATAGAATATTTGTGTAATAATAATCATTTTAATTTAGCATTAATTTAATTTTGTTTAGTATTTTATTAAAAAGGAAAAACACGTTTAACATTTATTTTTACACGCGGGTAAACATTCTTTTTAAAGCAGTTAAATATATTTTCGCAACGTTAAAATTTTCCGCGTGTCTGATGCAAAATTAATTACAGTCAGCAACGCATAGCGACGTTGTCGAGAAAATCGATGAATTATCGTTTAAAATCACGCATTCCCGATGACAAAAGCGATGACAAAATATATACAATAGATCGTTTAACTTATCGCTATACATTATACGGCTCGATTCGAACTCGTTCGTCGGAACGCATTGCGCGGCAACTGCAGAACGGAATGCGAATGCCGCTAGATAGGAATAGCGTGTCGCTGTCAAATCGGCTTACACAGTGCCGCGTGTATTACATTGTATGTACATACACGCGTCCGTCGCTATTTTCCAGAAGGAAAAAAAAATACAAAACGGAAAAACAAACGAATGACAAGCTGTTTCGAAAACAGGGATGACGGGCGACATTTTCTTTCATCCCCCGGCGGCCAAAGAAAATTGAAATAGAAACGAAATAGCCCCGGAGTGTGATGCGCGGGTTAAGAGGGTTAATCCATTACGGTTACTGTTAAGGTATGTAATGCACGCTTGCCACGTTATACGCGCGTTTGCATAAAAATGAAACGAAGGATGCACCTATTCACGCTCGCGTCGCGTAGAGAATCATCTGTGACTTTTACAAGCGTGACCGACCACGATGTTTTCTGCTGTTTTTTGCCCGCCACATATGCGGAATTTTATGCGATGATACATAACCGAGTTACCATATAACCAAAGTCTGAATATTCAAACGAGCCCATTTTTAAACATAAGCGCTATGAATAATTGAAAAATGCTTATCGGATGTTAATCGCAAAAATGACCGCGTGTATTCTGCAGATATTTTATATTGCCACATGTGTTATATGTATAAATTACACACATTTATGTGTATAATATCAATTAGAGCAAAATTAATATTATCTTAATTAGAACAAAAATGTTTTCAAAATGTTAAAGCACCGTTTATGTCGAAAAATTCGTTATGTAATTCACGCGCGGCGGCTCTTAAAACAATGTTTGATGAATTCATCAAAGTATAAATTAATGATAGATTTCATAATTTCTCTGCGCATCTCTGTTCATTCACGTACGCGAATTCATAACGTTGATTTTACATGGATTTTACTCCAAGCGCGTTTTTTTTTTGTTTTTCTACTCTTGCATTCGCGGCTGTTATGTAAACGGAATTTTTACATCACCCAGCTTTTGCGTGGACATTCCGTACTAATCCAAACGCTTCGTAAATATTTTTCTCATAAAAATGCGGAAAGTCCTTCACAAACTGCGAGCACCCAAAAAATGTACTTTGCATGCATTTAGTAGTAACTATATGTGTAATAACTTCGTTACGCAAAAAAATATAATATTGGCGACGAGAGTAACAAAAAGCACACTTCGATCTCTAATGAAAAAGTGCCTAGTAATAAAAAAGTACAAATAAAATTCTTTCATAAGTTTGCAGCTGCGAATAAAGATAATAAAAAAATGTTGTAAATGTAATCAACTATTTTTGATTTAGTTAAAATTGTGTAGTTTAAAGATCTTGTTTTGTGCAATCTAAAGACCTTGTTTTAGGCCGTTAGTAGTATCACACCGCCAGAACTTACCCCGCATGATCTTACCCTATATTTACTTTCGCACGAACTCAATTTTTTCCTAATCCAATAGTTAAAGTTCGTTTAAGTTAAGACAAAAGTAGTACGTATATTTATCCCCACACAAAATTTTAGAAATATTAAACAAACTCTCCCTAACGTGTACATCTAACTGTATCGACAACGCATCACGAAAAGTGTTGCCTCTGAAACAAATTATTATATCGACTTTTGTCGGTCCCTTTAAACTCGACTTGTTTAGGCCTTTTTTCGCTTTTAAAAAACTATGATTAACGTCGATATCGTAAAAAGTCATTTAATAATATTTAATGTGCAATGGTATACTGTACACAAAAATAATATTACAAAATAATATATGTTGACTATAATTTCATGTAAATTTGTTTAGCTAACCGCGAATATATTTATTCTTATTTGTTAATTCTGCTACGCTTTTCGATGTATCAATCATTCTGCAAGCATGAAATCTTATTTTTGAATGCAAAATTGGAGTCAAGCGACTCTCGGTTTTGTAAAATCGATTAAAAATTTTACGCGTTTTACTTGACTCTTTACGAACACAAATACAGCAAGTGTTTATCAGCTGTTTTTCTAGGTGAATTCTTTTTTGTATAATAATTATTATCACATTTCTCAATATATATGTTTTTTATGTAAATATAAATCCGCATATTTTAATGAGAAGTACGCTCATCGATTACACAATGTGTTTCATATTTAAGCTCAACGTGCATAAAAAGAATCATGCTTAAAATAAATATTTCAAGGAAGAAGCTGTAATTTCAAATAATATGTATTTTAATTATTCTAAAAAAATATTCTATATTTGAAATATGCATGTTATCGCAGTGACGAAAAGTAATACAACATCTCGAGTACTCGCAACTCCGTCGCGTCGCGTAAAAGAGTCACGGTCGGTCTCGCTCCGCGCGTATATACTTGGTATAGCAGAGTGGAAAATATTTTACTCATTAATCTTTAAATCCAACGTGAAATTGTATATTTTTATCGGGTGCATATATATATATTTTTTTATTTTACAAATGCAAAAAAGAAAAATTTTATTAAAAACTTAAAAAAAATGTTGCGCTTTTTTGCATTTCCCATGCACGAGGTAAAACGATGGGAATGGTTGAAAAACACATGTGAAATCAGTGGCTCTCTTATCGTCTTGTCGTCATTTCATCCCTCTTCGTCATTTCGCGGTGGTGTTTATTCAGCCGTTAAATAGCATCCACCTTCTCTCTTGATGAATCCTCTCCGCTTTCTCCGCCCGTTGCTTTTCGTCTGCTGCGGCAGCGCGCTCTCATTTGCGGCTGTTATCTGTGTGTGCGATATCTGTGATTATTTGACGGTTCTTAATGTACGCGTTTCAGCTTTCAGCAAAACGTTCAGCATTAATTGCCGAAGATAATAATATTCATAACGGAGACGAGTACTCTGTCATATATTTAAATATTTTAAATGCTTTTTTATTAGCAACCATCAATTTTTCCGATAAAAGCTTTTAAATTGTTTTATTATTCTATAAAATGCTCAGCAAGCTTTATATGTGTATCTACATCTACATATATCTTTCCCTTATAATTTATGGAAATCAAATAATTCGATTTTTTTGAATTATAGATATTTTATATCGCATATACATATTGTTATACGAAATTATATACAATGCATTACTTTAATTCCCGAAAAGCATGGATTAATATACGCCCGTGTATCTATTTTTAATTATACCATTATTTTCGCTACCTTGCCGCGTATCCTAATCAATTAGTCATCAGGGAGAGAGTTTAAGAACAAAGAAGAATATAGGTTGCAAGAGTTAACAAAGCTGTTCCACATAATAAAATTCCGCGCGCATTTCCATACAAATAAAGTCGCGAAAGGACTTTCACAGAGTTGCCATGTATCCTGCGTAAAATCTAAGCATCAAAGATTTTATATTCCACTCGCTGACAGCCATATTTCTCCCCATAATTTGCGTAGACACGCTCTTATTATACGAGCATCACTTTTTTGTTCTATCAGCGAGGTCAGCCACGCCACGTACGCAAGGTCGTCTCTCGGGAATGTCCTTATATTACTCTCGACGTCGCCGATTGCACGCGCATACTTTCACCCTATCTCTTCCCGTTTTTTTTCGCGCTCCCTTTTTTTTCCAATCGATGCGACGCGATGCCATCAACTGTGGGACTTATTACCAGACATCGAACGCAACTTCCACGACTTTCGCAAGACTCCCGAAGCGTCGATATCTCGACGTGTGTCATCCGATCGTCAGTATCATTTAAACTTTAAGTAGCAGAACGCAACTGCGCGAGCTCAATATATACATATTTCATATTGAAAATAAAAAAAATCGGTCAGACTAGTTCAAGAAGCTGTATCGCTTGCATAAACTGTTTCCTTCTGATGTTTACCGTCGCCAACCACGCGAGATTCTCGGCAACGTTTCTCGTCATAGCGAGCGAAGCCGCATTTGAACTCCGTGATATCGCTCGTATCGATCGTATCCCAGCAGCTGGGAAACTTTGTTATACCGGCTCTGTCAGCGCGTATCCGTTCCGCGGTGGTACGCTAAGGCGACATTATGCCCGATTCATATGCCTCGTCACGTTTCTCCTTTTCTATATGTCCTGCGACCCCGACCGGCGCGCACGACAGCTTCCTCTTTCCCCCTCGGGTACGCCTTCCCCCGCAGTACCCCGCCGTTCCTCTTTTCGGGGTCTCCGTTTCTGTCGCGTTAGATACGCGCGGAAGATCGAAATTCAAACGCGGGTATAATGGGGCGATTTCGCCTTGAAACGTCGAGTGGAAATTCTCCTTCCGCCGGATATTGCTCGGCGGCCGATTGATCACGGCGCCTTTTGGAAACGGCGCGGCGACGCGATTGAAAGCGCGACTTTTCCCGATGCCCGACTCAAAAGCGCCAGTAACGCGTGCTTTTAAGGGCTGTTTGCGCTGAAGCAGCAAAGAACGACATTTTTCGATGCATGAAATAGATAGACACGGTCGTTGACGTTTGATCGTTCAATGCAACGAAAATTGGGTAAAATTTGAGGATTTTCTAAATAATAATATTACTGCGAGATTTGAAATTATATACCGCATAAATGAGAAATATATTCTGCAAGAAGATAATTCGTCAATGTACTTATTCACTCCGGGTGCGTTTCGTGTCGTTTTCCAATTATATATTAAAGTGATTATAACGTACACCAAAATTAATGATAATTACATACATATTTGTATTTTGTATATCCGATTTTGTATAGCGTTATATCATCCGTAATTAACGTAAGGTAATTGATACATGATATTTGGTCATTTTACATCAGAAAATTTCTCTGCTAATCCATGACGAGATAATGTTCTCACCTCACCTCGCATTTATATTACCTCACCGGATACAAATTGCCGCGATTTTTTATGACGTTATAATTGCGCGACGCAAACGCGGCCGCCCAACTTTAATTTCACCGTACGCGTGTCCATTGTCAGCAAACTGCGGGCCATCAATTTGATAGCATTAATCCCGAAATTGTCACGTCCGCCACGTCCGAATGCTATTTGTCGAATAACATGTTTATGCGCGTGACGTGTCGCGTGTGATTTAGCTATAATCCGCATTGCGTCTCTTCCGCGAGGTCTTATTCCCGTCGGGAATATGTCCATTACCGGATCTGTGTGTATGGAGATTTGGAACGTCCCAAAAATTTCGCGCTCCGAAACGCGCGAATTTTTCTACCGACGCGTTACGAAATAATATCTGCGTGTTCAAGGCTTGTAATATTGAATTAATGTACAAGCTATCACATGTGTACCGCAAAATAACACGAATTCGATAATAACGCGATAACAATTGAAGTTCCAATGGGTTACGCACAATTCTGTGTTTGTGATGTAATTCCATCCCTCGCATTATGTTGCATAAAACGTTTTGCAATTTACCATTATATCGCCGGCAACACGCCACGGAATTAGCCATGCGCCAACATTAATCTATTCGCCCTGTGAAAATCATGATATCAAACATTAACAAGTCTGACGGCTCTTTTAACAGCGCGAGTGCTTTCGACGCGCGTTACGCGCCAAATGAATGACACGCTAAAATGAAAGTTCGGTCATTCCCGTTCGCCTTTTATTCGTGCGTGCAGCGTGATCAATATCGGGTAATACGTTTCCGTAGCGCGCGGATTTTTATATTAAAAGCGACATATTGCGATTGTTCTGAGACAGCGAGATATTTACGATAGATGCCGTTTGTTTTATGTATAGGCATTCGCAAGTTTAATTAACGCAAGATACACAATTTTGGCTGTGTATATGCTTTACATATTAATTAATCCGTAAATTAGTTCGAGATTAAATGTATAACTTTCACAATATTAACTTTAACAACCGATATTAAAATATAAATAAAATTTGTGCGTCTTTCTCAATGAAAAGTATAAAGTATTTGAGACTATTTTAACATTTGCAGACGTTTCTTTATTTTTAAGTTTTGAATTCTCTATCTGTTCTTATGTACACGATTTGCTGCACGCACACTTTACACATTTCATCACAAAGATATCTAAAGTGGAAAAACAGTAACAAAACAGTAACTCCTTGACGCTCACCCCACCGCGAAGCGATTACAAAAGGGTTTTGCTCTTCACATATCCGTCTTTAAACCTACTGGAGCATCCGTAGACATCCCCGATTTTAGCAGATTAATTTACGTGTTCCTGAAGCGCGACTTTGACCTTCCAATTTTAGGCATAAATCGCCGGGAGTGGTTTTCGTTTAATCATTAGCTGTACAAGCAAAGACCTGCTATCGGTATGAGCTATATAATTATCAACTAGAATTACCAAATTATTAAAAAAGACTTGTTAGAGTCTCAAGATCTCTTTATCATCTCTTATTTAATTATCTTATCGAAATATTGTTGTTATTCCATTTATCAGGTTTTATCCCGTTTGATCATATTTTAGCATATTTTTAGATACGAGAAACCACTCATAAGAATTTCACGTAATTGTATTGATTGTAACGAGATATGAAACATGTTGTTACACGAAACAGTCCCATATCTAGCACGAGTCATACGAATCACGCGAAGGACACTTTTTCCACTCCAACCCTTATTTTGTTACTTTACTTGCACTGATAAATCCGTCGCGCGAGTCACCATCGGCCCCTTTTTTTTCTTTCAACGGGCGCGAACAACTCTCCCCGACGACATCTCTCCTCGTAATAAACATCGGGCCGCAGCCGCAGGGTAATGTCGGCAAATCGCAGTCGGGGGTCGCGCGTGCATAGGTAACAATGGTTAGCGGAGGACAAAGGAATTCACTATCAATAGGGACCCTCTGTCGGTCTGACAATTAACCCCATCGAATTCTCGGTTCCCTGCTTTCTTGAAAATCTCGACGCGCGCCTCTCGCCTCGAGAGAACTGCTCACCAACGACAATAAAGAAACATTTTTGGTCGGTTTCCAGTTTGAATAAATGCGCACAGTTTTCTATAGTTATAGAAATCGTTTCTTTTTACGCCTCTCAATTTGCGTCTTTCTCGCGTCGTGAAAAGTTAATCCTACAGAAGAAAGAGTAAAGTGTCAATCTTCTCCCGAAAGAAAATCGATTTCAGTCAGAACTTATTGTAACATTTAATAACATCAAAGTCTTATTATGCAATTATATCCGTGCTACTCGAAAAACGTTTTTCATGAAAAACTAAGAATCACTTTGTCAAAATCTGCGATCGCGGTATGCTTGCCAATACACAATACCCTTTATACGTATAGACAATGAATTTCGATATCAATGGGCATATACGCACAACTCCTTATCTATTCGATAATTAACTTGGCGTAGGGGCTGTTTGACTCGAGCATGGAGTTTGCGTGAGACGATTTATAATAGCGTGTTTTAACTATATATGCCGAGCTCTATCTTCCTATTAAAGAATTTAGCGTTATCAGATTACGCGTCACTTGACCGTATTCGCGATTGTATCCAGAAAGTTTGAATAAATTAAATGTTGTTCAGATTTATATTGCGAAGATCATTCAGAATTTATTTTATAGATGTTACCTGTGCATCTGCAAGGATGCGCCGCATCAAGGCCAAGGTGGGGTTTGTTGTGAGGTCATTTTGTAGGGCAAGCGCCTCGCCTTCCTTGTTCAAACGATTCAAAGTCTTCAGAGCTGCAATAAAAAAAAAAGAATCAATTGCAAATGCACTACACAGATTGTAAAAGCACAAATATGTTATCATGAACATATATGTTATCGCATATTTGTTAGTTCTGCAGAGAAAAATCAAAAAGAGATGTTCTTGACATCAGCATTAGTGTTTTACAGCTTATTCAGGACTTGTAACAATTGTGCAGTTAGGCGGTAAGCGACCGAGCTTTTGCGGAAATTGTTGGCACGTGAAAGGTGCTCAACGAGTATGTGCGCCCATTGGATTGCGCTAAGCCTTTCATCCGAGACATGCGAGGAGTCAGAGAATTCTCGAACCCCGGACCCACCAAAATGGCCGGTCTCCCGGCTCGTTCGTCTTGTATTATCTTCATGCACCCAAGCCGTTGGTTCGAACCGGCGCGGCGGGATAATTGAATTCCCGTAGTCGATGATCGTGGCGCGAAGGTGGTGGAAAGGCCCAGGTTGCCAAACTGTTATCGACAAGTTCGTGAGAGAAGCTCGTTTTGCAAAGGTGCCCGAGTAAGCTCGGGATAGACACGCGCCTTCGATGCTTCCGTGCTATCGCACAGAAGCTACGTGCTTCGCGGTAGAGTTTTTAAAAGATGGAAGCACGTGATGTTGTGCTTTGACCCATTTTGTATACTTACGAACTCATATGAAATTATAAGCTTAAGTTTATGAGTTGCGTAGCGCGGATGGGATAATTTTATGTCTTAAAAGTATTTCTGTTGCTCTTTCAAAACAGCAATGGTAATACGAAACGGTGCATCCTCAACCATCAGCCTTCCCCGTAGAGAGAAAGTGAGAGAGATAGAGAGGAGAGGCGGTGAAATTATATAATACCGGAAAATACGTGAACTCTGCGCACTAGCTTAAACGTAAATTTATAGTGAGATGCATATGTAGTCGACGATGCGATGTCGGCTTTGATGTGGCATGAGCAAAATTCGAGGCGAATTCGTAAACTACACGACGGAGGTAAATATTATATAGTCTCATTAAAAATGCATTTCGACTTTAAGCGAGATTGAGATACGGCAGCTTAAGGGGATACAATTTTCAAATTAACGCTACATTGAGCAATACGGACAAAAATTGCCGGCTTAAAATGTTGCGAATTCATCGGAAAATATTAAATCACTCAAGGCTAATCGTGGGCTACGCGAAAACGTATAATTGCATTAACGGCGCGTTTTGCACCGCTGCTACTTGGTAATAATTTAATGACGTTTACCGTTAATCCAGTTTTAATCTCGCGCACGATTTTTCGTCTGAACGCGCCAACAAAGCTACGAAGTTTTAACGCAAGCACGAAACAAGTTTGCTTGTTTTGTCGCGTAATCGCTCGCGACGGAAACGGCATCGGAGACAAACCCGACGCGATTAGAACAGTATATTATTTGTTTCGCCGGAGTTGCAATTAAACGCAATTAAACTGCCGCTTGTGCTGGAACAGAGAAAAACTTGGACCGGAGAAACATGTTTTATCGACAAGTCTTGTTTGTCGATAACAAGTCGAAGACAAAGGTCTCTCTTGCTGATAAGATACGAATCCTGGATCGCCGAACGTCTTCCGTGCAGATTCTCAGGCGTTCTGCAAAACCCTTGGAAAACGAACGTATTATCGCTAGATCACGAGAAACGACTAGTCGTAAAATTGCTTTTCGCCCACGAAGGTCGAGAGAAATTCAACTTTACAACGTGGAAAATATCTTCAGAGTAAACAAAAAAATATTAGATAACTTGGTTGTGTCGTTACATGAAATATTGAATCTTTGTCTTATCATCTTTTTTTTTTAAGTAAATATTAATAAAAATGTTTAAATTACAATGTAAAACATATCCATGAATTAAAATATAAATATTCAGTAATGTTGACATTATACGTTTACGAATTAGATGGATTTAAGAAAATGCAGAATCAACAATCTTTTCTCGATTTCGATTAAACGGCTTGCAATAAGCGTCAGCTCCGATTTCTGTCTGTCATCTTTAAGTCGATTGATGAGCAGAAAAAAACTTGCTCGAACGGGTAGATCAGTAAAGACCCCTTTCCTTCACGGAAGTCTGATCTCGAGATTGTAGCGGTTCTTCAAACACAGCAGGAAGCACTCTCACATCAGAAACGTCGAGCGTCCTTACTGAATATAATCTCGCGCGATCGTTACTACCCTAACTAAAAGAAGAAAACTCGGTAGTGCTTCGTGTGTCGGAGATTCCCGATTAAACACTGCTTAGTGCTTACTTCCGCATTAAAGATTAACGTTCATAATCGTTCGTAGTATACTTTTCGCAAAAGATAAAAAAAATACACGTAAAATACACGTAACGGATTTTAAAATATTTAATAACCGATACTTAAAAAAAAAAATCAGCTTTTGTGAAGAAAATATCTTGCTCGTTAGATTTCAGAAGTTTTAAACATTCACGTCATCGAATCATTAAATCATAAAGTGGCGTCAAACTGACTCGGTTTATTTCATAAATTTCCCAAACTCGCGTTTAACGGCGCTCTCGCGAAGCCGGCGAGTGCGGAATGAATCAGCTCGTCGACACGAGCCACCGAAACGATAAATCTCGCGTGCAACGCGAGGCGAAAACGTGCTCTCGCGAAAGTAGGCGACCGCGTTGAAATATTCCGCGCGATGTCGATACGACGGGGGTCGGCCGTGTTGTAGCGTTTCGCCTCGCGCACACCTATAGCCTTGGATTTGTAACGGTGTACGCGCGTCAAAGTGCACGAGCGAGCTCATGTGGTCCTGGATGGCCCTCTGTACCAAGTCGGGGGTATATAGGTCTACCGCAAACACGGAGAGAAGTAGATTATCGCCTCCGTCGTTTCCTCGGCGTGGCGCAGCGGGAGGGTTGCGGGATCGTACTGATATATGGGCGCGCAGCGATATTATGCGCCGCCCGTGTGTCGGAAGCGAGATTCTTTATGAGCTTTTACACACCGACTCGGAACTCCATCGAGGTCGCGCGGCCGGCTAATGCGAAACAGGAGCCCCTTTATGGCGTTCGGTGCAGATAAAGCGATATACTCGATAGCGCTCCGTTTGCGGAACGGTAAAGGGATGCTTTACGACGGGAGACGTTGGTTTAACATATCTCGCAGCCCGTAATTATATATCGAAAAGAATCGAGTACTTGCGAATACGTCGGCCGATATCGAATGGAAGTGAAGCGTCGCGGCGTCGACGGTTACACAGGGTATTTATATAATGCATTATGATAAGCTAAGATTTCGTTTCGCGTGTGCGCGTTTAAAATGCAACGCGGCGGTCGCAAATCATAACCGCGACACGTATCATTCCGACTTGCGGGACAACCGAGACGCGTGTGTGTTACGACTTTTTGGATCTGCTATCTATCACGTCTTGCAATTCTAACTTTCTCGACGTCGACGAAAATGAATGACTGATCTGACAAGCAATGAAAGTTAAATCGCAGGAGCATAGAATAGCATAAATCTTGCAGGAAAATTAACGACGTTTGACTTGATAAGCCGGTTTGTATCGGACAAATCCATCCCTCTTGTTGTAAAATTAAAATTTTTTTAAATGTTATTACGTTAACGTCCAGAAATGTTCAGAGCGTTAATAGCCAACGGAAATTTTAACAACCATCGTAGAATTCATTCAACGTGAAAACGTATTCCGATCGCACGATGCGCATCTTAATACCGACGTATCGTAACGAATTTCTCGTAATCCTCGAGACACAGGTACCAGAATTAACCCTGTGCTTAATATACATATGTAATATATCCGGCAGAGCGCGTAGTTTACCGGTATGACTTCCGTACAGCGCGAGCGGCGCGTACACGGCGCACTGGAAACAGGATTAATGGATTAGCGATGTTTTGAATTACAAGCGAAGTGTAAGCGGGGCAAATATTCTCTCTCTCGATCCAATTAGAGAGCAGAATTCTACGGCAGTATAAAGCTACGAGTTACGGCGGAATCGGCGCACCTGCAGTAGAGTCCCGGGAGCCGTCGGGGTGATCCTTCATAAATGCAGACTATATTCCGCCGCGCTCTTGCAAAACGGAAGATCATTCATTTTACATAAAGTACGAATCTGTCTCTCAAATATTAAGAAAGAAAATATAGACGAAACACGAAACGTTATATTATTGTCGCTACCGCATAAATTGGAAAAATCTCAAAGCTCTTAAGCACCAGAGGATTTTCTATTTCTTCTTCATCTTTTCTATATCGATATACTCAATCGGAGATATATCGAGGTCGGAGCAGATTGCAACAAGGAATAACCTGATGTATGGCTTGCGCCAATGTTACAGTGTCTATTCAGTGAAAGCGAGATTCTTTATTGGTTATTACCCGCTGGAAACATATCGAGCTTGTCGCGAGAATGCATGTAGCGCAGGCCGAAGTAGACACGAGCGATATGTACATGGCAATAAAAGTCATAACAGGATGTGATGCATTATATATGTATATATGAAGTGTCGCGACGCGTTACTATCAAACTACGTGACACAGGATCAAGTTACAAAGACGTAGCATCGTGCTAAAAGCGACAACGTATATACACGATATACTCAAATAAATAATAATTAATTTACAAGCTGGTAATTAATAAGCTGTAATTGTATGATGCATCGGAGAACACGGAACACCGTGTATGTTTTGCCTACGACTTTGATTGACGTCATTTACAAGATAAGCCCGTAAGTGCCTTGAATTTCCGGCGGAAACTTCGTATGGCAGATACCCAGGCTTGAAGCCTAGCACGATGTTTATCTTCCCAAGCACCAGGGGAGGGAGGGAGAGTGGGAAACACCACAACCTGCCCGAGAGTGACCAGAAGCTGTCGTCGGACTCACCTTCCTCGTAGGGCTGCGCACGCTTGGCGAACGCCCTCGAGAAAACGCCGCCGCGCGGCTTCGAGGGGTCCACGCCGTTTTCTACGGCCGCGCTCATTTTCGCGAGTGGTTCTTCACCGAGCGTGTGTTTGCCGTGGACGTATCTGAAATTGACACATTACACGAAACGTTTTCATGAAAAACCATCGGAAACGGTTATTGAACGCTCGCGACGCTCTTCGACATTCGGTCCCATATCGAAATTTCTCGATACGTCAGTCGATCGGATATTGGATTTCATCGGCGAAACTATTGAAATCTCAAATATGTCGCGAATTAATGTGCGCTTAATGTAAAAAAAACTAATGATAAAATAATAAAAAGAAAAACAAAACTCTGCGGGCAAAACGACTTTCTCCGTTCACAAATCAGTTACTTGTCATCTTAAGCGGCTTTTCTCCCTTTTGTTGCTTTGAAATGTATACGGATTATGCAACAGTAAGATGTAGATTTATGTGTAATCTCATTAACCTTTCGGGATTAGGGCATTAACGTAAGACTAGTAATTTACTGGCAGCGCTCGTCAAATGCATAATACAAGTGCGGTTTTCACGCTGCCGGGACGAGTATAATGGTAAAGTTGTAAGGTACGTGTCAATGTGTTAATTTATGTAATTAACTTGCATCTGATGCCGCGTAAAAGTCAGTCTATGCCAGTAACTCATGCTAAAACAACAAGCGGACTATAACTAAACCGTCGCGCGTCGTACCACCCACGCCCACGCTGACAGCAACGTTAATTTACGTGTTATGACTAGAGAGCCTCTCTCTCTCTCTCTCTCTCTCTCTCTCTCTCTCTCTCTCTCTCTCTCTCTCTCTCTCTCTCTCTCTCTCTCTCTCTTTCTAATTAAATGTAAATTGACTAATTACTGGTTAAAAGATAACAAAGAGAAAGACGCCGCTGATTCTTTATCGTTTTCTTAAAATACTACATAAAGACTACAGTAATTGCAAAAAAAAAATACATAAAACTATAGTAAATATTACAGTAATTGCTATAGTTTTATGTGTATATTTCGCAAACTACATAGCTCTTTCCATAAGAAATGCTCGGAAGAAAAGTCATCAATAATTACGTTGCATTTTTACGTCGTGAATTATCTCCATTTAATTAAAAGAGTTAAAAACTTAAAAATTAGACGACGATACCCAATTTTGTAAAGGGAGAAATAAAATAAGTTCGTGCAAATTTATTTCTTCGGGGCACTTGAAACTTGTGCGTATCAACATGCGCTCCAAGAAGCTGCATTATCATATAGAAGTACTGTCCTCGCAAGCTTATGTTTACGCAGCACTGTATATGCATGAGAAGACCCTCGTTACTCGCCTCGGGGATGACGCCATTATACGGAAAGTCCGTATTGGCGGCCGGCGAGCAAATGACGACGAACATATAATAATAGCGTGCGCCGCTCGCCGTCAATATACTCTCCCCGAAAACGACGGTGGCACCCCATATTACACGTCACCCTGTGCACACACGCATCGCGTATCGTCACCCCTCTTGTCGCCTCGAGACCCACCGTCATTCGATCGTCATAATTTATCATTACACACGGGGAAAGACGCGCTCGATAAATCCACGCCGTGTTCAACCGCGTTACCATTGATTTATGCACTGTGACGTTGCAGCGTTGGTGCGGCCGTAAAGGAAGATCTATCGTGGGCCCTTTACCGCGTCACGGCATTAGAAGTCAACCCTCCCGCGCACACGCGCGCACGCGCGCGCGTCAGACACCTCATGGAAAAAAAGTCGACTTTTCATTTCGCATACGTGACCCTTCCGGTTCTAAAATATCCGGCGCGATACGATCGTCACACACGACAACGTGCAGTGACAAATAATCCGCTGAGCGTGTAAAACGCTCACGAAAGGTCTGACGTTTGAAGGGTTCGCTGCTTCACGAGAGCATTTCGACTAATTATTCAGACATGGTAATATTTAATACGTTTATTAATTATAGTGCCATTTTTGTGAGTTTATTTCCGCCGATTGCAAAACTGTGTCGAGGAGTTCGCTATTTCGACGGACCGTGTTAAAGGATTTAGTAGTTCATAATTTCGTTGCGGAGTTCAACTTCGATTATGCAATTTAGACTATTTTTGCATAGCAATGCTCCAATCTGAATAAATTCGCGTGCTCCACTGCGAAGCGAGCAATTAAACGTTCGCCATTTCAATTTCTGCTCGCGCTCTCGATTGAATACGCTTTCACATTTAACGCGATGCAACGACGATAGCACGTAACGAAACGGTTAAACAATTTCGTTTGTTTCATTGCTCGGCATTCACATTCAGTTTAACGTTCGCATTCAGCACTAAACGCCGATGTCTGATTCCGAGAGAGACTCTTCTCATTAACATTTAGTGAAAAAACAAAAATATCTTTTAACGGTTATTTTATGTCGCGCTTTATAAATGTCGAAGATCAAAAACAGATGTATATAAACAAGTTATTACAACTTCGAGAGAAATCTTCGTTACTTGTCCGACAAATCGGGATAGAGACGCGTGCTCACTGTTTTCCATCAGGAATCCAATCAACGGATCAGAGGATTAAGGATTGCGCGCGGACTGCTGTGCACGGCATAAAAAAAACTGGATATTTTGTTATTTTAGTATATTTACGTCCCGGCGACAAAAGCAGCGAGGGGATTGGATTACGTGGGCGTTTAGACTCGATAAATTTTTGCGGGGTCGCGAGTCGACGCTCCTGATTTATGTACCGCGACAGCAGAACTCATAAGGGAGATCTATAGTCGTTTTTCCATTCTTTCTTTCTGCGTCCCGTGGAGCTACGTGCGGAAATCTTTTTCGGTGATTTTCAACTTGGTGGAGATTTAGGACGGTAACATCCGTGAAACTTTGTCTTTGCTAGATGGAGAATTATTGTTGCTTTGTCGTGAGACTTTATTAGCTTATTTTTTAATATTTCTCCTAAATTTCGAAAGTATTAACTCCTTATAAAATGCATGAGAATTATCATCTACGAGATATATTCATTAATTACTCGAAAAGAATATTCTGTTTCGCTAATAGGAAAATAATCATTATACAAGAATTGTGGGGGCTTTGTTATTTTTTATCCTTTCTATCAAACTTCCTGCGTATTTCACTACAATAATTTTCACTTAAATAATCTGGATTGTTTTTTGTTATCAGGTTATTTCCGTATTGTGTGATTTGTAATTAAGAAGCTCATGTAACTCAATATATATTAGCTGCGTTAATAAACTTCGATGAGTGAGCGTAACATGATGGAAACAAAACTCGCAACAAACCGCGAACCGCGGAGAGATATTGCTCGCTCGTTCTACGGTTTCATTCGTATTGATGAACTTCCGCGAATAAACACTTTCGCGCTGACGAAAGAAAGAAATAAAACAACCGTGGTTGAATAGGAGCGATAAAGTCACGAATGAACTGAGCTACATCTCGCAGAATGGAATCAACCCATGTAAATCAGAAGATAAAGTCAATTACAACAGAAATATCATTCCCCAATTAAAAAGATCTAAGAGACAATCATAAATAAACTAAAATAAAATAAAATACAAAATTGGTATAATAAAAATTAAAATAAAATTAAAATAGATTATTTGTTAACAACTTATGTTTGCACTTTTCATTATTTGATAAGCCTATACTTTTAACATGTAAATATCTAAAGCGATGTAAATGTAAAGACAAAATAATTGCATAAAACAGCGAAGGCTATTAAATAGACGAAATGGGTCTGATGCATTTCCCAAGACAATTTATGATACCGATCCCAGATCTCGTCTTATCCCTCATGGACGGATAATAGGTAACGACTCAGCTGTGTCTCACGATGGAGTAATAATTTGTATTATTGCATCCCTAGAAACGAGTGATATTGTCAGGTTCGGAATTACGGCAGTTTGCTATCGCCTACGACCCCCTAGTGCCCAATTTCAAAATGGACACCACCACCGCTTTGACGATCCAAAGCCATACTCATTTGGGAAATGACGAAGTTTCGTCTACTTTTCTTCATAAAGGAGTTTGCTAACTGTCGCATTGAGAGTCCAATTGGAAGTTGGATTTAATTTGGCGAAGAGAATCTTTAGGTAATAATGGATTAGACACGTTTAATTAAGAAGATGTTTTAAAGATTGTGGTTGATGAATAAATATATGCTCAAAACTACAGACAAATTATATATTGATTCTTGTTTAATGTAACAGAATATCCTCTATAGGGATAAATTGTAATTATTGTGAGGGTTTTCTTAGGATGATTCATTCCGGCTATCGAATTTACCAAAGTAAAATAAATGGAAAGGGCACGACAGTAGTCGATATATCGGCGGAAACGACCGAGTCACCGACATTCTCCGCTTTTCTTCTCCGTATACTCCGATCGATCGCACTCTTCTTGAAGGGCCTACCAGCTTGACATCGTAAATACAAATTACGGTGCGACCCGTTGTAGTATCTCCGCGTGTAACGAAGTACATGAATTAAATATAATATCAGCCACGAGGATCTCATAGATCGATGTTCCCCCTAATTTCTTACTGTCCACGGAGAATATTTATTTCTATCTCATTCCGCGTCTATCTTGGTTTGCGCTGCGTCCGCATCTGATTTGCAATTTCCAATGAGCGTGTTTTCCCTCCCAGCCAGGGAATTCGCCAACTTTATATCGCATCTAATTTACCCCCCGATGGCGTGGGGTGAGTGGGGTCTCCTCAGGAGCTCGGGCAAGTAGTTGTCTCGCGGAACTAATTACCGTGAAACCCATTTCGAAATTTTGTTTCATCAACAACACCGCCGAAACGACGCGCGTTCCCTCCTTTTCCTTTAAACGACCCCGCTCGGTGTGTTATACTCCTTCCTTTCGCGCGGAAGGAAATTGCGAAATGCCAAGCACATCGTGCATCCTCCTCGGCCCTGTCAGGAGTTCTGCGCAGACGAATAATGGTCCTGCAGGGAGAGCCGAGAGAATTCGAGCCCTATCCTTGCGCGGAAGGAAATCTCGCGAGATGCAATGCAGTAATACGGACGTCGTCGAATGATTTCGCGACGCTTTCCGGATTGCCTCTTTGCCGGCGCGCAACGTTGGAATTTATGACGTAAACGTAAATGTATGCGGAGGGGACCTGTCCTTTGTCACGCGAGATTCGAATTGCAGCGAGCCGTCGCGAGAAACCCCAGAGAAACTTTGTTGCACCTCGCGCGCGACGTGTCACGTCGGCAATCCGACCGCTTAACGAAATTTATATACGGACAACTATGTCCCTTTGTTTCAAAGTTGTTCTCTACAAAATTTCACGTTTATAGATTTCCTTTTAATTCAATACTTTCATAGTATTTAAACAACTTCATAGTATTCAGTTAAAGAACTCTTAGTCCCTGTCTACAATAGGTGTTTTAAGCCCTAAGCCCTAAGAAATTGACCAATCACAGTCAATTATTCTCCTCAAATTCAACTGATGTGATTGAACAATTTCTTAAGGCTGGGCCTTAAACGCATATTGTAGACGGGCACTTAAAGCTCTTAAAACATATAAATATTATACGTTTAATGGAGTTTTTGCTTGTATATAAAAAAAATTGAATCAAGAAAGAATCAATATAATGCAATTTTAACTAATAAATATCATCTTAATCTTCGTTTCCGCATTCCGTTCTTTTTTCTTCGTTATTCCTAACCCAACGTTACCATAAATCGCGTTGTTAATTCGATTATCATCGGCAGCCAGCCTGAAAACACCTTACGGCCATGCGCGATTTTAATCTAGGTACAATAAAAAAAACGAAGTGGTTTCACGAAGAGGGGCGACAAAAAGCTCGAGAGAGTGCAAGAGGAGCGTCGAACAAGGCGAGCTAGCTTGAAGCTAACGACGATGCTAAAGCTAAACGCTCATTATTTTTTATTTCACCTTCTCCGTTAATTAGTGCGCTTCCAACCACATAATTATTGCGTTACGGTTGCATTAGACGGCAACCAAGACGAGTGTGTATCCCCGGTAAACCCAACAATTTCCAACCCCTTTTTTCGTCGCGCCTCCTTTTTCTCTCGCGCTAATTATCCCTTTAGGTGCGTTTAGCTATATGTTAGTGCATTACGCGTCACAAACGCACGTGACATTTTCGTATTAATTCTAGAACGCAGTTAATGCTAATTGCAGCAAAAATATTATATTCATAATATTAAAAAAGATGCTAATTAATCTTAAACCTAGTAGAGTTCTAGCTAGTTTTGTGTTAATTACATTTGTACAAATTTACATTTTATGACTGTATCTTCCTTCGTTTTAAAGCGTTATTTTGTCACCTATGAGTGCACACACAAACTTTACCTACATCATAAATCACGTAAACAACGCTGAAGTTATTCGAGTTTCAAATGTGATATAGTTGACGCGATCGTGATTAAGTTCTAAGTCGGGCAAAGTTTGATAGAATCGTTATACATTGTTTTGATTTCAGAGTAGAAGATTTGACCGGAATAGTCGGACCAAGTTTCTTATCTTAAACTTTGACGTGTTACTAGAATCAGCCCTCGTTTCCTGAAACTTATCGATATACGCTTCAATTGTTTATGCATTTTGCATTTTCTGCGTCCGATTGCTGCAGCTATTGTTTAATTAAACAATTGGCATTCGATATCCACTATATCTAAGAAAATGCCAGATTTTCATTTTTAATATCCGAAAGATTTCTTCCTCTATCTTCACAAACGCAATCATTGATTTTGATTTATTAAAAAACCGAATAATGCCATCGATTTCGGAATCAATTACTTCGGTACAAAAAATACTTCAATAGATTTCGCGTATTCAGAAATCGAATACTGTTTTGCACACAATTCTGCCGTCATTACAAAATAATGGTCGCATAATTCACGATCAGGCCGCGGCTCTTAATCGACCTGTTCGATTTTTTCTGGTTGAGAACAATGAACGCTAGAGCAATCTGTCTCGCACGACGGAACATTCAGGATGAGCCTTAACGGTGAAAGTCGGACCGGAAGAATCAACGATCCGTGACTGGCGATATGACAATGCAAACGGTACAGAAACCTTTTAGTTCCAGGCGAAATGTCGCCGCACAATTCCTAGCAGTTGTCACAGAGATTGGCACAGATAGATAATCCCTCAATGATCTCCCGTTGTCATAAATTTCGCGAATCAATTTCGCAGCGCAACTGATAAGCTACGAAACTTTTTTTTATCATTTTCCCATTGTTAGATAATTTATAAAAATACTCTTAAAAATTAATCATATCTCGTGAATTTTCCCTAAAATTCACGTTTATTTTTAATTAATCATATAAGCCAATTAACGATGTGAAATAATCAGGCATCCATTCATGTGTACATGTGTACATCTATTTCGCGATAAACGTGCGTAAGCAAGAACTGATACAAAACAACATTGTCGCAAGACCCTTCCTCCAAATAAGCGCGCGAGGGTAATTCCGGATGGAGACGCATGCGGAAACAGCAAATAAATAAAACGAGAATAAAGCAGAATGGTCGCGAAATATCACGAGCGACTGTAATACATTCCGCGGTCCATCTTGTTATTTAATAAAAGACAAAAACTTCCAAATATTAATGCAAGTTTATTTCATTAAGTAGATAAAAGTAGGCTTGATTGGAAATTCCGAGACACCTTGTGGAATGTAGGAAGCAGAAGAAATTGAGAGAACTAGGTGGACGATGAGGGATAGAACTGGAGCCATGAATATTTATACCACGACGGATGGTTATACCGCGATGGGAGCTTAGGAAAAAGGGGCAACGTCGCTATACGCCGCGTACGCAGAAACTATACTATATAGTGCGGCCGTTGAGGCAGGTACGGGGACTCTATTCGAGCAGAACGCGACGAATAAGCAACGGGTTCATACAGGTATATGCACCATGGTGCGACACGTAATACGCGCGACGCGTGTTATTAATTGTATATTGTGTTATTCGTCGTATATGTATATACATAATCGTGCTCACGTAAAATTAGTCGGGCCACCCTTACACACGTCCCACGTTACGTATAAAAGCCGCAAGATTAAGGCGTAAAGCTACAAGGTGTTCTCATCATATTTCTCATCATTTATTCACGATTTGTTTTTCATATTAAGCAAATGAGAGTCAAAAGTCACGATATTTGACTATAAAACTGAGAACTTTAATCATGAAACTCTTACTCAAATCTCTATTTGGTAAAATGTTCTGTATTTGTTACCTTTATTTCGTGCATGATTAAAATCTAATTTAATGCAATAACGATGTAAACTTTAAAATAAAGTGAATAAAGAATAATAGCATAGAAGAAAATTATAGTGCAAATATTTAGCCGTAAGTGGCATTGAATCACGATTCAGCTTGACAAGAAGATGACAATGTTATAATAGATTCGAATAAATTGTAAAGCGATGCATATAGGTTTGTAGCAGACTTCACAGTGCTCTGATGAATAAATAAGTGCATGCAATGTATAGTTCGAAAGTTGTCCAGAACCGATATATCAAGAACGATCGCAATATATTAGCAATTTTAATGAACAAAAATTCAATTAATATGTCAATTTCGTAATATTTGCGCGGAAAATTAGATCTTTATAAATTAGATCTCTGTTACAATTCAGCAAATTGAAGATAATTAATAGGATACATCCGACAGTTCTGAGACACTTCTGCATATTTTCGTGATACCTAAACTGCACTTGTCCAAGATGCACTTATCCCCCCCGACGTGTGTTTCCCCGACAACGAAAAACGCGAATTAGAGCAACAACCCGTTGGTGCCGGAGGCACGCAACGTGACGGTGCACGCACGCCACGGAATCTAAGCGCGAGCAGCGCAGCAACGATGCACCATGCATTCACCCGGGCGATAGATAAGCGTAAGTTGAAGGCATAGTTCGCGCGCAGCACACACTTTATCGTAGCTCATATACGCCAAAGGCCGCTCGTGAGGAGGCGCGCTAAATTGCTACTTAATTGCCAGCGATGGAGCCGTTCGTGCAAACGCGCGGGGAAAACGAGTCACGCTAATCGACCCCGATGCATCCCATCGAGCGCGGCGCGTCGTGTACCTATCGATACCCGACATCGAAAATACGCGCACGAAACAACGTTCTGTCTGACAAAGAACGGCGGGCGGTCGATAAAACGATCGTCCGATTTTATTCGAACGATTCCAATCTGCCCCCGCATATTATGTGCCAAAAAACGTCAACTTTCAGGAAATGGTGTCGGGAATGAATTAGTCGTTCTGAATCGCGCTAATGTATCTTGAAATATTGCATCCTGCGCTCCGGCCCGTGATAGCCAGAAAATATTTGTAAGTAAATGACTAAATAATGACTAATAATGCTATATTTAGGCAACAAATGTGGTCACAATTCTAAAAAATTAAAGTTATTATTGCGGAATTTGATTGTCTTGATATGAAGCGTTAATTGTATCATAATTTTTATATCCGTATATCTGCAAAATTTTAACGTTTAATATTTTTCAAGGTAGCGCTTGAACATCGAGTATTTTATATAATGTTTTATAGATTATGGATATGTATAATATTCAAAATTGCTGTTTGTAATTATGGTGTCATAAATAACACTATCATTATACCATAAAAAGAAATGGACGAGTTGCAGTTATGCTTCCGCTAATAGATCATGCGACGTAACTAGTTAGGGGTTAATAGAAAGTGTCGCAATCGCGCGCGTGCAATAAGCGGCGCGTTTCCGATTCGTGTAAATCGCGAAACTGAACGCTACGACTGTTTCACGTGACAATCAAACTGCGGTCAAGTGCGGCAGCGTAATTGCAGGAAGCTATGTGCATAAAGTGCGATAAAAGCTCGATATGGTCTTTGTCGTAAAGCGACTTCGTTATATCTGCGAGCATGCAAGCGACACGTCTGTCACGGTACGACATAAAGAGATCCCTTTTTTTACGCGAATAATATATATATATGTGACTTAAGCCATAAATAAATTAAGAATATCGTGGAAAATTTATAGATATAATTTTGCACAAATATATGCAAATTATGCAAATATATAGATATATATTTAAAGATTACATTGGCATACAAGCGATTATTGCAAGAAATGAATCCTGACGTTGCAGCCGGACATGATAAAGCGTCTTTTCAACGGAGCCCTCGTTCTGATGTAAATATGCAAGACATCGCGAGACGCACATTTCTCGCTATATATGTCCTCGATGCAACTGATAACGCGTCGAACGCGAAACCGCATTATGAAGTATGCGCGGCGTTAAGACGAAAGCCGTGCCCGCGACATTGCATCGCGCTGGGGGCGATATATTTACGCCGACGACGAGAATTACTCCGGTGTAGGCGGTGGACGTATGTTAGCGGGCACCCCGTATATCTTGCCGGGGCTTATATAGTAGGAAGGCCGGTTATTGGGTGGACAAGAATAGAGTGCATCGCTCTCAAACGGAACATCCGTCTAACCGCACCGCCTCACTCGCGATGCACGCGGAGATGCAACACGATAGCGCATCGAAGGACGGTCCCTGTATATATGCGGCTCGATCGTGGCCGACGTATAGCCGCGTCAGGTAATTCCGTCGCGTGCTGCAGCGCCGTATTTTACATCAATTAAAAGTTGACAGTAATAAATTATTCGTATATTTAATATAACGTGATGTAGTGCTTTCCGCAATAGAATAATGTGACTATTGGTAAAAGGTATTTCTATGACAGACGTATTGATATATATCTTGCATGATAAAAAAAGAAATTTCTGTATAGTATTAATCTTTATATTAAGATCTGATAAAACAGCTCGATTAAAGAAATATTACAAACTATTATATTTTTATAATTCTTCTGTAATAGAGTAAGAGACTTTTTGCTGGAAATCTGTTTGAGACATTGTATTAATTTGATTAGTTAAGATATAAAATAAAAATACATTTGATATATTTAAAGAAAAACGATAATTTATCAAAGTCAAATTTCAATAGGTAAGTTTCTTCACTTGGGACTTGGGACATAGATTATATCGTAAACGATCAGAACTTGTGATAAAACGCGCACAAAAACCTGCGCACTAAATGATGGCCACGCCGTCAATAGAAATACGTAATTACCTCGCAAGCATTATAAAATAAAAGCACGAGCTTTCTTCCGATAACTTCTTCATGAAAAGGAAATAAAGATCCGTTGTCCAAACGCGCTGTTATTCCGCGCGTCGAACGAGACCGTCCAATTGCGCGAATAGTGTCTGAATTGCTGAAACCGTTTTACTCGAGTGATCGAAAGGAGCGAAAGAGGCGATACACGCTAATTGCGCAACGTGCATTCTTGTGACGGACGGCATTGAAACGGGTAAAAGCGCAACGCGCCATTTAAGGTACTTGTCATCCCGCCGCGCGATCCCGTTTCGTCGTAAAGAGACGCTTCTGCAGCCGGCTTAAAGGTATTCGGGTGAATAAACGACGAAAGAGGAGGTGCGTTCAAGACCTCCTCTCCGTCTCCGATTCGATTAAATCCCGAGCAAGGCCGAATAAAAGTATACGGCGCGCGCGGAGGAATGGAGAACGGACGTTATCGAGGCTTTCCATAGAAGTCTTCTCGCAGCGATCCTTCGCGATCAGTTTAAGTCTATTGCGTTGCCACTCGACAGAACCTTACAGACGGGTAATTCCTGGCAGAACGGCGCTGGATAAAGCTGGAAAGCGTGTAAACTATAGGGACTATATAGGGAGAACAGTACGGCAAATTCTTCCGAATCGCTCGCATTTTCTTTGCGCCAGCATGATCATTTAATGCAACGTAAAATCATTATCAGAGTCAAACCATTAGGCAAATGTACATGCATTGATTTTACAACAACTATATTAATGCAATTATATAATAATTACCTTAATAAATTGCTGTTAATATACTTTCGGTGTTTTAAAGTCGCATGATACATACGGACTAATTACTTATTTAGCTTAACTTACTATTTAATCTTCTTGTATTAACAAAAAACGACGAAAAGAAATTTTTGATTAAAGTAAGAGAGATTATTGCAAATGCAACGTCCACGTAATCAGCGGTAATCCGCATCTCAAAACGATCGATTGTACCATTTAACAAGGCCCTTTCAGGTCACAGCCGAGTGGCTGAAATGATCAATACACGCATAAACGACCTCATACATATTTATTGTTAGTTAAATAACGACGTAGGAACCAGAGCGTCGTAGCTGAGCGTCATCTCCGTTTCTCGTCATTATTGCAATTATCTATATATAGGGCGCATATGTGTTACTTTTTATTCCCGCGGGACCTGAAATCTGCGACCACGTGGCGCACGTTTCCCCACACCCTCGGAGATACGACATCGAGTCCCGTCTAAATTACGCCAATCTTACGCCAGTCGCGTGTGCAACGCGGATAGACGAGTCTACTTGGCGCACAGCTGCGAATTCTCATAAATATTTATTGCGCGTCAAAATAATATGCAAATATAGACGCGCATACGTTTTTGCGAGCGCGGACACGCGCGCTTTATACCTATATACGTGCGAGATGTCGAGAGTCGTTTTTATGATCGTCTGACGCGCAGATTGGGACCGAACGTCGAAGTTGCTACGTTGCTACAATCGCAGTCAGTCGTTACATTTATCGAAACAGCGAGCTGCATCGAAATTTAAATAACGGGTTCGCGTCAACGCTCGGGCGGAGAAATGTCGCCGTCTACAAATACGGGAAGCTCGGGGCTGTAAAAAAAAGTCCCGTGAAATGCTGAGGTCATATTTATTTTCACCGAGATTTATATTTGTTCGAATATTATATTTATGTAGCTTTTTTTATCCGTAACTTTGATAAATAAAATTATTTGGATATATAACTTTAATGATAGAGAGGAAGAGAGAAAGAGAAAAAAAAAGAATTCTGCCATCAAAACTTTAAATAATTTATGGATAAATATTCAAGAAAGCTATATTTATAGAATTAAATAGGGTAATTGAGATGTTCCATCTTTTTTCAATAAGTAGGATAATGCACGATAACATTAATAGTTATTATTTTCTATCAATTTACTTGTTAATTTTAAAAAATCGTTATAACTTTACATGTACACGCGACTGTATCTTCAAATACATGCAACTTTACCATGCATTCGCAAAAATTCCACTTTGTATTTTATATACAATTAATTTAACAATTTAAAACAATAAATAATTTTCCTCCATAATAATTGGTTATAATCGAAACATATATACATATTATCGTACCTGATTGATATAAACGCGCGATACACATCGTAAAAAAAATTTTAATTGTTTTGTAGAACGTAAAAGTGACTGGCGACAGTCCACCTGAACGATGACGGGTTACGAGAAAACTTAAAAGAAAATAAAGAGAAGGGGCATGAACTTGGGGGAAGAACTTGCCGGTGAGCATTCCTTCGTTCTGAACTCCACCGTAGGTCGGCTCATCCAGACCAGAAATATTCCCACGCTTCGCTCGCGAATGCGCTCCGAACTGCAGGGCGCGCTCCGCCGGCCAATCACGCTTCCACTTCCGCTCGTTCGTCGCTCAGTAGTTATTCATGGGCAGGCGGGCCGCGGGGACGCAGCCACGATTTAACATCACAACACTTTCTTCGGCTTTTATTCCGTCGCGAGAGCGACGAGTCAATCTCGCTTAATTAATACCGTCCATCATTTCACTCACACTCGAATGATCATCCAGCTGTTAAAATACCTATATGTTTGTAATCCATAATTAATAATTTCAAATATATAACCAGATATTTGTTAATTTATCTCTCGACGGAAAACAATTTTTATCTAGTAAACTTTATGGATAGCTACACATTTACGAAAGTCAGCCACATCCAATCGCCAACGTTTCGAAAACGAACGACAGCAATAGACATGTTTAGAACGAATCTTTTTTGTTATTTTTCGATTGCGAGAAAAAGAAATCAAGTCACGTGCGATTGTACAGAGAGAAACTTTATTTCGTATAGTTTTGCTCGGTTTCTAAGTAATAATCCTTTGGATCGTGGCCGCAACGAACTCGCGAAAATAAATACTAACAGTTCTAATAATGACACTTAGATTTAAAACGATTACTCGCAATAATTGAGTCCGCTAAACTGAAGTAAAGATCAACAGAGTTCACTCAGTCTTCCGTTAATGTTGTTTTCTTTGCCTCAATCAAACTGTAACTCGAAAATGCAGAGAGAATGCGCGCTAAAAGAAAGTTTACTGATAATCCTCCGTGACGGGAAAACTTAACGCAACAAGCGCGGAGTGTTACTTCGCGAAGCTATAGCGATTTAATAATATTACATATATTTTTGTCAAGACAAAATGCACAATGGGATAATCCCGGAATTACGTTTTCCATAAGACCGCGGCCGTGAGTTTGCATTATTAATCCGTTTGTTATCCACTTCCCGGATGGACTGAAATAAACGCATGCGGTCTCTCTGCGAGCTGTTTGATGATACACGAATCCGAGTTACGAGTTTGTATCGCATCAATTTACGCGCAAAATCAAATCAACCCGGCACAAAGATATCCACGCTGCACTCAGCGCGACTCGATCCGCTAATATTATTTGTCGACGACCGCTTGGTTCGTGCCTGATTATTCGCTCGAACGGAACCGGCGATGCGGGAACGCGATTTGGTATCGCGACTTGTTACCGCGACCCTTTCAGGTGGGAATGGGCGCGGAACAAACGAGGAAACGTACATATCGTCATGCATTTATCAGAGGAAATATGCTTACGACGTTCGTGAAAGCTCGAAGCTCGATAGCGCGAGCTAGGCACTCGTTAGCGAATATCGCCACAATGCATTTTATCAATCTGAGTATGAAATTTACCTTGTTAAAAATATGATCTGACTGCCACTTATCAAATTTATAAAGAAAAAACCAATAACGAAGTACCGGTAAATTAGAAATTCAATATGTTAAATATTGATATAGATAATAAGAATTAAGAGTTCTCGAATAATAAGAGTTCTCTTGTTAGCTAATAATTATATGTATATGGCGCTTCGAGGACGTTTGAAACTGTATTTTGCATATATCAATTTATTTCTGTTCCGCTTTGCGTAGAGCGAGCGCCATGTGATTACAATATGACGGATATATCCTGTTCCGAGCTTTCTCTGGCGGAAGAAAGATAAATAGAGGTACACGGGCGAGATGAGACAGCTAAATATCGATATTGATGGAAACATCGGCGAATGAACAATAAAACATGAAATACAACGACAAAAAGAAAGTCCCGCTCGAGACGAAGGTAAAACTGATAAAGTTGCGGATCGACTATCGCAAACGAAATTTATCTCCGTGGTTTCGCTACGGATGTACATCGAAAAAGACACGACTTCAAAAAAGAAAGTAAAAAAAAAAAAAAAAAAAAAAAATGCAAGTCCAGATAACTGAAAAATATTATTTGCGGATCTCGAAGCGCGATGGACCGCAGTCTTTCTTCTTTCGACGTCTTCGAACTTGGATTCACTGTCGAGAGCTACGTGATCTATTCGCTTTCGCATTCATTCGTTCGTATGTAGCATTGAAATATGCATGATATCGCTATAGGCACGGAATCACGTGCCGGGCTTGAATTTATTGGAGGCAGCGGCGCTACGTCCAATATCTCGAAGAAACGGCAAATTCCGAGGAAAAAAAACGAGAAAACTCCAAATCTTCGAGAAAAATATTCATTGTAAACTATCGTCTGCGTTCGCGCGTATAGTGTTCATAAACCGCCGCGATTGCAGGACGAATTTATGAAGCCAAGGAGTATCCCGCGCTGAATTCCCGCGGGATGGCGGACGCTAAACTCCGCGCGCGAACAAGAAATGCCAAAAAGAAGAGGAAAGAAACCACGAATACAGAGAAGGAAGGTAATTGTGGATCGTGGCGTTGTGTTAAAAAGATACCGCTACGTGGCGAAAGCACGAGCCAACAACGAGGTAGAGTACCCCGAATTTATGTTGCTCGGAAGCTAACAGCAACCGAGGCTCCAAATATTTCGGAGCATAAACCGAAAAAAATTGAAACAAGTTTCACTTTGTGTTCTGAAAATTCCTGCGATATAAAAAAACACGTTTTCATTATCCTCTATTTTGTTTTTGGCTATTATTTTTATGAAAAATCTCCTCTATATAGAAGATTAATGAAAGAGGTCGTTACTGAAGAAAAACGGTGGTCAAAGTAGAGTAGAACGTGAAACTATAAGTCGATTCTACCACGAGAAAAAAATAAGAAGAAAAGAGTATTCTTTTCTTGCAGCTATAGCCGGACGCGGGACTGTTGAATGCAGCAGTGGCGTGGTGAAACCTCTAGATTAAAACTGCTTGTTCAGCCACGTTACCGATGCAACGGGACGACGTGTGCAGCGATGCCGCAGCGCTACACGAAATGCAACGCGGATAGGCAGCTGGTGGAACAACGCTCTGTTACTCTACGTAGCGATGCATCAGCTAATAGACAGACCCCGTTGCGTTTCGCGGAGATCGCTGTCTCGAGAAGATGCGAATTTAGGTGAGACGATGCGAAAGGAGAAACGCATTACCTACTATTGCGCATCCGCACGATGCACGTAGATTCCTCGCTCTCTCCGAGCTCTCTCGTGTCATATGTCTCTTGGTTGTTTACCACGCGATCGATCTTTCAAGAGTTGTGATACCTATCAAGATGTGATACCTATATTATATTACAAAAGCAATGAGAGACAATGTATTAAAGATCATTTTATCTTTTTTTTTTTAATTAAAGAGATATATATTAATTGTCTCACTCAGACACTTATTATAAAAGTTTAAGATATATATAGCCAAATCTTCTAAAATTGTTATAATTTTTTTATATTGCGAACTATTCTGTGAAAATTCTGTGAAATTCTTATTCAAACCTTTTAGACGTTAATTTTAATTATTAGGACTTTCACATGTTAGAAAAAGAGAGAGAGAGAGAGAGAAAACTGACAAATTGAGAAGAAAAAAATTCATAAGTAAAAATTCATTCGATTGCAAATTATAACTTTTATAAAAGGAATTAATTTGCGATTAAATTTTTAAGCTTCTAAAGTACGCTTCATCGATCATCTTCTATTTTATTTCATCGATCGACACACTCGAACTATTTAATCTAAAGGACATAATATCGCGCTTATCGCAATTTCCACTACTTGAAAACAGCGCGCTGTTTCGCAGCATCCCGCCCAACATTACCGCGCATTACTGTTGCATCGACGAATGCACCGGCGGCGATGATGTTTTTAACCGCGCAGGTTACCGTTCACCGTTCTTTAAATTCGTTACTTCATAATGGGTATTTTTCTCGCAATTGCGATGAAATCCCGCTTGCGTCGCTTTTTTAATTCTCGCTCTATTATAAATCCTCTTCGAAACTCATTGTAAGTACAAAAATACGTTCCCGCGAGCCAGTCTAATGCATTTTGCAACGTCGCGAGCGTTCTATAATGCACCATTTATATAGTATGCACGGGATTTTTTCTCGAACTTGTTTAATATTTCAAAGTCTCTTAAAATAGTTAAAAGCTACATTATTTTATCGTGATTATATCTTTATATAATCCACATATAAGATTTTGTAAAGAAAAAAAATTAATAATTAGAAGAAAATGATTGAAATCAGAAACAAGAAAATTAGAAAAATTATCCCTCTATTTTGTTTCAATTCGTACACACAAAAAAATAATAAAACGATGTAATTAGCAGACCGCCATGTGGTCATGACTATTTTTTAATGAATATTTTTACTTATCAATTCCTACCCAAAATAATCAACACAAAGTAGATTATAAAATTTTCCTCGATGTGCAAATAACCATGTACTTTCGTAACGATCTACTCGTTCAATGTCGGCGCGTCATTTATCACGGTCGCCCACACTGGCTGCACTTTTACATCCTTCGCGTTGAAAAACAACAACAACATCGAGGTTTTCAGAATACTTTCTTTTCAATCTCGTGGTAACTCGATTTCTCGAGACGCATAAACTGCACCAGTACCCGGATACACCGTTGCTTCCGCACTTTAGCACTGTACACTTCTTATAAAACTTTAAATGTCGCGCAGTGAGACGCGGCCTCTCGCCACTCGTTCGCTTCGTTTTTAGCGCTTCTTACGGCGAAATTTCCCAGCGAAACTGTCGCGAACCAAAAGGAAGAAGAGACTGTCACGTTTCGTCGCCAGCTGCGCGCGTTGGTATTGTAGAGAAGCCACTTCGGAGTCGCAACTTCTCTCGACGACGATCACTCCGCGAGACGAAGGAGTTGGAGGAGGAGAAAGAGGAGGTGGAGGAAGCGAACGCTGAAGATGACGGAGTCTTGCCGAGAAAGCGACCCCGAGACGCGCCGCGACTCAATCGTCGAAAGTTTATCTCGCGTATACCGGTTTTACTGAAACAGGTCGTCGGTGCATCTTCCCCGAAATTGGTACCCGACAAGATGGATGGCGAGCGCGAGTCGATGCGATCGAGAAACTACCCAGCCTGGTCGTGACACCGGTTCACAGCCGACTGAGGATGCAAGAACAGGCGAAGCAGACCGACGACGTCTGGTCGACCTGCAGCGGGCCCTCAACGAGGCCCCGTGGTGGGGCGGAACCCTCTCATTTCAGGGGCCCTCAAGGTAGTGCGCCGGCGGCTCGTAGCGGGGTTCGACTGAGCGTCTGCCGTCTGAACAGGAAGAACGACTTCTGCCAACGAGCCCATTATTGTTTGCCATTATTATTGTTATTATGCGCATCCTGCGCCGCGGCGTTTTGATCGACCGAGTGCGCAACGACGAGGAGTCGCCGGGGATGGCAGGCCGCCGCTTTTATTTTTGCGGACGCGGTGCGTAATGCGAGAGCGACGCTGAATATTCAAGCAAGAGATAGATCGTTTGATGAGAGAATAATGAGATAAGTTCCGGTAATGAAAGCGGAATAACAGCGAGCGATTTTTCTGCGATTATGGCAGCTATATCAATCTTTTCACGAGTTGTGCATATTTAATCGTGCCAATTTAATGTGCAATATGTATAATGCATTATAACCGCTTAATTTCTGACTCCTCTGCTTTGTGTAATGCATAATTTATTAAGTTCCCAAATTATTAATTACACATTTACGCACATTTACATATTCACATATAAGTATTATTATAATTATTTTTAAACAAAGAAAATTTTTATGTAGTCTCGAGTTTTTGTCTAAAAAAATTTTTGAATCTGTGTTGGAGCAAAATAAAAAGCTAAAATATTTTCTTTTCTATTCTATCCTTTTAGGTCCTTTATTAATTGCAGTTTCTTCTTTCAGCCAGCGCTCATTATTTTGCAAAATTTAACAGCGCATGTCACAGTGACAGTTCGAGAAAGTGTCAAAATTTACGTGGCAAACTTGCGGGTCTCAGAAATAATCGCGGAAAGCTTTCAGGAGCGAGGGCCAAAAGAATCTATTATACCACGCAATGATAAATTTTAATAAAAGGGCGAAGCCATTTACCCGTTTTAGGAGCAGATGCTCGGCATTAAAACGACCTAGCCGGGCCTGAATCGGAAAAGTGTAGCATCGCCGAGCGGCGAAACACCTGAGCCGACTTGGTGCACAATATCCACTACCTGACACCGAACAATGCGTTTGCGGCAATGTATATGAATTCCAGTCTAAAGCGCAATGTGTAACAGAAGTTTTTATTTTTGCGATTGAGCGCGAAGCATCTATTACACGCGCGGCATATCAATATTTAACGTTGCATACGTTATTTTTCATTAAAAAAAAGCACCGTGGCACTGTAACGATATTGTGAATTTATACTGCTATTTGCGAATTAATTTAAGATCAACCGCGCGATTGAAAGTATTTATTTGCCGGACAAATAAATAAACGGGACAGACGCCAAACGTGAAATTTAATTGATATGCGATCGAGGCGCGACTGAGCGTGATACATTTATTTCAATTAAAATTGCGTGCAAGAGACAGGTGCAAACCTTTCCCGTGTGTATTTACGAGCGGCGCATAAACCGATGAGTCCGAGAATATCGAGTAATAACAGTGATTATTGATATAGTCGTAGCTATTATTATATTTTTCGTATGTCTCTTTGGAGAACCGAGATTTTAGCTACAATTTGAGACACGACAGATGATGCGAATATTTTCATACAATCTCCCTCACTGATTCCCGAAAACGTTTTTCACGGAGATTCTCGTGCCGTCGCATATTAATAAAGCTCTGCCTCGTGAACATGATATTTGTAATCTGCTTATCATGCGGTTTTTCGTACCAACGCACGCGGTAAGGAAAACAAGAAAAACGTATAAGTATAGTATAGAATGAAGCTTTACAAGCCGGATAACGTTCAAAAGTCTATGTTTCATATTTGAAGTTACCGAGAAGAAGCATTAAATATGAAACGGTTTTTTCAATACAAGGAATTATTTATTCTCACACGCATTTAATTACAAACAAAAAAAAATTATAAATATTTTTCAACTATTGCAATTAATATTCAGATTAACGTAGCTGAGCTAAAAACTTTTATTATATACAAAAATCAGCTTTTCAAAAATAAAAAAATCTTACTCTTTCGTTCCTTAATTTCTTCTTATTAAATTTTTCTAATTGCAAGGCATGCAACCAGATGTTCTTAATCGTTACAAGCAAGGATTGAAGAATCATGCTGAGCACATTAATATTCCTATTATGATAATTTACCAGCGCGTAATTAGGGAAAATTCCGCACACCTTTTTTGCGACGGTTCGACTTATATCGCGCACGGATATCCGGGAAACAGTGATTTCATAATCATCCCTTCGTCCATATATTTTAAAGGGAACGACACCATGTGTTAGCACTCTCTCTCTCCTCGCGCGATTTCTCCGATAACAATAAAGTCTCGAATATGACCATAAAGAAAATCAGGAGCCGCGTAGAAAAAGGTTGCGTGCAAGATGCCGTTATTAAATAACGTCGGATGAAAAAAACTCGGTAAAAAAACGGGGCTCTCAGTAAATTAGGCCGTCCCATGACGAGAATGGTGGCGATAAAATTAAAAAAAGCGCGGCGGCTATGCGGTAAGAGAGATTCGCGTATCTATCGTGCCGAATTTTTTTGCCGGTCAAAAATGCGTCGCGCGATGAAGAATCGTATGTCATTGTGTGCCGGCTGAAAAGACGTCAAAATGTTTCACAGCGTAATAATTCGTTATCGATGGACGGGCTTTTGTTGGAATCAGGTTTGCATTGGCGCCATGCCATGTTCATAGTATAATAGATATCTCAAACAGTTTGGTCGACGAAAAAAAATCGTCGTATACAACGTTCAAAACCCGAGTGATAGAGAATTGAAATGCGAGCATAAAGACACAAAGACAAAGGTATACGTACACTATTCATGTATCGATAAAAATTAATTCACCATGTTATTCTGTACAGAAAAAACATATAGACTTTTTTTGCAAGATTCTTAAACAAAAACGAGAGGATAAAAAATTTAATCCTAACGATCTAAAGAAAATCTTAACAGAGACAAATACGTAGTAACAATTATCATAAAATACACTCGGTGCTGTTCGAGAAAGCCGTAACAGCATGTTTAAGACAAAGTGCAGAACCTGGGAGCGATTAACGCAACTATACTGTTCACCACCACACATAAACGATTCTTTCGTTCACGCTCGATTCGTTAAACGATCTTCTACTACGTTTAAGTATCCAATCCGTTTGCGGTAACAGATCACGCTAATGCGAATTTTCACCAGTCTTGACAGAAAACTTGTTAGAATACGAACAGCAATATTTCTATATGTCTAAATATATTTTTTTAGAACACGTAAAAAATTCAAAGAATGTGAATGTGTGTGATTTTGTGAAACATTTTGACTATATAATAGTGGAAAATTTTTTAAACGACAATTTATTAAAAAATATTAAATTTTTAGAATATTTAGAAAAAAATTGAGAAAAAAAGTATTTTTCCAAGACGAGTATATTATAGTCTTGTTTTCACCGACTCGAGTGAATCCTTGCAAAATGATGCATATCGCAAAATTTGTTTGGCGGTCGAGCATTAAAATGAAAATGCTCGCGTACCTTATGTTATCGCGCGCGTTAATTCGCAAGCTCATTGGGGCTGCTAGTCGATTCACCTCTATCTTTCACCCTTATCTTGAGTGGAAAAGTTGGATGCGCGCTGCCAAACTTTCGGGCCTTTCGAGTCGATGCTTTTCCAATAAACTCGCAAAATTCCGTTCGTGCGAGAAAAGGGCGAAAGGAACAGGAGAGGATCGAAGACGAGAGGATCGACGTGATGGCTAGAGAGGCCGAGATCGGAAAAAGAAATGGCGATGCGACTTGCGCTGAATAATGCAGGGCGCGTACATTCTCGAACTATACGTGTCTTCGGACTTCCGACTCTGAATCAACTTTCGTAAATTTTTCATTCTTCACCTATTTTGTCTCTTGCTCGGGAAACGCAACTTAAGCGGACGGGTCGCGGAGTTAATAAAATTTTTTATGAACCGTTTCTCATCGCGAACTCTCTCTGCGTGACCCAAATAACCGCCATTTTTAATTGAAGGCCACGATTGAATTCCCACAAGAAGAAAATATAATTTCGACAAGCCGCAATTTTTAATCTCTTGCTCCAACATAATTTGATATTTAAACTCCTGTATAACTTCTCTATAACACTAATAAAAAGTATAATATTCATATTTTAAACGTGGAATAATTAAAGTCATTTTTAAAGTAAGAGAAATGTCTTAGTATGCTTAATCTTTGAGATTTTCTTTCCTCTAGAAGGAATTCAATTTTGCAAAATTATATAAATTGTATATATAATTATCTAAGAATGGGATACATAAATGATAGAAAAATTTCCGAATTGCTAAATTTAAGTAGTTCGCTGAAGTGATGTCACAAACTTTCTGCATTAAATAAACAAATAGAATCACTAACTTGGCAAAATCATCAGGGCAGTTATAACCGATACTATCTAGAATTACCGAGCGTTTTCCCGAGCTTTTTCAAAGGCGTGCCTGGAACTTCGAGGCGACCATTCGCCGTCGCTTAACCCGCTCGCGTTTCTACTCTCATCGGGATTCTGGGTAATAAAGTTTACGGGATGCATTTAACAGCGCGATAAATATCGATACACTAGCGGCGTACGACGCGATGCCCGGTTTGTCTACGAGGCCCTTAAGTGCCCTGATATTTATGTAGCTACAAATTATCCGAGGTCCCTACGCCCTTTCATTCATAAATCGAGACATGACAGCGTTCAGCCCTGAAGCAGTAAACCGAAAGAGTGCGACCGCTCGATCGTCTTGCGCTGCGATATCGATCATAGTCGGCGCGAAAATATTTCATCCGCAGAAATGTATATAGTCAAACATGAATTTGTCGTAAAGCGTAAAGCGTTTTAGATCAAGAGATTGGACTTGAGAAATAAATTAAATATAAAAAAGTAAAATCTAGAAATAAATTATTCAATTAAATACATCAATTAAATAGAAAACTAAATATAGAAATGCATCCCAAATTTTTTAAGACAGTAGTAAAACGAAGAATATACAAATCTCACGGAAATTCACTAAATCTTAATTTAGCCGAACTTAAATTAGCAAAGTATTCAAGTTTTATGGCTTCGTGAGAATTGTGTAATTATGTTACATCCACCTAATGTGTGTGTGTGTGTGTGTGTGTGTGTGTGTGTGTGTGTGTGTGTGTGGGTGCGTGCGTGCGTGCGTGCGTGCGTGCGTGCGTGCGTGCGTGCGTGCGTGCGTGCGTGCGTGTGTGTGTGTGTGTGTGTGTGTGTGTGTGTGTGTGTGTGTGTGTGTGTGTGTACGGGCACATTAATGTATATAATAATATATTAACATGGTATTGATGGAGTACATTTAAAGCTCCAGTTCTTCCGTCAATAGCAAATGCAAGTAATAACTAATCTCCTCATTAAGTGTTAATTAATATGCTATTATCGACATAATAGCATATTAATCGTAATATACAATTTGTTTTTATATAATTAGCCAGAATGATAGCTTCGCTACATGAGGACTGAGATAAGTCACATGTATGAAGTTACAGTATTAAAGGAGAACTAAAAAAATATATATATATATTTATTTTTTTTTGTAATGCACAAAAAGCTGCTGCTTTTTATCGAATGTCGTCATGTCGATAAAGATTAAAATTCTTTTCTTCGATCAGCCAGCCAGATATCTTGGAACCACTGTGCAACATATCGGCCTAGTGTTTCGTTTTCTCTTTAAAAACTTGGCGATTTCCAGATGGGATCGTTAGGACACGTCGACGTGGAGTGGGCAACCTGGTTCCTTTGTGGCAGATGCTGCAAGAAGGTTTCGAGGTGCAGCTGTCGCCTCACGCTTAGGCCGCAAACTCACACAGGCCTTGCTCCTTCGAGCGCATGCATACACGCGAAAAAGCTCATGCCTATGTATGCAGCATAAAGCGTATATTGCTACAAGAATAATATTGCGGGATGACTAGAACCTCGACACCTATGAATACATCGGCTAGTTTAGCCCAGTGCTCCCTATGCGCTAGCCGGTCAACGTGACATTTTCTACATAGCGAGACGTGCATCGAAATGCATGAATGCATCCAGTAACAATGAATTCTGTAGTTATCATATTTCGTGTGATTTTCTCTCTTTTGTATCTTTCTAGAAAAATAAGTTAATTAAATTACATGGTCAAAAAACGAATATAAGTTTAACTTATTAGAAATAAATAAAATAAAAAATATTATTTAACAAAAATTATTATTCTCATTGTGGAAATTATTATTATTTGATATTAATGTGGCGAACTGTAAAGAAAACTGCCGATAAAAATAAGCAGCCGATAAAAATAAGCGGCAAATTAAATAATCCTGTACGGATATGCATGTTGTCATGTATCAAGAACGATCGTTTTAAAACTCGGCGGCAGAAATATTTACATTGTTCATAACGATATCGAGGAGTATATAAACGTCAACTTCAGCGTTGTAAAAAATATTCAACGAAAATATTGGTTTGTACCACAGTTCTATGCCGAGCGTTATTATAGAAACGCAAACCATTCAAATATTTAATTAACACAGCAGAAAGTTTTGTCACAACAAACTTTTACTAACAATTTGCTTTAAAATGTAAAATTCAGATCAATAAAAAACTTTCCCATAATTCTGAATTTGTGTAACAAAATATCATGATAGTAAATCTTCAACGACATTTAAGGGACTATAAAATTACTGTGAAGCTATTACTAGCTATAAACTCGGACATTAAATCAAAGGTCATGGACATTTCGCGAAAGAGAAAATATATTCACGCAAAAATCAAGTTGTAAATAACGTGTAATTATACATTCGATAATGATGCTTCTGTCGAAACACAGAATAATGTAACATGTGCACAAGTGTAAGGAAACGTGGCTGTAAAAAAGCAGTCGAAGAACGAAAGATTTCTGCTATAAAGCTCAAAGTGGCTTCACGTGTCGTTAGTTTTCGTTGCGTGCTCTTTCTCTCTCTTTCTTTTTGAGATTAATAACACCGATAAATTCGGGGTTACAATGGCAAATCGATTAATATCGATACAACAACTAGAAATCCTATAAGAAAGAGAAGGAAATTAGAAGAGAAGGAAAACTGCTTTCGCGACGGTCATGGGGGAAATAGTTATTTATGAAGTCGAAAGAGGCCCTAAATCTTCGAAGGTCCAGGTGAACCTCCGACACGAGCACCACCTGCCGCCCACGGGGCAATGTCGAGTTCAGTGGGCAAGCCATGCGTGGGTTCTTCACGAGAGACTCCTGAAAAACTATCTCGGACCCTCGTCCGAGCCTTCGAACACCTGCACGCGCTAAAAATGACTTAATAATGTGGTAAATGCCAGTCCATGTGTAATTTCCGAATTATATATACACACAACATGGTCTCTGTGTAATAGTGTAATATCCTGTAATTCCAGAAAACACAAGCAATGAAATATTGTTTCGCTTTATTCTATCATCTATTACACGTTATTTTCTTTCTATATTATTCTTTTAATTCTATTTTTCATATTTTTCAATAAATTATTAAATGTTTCTTCCCATATGCGAACATTTTGTCTGATATTCGACGAACAGCAAAAAAGAAAAGAGGGAAAATAACCTCGTACTGGACATTACTAACTCCATGCATTTATACTACACTGTAATGTATCAGTTCCAAGAGCGTGCTCTCTGTGTTATGATGTAACGAACGGTGTTCATAACTGATAATAAATTAACTAGTTAACGTGAAAAGTGGAAAACGACTAATTGGCTTATACAATTAAGTTAAATAACGGACTTGAATCCGCTAATTACATCAACCGCGGTTTTCTCATTAATTTGTGACATCGTTCTCGTTTGCGTAACGCAGTCGCATCGCAATTCCTGAATAATTGAAACATATATCCTTACGTGCGAATCCAAGCGCGGGATTAACGTTATATACGTTACACGTACATATAACGTGTAAAAAGATCGCCGTTCTAAAGAAATAAAAGAATCCCCTTGTAATCCAAGGGTCCGTTCTCCTGCGAGAGAAATACAGTAAGTCTGTACGTTATATCGCGACCGAGATGAAACGACGCGAAGGAACGTTAATAAAAAAGGAAGGAAATGGCTGCAGGACTGAAATCCCGGATATCGTATTTTCTCGTGATACCTTGGTCGCAGAAAAGGCCAGTCCCCTTTGGACCGTCCTGTACCATCCTGTACCATCAACAGGGGCGGAAAACGAGGTTAGGGGAGGATGACTAAGTGCACCGTGGAGGGTGAGCCTTCACGTTGCGGGAAGAAGAGCGATCGTAGGGTGGAAATCGGGCTCTTTCCTGAAATTTCCCTAAGACTCGTTTAACCTCCTTCCAGGATATCCCCGGTTACGCATACGCATATACGAACACATAGCCACGCAATGGCCGACGAAAAAAGAAAATACCGAGCGAGGATTAAGAAAATAGTACATGAGGCCTTACATGAGACGAGAGGGTCTAACACAAGAGAGGTAATGTCCCGAGAAATTTCGAGGACTATAAATTCGCAGTCGTTCGCGATTTTGTCGTATTGGCTCGCTAGATCTGCAAGCTTTCGACATATCCGTTGCACTTTAACAATCGATTAATTTTCAAGCAATTGGATTAAGGACAGTCGAGCGATAAAATCTGTCCAATAAGTTCCCCGGCAATTTCAAATCAGTTCCGCCGACCATATGCGCTTTAAACCTAGCTCAAAACAGTTCTCTTTTTTCTGTTTTTGGGATGGAGAAGAGGAAAAGTTCGTCGGCTCAATTCGTTTCCAATCGCGTCACAATCACTGTCAAATTTCCGCCAGACCGACGCGGTTTCGCTCCGTGAAAAAAGGACGCAACGGAGCGATTTCGGATCACTCTGTAGACGGCGAGGGAGGGACGAAAAAAATCGAGGGTTGAGAACGGAGTGACTAACTGCACAAGTATGAGAAGGGTGAGTACAGAATAGGAGCTATAATAATACAGGGTGACGTACGTGAAACCTCACGCTTTTGTCACGCGCGATACACCATTAGAATACTAATACTTCCTGGGTTTCCAATTTCAAGACTTTTTTTTATGCCTTTTGCAAATAAAGAAATATCTTTCTATCTAATTAAATGTAAGCATAATAAAAATTTTGTAAAAAAAAAAAATAAAAAGATGTAAATTCTATAGATATAATAGTATGCATCTGATTGTAAGTGAATCATGCTTATTTTTCCGAAATGTACGACTTTTATCTATATCGTCATAAAGTATCTTTTTCTGCTTTTCCAACGTACTTTTTTTTAACTCACGACGAGAAAAATAATGCAGAGATGGTTCTCGAAAAATAGGACACACGGGTATAAACGGAAATCCATGCTTGTACTGCTTGCAACTTCGACGGGCGAGTCCGCCTACGATTTTCCTGCACGGCGCATTTTTACAATAATCCAAAGCATTTATAACATCAGGGACGTCACTCGGCGCACAATATGCTTCTCGTGCACGATCCGTAAAGGGCGTATGTAATGTCGCGGTGAATGGGCCGCGCACTACGTAACACCCCGCACGCGACTACTACCGCACCAGTACCACCGTCGTCCCCTTAATTCCCGCCTTGCCCTTCCCTGTGGCCCAGTGGAGAGACATAAAAGAAAAAAGGAAACTCTCGACGAAAGCTCCGACTTCAAAACTTTCTGGTATATCTCATCTCTTTATTCCGTGGGCTGTGACGACTTTAATAGTGGCTTTAATAACGTTGATGGACCGGAAAAAAAAGAGCGAGAGCGAGCGAGCGAGAGAGAGAGAGAGAGGAGGGAGGCAGGCAAGAAGGAAGAGAGAGCTCGTGCAATACCGACAATATATTGTTTGCATGACGATCCATTAAATTTTATGAACAAACAGTAGTATGTCACTTCGAAAACTCGCGGCAAGAGACGGAGACGCGCTGCGAAAGCAGCGTGTGCTTTCGAGCCGACGACGTGTGCGCGTCCCGGTTCTCTTAATACATCGTCTATAAATTTACCATACTGCAGTTAACGCGTCATCGTATCGCGTCGCGTTCTGTCTTGTGCATTCGCAGCTCGTGAAAATCGGATATGCTTAACTTGGCGACGAAAGAACAAACGTCATATATTTAGAAAAGGTGTATATTTCCCTAACGCTTGTTTGTGCTTATCCCATTTCCAAGCTGCAAATGCGAGGGTAATTATACTATAAAAATCATAAAGCATATATATAAATATCGCGTGCGGCGAAACGTGACACGAACGCGTGCACGCGGAGGCTTCGAAATATCTGCTGATTACAGAACCATTATTCGCGCTGACTATGAATGCGTAAAATCTCGCTGCAAAACAAACGGCGAAATTTTGTTCGTTTGATCCAGCAATTTTGCAACGATTCGCAATCCGGGAAAACGCGACGTTTGTCATGCGCAAGCCGATATCATTAGTTCTCTAATGGCAGTTTATAAATTGATTTCACAGACAGAGGGCGGATAGACAGGCGCGCAATTATCCTTACTATGCGGAATCGAGCCGAGCCCTGCGATCCGGTGGAAGCTCCTATGAGTCATTCGACAAAAACAGCTGTAAAAATGCAGAATTACGAGATTCAATATACGGACAAACAGTCGGTCGATATTGGCGGCCTATCCCGAAACGCGAAGCCATTTCCCGCAAGCGAAAGGGATCGATCGTATATTTCTCCCGCAAATAAGCTGTCCGTATTCGGTACTGTCTACAGTAATCGCTAGGATAAATATTACAATGCCTAATCTCTCTGAACATTGT